>NC_091267.1:15137500-15737500 GCF_042477335.2 Ovis canadensis
AATTTTAATTTTATTTGGTATTCTATAAGCCATGGATCTATTCACTATTTGGTTGGCATTATAGGGTGCATAACCAGATCAGTTAAGACCTAGTAAAATGGCCATAAGCAGGTCAGAACAGGAGGTGCACTGACATTTTTTTTTTCTTTTTCCTGGTGCACTCTTGCAAAGGCAGCCTGCCACAACTGTGGTTCCTTCTTTGGTCTCTTAGGCTCCCCCAGCCCTATTCATTATCTGGGCATGCATGCTCAGGAGCTCCGTTATGTCTGACTCTGTGTGACATCATGGACTGTAGCCCTCCCAGGCTCCGTGGGATTTTCCAGACAGGAAAACTGAAGTGGTTTGCCATTTCTTACACCAGGGAATCTTTCCCACCCAGGGCTTGGATCTATATCTCTTGTGTCTCCTGCATTTGGGTGGATTCTTTACTACTACACCACCTGGCAGGCTATAGCCCATGGGGTCGCAAAAGAGGCTGACATGACTTAGAGACTAAATAACATTATCTGGGAGAGAATGATATTTAAAGACAAAGGGAAACAGTCATATTTTAAAAACTATTTGTTGTTTATAAATGCAGACTATACGAAATACTTACCACTGTAATAACAACAAACTCCTGGGATTACAGTTGGAAAAAGATCAGGTCTACAGAGTTCAAGTAGAGTTACAAATACAATTGTGATGGGCTGAAATAGTCCTAGGAGAAGGAATATTTTCTCTCTAGAATTTGTACATCACAGAAGCTGTTTCAAGAATGGGGTCACAAAAATATGGAGTTTGGTTAGATTGAACAAAGTAGTATTTTATCTCGGTAAATTATTGATCAGCTCAGATTGTAAGTTTACTTTAATTCCTGGCTGAAACTAAATTGCTTATAAAAAACTTAAAGATCACACAATACAATTCTTCTATGTACGTGTGTGTGTTAAGTCACTTCAGTCATGTCTGACTCTCCGCAACCCCATGGACTATAGCCTGCCAGGCTCCTCTGTCCATGGGATTCTACAGGCAAGAATTCTGGAGTGGGTTGCCATGCCCTCCTGCAGGGGATCTTCCTGACCCAGAATCAAATCCACATCCCTTCAGTTTCCTGCACTGGCAGAGGTATTTTTACCACTAGGCCACCTGGGAAGCCCTCTTATACGTATAAGTGGCTCTAATGGATCTATGCAAGTACACTATATAATTAAAGACCAGCAATGACGAGAGTTTCAGTAAGAAAGATGCTAGAGTATCTTCCCAGCTTGGTGTCTGGGTGTCTAAAGCAAGTGTCCAGGAGGACTGGGTTGAAGCTATTTTACCTCTAATGTTCTAGCCTCTGAGGAAAATGACATTTGAAATTTTGGTTTGGCATATCTATAAAGCATGATTCTCTCAATTTATATGGACATAGAAGGCATCATTTTACCAAGTTTAGAGTCTCATGAGGAAATGCTTCTTCAAGTATGATTTTTTTAAGTGGAATTCTGTTGACTTATCTGGGAGAGTTCATTCTATCCCATTTTACAACTTTTTAAGGCCTTCGAAATTATGTCTTTACATACCCATGTCCTCTGTATATCTTGGCATTCCCCAAAGAATTGTGGGCAAATCTCTGATAGCTTGGGGTCTACAGAAGAATTTCAACATGATAACTGAAACAAAGTAAATCTCATCCATTAACACAAATAAGCATATCATTTGGAAATGAACAAATTTACCATATGCTAAAGCACTTTTTAGTATTACAAGTGGTGTCTTTACACGTTGCTTTATTATATCACTTATTTTCATATGTCTAAGCCAACAGTGGGTTCTCTTGTGGAACAGGCAATGAATTTCAAAATCACTATTTCTAGTCCCAGAGCCATTTCTTACTAATCATCGTCTAAGTCGTATTCCCATCGAATCTTTGTGTCTTCATCTGTAACATTAGAGGTTGGATTCACCGACCTTAAACAGCTTCTGGAAGATGCTCTGATAAGTCAGGGAGATGACAGCCTCATCTTGACACCCATCGTGTGGGCGGGAGGATTCCTCGCAGATGGGAACTCGTGAGCCACTACAGCCCCAGTGCCCACCGCCTCCTGATAACCACCTTTAGATTTGTGGATGCTACCTTCCTTACACTCGCTTATTTATCTGACTTTATTTGGAATTTGTTGACATTTACCATTTACAGTGCCAACAAATTTATGCAGGAACCTGTCACACGTTGCCCAGATGAAAGGAAGTACACACTATGTTGATGTTAGCTCATCCTGAGCCTGAAAATATAGATCATTGCACACCAACCCCCCTCGATGTGTATGCAAAATGAGAATGTCCTCCTCTGTTTCTCAATCAGAAGCTTTTTACAAGAATCTCTATAATGCAGCCAAAAAGAGTTCCATGGGAAAACAGCTCTAACACACTGGTGTCTGAATGACACCTGCTGGAAAGTTAGAGGGATAAGAATGCTGTGTACATGACGGGAAAATCAACAAAAGCTTGAGCAACATTGGAGGTTGATGGGTTTTCCTGGTAAACAAATACATGTTTAAGTTGAGATGTTAAATACACACTAAAGAGTTTTCATGCCTCTATGTGACACTACTGAAAACCAGAGGCCAATGTTACAAATAAAAGTCTTCAGGAAAAAATAAACAGCAAACAAAATGAGAAAAGGAGCTGTTCATTCTAACTCTAAAAATTATAGTTGTAATTAATTTGA
This sequence comes from Ovis canadensis, assembly GCF_042477335.2. Lineage (NCBI taxonomy): Eukaryota > Metazoa > Chordata > Mammalia > Artiodactyla > Bovidae > Ovis > Ovis canadensis. Next base: position 15,140,196 of record NC_091267.1, read on the forward strand.
TTATTTGGGGATGAAAAATGTATGTGACGATGAATGTGATGATGAAACTTTATGTGAATGATATAATCCAGGTGGAATTAAAAAGCCACTTCCCTAATAGATATGGTACACAATACACGTGAAAATTGTTCAGAGTGATTCTGAATCCTAGTTTGCACAAAAGACACCTTCTGAAGTTGTATTGTCTCAATTTTATCATAGAGAGGTCAGGTTAGGTTGGGAGAGCAAAAAGGAAATACACTTTTCATTGCCAGCAGGGTCCTGACTACAATGAGGCAGAAAACAAACCGGTAAAGGTCAAGCCTGCCATTCATGAAATGTCCAAAAGGGAAATTTTGATTTTTTTAAATAAAAGGTAATTTGATCCATCACGGCTGAATGTTACATTAGAGGATGCCCCACTTTGCCCTGATATAAACACAATAGTGCTTCAAGGAACAATGTCCAAGAAAACCCTCGGGTCTGGGGGAATATATTGATTTCATCTGAGTTAATAAACGTGTAACAATGAAGCTCCCTAATCAGGGACCCTTGGCAGAAATACCATCCTTTCCTCCAGAGAAATATCAATGACCCTATTTTTACTTATGTACGATTTCTTTATTCATATTCACAGCCCCCAACATGGCCCCAACAAAAGAACTTTTCCAGTTCTTTAGAAACTGTCAGTCAAGATCCTGGTGGAGTTGGAAATAAGAGAAGATTGGAAATTAGTTTATGAAGGCAAAAATAGAAGACACACAGATTCAGGACAGGGTAGTGAATCCACAGGAAAACGGACATCAAAACAAAATAAAACAAAAGTACTACGTTTTGACCTGATCTCAGTTTTCCTTTCAGAGCTGTACAGTTGATTTGCAAATCAGAATGCTAAACTTTAGTTAACAGTCAGGGTGCCCTTCACCTCCAAACAACCCATGCAAATCGACTTCTGTCTCTCGGTAGACCAATAAATGATATAACATCAAAGGAGAAAACCTATGGGTCAGTTGCTTTTTAAATGGTAGGACATCTTGCGACTACTACGCTCAACTAGGTGTCAGAGACTGGGGTCCAAATTCCACCCATTGGTCTTTTGACCTGGAGGACGTACTAAATGGCTTCTCCGATTCCAGCTTTTTCACTGGGCAAAGTCATATTGTCTTCTAAGGGAAAACAGCTTCTTCATAGTCATGAATCCACTGACTTAACTGAATCTAACCTTCTAATTCCAAGAATCTCTCAAAGGGTTCTGTGTGGAAACGTACATTTCTGCATTTTCTGCAACTGAAAGTAGAATTCTGATCCTGCTCTCTCTTGGTATAATTATATCGAGTTTTCTTCCAGGCAAGAGTCCGCGAGCTCTGTGCTCCATCATACACACTGCGTTGGTTCCTGGGGCATGGCTGTGTGCCTCGCTGAATAGGCACTTAATCAGATAAAAAATAAGACCTATTGTGTTTGATTACAAAACTGGCACGTAATAATGACTTGGTTCTCTGAGAGATGTATATATTCTTAAACAGTATTATTCTTATTTTCATGGTGTTTTATTGTATGTAAAATGCAACATGAAATATTGTGGTCTATAAAATAAAATGTCATTATAGTGTTACGTGACAAACCATCTCTAGTCCACTGAGGTCCTGCATCTGAGCTTTCTTTGATCATTTTTTGTTCCTTCTAGATCCTGGGAGTTACCAACTCCCAGTGATATTTTATTGATAGTTACCAATGATATTTTTATAAGGTTTTATTTTCTTCCACATTAACTCTAGCCATCAGGTCTGTTAGACCTGACACTGATTTCTTGTTTAATCCTCTTAACTTCTGGTGCATTTTAGAATGGTTCCTCTTCTTTCCTCTGATTTCCTTCGGTTTGGATCGGTGTTATTGTTGCTTTTTCTTTTATGTAGGATGCCCCATCTAGCTAAATGATGCATGGTTGTTGTTGCGTAAGTCTGCAGGTAAAAAATGACTACAGAGGCTTACAGTGACATACGTGGATGATCCACAGCAAACAAGGAAAGAAACTGGCAAAACCCCACAGTCCTAGAAAGATAACCTACTGGATGCTTTCTGTGAATTATTGAAAAGGTTCAGGTTACAGGCTCTCCTCATTTGTCACACTCTCGGCATGAGATTCCCTCACCAGAGACACATCCCTTCACCTTATTTCTTTATTCTTTTGGTGGTAGTAGTTGAGGGCAGGATGATCAAGTGTCCCTCAATATTCAGGAAATAGCCTAGAAAGAGCCAGTCCTTTGGTTGGGGATTGCTTTCCCAAGGGCACTGACAATATAGGAGAGCTGGAACTTGATGGAATCAGACAGAAATTAAAGATATACAGCAGATACAGTAGAATAGAAAATTAGTGTGGTCTCCAGCAATTTCCGGAATTTTCTTCACACTCGGCTTAATTGTCACTAAGGCAGGGACCAGCGGTCTGATCACTGGGCTTCTGCTGAATATTCAGGTCCTCTGAGCTTTGCCCAAGAAGCACCAGCAGACACTTACACTATTTACTACTTAGATTGAAATTATGTTGAATGTGGCATCTTAAAAATCACCTCAGGTTGGGAGAATCAGAGGCAAAATAAAGAAAAAAAAATTTTTCTTTTATTGTTCACTCTTCCTAAATAGAGCCAGAGTTTAAACAGTGAGGAGGAACCCACTCCCCAATTCCACCATCAAATGGTGATGCTGATGATGGGCAGGTGGAAAATTGCTACAAGCTGTTGTTTCTTTTTTTCCTTTTTTATTTTTATTTTTTGGAAGTACTTTATACATTCCACTTTAACTGAAACACAAGTATACCTTTATTCATCAGTATTTTGAGTCAGAGTCCAAGTCTTTGAGTAAGTATTAGTTGATTAACAATGTTGTGTTAGTTTCCGGAGTACAGAAAAATGATTCAGTTATACATATACATGTATCTATTCTCAGAGAAAAATATGATATCACTTCTATGTGGAATCTAGAAAAAAAAGACACAAATGAACTTATTTACAAAACAAACTCACAGGCTTAGTGAGTGAACTTACGGTTACCGGGGGGATGGGAGAGAAGGAACACTTAGGGAGTTTGGGATTGACATGTACACACTGCTAGATTTAAAGTGGATAACCAACAAGGACCTTCTGTACAGCATGGGGAACTCTGCTTCATGTTACATAGCTATCATTTCTTCTGATGGCATATTCTCCAAGTCCTCACTGAGTGCACAACTCATTTAATGGGCAAAAGCGGGTGGCCCCAAGCACGGTGCGGAGCACGGAGCTCCTTCCCAGAGAACAGTCTCAGCCTCATTTGTGTGGTTCCATCCATTAATTTGTCAGTCAATATGAAATGGCTAGAGATTTCTGAGGTGAATAAAGAGGGAAAACCTCATTCATTTTTTGTTCTGTGCAATAAAAGTAAAACAGCAAAGATGTAATAGGTCACACATGTGCAATTTGGGGGAAAGGCTGCTTCAGAGAATTAGAAGGAATAAATAAATAATTTCTAAGTGGAAGGGAACAGGAGCTGAAAGTGTTTAACATGCGATACCTAAAATTTTCACTCTTTTCAGGCAGTGCACTTCAGGGATATTTTTTTGTTTGTTGTTGGTTTTCTTCCCCCTTTTTTTATGTTCCTCTCTTTTCAGGATATCGCTGAAGGGATCACAGCGGGAAATTACTTGTGCTTGTCAGTTGATTGTGTGCTGAAGAGACCGGTGGGGCTGAGAGCTGAAGATCTCTATCCCGGGCGGAGCAGATTAAAGGCCGAGCGGTGGGACGGCACACAGCCCTCTGACCTCCTCCTTGACCTTGACCCCCAGGCTGGCCACCCCCACCAGGGAGAGGCAGCGAAGCACACAGGGCAGTGAGCACTGACCAGCCGTGACTAGCACACCCGCTGCCCTGCACCCTCTCCTCAAACCTCCTCCAGTGCCCCAGAGGTGAAGGGTGCTGCCCGGGGGGGAGTCAGCGTTTCTAAGGATGAGCGCGTGGACTGCTGGGCTTCTGGTTTGCTTTCTGATTAGATAATGCTCCTCTCGAGAGTTCCTTGGACTGCAAGGAGACCAAACCAGTCCATCCTAAAGGAAATCAACCCTGAATGTTCATTGGAAGGACTGATGGTGAAGCTGAAGCTCCAGTACTTTGGCCACCTGATGCAAAGAGCCGGAAAAGACCCTGATGCTGGGAAAGACTGAAGGCAGGAGGAGAAGGGGACGACAGAGGATGAGATGGTTGGATGGCATCAGCGACTCAATGGACACGAGTTTGAGCAAGCCCTGGGAGATGGTGATGGACCGGGAAGGTATGCCACAGTCCATGGGGTCGCAGAGTCAGACCCCACTGAGCAACTGAACGACAAGCTCCTGTTTGCCCCCGAGATAACATCCCCGTGCCTCAGCATGTCAGGAAGACTTGCCGGGACCCGGCCCACATACCTCTCCAGCCCCGAGCCTGCCTCTCCCCTCTTTGTGTCACACACTTCAGCCCTGCAGGGCTTTACTCAGGTCCTTAGAGCCCAGACCTGTTCAGTCCTAGATCCTTACTGTGACTGTATCTTTTTGCTTTGCTAATTTTGGTTCATTATTTATGTCTCAGATTAAACCTCACTTCTGTGGGACCACTTTTTCTTAATCTCCAATGTAATTTAGATCAACCTGATATCAGGTCTTTGTGGGATCCTGTACTCCTTCTTAGGAACCATCTTGACAGCTGTAATTACCCATTAGATTGTAACCCCATATCTCACCTGGACGCCTGTAAAAATCTCCCAAAGCTGATCCTGTCTCCATGACCATCTCCCCCTAGGCTAGTCCCAATACCTGTGGTTAAGTAAACCTTGTTACATTTCCTAGATTTCTCTTGCACTTAGCAAAATTGGAAACCCTTAGCATTGCCTAAAAATCCTTATTCTGCCCTCTCATCTTGCACTGTCTACCCACACCCACCCTTGCTCACCAAATTCCATGTCTGCTGCTGCTCTTTAGGGTTCTCCAAGCTCATTCATGACCTTTAATGTTACTCTTCACTCAGGAAACTCACTCAGGTTTCAATGCTACATATATGTATTTGCCCAAAAAGAGCTTTCTTGACCAGCACTTTTTCTTCTTAGCAATTGCTTATTTGAATAGTAATTTTTCAGATCTGTGTGGTCTTACTAAAGTGCAAGCTCCACAAAGCCAGTGATCTTGTCTATTTTGTTCATCTTTATACCAACAGCCCCCCTGACAATCCTGAGTACAAAATGGTATTTTTAGTGCATGTGAGTCAAGGAAATAGAGGTGCAGACACACGCAATGACATTAAAGAAATTGCATTTGACCCCATATCAATTGCATTTAATACTCTGAGGAAGTAAACTATTGAAGAAAAAAATCTGAAGTCAAATGACTTGGGAAAGCCCAGTAAAGAATGTTAGTTTACACATTTTTATTTTTTTGGCAATCATTTGAACTGTAAGATTAGAGTTTTAGTTAAACGTATTTGGCAGTTCTGTGTTCACCGATAAAAGATTAGAGGTCTAGAAGTCAGCTTGGCCATGTGGACCAGCTAGAGCCCATGTTGGTCCCTCAGACTACAAACAGAAGAGGCTGAAAGACAACAAAAGGAAAGATGAGTGATTATGGTGACTGATTGGATGTGGGTGAAGAAATAAAGGGAAAACTCAAACACACTTTTCCATTTTTAAGCCTATCAGGAAAAAGGCAACCATATTAATAAATTCAGAGGTGGAGCTAATTTGGAGTGAAAGAGGTTGAATTTTGTTCTAGATATATTTAAGGGATGTCATGGTGAAGTATATCAGCAGGCTGTGATCAGTGAAATTCCAACATGTCTTTAGCCTTAGAGCCGACTGACCATCTCAGAAGAGAGAGAAGAGATAACTGAAGAGACAGCAAATCAGAAAATGATTATTTATTTTCCACAAGAATCAGGACATATAGGATCAAGAATTCAAATAGAAGAGTTCAATAAAATACACTCTCCTACTTTCACTCCTAGCACTTCCGTGGTGGCTCAGAGGGTAAAGAATCCACCAGCAATGAAGAAGACCTGAGTTTAATCACTGGGTTGGGAAGATCCCATGGAGAAGGAAACGGCTACCCACTCCAGTATTATTGCATGGAGAATTTCATGGACACAGGAGCCTGGTGGGCTACATTCCACAGGGTTGCAAAGAGCTGGACACAATTGATCGATTAACACTATCACTCATTTTTTATTATTACTCCTGGATATATGAAACACTTATCAGCTGTGTGAGTACAAATAAGTGACTTTGTATTTTAATCGGTAAAATCCAAATAGGTATAGTACCTGTCTGATCATTTATTTGAAATTAGTAATCAATGTGTTAATGCTGAAGACAGTAGAAGGCTCAGTACCTAATACATATTCAGTAAAGAGTTTATGATTAAACCTTCAATAATAGTAGCCTTCCTTTGCAACAAATCCAATTTACTTAGGCCAGTTTAAGTAGGTCATTGAGCTGGGAGGAGCCACCCATGCCTGAGGCCAGGGCTGGCGGGCAGGAGGAGCAACCCGCAGGCCCAGGAGGGCCTAGGGGAGCTATCCCACGTTGAAGGTCAGGAATGGTGGCGGTAAGGAGATACCCCTCGTCCAAGGTAAGGAGCAGCGGCTGTGCTTTGCTGGAGCAGACGTGAAGAGATACCCCATGCCCAAGGTAAGAGAAACCCAAGTAAGATCGTAGGTGTTGCAAGAGGGCATCAGAGGGCAAACACACTGAAACCATACTCACAGAAAACTCGTCAATCTAATCACACTAGGACCACAGCCTTGTCTAACTCAATGAAACCAAGCCATGCCCACGGGGCCACCCAAGACGGGTGGGTCATGGTGGAGAGGTCTGACAGAATGTGGTCCACTGGAGAAGAGAATGGTGAACCACTTCAGTATTCTTGCCTTGAGAACCCCATGAACAGTATGAAAAGGGAAAATGATAGGATACCGAAAGAGGAACTCCCCAGGTCAGTAGGTGCCCAATATGCTACTGGAGGTCAGTGGAGAAATAACTCCAGAAAGAATGAAGGGATGGAGCCAAAGCAAAAACAATACCCAGCTGTGGATGTGACTGGTGATAGAAGCAAGGTCCGATGCTGTAAAGAGCAATATTGCATAGGAACCTGGAATGTCAGGTCCATGAATCAAGGCAAATTGGAAGTGGTCAAACAAGAGATGGCAAGAGTGAATGTTGACATTCTAGGACTCAGCAAACTAAAATGGACTGGAATGGGTGAATTTAACTCAGATGACCATTATATCTACTACTGCGGGCAGGAATCCCTCAGAAGAAATGGAGTAGCCATCATGGTCAACAAAAGAGTCCAAAATGCAGTACTTGGATGCAATCTCAAAAACGACAGAATGATCTCTGTTCCTCTCCAAGGCAAACCATTCAGTATCACAGTTATCCAAGTCTATGCCCCAACCAGTAATGCTGAAGAAACTGAAGTTGAACAGTTTTATGAAGACCTACAAGACCTTTTAGAACTAACACCCAAAAAAAGATGTCCTTTTCATTATAGGGGACTGGAATGCAAAAGTAGGAAGTCAAGAAACACCTGGAGAACTAGGCAAATTTGGCCTTGGAATGCAGAATGAAGCAGGGCAAAGACTAATAGAGTTTTGCCAAGAAAATGCACTGGTCATAGTAAACACCCTCTTCCAACAAAACAAGAGAAGACTCTACACATGGACATCACCAGATGGTCAACACCTAAATCAGATTGATTATATTCTTTGCAGCCAAAGATGGAGAAGCTCTATACAGTCAACAAAAACAAGACCAGGAGCTGACTGTGGCTCAGATCATGAACTCCTTAATACCAAATTCAGACTCAAATTGAAGAAAGTAGGGAAGACCCCTAGACCATTCAGGTATGACCTAAATCAAATCCCTGATGATTGTACAGTGGAAGCGACAAACAGATTTAAGGGCCTAGATCTGATAGATAGAGTGCCTGATGAACTATGGAATGAGGTTTGTGACATTGTACAGGAGACAGGGATCAAGACCATCCCCATGGAAAAGAAATGCAAAAAAGCAAAATGGCTGTCTGGGGAGGCCTTACAAATAGCTGTGAAAAGAAGAGAGGCGAAAGCCAAGGAGAAAAGGAAAGATATAAGCATCTGAATGCAGAGTTCCAAAGAATAGCAAGAAGAGATAAGAAAGCCTTCTTCAGCGATCAATGCAAAGGAATAGAGGAAAACAACAGAATGGGAAAGACTAGAGATCTCTTCAAGAAAATTAGAGATACCAAGGGAACATTTCATGCAAAGATGGGCTCGATAAAGGACAGAAATGGTATGGACCTAACAGAAGCAGAAGATATTAAGAAGAGGTGGCAAGAATACATGGAAGAACTGTACAAAAAAGATCTTCACGACTCAGATAATCATGATGATGTGATCACTAATCTAGAGCCAGACATCTTGGAATGTGAAGTCAAGTGGGCCTTAGAAAGCATCACTACGAACAAAGCTAGTGGAGGTGATGGAATTCCAGTTGAGCTGTTTCAAATCCTGAAAGATAATGCTGTGAAAGTGCTGTACTCAGTATACCAGCAAATTGGGAAAACTCAGCAGTGGCCACAGGACTGGAAAAGGGCAGTTTTCATTCCAATCCCAAAGAAAGGCAATGCCAAAGAATGCTCAAACTAGCGCACAATTGCACGCATCTCACATGCTAGTAAAGTAATGCTCAAAATTCTCCAAACCAGACTTCAGCAATACGTGAACCGTGAACTCCCTGACGTTCAAGCTGGTTTTAGAAGAGGCAGAGGAACCAGAGATCAAATTGCCAGCATCCGCTGGATCATGGAAAAAGCAAGAGAGTTCCAGAAATACAACTATTTCTGCTTATTGACTATGCCAAAGCCTTTGACTGTGTGGATCACAATAAACTGTGGAAAATTCTGAAAGAGATGGGAATACCAGATCACCTGACCTGCCTCTTGAGAAATCTGTATGCAGGTCAGGAAGTAACAGTTAGAACTGGACATGGAACAACAGACTGGTTCCAAATAGGAAAAGCAGTACGTCAAGGCTGTATATTGTCACTTTGCTTATTTAACTTCTATGCATCATGAGAAACCCTGGGCTGGAAGAAGCACAAGCTGGAATCAAGATTGCCAGGAGAAATATCAATAACCTCAGATATGCAGATGACACCACCCTTATGGCAGAAAGTGAAGAGGAGCTAAAAAGCCTCTTGATGAAAGTGAAAGAGGAGAGCGAAAAAGTTGGCTTAAAGCTCAACATTCAGAAAACGAAGATCATGGCATCTGGTCCCATCACGTCATGGCAAATAGATGGGGAAACAGTGGAAATAGTGTCAGACTTTATTTTGGGGGGCTCCAAAATCACTGCAGATGATGACTGCAGGCATGAAATTAAAAGACGCTTACTCCTTGGAAGAAAAGTTATGACCACCCTAGGTAGCATATTCAAAAGCAGAGACATTGCTTTGCCGACTAAGGTTCATCTAGTCAAGGCTATGGTTTTTCCTGTGGTCATGTATGGATGTGAGAGTTGGACTGTGAAGAAGGCTGAGCGCTGAAGATTTGATGCTTTTGAACTGTGGTTTTGGAGAAGACTCTTGAGAGTGCCTTGGATTGCAAGGAGATCCAACCAGTCCATTCTGAAGGAGATCAGCCCTGGGATTTCTTTGGAAGGGATGATGCTAAAGCTGAAACTCCAGTACTTTGGCCACCTCATGTGAAGAGTTGACTCATTGGAAAAGACTCTGATGCTGGGAGGGATTGGGGACAGGAGGAGAGGGGACGACAGAGGATGAGATGGCTGGATGGCATCACTGACTCGATGGACATGAGTCTGAGTGAACTCTGTGAGATGGTGATGGACAGGGAGGCCTGGCATGCTGCGATTCATGGGGTTTCAAAGAGTCGGACACAACGAGTGACTGAACTGAAATGAACTGTCCTATACAATAAATATTTTTAAGGCACTTACATACATATTACCAAATTTCCATGAAGAATGATTACAGAGAAAAATCAAAATTCTCTCCAGTAGCAAATGAGTGTACTCATTCCTCGGTACATGGTCAGCCTCCTGTATAACTTTTATTCTAAAAGTTTTATCGCTTCATGTTTAACACATAACGATATTATTCAGTTCATTTCAGTCACTAAGTTGTGTCTGACTTTGTGACTCCATGGACTGTAGCACACCAGCCCTCCCTGTCCATCACCAACTCTCAGAATTTACTCAAACTCATGCCCATCACATCAGTGATGCCGTTCAACCATCTCATCCTCTGTCGTCCCCTTCTCCTCCCGCCTTCAATCTTTCCTAGCATCAGGATCTTTTCAAATGAGTCAGTTCTTCACTTCAGTTGGCCAAAGTGTTGGAGTTCCAACTTCAGCATCAGTCCTTCCAGTGACAATTCAGGACTGATTTCCTTTAGAATTGACTGGTTGGATCTCCTTGCAGTCCAAGGGACTCTCAAGAGTCTTCTCCAACACCACAGTTCAGAAGCATCAATTCTTCGGCGGTCAGCTTTCTTTACAGTCCAACTCTCACATCCATACGTGACTATTGGAAAAACCATAGCCTTGACTAGACAGGCCTTTGTTGGCAAAGTAATGTCTCTGCTTTTGAATATGCTATCTAGGTTGGTCATAACTTTCCCTCCAAGGAACAAATGTCTTTTAATTTCATGGCTGCAGTCACCATCTACATTGATTTTGGAGCTCCAAAACTAAAGTCTGTCACTGTTTCCCAATCTATTCGCCATGAATTGATGGGACCAGATACCATGATCTTAGTTTTTTGAATGTCGAGTTTTAAGCCAGCTTTTTCACTCTCCTCTTTCACTTTCAGCAAGAGGCTCTTCAGTTCTTCACTTTCTGCCATAAGGTTGGTGTCATCTGCATATCTGAGGTTATTGATATTTCTCCTGGCAATCTTGGTTCCAGCTTGTGCTTCATCCAGTCCAGCATTTCTCATGATATACTCTGCATAGATGTTAAATAAGCAGGGTGACAATATACAGCCTTGACATACTCCTTTCCTGATTTGGAACCAGTCCGTTGTTCATGTCCAATTCTAACTGTTGCTTCTTCACCTGCATACAGATTTCTCAAGAGGCAAGTCAGGTGGTCTGGTATTCCCATCTCTTTAAGGATATTCCACAGTTTGTTGTGATCACACAGTCAAAGGCTTTGGCATAGTCAGTAAAGCAGAAGTAGATGTTTTTCTGGAACTCTCTTGCTTTTTTGATGATCCAACAGATGTTGGCAATTTGATCTCTGGTTCCTCTGCCTTTTCTGAAACCAGCTTGAACATCTGGAAGTTCATGGTTCATGTACTGTTGAAGCCTGGCTTGGAGAATTTTGAGCATTACTTTGCTAATGTGTGAGATGAATGCAACTGTGTGATAGTTTGAACATTCTTTGGTATTGCCTGTTTTGGGGATTGGAATGAAAACTGACTTTTTCTAGTCCTGTGGCCACTGCTGAGTTTTCCAAATTTGCTGGCATATTGAGTGCAGCACTTTCACAGCATCATCTTTTAGGACTTGAAATAGCTCATATTGAGTTAATTGTTGCGTTAGGTGCAAAACTTCAGATGAGGTGTTTTTGTTGCCTCTGAATGTCTGGCTGTTGTAGCGTTGTTTGTTACCAGGCCATCTTGCCTTTGTTGAGTTGCTTATGCATCTTTGTCAGACATCAGTTGGGCATGTTGTGAGCTTCTATTTCTTTGTTCTCGATTACAATCCATTGATATTTGTGTCTATTTCTTTGTGAATACACAGAGTCTTGATTTTGTGATTAGATGAGTCTTGATTTTGTGATTAATAAGTCTTGAAATTGGGTATATAAACTCTCTCATCTTATTCTTTTCTTTCAAAATTATTTCAGCTTTTCTAGTTCTCTACCTTTCCATGTAAATTTTAGAATAATCTTGTCTATATCTACAAAATTTCTTGCTGGAATTTTGGTAAGAATTCTATTAAACTTCCGTTTCCGTTTGGAAAGTATTGATATATTTGCTATGTTGTGTCTTCCAACCTGTGAACACAGTATGTTTCTCCATTGGTTTATGTGTTTTTCATTTTGAGCACACAAATCATGCACATGTTTTAACTGAATTTATGCCTAGACATTTTTTCATTTTTGACTGATAACATTATTTTAGTTTTAATGTTGATATCCATATGTTCATTGCTATATATACAATTGAGTTTTGTATGTTTATCTTGTATCTTGCAACCTTGAAAAACTCACTTATTACTTTTAAGTTATTTTAAATCTTTGGAATTTTCTAAATAGACAATTATTGTATCAACAAATAGGGGAAGTTACCTTGACTTCTTTCTGATCAGAATGGCTTTTATCGCCTCCTTGCAATGGATAGAACTTCTAGCACCCTGTGGAATAGCAGCAGGGAGAATGAGAATTCCTGACTTGTTCTCAGTTGCAAGGCAAAGCAGTAAATCTCTTACCATAAGTATAACGTTAGCGGCAGGTGTTCTGTCGATGTTCTCTACCAAACTGGTGAAATTCTTCGTCTACTCCTATTTTTCTGAGAGTTGTTTTTTTACCACAAATGGTTGTTAAATTTTGTCAAAAGATTTTATGCATCAATTAATATGATCAGACGCTTTTGCTTGTAAATTTGAGTTATGCACTCTTAGGTAATAGAAAAAACGTGCACACACACAGAAAAAAAACCCATCGTAGTATTTCTTTTAAAATATTGATAAATATTATTTACAATTGTTTTAAGACATGTGATGTATTGGGATCATTTTCGCACACCAGTCAAAAGTTCCCTACAAATGATTTTCAATGGCTACATAATTATTCATCATAACTATAGTAAAAAAAAATTTAGACTTTTAGATGATTCAGAGTTTTGTTTTAAATAATGCTTGAATGTGTGTATGTATATATATGTTTGTATATATTATATATACATATTTAATATCTATGATTATGTACCTAAGATTAATTTCTAGAAGTGAAATTCTTCTGTAAAAACATTCATATTTTAAAAATTTATGGTGCTCATTGACATATTTGTATATCTTAAGTCAACAAGTCACTATATCGTTAATGAAACAATCACTACATTATTTTTGTGCATGGAATATCAAATTGTTTCATGCTCAGTAATCATAGAAATAAGAGAGGTACTATACCCACTTTGTATGTCTATTTATAAATTTGCAAACCCCATGTGTCTCCTTGCTTACATCTGTGTTTTCTCTGCTAGATAGTGAAGTCATGAAGCAGCTACTATGTTTCATCTGTCTCTGTATGTACCAGATAATATGGTATTTAAAACAAACTTTTTTTGTTTAAACTATGTCAAGATATATCTGTTAAGTGAACTAATACTTTCAATAATTATAAAACTAACAAATATTAAAAATATGAAACAGTTCATTAAAAATTAATATTTAAGTTACTTGAAAGAACATTTAAGGTACTTGAGACTCAGAGCTAAGTAGCAGACACTAAAAACTGCATAAGATATTTTCTTTCATGATACCTTTTTGATATGTATATTGAATAATGATCAACAAAGACAGAGAAATTTTTTAAAGAGACCAATACATTCATATATACTTTGGGAGTATACCTGTCAAATAAACCAGCTTCTAAAAGAGCCCTGGTCAGGATCCTTTCTCATTGGAACACATTGGGAAACAAACTCAGAAACAGTTCTTTGATAATCTCCGTTCTAGAAATAGTTCCTTTATGTGGTTTATGTACATATATAGCTTTTTATATGTTTTCAGGGTACATATTAGTGGATAAACATGGAAACCTTTACAAGTGTTTCTCAAGAGCTGACAGAAGAGAACCTTACCCAAGAAGGCTAACAATATGGTGAATGTACTGATTGGTGAAGCCGATGAATTATCTTGTCGTGATATGGAAAGTGGACAGCAAGGTTTAAGGTGACTGGGTCTCTGAGGAGACTGACCTTAAATTCAAGGGTCAAGTGGTAAGGCTTGAGTTAGAACAATAGAAAAGAAAAATATATATACATGTAAAGTTTAATGAAGAACGGTTTGTATTGCAGTTTCTTGCAGGGAAATAGGTATTTAAGGAAACATGCTGGCAAAATGACTCAAGCATGGGAAGAAAACTAAGCACATCTCAGACTCTTGCCCTCGGAAGTTCTCAAGAATGATTAATCCATGTCACCGATTCTGAATGTTTATAGCAAATTCTTCAGATTAGCTTCTGTCCATCAGAAGGCTTCATCACTGGCTGTTTTTCCTTTCCTTCTTGGAGCTTCTTAGGAAGGAAGGAACAGACAGCCCAACGGGCTGCATGGTGTGTGTCAGGCTGTCCCCGTGACTTCTGCCCTGCTTCCAATAGATAAACAGTCTATAACCTCTAGCTACTTAGTCCTTGCATTAATCCATTCTCAAGAGAAAACAATGGATCTTTTCCCATTAGAACATATTTCAAAAACTAATACAGCAATGTCCACGATCCATACGTGTCCATTCCCTTAGGTTCGCTATGTGAAAAGGAGAATTGATTTTTACTTTTTAGGGTGGATTTGTTCTTTAAATTAGCCTTTTTGGGAGTTGCATTTGATTCTATGACGTTGAAGGAATGAGGAATAGGGAAAATCAACGACAGTGTTAACGAGATGAAACAAACAGACTTGCCTCACCCACCATGACTCTCAACCAGGGCTCTCAAGGGAACTGGACGAAAGTGCCTGTTCCCGGACCTGGCAGGAAGTGCAAAACCATCCCAGCAGCTCAACAGCATTAAAATACCTGCTTCCTGCTCCCAGCGGTAGGTGTCTCCTATCTCACTCTACTGTTTGCTTTTTTCCCCGCGACACTTTACATTCCTGGAACTGTATCATCTTACTGAGCATGTTGCTTGCTCATTGTCCTCTGACCTCCTCTGCACATGGTAGGTACTCAGTAATTACTGCATGAATAAATGAAGAATCCTGGGCTGATTGCAGTATTTGCTGTTTCCCCCCACTTTCCCAGTGAAAATCTTCCAGTCCCCCATGAGGAAAAATCATTAACCCCTACGGATGCCCAAGGGACAGTGCGTGGCATGGGACGGAGCCATGGGCCACGCTGAGGGCAAGAAAGGCATATCTCTGCACGGGGAGTGAACTTCCATTAGCAGCTGGCCAGTCTCCAAGAAAAGCAATGCCTGCTCCGGCTTAAGGCACAAGAGAACTATTATTCATATGTGTTTACAGAAACAGCTGTAAAGGAAGACAGGAGTTTACAGCGGGTGTCAAGCACACGCGTTGGCTGTCATGCTTGGCTGCTACTGTGTTGTCACTGACAGAAACGGGAACTCAAGGGCTCAGCCATTATGCACTTAGTTTTGTTGTTTTTTCACCCTGAGTGTGTGTGTGTGTGTGTGTGTGTGTGTGTGCATGTGTGTGTGTTAATTTATTCCAACCGACCCCAAAGTGAGCGTGAATGATGGGCTAACTGAGAGAAGGCACAACCGTATTAAAACCAGGAGCCCAGATTTTCTTTCTTTTTATTTATTTTTTTCATTTAAATAGATGAACAAAAGGTTTGGGGTTTTAATTAAAACCACAGGAAGCAGTGGAAAAACAACAAGCTTCTTTCTGGATGACATTTGAGAGGCTCCTCTCCCCCCACCCACACACCGACAATGTGAGGAAATGAGCAGCCCCTGCTCTCTCACAGCTTGGGGGCCCTGCCTCCCCGGCTCCGTCACTTGGGGCCGACAGGCAGCCACCAGCGGCTCGAGAGGACCTTCGGACTCACTGAACACTTTCACGCCTTAAATCTTTTAATTAAAATGTAAATACAAACCTGATATCAAGAGACCCTACAGATAATACGCGAAGAAACAAATCATCGCCATTAGGATCATTTCAGTACTTCCTCTAACAGCTGATGTTTTTAACCTTCAACATGTGTGTGCTCAGCCGCTCAGCTGTGCAATCTTTTTGAGACCACATGGACTGCAGCCCACCAGGCTCCTCAGTCCATGGGATTCCCCAGGCAGGAAGACTGGACTGGGGTGCCATTTCCTCCTTCAGGGGATCTTCCTGACCCAGGGATCACACCTGGATCTCCTCATCTGCTGCACTGGCAGGAAGGTTTTTACTACTGTGCCATCTGGGAAGCCCCGCTTCTAAATAGCAGTGGAGGCCCATGGAATCATAGTCTAAGGCTCGTGGACATGCCCCCAGCAGCTTCACCCTTTACTCTAACCCTACTCATGAGAGGGGGCAGGGAGCTGATCAGATCTCACCTGCTGGAAACCCAAGAGTCACAGGTGTGCGTCTGCCTGGATGAGGAGTGAGGGGTCAGACCTGGTGTCAGACACAGTGGAGCCACCATCCTGCCCAGGGATGAAGAGATGAGAAAATAACGGGAGAGTGTCTGGGTGGGGTGCAGAACCCCATGTCCGTGGCATCTCATTTCACCCCATACTTCTTTGATCATGCAGTTCAGTTCAGTTCAGTCGCTCAGTCATGTCTGACTCTTTGCAACCCCATGGACTGCAGCACACCAGACTTCTCTGTCCATCACCAACTCCCAGAGCTTACTCAAACTCAAGTCTATTGAGTCGGTGATGCCATCCAGTTATCTCATCCTCTGTCATCTCACTCTCCTCCCGCCTTCAATCGTTCCCAGCATCAGGGTCTTTTACAGTGAGTCAGTTCTTCATATCAGGTGGCCAAAGTATTGGAGTTTCAGCTTCAGCATCAGTCTTTCCAATGAATACTCAGGACTGATTTCCTTTAGGATGAACTGGTTTGATCTCTTTGCAGTCCAAGGGACTGTCTGTTGGTGTTGATCTCCAACACCACAGTTCAAAAGCATCGACTCTTTAGCTTTCTGAAGAAAAAGCACTCAGCTTTCTTTATAGTCCAACTCTCACATCCATACACGACTACGCAAGCCTTAGTCTAAGAGGCGATAAGGCATGTGTAACGGTATCCAACATGCAGGAGTTGTCCTTTATTTGTATAACTTAAAACAATTTTGATTCTGAGTCTATTCAGCAAGACCTAGGACAGCACAGCTGTCTCCCAGGGATCCAAAGCCAGGGGCTCAGCCACTGTAGGGAATGATGAAAGGCCTCCAGGTTGTCTAGGATGCATCACTGAATCCCATGTCCAAACCCTCTTTGTGGTAAGTGGAAGACAGAAATCTCTGCCAATGGTGCCAATTTCCTCTGTGCAGAATTCAGCATCTTCCCTTGGGTAACAAAGTGGAAGATCCAGGGCTCACAGATTTGGAAAGAAACTCCCTCTCTCTTCTTGTGGTCTTGTGGGGTTGATCACCTGCCTCTACAACAACCCTCCTATCCACCTGGTTCTTTAAAAGAGGAAGTCTGTGAGGAGTAGGGGTGTCTTCAGGATGGATCACTCCACTTGAACAGAAACCCCCAATTACCTAATGCAAGGGCACCAAGGACTCAGCAACACATGGGTCCAGCTGAGTTCCCCATGAAGAGCAATGAGATCATCACTTCTTCATTATCTTGCTGATGAGGTCAATGTCATAAGTCCAAATAATGTACTGGTGATCCTAGACACATATAATCAATATGTTTTTGTATTTTAGTTGTTGAAATGCCGAATCCCATTAAAAGTCCAGGAGTATCTGAAATCCTACTAGTTCATAGGTAAAGTGCAGGCACAGGCTTTCATTTCTGAGCCATGAATTGATAGAGAGGATTCTGTCCTTTGTTAGATACCACCTCCAAGAGATTCTGATTTAATTGTCTGGGAAGGAGTGGGCTTGGCATCACTCAGTCGGCCTCGCAGGTGCCTCTCCTGTGTGACTGTGCAGGAACCTAGATCAAGAAAACACCACAAGATAAAGGGACATAAAGGGGACACTTCTCCAGGGCCCCCAGCCCCCTCCTTCAACTTTTAACCAAAATTGTCAGGGGAGCACACGTTACGAGCCCACTATATTATGCACACTTACAAAATGAATTTAATAGGGAATGACAGGCAAAGCTGGGAGAAGATTTGCTTCATTTGATAGAGTAAAAAGGAATTTCCACTGGAGCTCCTTTAATAGTAGGCACCTGGGTAATTAGCACCCGCTCTCAGCAGAGGTAAGAACACCCCACGCTGGGAGTGAAAGTGGCTCAAAGCCAGGGTGAGTGGAGTTAAAGCTGTGAGGTGCCAGGGGCAGGCAGATGAAGAGATGTGGTCTGAGCCTCCTTAACAGGGGCGAGGCAGACGTGGTCCAATGCTGGTGCCCTAGATCAGGCAGGAGGGAAATCCCCAGTACCTGCCCAAAACCCGCAGAAAGAACCAGGTAAGCAACTTGGCTTCCCAAGGGGTAATTTGTAGCTGGGAGCAGGGGAGGGAGGTGGCAGGATAAAACACAGTGCATTTGTGATACTATCAAGCTTGCAGCAGAGCAGGAGGGATCACTTTCAAATCTTCCAAGTTCTTGATGCTGGAACTATTTCCATCACGTGTAGCTGTAGCTGGATACTTTTGGTCCCTGTTGTAAAGGAGATTGAGTTTGCTATTAAAGAGAGGTTCATCCTGAAAGGCTGGGTTGGAAGAAAGACAGGTAGGAACAGGCATGTGCAATGGTTAAATCGTGATGCAAACATATTCTCTTTCCTGTGTCCCAGGCTGGTTGGTGCAGAAGCTGTCACCTGGAAAGTCCAAAAAGTGCAAAAAATTTAAAAGTGAGTATATAAATAAATCTCTGGCCAAAGGACCAGGGAGGAGGGAACACAGCCAGACAGAAGCCATCTAGATAATAATGGTTCCATGGCAACCCAACACCACAGGAAAACTGAAGCCTGAGCTGCCAGGCTGAGGGGCAACCCAGACGTCCACCTCCTGGACAGTAACAGGGTACCCGACTCCTTTGGCAGTATTGTCAGGGAAGGCCAAGGGCTGAGTGACAGCCTACACCCCTGCCAGGCTGCAACAAATTGGGTGACATGGACCAATGTCTCTCATGATGTAAGCGACCCCAACGCACCCAATGTGAGACAGGTCATTTGCTTCCTGTTGTTCAGTCACTCAGTCGTGCCCGACTCTCTGCCACCCCTTGGACTGCAGCACGCCAGAGCTTCACCATCTCCCAGAGCTTGCTCAATCTCGTATCCATCCAGTCAGTGACGCCATCCAACCATCTCATCCTCTGCCGTCCCCTTCTACTCCTGCCCTCAATCTCTCGCAGCATCAGGTATTTTCCAATGAGTCAGTTCTTTGCATCAGGTGGCCAAAGTATTGAAGTTTTAGGTTCAGCATCAGTCTTTCCAATGAATATTCAGGACTGATTTCCTTTAGGATGGACTAGTTAGATCTCCTTGCAGTCCAAGGGTCCAAGAATCTTCTCCAATACCACAATGCAAAAGCATCAATTCTTCAGCATTTAGCCTTCTTTATGGCCCAACTCTCACATCCATACATGACTACTGGAAAAACCATAGCTTTGACTATATGGACCTTTGTTGGCAAAGTGATGTCTCTGCTTTTTAATGCACAGTCTAGGTTTTTAATAGCTTTTCTTTCAAGGAGCAAGTGTCTTTTAATTTCATGGTTACAGTTACCATCTGCAGTGATTTTTGAAACCAAAAAATATAAAGTCTGTCACTGTTTCCATTGCTTTCCTGTCTATTTGCCATGAAGTAATGGGACCAGATGCCATGATCTTGGTGTTTTGAATGTTGAGTTTTAAGCCAGATTTTTCACTCTCCTCTTTCACTTTCATCAAGAGGCTCTTCAGTTCTTTTTCACTTTCTGCCAGAAGGGTGGTGTCATCTGCATATCTGAGGTTATTGATATTTTTCCTGGCAATCTTGATTTCAGCTTGTGCTTCTTCCAGCCCAGCGTTTCACATGATGTACCCTGTATATAAGTTAAATAAGCAGGGTGACAATATACAGCCTTGACGTACTCCTTTTCCTATTTGGAACAACGTCCAATTCTAACTGTTGCTTCTTGATTTGTATATAGATTTCTCAGGAGGCAGGTCAAGTGGTCTGGTATTCCTATCTCTTGAAGAATTTTCCACAGTTTGTTGTGATCCACACAGTCAAAGGCTTTAGTGTAGTCAGTGAAGATCATCTAAGTAGGCTTATATTTATTAAGAAAAAGGAATTCATAATTTACAAGTTCCCAAGAAAAAAAATCTCCTGACCAAGATGATACCACAAGAGAATTGTAACACCAGTTCTACACAATCTCTTCTAAGAACTGGAAGAGGTCGTGAAAGTCACTCAGTCATATTTGACTCTTTGCGCCCCATGGACTATACAGTCCATGGACTTCTCCAGGCCAGAGTACTGGAGTGGGTAGCCATTTCCTTCTCCAGGGGATCTTCCCAACCCAGGGAAAAAACCCAGGTCTCCTGCATTGCAGGCAGATTCTTTACCAGCTGAGCCACATGGGAAGCCCAAGCTCTTCACCAGGGAAGAGGTAGGGAAGATCCAATTTCATTTTATGATGCTGCTTGTTACCCTGATACCAAAAGACAGAAAAGCAAAGGAAGGAAGGGACAAAGAGAAGGAGGAAGAAAGAAAAAGAGAGAGAGAGAGAGATGAACAAAAGAAAATTACAATAATCATAGATGAAAAAAACCACTGACAAAATATTATTTTAAAAAATGCAACAATGCATTAAAAAGAATTACATACCCTGAGTATGTGTGTCAAGAGATGCAAGGTAGATCCAGTGTTTGGAAATATATAATCAATATAATCAACCATGTTAAAAGAATGAAAAAATAGGTTAAGTAAGAAAAATCAAATATTGAAAAAGAAAAAGAATGTGGCAAAATTAAACACCTATTCATGATAAAAAAAAACTATTTGAAAAAATGGAATAGAAGCATAGGAGGTGATGGGATAAGATCTAAGCCTCCTTTTTTCACTGCTTCTGCATATATGTGGAGTTTGCTTTTGATTTTTGGACATTTGTGACCATTTGATTGAGCTGCCTTTCGGATTCTCCCTATTTTCTGCATGTTTTTCAAAGAAGCCCTTCTTTTCAAGCTTTATTTGTAGCTACCTAGGAACCAATTTTCATCTCCTACAGCCCACAGTAACTCACTCAATCTCCCTTTCAGTGTGCTGGATAGATTCAGGACCACACTTACAACAGATGAAGTTGCCCAATGTGTGTGTGTTCTTTTCAGTTTGGCTCTGGTCTTGGCGTGGCTAGCTGGCACAACCTTACAGCTGGTAGCACTTTAACTTGTCAAGTTCCACCCAAATTAATTTATAGGCAGGGGAAATACAGAGTCCCAATTAGGTTGGAGTGCAGGAGCAATTCAGCAGCAGACAGCTATTCAATTATCTAGGTGTGCTGAAGAACACTGGCTTACCAAGTGCAATGCAAATTTTGAGGCTGTTTTCTTTTTTCAGTTTTAATAGTCCTTGTAGTTTTGCAGAGAAAATCATGTGCTGTGGGAAGTACAAATTTTCAGAACCATAGCTTTCTCAAAGCCGCAGTCTCTAGAGAGGCATTTGAGATGCTGATCTCTGTTGAACTGAGAGGTTCACGTAGACTTCATCACGTAACTCTAAAGACCAGTTGAACTGGGGGCAAGCTATTATTTTCAACATCTAAGATAAAAGGGGAATATTGGTTTGCCAAATTTGAGGATATAGAAATTTTCATAAGTATTGGATGACTCCCAAAACTTTGGGAAACTGAACACAGACTACAAGGGGAAAAGGTCCGAATATGAAATGTACCTAAATGTTTCCTTTTAGTTCAATTAAGTTCATGGGAGAAATAATTCTTGGAGAAACTCTCACCAACATGCTTGTCACTTAGTTCTTGCTCCTTGTTTTTGTTTAGAGGTGACTTAAGCCCCTTCTCCCTGGCTCTCTACTGCCCACTTATTCCTCTCCTTGGAATAGCCCATGAAGTCTGGCAGCCTGAATAGTCAGTAGGTTCCGCAGTCACATGTCAACATGAAAAAGAACCTTTATTAATTCAGGTTTGGGCTCAGATCAGCTAGTCTTTTCGAATATCCAGTATTCTTGAAATTTTCCATAGTCTCAAATCTGCCAAACCAATATTTAAACGTGGCTTCAGGCGCTTTAAACTTGGACTTTGTTTTTCTTCCCTTTAGCTCTTCAGGTGGCTGGAGTCTCGATGTCCTCTGTCTCTACCTTCAAGAATGACTTTTTTATTTTAAAAGAAAGTCAGTATACTTGGATAAGTTCTCATAGATTTGGAGCTAAAACCAACAGTTCTCCAGCAACATGGCCATCACACTGACCCCTAAACATGCATGGTGCCATGTCGTGACCTCCAGAGAAGCTAATGAGGAATTTGAACCTTGTTGCCCTGGGTACCACTTGTCCCATCCATCAGGTAATCACCAGCCCACTGGTCTTAGGGCAACTTGCGTGGTTATCAAAATAAGATAAAAATAAAATTTTTATTGTTCAGTCCCTCAGTCGTGTCTGACTGCTTGTGACCCCATTGAGTGCAATATGCAGACTTCCCTGTTTTTCACTATCTCCTGGAGCTTGCTCAAATTCATGTTCATTGAGTCTTTGATGCCATCCAACCATCTCATCCTCTGTCATCCCCTTCTCCTCCTGCCTTCAATCTTTCCCAGCATCAGGGTCTTTTCCAGTGAGTCGGCTCTTCACATTAGGTGGTCAAAGTACTGAAGCTTCAGCTTCAGCATCAGTCCTTCCGATGAATATTCAGGACTGATTTCCTTTAGGATTAACTGGCTTGATCTCCTTGCAGTCCAAGAGACTCTCAAGAGTCTTCTCCAACACCACAGTTTGAAAGCATCAAAAAATAATGTGGTGAAGCCTAACTTACCTTGAAAAAGTCTCTGGAAAATGAAATAGCAGTTGTGAGAGCTGTCAGACTAATCAAAGCAAGTGCTAAATGACCCCATCACCTAAATATTTTTTATCGGCGTCATGACCAGTTAGGCTCACTACAGAAGTATTGGCTTTGTTTTGATCCCAATAACTCTGCCACTGATTAACTTTTATTCAGTGGTACATGTTGATTTTTGGCACCCAGCCGTGACAATTTCACGGTGGTTTCAGCTTTATCACTTCATATCATTATTTTTTAATTGGTTGCCCTTGGGACTCTAAAGGCAGTTACTTTTAACTAACATAATATGACGAGATTGTTAAGTTTCCTATGAAAGAGAACTGCACCCCTGTGTCAGAGGAGAGTGTGCAAGCTCTGGTGGACATTCGACTCCCCTGAGCCCTAGCCTCTGCTCCGGGGTCTCCAAGCTGCAATTCTGGCTCCTCTAGTTGGCTTGGACATGGGCCAGCCAGTGGAGCTGGGCTGCTGTCCTTGCCTTGGATTCGCCCACCTTGCACACTCCAGCAGAGGACAGCAAGCTCGAGCATTCTGAGCTCACCCTCCTCTCTGAAGCTGGGCCCATTACAAGGTGCTAAAGGCTTATTAACTTCTGATACAAAACACAAAACAGAACAGAATCTCAGGATGAAGGAAGAGCGTTCCGAACTTTTAAGGTGAGAACCAAGTTCTGAGACAAGAGGGCACAGACTTCTCCTCCTCTAAATACAATGAGTTCCTTTGGAATCAATCATCAGAAAACCCTACAAGGAGGGAGAAGATCGACTGGCAGAGGCCTCGAGACTTGAGGATGGACAGAGAAGGGGCATTCCTGGCTGTTGCTGTTTTCTGGAGTGTGTTGGGAAGGCCTCCAACTGAGAGCCACAAACTGATGCAGAAATCCAGCACACAGCAAAACCAGGAAAGGCCTGCTCTCTCTAGCCCAGGGCTGGGGAAGGTCAGCCCGGCAGAAGTCTGATGCCCACTCGGGCAGCGATGACACGGCAAGCCTCCTCCACCCCGCCCCTCCGTCACGTGGGGTCAGCAGCAGAGGTAGCGGAGCCCAGCCTGGGACCCAGTGCTGCCCAAACCCCTAGGCCCAGCGTCAGCAGAGTCCAGGGGAGACCCAGCCCCCACCCCTGGGCGACAGGGGCTTCATCTGCTGGAACTGGCCCGGGAGTTCCTGGTCCTCCACCCAGTGACAGAGAGCCACCCAGGGCTGGTGTACTCGCAGACCCATTGGAACCAACATCCAGGCTGCCCTGGCAGGGTTTCTAGAGCTTCAGAGTCACCAGGAGAATGAAGCTGACCCGAATAACACTGAAAGGGCTCTGAAAATAATCCTAAACTCCCACTGGAACTGCAGATCACAGAAATAATCCAGGGCCCAAATGGAGTACTGTAAGATGGAAGACTTAAATAGAATCAGAAGTCTCCTAATATATCTAAAATATTTAACATTTTGAAAAACGACTAGTGATACAAACAAACAGGAAAAATGCAACTCAAATGGGACAAGAAAATCACATGAGCCCAACACTGAGGTGAGTCATATGCTGGCATCATCCAACAATAAACAGTCACTGTAAAATTGTTATACACATAATTACAACTATCTTTGATCAAATTAACAAGTAAAAAATTATGGGAAGTATTTATAAATATAATTTGAAAGAGGACCCATAAGAATATTATGGAATTGAAAAATATATTGATCAAAATTGAAGCTCAGTAAATGGTCTAAATAGTGTAGTAGAGATGGCAAAGTACAGAATCACAGAGCATCACAGGATATGAGAAAGATTTTAAAAATTAATAAAAGTAAAAACAGAAATAATAGAGAATCAATTAAAACAGAAAGCTAGTTCCTTTATAAAAATAAAATATGAGTGAAATCAATCTTTAGGAAGGCTGACAACAATAAAAAGAGAAAAGATACAAATTATTGATATCGGAATGAAGTAAAAGATAATCGCCACAGATCCTGCCAACAATAAAAGGCTATCACAGGGTTACTATGAACAACCTTATGCTCATAAGTTTAACAACATAGAAGAAAATGATCAATTCTTCCTCAACTATAGATCACCAAACCTCACTCAGAAAGAACTATGGGCCAGAAGAGAGCTGTAACCAAGCAAGCATCAGTCGCTCAGTCGTGTCCACCTCTTTGCAACCCCAGGGACTATAGCCCACCAGGCTCCTCTGTCCGTGGGATTCCCCAGGCAAGCATACTGGTTGCCATTTTGTACTCCAGGGAACTCCCAGCCCAGGGGTTGAACTCAGGTCTCTTTCATTGTAGACAGATCCTGTATCATCTGAGCCTCCAGGGAAGCCCTTCTAAGAGTAACTAGAAGCCTTTGAAAAGGAACTCCACGACCATATGGTTACACTGGAGATCTTTACCAGTAAAGAATTAATAGCAATTCTATCCAATGTACTGAAAACAGAATGGAAGGAGATTTTCCAACTCACCTTGTAAGGCAGAATCTTCTTGATAGAAAAATTGTATATATATAGTGCAAACATGCCCAACTGATTCTTGACAAAGATCAAAAAGTGATTTGAAGGAGAGAGGATAGCCTTTAAATAAATGGTGTTGGAGCAATTTGATGGCCATAGGCAAAACTATGAACCTTGACCTAAATCTATATTTAATACAGAAGTAACTCAAAACAGACTATAGAATCCAGAAAATATATTTAACATTTATTTTCTCTCTACTCCACAAGGATCACCTAAACAGTGCCAAAGGAATGACGCTGACCTGTGTTTGCTCTACATACAACCACTTCAGTTTCTGGAATGTGCGTCATTTCCCTTTTATCTACAACATTCCTCCTCACCACTCTCTCCCCCTGTACCTTGCTGGTCCCAGGGGGACTTGCAGCAAGAAAGACAGCACCCATCACAGAATGGGACGGCAGCTGTGCTCCTCTGGCCCTCAGCTCCCTGGAATCCTCCCACGATGGTCCCTTCCCAGAAGTGTCCTCCTCCCGTCTGACCTTCTCAGGACTGGGCACCTCGCCTCACCGCTCCTTCCCTTTTGCACCTAGGAGAGTACGTGATATACAGTAAGTGTTCAGTCCCTTTGGCTGCATTGATTTCTACAATCAATTTGCCCCCAGATGTAAATGAACTCTCTGTGGTTTGCTTTGACTTGAACTATTTGATTTTGGGATGAATTAAGATAAATGCAGAGACTTAAGACTGAGTGGAAACAGAGATTTCCCAAACCCAATAGCTTATAAACACTACTTGTTAACAGCAGACTTTTGAACCAGAAACACATGAGTTTCAACTTTATCTCCACTACCTAGTGCCTGTGTGATCTTAAATTACTGAAATTCTCTTATCCTCAGGGGCTTCCATCTTTAAAATCAGGGTGGTAACAGTGACTACTTTATAGTGTAAAATTCAGTAAAATTTTCCATTGATTTAATTGTGATTATTACCATATTATTCCATCATTTGAAAGATTGGATCTCTTTAAGTACTATGGCAATATAAAATGATACAATTGGATTTATATTGAACATCTGTATTTGTACAAATGATAAGTTCTACCATAAAGTTTATCTCATTTTTGTCTCAACATTGTCCAGTATATTTTTTAGAAATGTATATTGTGTGGGGGGTTTTGTGGGCTTAAAAAGAAATAAACCACCATCCATTCATTTATGAAGGTGACCATTTGGTCTTTAATTAATGCAGATATCTCTGGGGGGAAAGCTGATATGAAAATCATGGTCTTTTCCTCACTGACTCCTGTGAAACACATCCTTGCCTTAGCACCTTACAGCATGCTAGACTTCCTTGCTGCTTGCTACAGTGACGGCACGTAGCTCATGGTCATCGTCAGCATGACAGTGACACTTATTAAGACTGCGGAACTCAGGACTGCCACCTATTAGCTCACGACAACAGTGCAAACTCTCAGGATGCTCTGGGTCCAGGTATCCAGTTTTGGTAAAAATCTCTTTTCCACGTTCCTTTCATTAGACAACAGCTACAAAGTTTTCCTCTCCTTTCTCTTCATTGCCTACCACGAATCCACTTGCCAGAGCTAATGCACTGCCTTCGAGTAGAATTTTCTATTAGTAAACATGTCTTATCACTTATTCTCTAGTACATTAGACTCTAGAAGGAAGACGAGGTCCCTAGATTATACCAGTTCTCTCCTTGTGTTATACCAGAAGATTAGAAACTATGGTTGTCTTTTTTTTATAGACTTCAAGAAATGTCTTGGGACTTGATTGCAAGATTTCCTCTAGGACAAAGGCTCTTTTTCATCCTCCTAAGACAAGCTACATTCTATGCATTTCATTCACCAATGTGTCTCTCAGGCTGATTGATGTTCATAGGGTTATGTTTATTGGAATTCCTGATTATTTTAATAACAGATATATAATGATAATACAATTCTTATTGTTATTGATACTAGAGATGACTCATTGTTGCTCAACATAAATTAAAACTAAAACATCCCATTCCACCCATGCCATAATTTGGTACCTGCGTGAAGACAGTCAAAGTTGCTCAGTCGTGTCCAACTCTTTGCAACCCCATGGACTATAGAGTCCATGGAATCTCCAGGCCAGAGTAGTGGGGTGGGTAGCCTTTCCCTTCTCCAGGGGATCTTCCCAACCCAGGGATCGAAGCCAGGTCTCCCACATTACAGGAAGAATTTTTTACCAACTGAGCTACCAGGGAAGAAAAGTTAATGCTCTCTGATCCTAAAGCCTACCTGATGAACAGAATTAGTGTCCATTTCTCCCTTTTTATGAACTTTACAGAATAAGACTAAGAAATTTCTTATCTCTAAAGACAGCTATGCATCACATATGATTTCTCTCTCTCTCTCTTTTTTTTTTTTTTTTTTGCACTTACTGACACCATATTGTTATATTTGGATAGGACCAAGTAGGACCATATTCTACAGTCACATAAGCACTGATAGGAAGCAAACAGATTACCATTCTCTTAGGAAGCCTGAACCAGTGCCAGGACCAACTTGGTACCACACGGGAGCATCAGTCCTTCAGCGCCTGAGCTCTTCCTCCTGGAGCTGGGGCAGGGCTTCCTCACACAGATGGTGCTGAGCTACGACCTCCTCCCTGTGGGTCTGCAGGCTGTGGCCGAGCAAATTGGCAGAGCTGGAGGGGAACAAGGCTCTTCTGTGAGACGCCTTCACAGGCGAGGCCACCCTGGAGTCCGTGGGAAAGGGAGATAGCTCTAGGCTGGAGATGAGCTTTCTGGAACACCACCATGGAAGCTTCCGTAGGGTCTGAGTGTCATTGGGCTCTTTTGAGCCTCTCATTTCCATTTGCTGAGACATTCAAAGGCCATCCATTCCACAGTCCTTGATCCAGGAATTATCAGCGACCCATCCTATGCAAGAACCACATCTACTGCAGGGCCAAGTCCCTCCCTTCCGGTGTTTTACCCGCCTTGCCACGGGAGCACCCTTAGAAACGGTCCCACAGCGCTGCTGTGAAGGCGCTCACCACCGCAGGTTCCTCCTCCCTGCTGCATGAGGCTCAGAGCTGGGTGCTCTGGGTTCTGCTTTCCAATGTCACACATTGTTTTCGTCTGTGTTCCCCAGAAACCACATCAAAGGCCTCCTCTGCAACTTCTTCAGGGCTGCAGTCCTGGGGGATAGGAGGAAGGGATGGTGGCAATAAGACCAGGAAAGAGGAAAGGTGACAGAAGAGCTCTTCATCCAGCTGCTCCATGCTGGGTGCGGTCACTGCTTACGCTGCTTTGCTTGGCCGTCTCCTGGAGAGATGGAGGCACTGTGTCCTCTTCAGAAGGGGTAAGAAGAGAGAAGAATCTGACCCACTGCCATCAGAGCTTTGTCACCTGTACCATAAATTCCCTGGCTTTCCTGGGCTGGCTGTGTGTGCCTTGGTGGCCCACCTCATGCCTCTATGTCAACCGAGATTCCTGGAGGCAAGAGGTGTGAGCACCTGCAGGTTTGTGCTCACGGGAAGAGCCACAGGCCACGCAGAGCCGTCTGCTGCTGGCCATCTGCGGGGCCGGGGTAGGCAAGGAGCCAGGTGGGCAGGCGGGCCTGGGGTATGTGTGGAGGTGTTCGTGGCGCCCATGTGGACACCCTTGGCCTCCCTCTTCCATGTGAACTGCTTGGCACAGGGGTTGGGCCTTGAGCCCCTGCCCATCTTCTCTTCAAGTCGACTGACACATAGGTGATTATGAGAAGGAAGCCAAGGGTTCACAAGGCCACCCATCCCACTGTAATTTTTCTATACAGACAGTTGTGGAGCTCAGGCTCCAAACTTTATTCAGATTCGTCAAGATGACGAGCGATGCCAGGGGTGCCATGGGATTCTTCCCACCTATCCCATTTTTGCATCAATAAAGTGTATAAGTCGTCTGTGTGTTTGGCACGAGGGAGAAAGGCCACCTTTGTATTGCAGGGGCTGGGAATCTAATTTGCGAGGCCAAAGAATGGTCTCTGTGATCTAATTCTCAATCTACTACAGGACTGAGATGAAGACCAAATCATCTTAGAGGATCTAATAATCTCGTTTCGATCGATCGGTTTCTGAGGCGGTATCCTTTGGTTGAGACTTTTCAGATAAGTAAAGAAAATTAGGTTGAAAGCAAAATGCATCTCTCTGAAATGCAGCTTGCATGCAGAGGCTCTGCCCCAGGGGGCGGCAGGGCAGCCTCTCCTGGGGGGCATTTTGGGTGCACAGAAGGGCAGTTACTGCACTCGGCCAAGACCACTGCTCCACTGCTCGGTGGAGAGAACGCTGCGGTTCCTGCCATTGACTGCCTGAAATAAAATAATCTATGATGCATGAACAAGTCTAAATGAAATAATAATATCCTTAGCAGTGAAAAACGGATTGGTAATACAGTAATTGAGCAGATTTATTGCCATCTCCTTGAGCTAGTCTGCTGAAACAGCCGGCTATTTTATTTAATCTCATATCAGAGGAATTACTGGCTGGTAATCCATTGTTAAACATCATTTAGAATGATGGATGAAAATGTCAGCTTTTCCAACATAATCAATTCATATCTCATTAGCACATATTATTTATGATTCTCATAATGGGACCTGCAGGGGTCTCCAGGGGGAGATGGAGACCTCAGCTGTTGTCGAAATGAGATGAGATATACTGTAGCTTATGAGTTAATAACTGCATATAAAAAAATACTTCTCCGCGGTATTGATTGTTCTTCCCATTTTACGAATGAATTGACTAACTGGGCTGCCCGGTGTTGTGTGTGGCTGTAGATGGCGTGTCCCGCCGCACCCCCACCGACGCTTTGGAGGGCTAGTCATTGAGCTTCAATATTTTCAAAAGAAGGATGTGCTCAAACACTTTTTAAAATGATAAAATGGTTTAGGAGAAGTTTCCCCTCTGCTAGGAAAGACAGCCAGCTCTTGAATGTCAAGTATGAGAAAACCTCGGGGGCTGCTGCTAAGGATGGGGCGCTGGCTCCCCGCCCCCGCCCCAGCCACCTATGAAGATAAATCGACATATTTCTGCAGCTCCAGCCCAGTTGCTTTTTAAGGATATTCTCGCCCCTGCGCTGCCTCCAAGACCAATGAAAAGCAAACCTTGATTCATGGACTTCATGCCTCCGACGGCGCATCGGTAATCACGGTTACCGTGTCAACTGCCGCCTCAATTAAACTACATTTGAGAATCATTTTATGCTTCAGCTCATAAACATCAATAAAGGAAAATGAGTAATAAATGACTGTCTAGAGTACAAAGGACCAGCTCATATTTCAGATGAAAATGAAGACAAAATGTAGCTTTTATTTGCCTGTGGAATTCCCATTAACTGCATCACTGACAAGAAAGAGCTGGATCAATAGCTGGCCGGCCGCAGAAAACCGTTTCTGGCTGTTCAGCGGGCAATGCAAAAGGAAACCTGTCATATTGTGATCTTTATCAGGTAATCTTCATTACCCCAGACCAATGATATATGTATATACCGGCCAGCTAGGGGCACTTCTAATTCCTGGTCTTATTTGTGGTTCGAGTGCAGAGAGATCACAAATTATTTGTTTACGGTGATGAAAAATCTTCCATGTTCATCCCTTTTATTCTTTTTATAGGTAATCCATATCTGGGGACTTTCTCTCAAGACTCCTTTCTTCACTCAGGATTTTTAAGAAAGGATTATATCAAATGTTACCTTCCTGTCTCCTCCAAGGGGAGAAGGACCTGCCAGGGCAGTGCTGGGCTGGAGAGAGCGATGAGCAAGGTCCTTCCCCATGCTCCTGAAAAGAATCCTGCTTCCTTTGTGAGCTGCGGCTCTCTCTTTAATGGCACCGAAAGTGCTGTGGGCCATCCACGAGGAAGAGGAAAGAATGCCTCCAGTGGCGGGCAAATACAGCAGAACTTGTTCCCTTTTGCATTCTGGGTGCCCACAAGGAAAACAGAAGAAGCAAACGCATTCTATTAAGTGAGAAACGGGGTCAGCCATTTCAGGAAGAACGCTTTTGCAAGAAAATCCTTGCCAATGTGAAGGAATTCAATGCTGTTTACCAACATCAGTTCAGTTAAATGGCATCCCAGGAAGCACGGCATGGAAAGATGAGTTAAAGAGGGAAACAGGTGGAGGGAAAGGCAAGACAGTCAGTAGGAAAGAGAAGATGGAAGACGGGAGCAGTGTTGCTAACAGATGCATGGAGAGCAATTCTAACGTTTCCCATTGACGAAAACCTCTGATCCTGATGGATCCTGATGTGCTTTTCAAATGTTGTTACACCCTTAAGAATGTTTCCAGGGGAAATTGAACTGGATGACCACCTGTTTAGGTTTCTTACCAGTTTGGATTTCATGAATCCAATGGAGTAACCTATCAGGTCCCATAGACCCATCTCAAGGACATTTGCGTGTCTGCCTCTTTTATTCCTTGAGATGACTTCTTTCCAGCAAAAAAAAAAAAAAAAAGCCTCTATTATACACATATCTCTCTCTTTTATTTTTAACAATCCATGCCTCAATTTCATCCCTCTGAACTAATATAAATTTGACACCACTGTCAAATTTCTCCTGCAGTGTAAAATGTATTCACTTCTTCTTGAACCTGAAACCCTGAAAGTTAAGAGTGTAAGGGGGGGGGGGAGATTATCTTAAAATGTGATTTATAGCTGATGGTCTTTTAAATCATATTTATACTAAGATATTTGCCAACAAGGGGCCTATTGTGGAATCCCTGGGAGGGCTGCTTTTCACACCCTGCAGTTTGGCCCCACTGTCCTTTTCCTACTTTTCTGACGCCACTGATGTCATGATGGTGGTAGGTGTGCGGTCTAGGTGCAGTGTCCCTCCCTCTGTGTCCTTAGGGAAGTGATTCTGTAATTAACAAGGGCAGTGTAATCAGGTTTCAAATGTAGTATCCAGAACCTCAAAAGACCCACCAGAATGACTCTCACTCTTTTCTTGGATTTTTTTTTTTTCAGGAAAAGAAACCACCATTATTGCAATAAGACTCCATATCCCACCTGTCATATGATTCATTTCACAAGCCTAAGATAACTGCATTCCGTATCGGAACAGAACAGCCAGGCAGACAGGTGGGTTCTGAAGGTTCCCGCACTGTTGTTCATGCATTTACCCCACACTCTTAAGATAAATGAACAAATCCAATCATTTATCAACTGAATACTCAACAATTAAAACATCTGATTGCCGAAAGAAGTCAGCAAAACTGGAGAAAAGAGTGACTGAGGGCCCTCATACATTGCTGTTGGGAATGCAGAATTTTAGAAAAGTGCAGCTACTTTGAAAAGCAGTTTGGCAGTTTCTCAAAATATTAAACAGAGTTAGCATGGGACCCAGCAATCCCACTCCTATGTATCTACCCAAGAGAAATGAAGACATACATTTATACAAATCTTGTACACAGATATTCACAGTAGCATTATTTATAGGGGCCTCAAAGTAGAAACCCAAATGTCCACCTGCTAATGGATGGATAAAGAGAATGTGGCTTCTCCACACAATGGGATGAGTTTTCAGTAAGAAGAAGGAATGAAATATTGATGCATGTTACAATGTGATGAACTTTGGAAACATTATACTGAGTGAGAAAAACTGGACGAAAGTCACATGTAGTACAGTCCCACTTGCATGTAGTGTCCAGAATAGGCAAATCCTAAAGACAGAGGTAGAATAATGGTTGCCTGGGGCAACAAGGAGGTGGCAACAGAGACTAACAATTCACAGATGAAGTGGTTTCTTATGGGGGGGAGTAGCGATGACAATGTTTTGGAATTAGATAGGGGTAATGATGGAAAAACTCTGAATATACTATCACTGAACTGTACACTTCAAATGGGTGAATTTTATAGTATATGAACTATATTTTAATAAAGTAATAAATTTAAAAAAAAATAAGGACAAAATAAAAGACTTTCGGGCAGGAATAGGCATGACATCAGTGAGTGTTTGTGCTCATTGAGCACCAACACTCAGTGCTGGCTCAGGTATCTCTCAGTTTCGTTTCTATCATTGCTCCACCAGTCACGGGGAGAGGTCCCCATGGCCCCGGAATTCAGGAGTCAGTCGGTCAGTCAGCAGGTCAGCCTTTCCGTCAATAGGTAACAGTCAGTGGGTGATCACTGAGTATGTGTCCATTCAGAGAGGAACTCACAAGACTGCGCTGATTACAGTGAATCTGTGTAGTTCACAGAGTGTGGAAACAGGTAGATAGCAGTCACCAAACCTCGGGTCCCTCACTGCTGGGAATAACCCAACTTTGTGAAAATCCAAAGCAAACCTTCTTGGGGGGAAGGTTGGGAGCAGTTCCATCAGGAAGGAGAGAATCTAGGTCCAGTCTGCACAGGCAGGGGTTGGGCAACCCAGACCTAGACCCATGTTGGGTAGAGGTGATAAAAATCCTCTGTAGAGCTATTTGCATCTAATTAAATTCACTTTCTTTCATGTTATTTCAGTAAATGAACACCTAATCAACAGCTGTTCCGGGCAGAGCCCCATGCTGAACATGAGGAGAAATGAGTTTGTTTAGACCAAGCCTTTCAGGAATTCGAGATTTGGCTCAGACTCCAAAACGTGTGGGAGAGCACAGAACGAAGGCTCCGGTTCTGGACTGAACTCTCTCTCTGTGCCCCTCATTGGTTGCACCAATAAGATTTAGTGACTCAACTTCTGTGAGCGCTAATTTTCTCATTATTTACAAAGTGGAGCTAATGTTATCTATCCGCTTATCCACACAGAATCAGTCTCATGGTCAAATGAGATAATGCATAAGGATTCATTTTTATTGGAGAAACAACATATGCAGTCAAAGGTATTTTCTCTGGCTTCTGGTGATAAAATGGCTTTCAGGAGGGTGATAAGAGTTGTGACCTGTACGTGAAGGATGGTAAGATTTTTCCAGCTGAAAAGTCTCCTGTGCACAGAAGAGGCGTCAGTCCGTTGGGGCTGCTAAAACAAAATGCTGTAACCTGGATTGCTCATCAATGGCCTCACAGTTGCGGAGGCTGGGAACTCTAAGATCAAGGTGCTCTCATTGGTGAGAGGCTGCTTCCTGGCTATGGATGAGCCCCTTTTTGCTCCAAGTCTCCTTTATAAGAGCACTGATTCCATTCACAGGGGCTTCTCCTTGTGACCGGATCACCCACCAGAAGCACAAGGTCCAGCACCATCCCGCTGGGATGGGGATTTCATCATGTGAGTTTGGGGGCACAAACATTCAGACCACACAGGAGGGTGAGGATGTCACAAGCAATAATAAACATGAAGGAAGGTACTTAGAGTGTTTTCGGTGGACTGGAAAGCTTTGCTAGGAGGCAAGCAAATTTCAGCAGCATGTACTTCCAAGAATTATTCCTTGTTCACTCATCCAACAGTTGGTTGGGGTGGCTCTCTTCACAAGTCTGACCCTGGACTCCATATTTAGAGGGGTTGACTATGGCAGCTCAAAGATTTCCTTCTCATTGCAAATGCAGAAGTTCGAGAAGGCAGCCAACCGTGGAGACACATTTCAAGCTTCGACTTGTGCAGTTAAATCCACCAATGTGTGTGTGTGTTAGTCTCAGTCATGTCCGACTCTGTGACCCCGTGGACTGTAGCCTGCCAGGCTCCTCGGTCCATGGGATTTTCCAGACAAGAATACTGGAGTGGTTTGCCATTCCTTTTTCCAGAAACCTGCCAATCCCAAGGGCCAAATCCAGTCACATGGCCAAGCCTGAAATGCATTCTGCTGTCATGGGACCAAGGCAATCATGTCAACCCACAGTGCATTGGAGAGGAGTAAAGTATCAGAAACAAGTTCTATCCGCCTCAGCTGCCTTGGCTGGAGGAAGGTCAACATAGGAAATGGTAAGTATATTGTCCCTGCTGCTGCTGCTGCGGCTAAGTCACTTCAGTCATGTCCAACTCTGTGCAACCCCATAGATGGCAGCCCACCAGGCTCCCCCATCCCTGGGACTCTCCAGGCAAGAACACTGGAGTGGGTTGCCAGTTCCTTCTCCAATGCATGAAAGTGAAAAGTCAAAGTGAAGTCGCTCAGTCGTGTCCAACTCTTGGCCACCCCATGGACTGCAGCCCACCAGGCTCCTCCGTCCACGGGATTTTCCGGGCAACAGTACTGAAGTGGGTTGCCTCTCATCATTATCCGATACTGTCTCTGAGATAGTTTAAAAGCAAATATTGAAAAACCTTCAGTGTTTGAATAAATACTAAAAACAGGATTTGGTGAAATGGAGTCAGTGAAGATTTTCAGGTGTCAGTTGGCTTAGGAGAGTGGGCTAATGAAACCAGAAAGATGACCTGAATTCCACTAAAACAGGTGCCAGCCATCCTGGGATGTCCAGGTCCTCCAGCTTCCCAGATGACCTTATCTTTCTTTACTACACAATCCAGACAACAGGCTGGGTATCCTTACCTCACTCAGCTGCACTTTCAGTTTATCTGAACCTGCTTATTCGCTGGGAAAAGAAAGTGAAAGTTGCTCAGTCATGTCTGACTCTTTGTAACCCCATGGACTCTGCAGTTCATGGAATGCTCCAGGCCAGAATACTGGAACGCGTAGCCTTTCCCTTCTCCAGGGGATCTTCCCAACCCAAGGATCAAACCGAGGTCTCCCACATTGCAGGTAGATTCTTTACCAGCTGATCCCCAAGGGAAGCCCAGTATGGGAAAGCGAAAGTCACTCAGTCATGTCTGACTCTTGGCAACCTCTGGATGCTACTGGACCTACCCCTAAAAACTCCACCATACATAATAGTCACAAATTTCCACAAAAGGCAGGTATTAGTTGTCTGTTGCAGCTATAACAAGTCAGCACAAGCAGAGTCATGCAGAACCACTACACCTGTGAATATGTCATCTTCTGAGACAAGATATCCCTTCTTGATAATCCTATAGTTTCTGTGTGTCCACAGTCCAGGGTGAAGAGGCAGAGTCTCTGCTCAGGGTCTCATGGACACAAGGTCTCAGTGTTGGCCAGGAGCCTGGGGTTTCTAGAGAAGAATCTGTTCCCGGGCTCAGGCCATGGGCAGTGTTTGTCTATATGGATGTGGACTCAGGTCCACTGGGCTCATCTATAGCTTCTAGAGATTCCTGCATTCTTTGGTCTGTGGTTTCCACCACCTTGAAATCAGTGTCAAATCTGTCTCCTACTTCAAACTGCTCTGACTTTATGTTCTATGGGTTTGTGTGGCTCCATTCAGCTCATCCACATAATCCAGGAAAATCTATTTTCAGGTTAACTGGTCACCATCTCGATGGTGTCTTCAGAATCCCTTTTGTCTCAGAAGATGACATATTCGCAGGCGTAGTTTCTCTTCACATGGGGAAATAGGGCGTGACCTCCTCTAGAGGGACCCAAATCTGTCCCCACAATGGAATAGCCTTCTGCTGGACGTTGTCTGTAGCCACAGGCAATTTGCACCAACTGTGACTGGCTCACCCACGTCCACGAGCTTTCCACGAGAAGTAGCTTAGGCTAATTCTTTCAGGATTCCTTGCTTGGCAAGCTTGCTCAGTTTCTCTCAGGACTAATCCAAAATTCTCCAGGAGCCCATATGCTACCCACCCATCACTCAGTTTTAGAAAATTACTTGCCCCTTATTGAATTGAGGGAAGTGAAGGCATTAGGCAACCATGCATTCAGACTCCCACCCACAAAGGCACCTGCATCTAGAATATCCCCTCCTTGTATCACTCTCACTGCAAGGCTGACCCTTTTCCTGTGTCCTTTATCCCATCTTTTCCAGACCTGGGTCCTAAAAGAGAACTCTCTAGAATGCCCATGGTGCCTTCCCCTGGGTCCTTAATTTCAGCCTGTATGTTCTGATCTCTCCCCAAGGAAAACCACCCTGTGCCTGGTACTCTGCCTGCCAACCTCTCCTCCTTTCCCATCCCACCTTCTCCAAGGCTGAGCTCTCACCAGCTCCCCAGGCTGCTCATTCGCTTCTCAACATCCTGTAACAGACTTTCAGTTCCACCATGTGACTAAGGTTATTCCCACCATGGTGGCCAGTTATCCTCGACCCCAACACTTACTCTGAAATATCATTTCCCACAATGTCTGTGGTTTGATGATACTAGTCACTCATTGTAATTCCACTTTCTTGACCTTGAGTCTGCCATGATTCCCTGGTTCTCCACTCATCAGCTTTCCTGTCCCTTGACCCACTCCTACGGGATGTTCTTCTTTGGGGTCTGTCTCCCAGGGTCTGTTGTCTCCAATTAGGTGATTGCGCACAGAGTCAGCTGGGACCCTCCTCCAAGCATCAGGCTCCTCCTCCTCTTTCCTGGGTTGTCACTGTCATCTGGATTTTTCAGCTACTTCAAGCTCAAGGAATTCAACCTGAACCTGCTTTCCCTTGTATGAGTTGGTTTTCCCCTCCATTGGTCTTCTTCTCTGCTCCACTCTTCTTGGTTGGAATCTGCAACCAACCTGTTCTCTCATACTTGAAAACTGCCGTTAATAATTGATCTTCCATTACCTGGAGACCATTAAACACTCCAGGTGTTACTTCCTGAATTTTTAACCTGTCTGCCTTGTTCTTTCTTTCCCTGGCACCATCCCAGTTTAAACCATGATTAACTTGGGGATTCCTGAAACAGCCCACATAAGCCAGGAGAATCCATGCAGGCAAGAACACACCAGCTCACGGTCCAAATGTCCTACAGGAGTCAAGCACACACTCAAGGCCAAGACCACACATGACCAGTCCAGCTCCTCTCCACCCTCATACCTTTGACTGTTGGCTCATCACATTCACTTTGTATTACAGCCGCCATAACTTCTTTGCAATTTTTTGATACATCGGGCTTTTACTCACTTCTCTGTGTACAATTTGGATACTCTGAGGTTCCTGCCTGCTTCAACTATCTTCCCCATCATCTCCCGTCCTCGAGTGATTCATTCACAGTTTTCCTTGAGGAACTGGCACCATCTCTACCTCCTTCATTCAGGTTTCAAGCTGGAAGCATTGTCATCCGTTGGATTCTCATGGACTAGGTGGTGCCTCTGGATTCACCATGTTGCAACTTGCATATTTGTTTTTATACTTCATTCAGTCTTCACACCCCGCAAAGAGATGGTGAGTTCTTTGAAAACAGTCCTTGCATCATTGCTGAAGTCATTAGGGAGGTAAGTGATGTGAATTAAAAGGCAGGCTGCAGGGCACTGTGGAAGCCTTGTGGTGTGGGGCAGCAGTGTGAATAGAACTGTGGATGTGCAGGCAGAGGGCACCTAACAGGCCATGAGCTGCAGGTCAGTGAGGGGAGGGGTGATGCACCCTGACGCCAGCACACCGCCTGGCTGAGCAAGTCCAGCTTGTTTCCTCCCTTCTTGTTGCTGGAGTTCACAAGCCACCAGGAGTTCTCCCTTCCTGAAACAGGAGCCTTTTCTTCAGTTAGTTTTGGGGATCACGTTGTGGTTAACCAGGAATGGGGAATGCAAATAGACACAAGCCGGTGATAACTGAAATTGAAAGCAAAAAAGAAAAACCAAGCAAACAAAAATCTAACTCAAAGATGAAGATTTAAGCCATTATCTAAGACAGAAATCATTTTATGAGAATATATAGTAAAATGATATTGAATCTCATGAAATAATAAAACAATAAAAATAAATAATAAAAAATGTCTGCATACATGGGAATTTAGTAAAAGAGCTCACAAAATTTATCAAGCCCTCTGTGTCAACTTTAACTGCACTGCTAAAACAAGGATATATTTATGAATACAGATAGAGATCTAGACGGCTTCCCCGATGGCTCAGATGGTAAAGAATCTGCCTGCAATGCGGGAGACCTGGGTTTGATCTCTGGGTTGGGAAGGTCCCTAGAGAAGGGAATGGTTACCCACTCCAGCATCCTCGCCTGGAGAATCCCATGGACAGAGGAGCCTGGTGGGCTACAGTTCATGAGGTCGCAAAGAATCAGACATGACTGAGCAACTAAGCACAGAAATCTAGACATACAGATACACTGAGCATGGATACAGACAGAGCTATTGTTATGGATCCATAATGCAAAGAGTCGGACACGGCTGAGCGACTGAACTGAATGTATAGGAGTTGTCTTGGAGTCTAGGTCTTGGATTAAATCTGTATGGAATTAATCTGTACAGAAGTATTCCTATCTACTTTTCTTTTTTGTTGTTGATCTATACATTTTTAATGCTTTTTATTGTGGTAAAAGTCACATAATATAAAACATACTATTTTAATCACACTTAATTGTGCAGTTTGGTGACACCAAGTACATTCCCATCATTGTGCAACTCCTATCTCATTTTCAATGATCAAAGCAGTAGGAAATGACAAGGGAAAGAAAAGAGGTAAATAAATTGACCTAAAACAAGGACTCATCAAATGTACAATCCATAAGAATTTTTTTTTTAGACATGCATCTCATTTATTATTTCAAGAAACAAATGTATATGTTTAAATATTTATAAATAATGGTTTACATGCAATGGTTTACATGCTTGCAAGTTACAATATATATATATATATTTTTAATGTTAAGAACTGAGAAATTGTTCATTTTTCTATTTTTTTAATCAGATTTAAATTTTTTTTTAATTTTAAAATCTTTAACTCTTATATGTGTTCCCAAACATGATCCCCCCTCCCACCTCCCTCCCCATAACATCTCTCTGGGTCATCCCCCCGCACCAGCCCCAAGCATGCTGTATCCTGCGTCAGACATAGACTGGTGATTCAATTCTTACATGATAGTATACATGTTAGAATGCCATTCTCCCAAATCATCCCACCCTCTCCCTCTCCCTCTGAGTCCAAAAGTCCATTATACACATCTGTGTCTTTTTTCCTGTCTTGCATACAGGGTCGTCATTGCCATCTTCCTAAATTCCATATATATGTGTTAGTATACTGTATTGGTGTTTTTCTTTCTGGCTTACTTCACTCTGTATAATCGGCTCCAGTTTCATCCATCTCATCAGAACTGATTCAAATGAATAAGAATTTGAAATGGAAACACATCTTGTGAAGCAGAAAGCAGATGTAGCTAGGGTCTAACATCCTGTATTATTATTAACAGACCCTGTCGTTTGCTCTGAAGTTTACATGACAAAGTGGAGAGTTGTGGTTCTGGTATTTTTAAATTCAGACCTCTATGCAGAAGAAAGAAAACACTCACTTTCTCTGCGAAAGGAGCCCTTTGTGGGAAGAGCCAACCAGAGCAGGAACCTGGCCAGCGAGCCCAGCGCCGGCTCCACTGGTGCCGGAGAGGGAGCCACAGTGCATTGCCCCTCTGGGTGCTATAGAGCCAGCGCCTCCATGCACGAGGGCAAGCCACGTGCCGGGGCTGTCCTCATTCTGCAGAGCACTTGACTCAGAATAGTCAGTGATATGCTCACTTTTCCTTTATGAAGGAGACCTGGGTCTTTAACGCTCACTCCCAGTTCCTAGCGTCCCATCAGTGAACACCGAAATGGATACAGCCTGGGCTGTGTTCCCTGCCGTTGACTATAAGACAGTCATCAACGCGGAATCTCAGGGGCTCATTCAGAGCGAATGA
The DNA here is from genome assembly GCF_042477335.2 of Ovis canadensis. Taxonomy (NCBI): domain Eukaryota; kingdom Metazoa; phylum Chordata; class Mammalia; order Artiodactyla; family Bovidae; genus Ovis; species Ovis canadensis. Next base: position 15,181,008 of record NC_091267.1, read on the forward strand.
TGCTGCATTTAAGAAGCTAATTACAAGCAGAATGAATAAAGCTTGTCCAACTAGTTCTCGTAAGTCCATAGGAAGGAAGAATGAACATTTCAGAAGCTCTGGAGTTTGGATCTCAAGGGTAGACATGCTAGCGACCAATGCTGGTGTGCAGCCCAAGATGTCCAGGGGTAGGAAGACCTGACCCAATCAGAGATCAGTAGTAGTCCTGAAGATGGCAACCAGCCGAACCACACATTTCAGCTATCGAGAGATTAACATAACCTCATTCTCCTCCCTGTCCAGTTAGAGTAGCTGTCTATCCCTTTAAGAGATCAGCATAGTTTCCATAGCCAAAACTAGTAAGGAAACCTCAGTTCAGTTCAGTCGCTCAGGCATATTGGACTCTGTGACCCCACGTACTGCAGTACGGCAGGTCTCCCTGTCCATCACCAACTCCCAGAGCTTGTTCAAAAATCATGTCCATCGAGTCGGTGATGCCATCCAACCATCTCATCCTCTGTCATCCCCTTCTCCTCCCATTTTCAATCTTTCCCAGAATCAGGGTCTTTCCAAATGAGTCAGTTCTTCCCATCAAGTGGCCAAAGTATTGGAGTTTCAGCTTCAGCATCAGTTCTTCCAATGAATATTCAGGACTGATTTCCTTTAGGATGGACTGGTTGGATCTCCTTGCAGTCCAAGGGACTCTCAAGAGTCTTTTCCAACACCACAGTTCAAAAGCATCAGTTCTTTGGTGCTCAGCCTTCTTTATGGTCCAACTTTCACATCCATACATGACTACTGGAAAAACCATAGCTTTCACTACATGGACCTTTGCTGGCAAAGTAGTGTCTCTGCTTTTTAATATGCTATCTAGGTTGGTCATAACCTTTCTTCCAAGGAGCAAGCGTTTTTTAATTTCATGGCTGCAGTCACCATTTGCAGTGATTTTGGAGCCCCCCCACCCCCACCAAAAAATAAAGTCTCTCACTGTTTCCATTGCTTCCCCATCTATTTGCCATGAAGTGATGGGACCAGATGCCATGATCTTCGTTTTCTTAATGTTGTGCTTTAAGCCAACTTTTTCACTCTCCTCTTTCACTTTCATCAAGAGGCTTTTTAGTTCCTCTTCACTTTCTGCCATAAGGATGGTGTCATCTTCATATCTGAGGTTATTGATATTTCTCCCAGCAATCTTGATTCCAGCTTGTGCTTCTTCCAGTCCAGCGTTTCTCATGATGTACTCTGCATATAAGTTAAATAAGCAGGGTGACAATATACAGCCTTGACATACTCCTTTTCTTATTTGGAAGCAGTCTGTTGTTCCATGTCCAGTTCTAACTGTTGCTTCCTGACCTGCATACAGATTTCTCAAGAGGCAGGTCAGGTGGTCTGGTAGTCCCATGTCTTTCAGAATTTTCCACAGTTTACTGTGATCCACTCAGTCAAGGGCTTTGGAATAGTCAATAAAGCAGAAATAGATGTTTTTCTGGAACTCACTTGTTTTTTTGATGATCCAACACATGTTGGCAATTTGATATCTGGTTCCTCTGCCTTTTTAAAAACCAGCTTGAACATATGGAAGTTCATGATTCATGTACTGTGGAAGCCTGGCTTGGAGAATTTTGAGCATTACTTTACTAGCATGTGAGATGAGTGCAATTGTGTGGTAGTTTGAGCACTCTTTGGCATTGCCTTTCTGTGGGATTGGAATGAAAAGCATACTTTTCCAGTCCTGTGGCCATTGCTGAGCTTTCCACATTTGCTGGCATATTGAGTGCAGCACTTTCACAGCATCATCTTTCAGGATTTGAAACAGCTCAACTGGAATTCCATCACCTCCACTAGCTTTGTTCGCAGTGATGCTTTCCAAGGCCCACTTGACTTCACATTCCAGGATGTCTGGCTCTCGTGAGTGATCAGACCATCATGATTATCTGGATCATGAAGATCTTTTTTGTACAGTTCTTCTGTGTATTCTTGCCACCTCTTCTTAAAATCTTCTGTTTCTGTTAGGTCCATACCATTTCTGTCCTTTATCGAGCCCATCTTTGCATGAAATGTTCCCTTGGGATCTCTAATTTTCTTGAAGAGATCTCTAGTCTTTCCCATTCTGTTGTTTGCCTCTATTTCTTTGCATTGATCGCTGAGGAAGGCTTTCTTATATCTTCTTGCTATTCTTTGGAACTCTGCATTCAAATGGGTATATCTTTCCTTTCCTCCTTTGCTTTCGCTTCTCTTCTTTTCACAGCTATTTGTAAGGCCTCCTCAGACAACCATTTTGCCTTTTTGCATTTCTTTTTCTTGGAGATGGTCTTGATCCCTGCCTCCTGTATAATATCGTGAACCTCCATCCATAGTTCTTCAGGCACTCTGTCTATCAGATCTAATCCCTTGAATATGTTTGTCACTTCTACTGTATAATCATAAGGGATTTGATTTAGGTCACACCTGAATGGTCTAGTGGTTCTCCCTACTTCCTTCAACTTAAGTCTGAATTTGGCAATAAGGAAACCTCACTAATAACATACATACATACATACATATATATATATGCTTCCATCTGTTTCTAATCTGTTTCTAACTTTCAAAATCAAAAATAAATTATAAATTTATGAGGAGTTCCTTCGCTTTTCTTTCTTTCTTTCTTTCTTTTTTTTTTTTTTTTTGGCCACACCATGTGGCTTGTGGGATCTTAGTTCCCTGACCAGGGATGGAACTTCTGTTCCTTGCAATGGAAGCACAGAGTCCTAACCATGAACTGCCAGGAAATTCCCGAGGATTTTCTTTCTATAGACATATAAGATATAATCTAGTTCTGGAAACAAAAGAGGTACCCAATAACACAGCCCTTGAATGAATGTCTGAAAAAAATAAGAAAATGGGTACTTCTTAAGAAAATACATTCAAATATATATATTCTAACATTCCAATAGATACAGAGAGTCAACCTGCTGGTCGTGGCTTTCAGGAATCAAAGCCGCATCTCCTGCATTGGCAGGTGGATTCTTTACCACTGTGCCCTGGGAAATCCTACACATATATACACCCATAATGATTTCAGTCTCTTGATATTACTGGAATCAATGGAGTAAGAGGTGAAATTCTAGAAAAAAACTATTCAATTGGAGGCTGGCAGTCAGCGGCAGGAGGTATTATTAAGCTCATAATGTAAACACTCACCCTGAGAAATGCCACTGAGTTCTGAAGGTCTTTGTCCGTTATAAAAGTGTGTGACATCCTTCAATGATGAATTGTATCAGTTATTCTACAGAGGTCCTAAGGAAAACTGAGGGAGAGGACTGTTAGTATTGACTGATGCTCTGAAATCTCCTGTCCATTGTTTATTGAGCTCATCAATTATCATCGAAGTTTTCATCTTGAATTGAAATGGAAAATTAACAGAAATCAGGAAATTTTGTAGAACATTTTACTAATGAAGTAAAGAGGACATGTTTTAATATTACAAACACTGCACATTCATTGCTTATTTTATATGAACATATCTTTTTAAGAATCAATGTTATCATTACCATTTCAGTTAATCAAAATTAATTGCCCCTTTTTATCAAGAAATAAAATAGGACCAACACAGATCTGTCTGTCTTAAAATTCTAATTGCCTCTTCCAGAGTTAGAATGCTGCTGCTACTGCTAAGTCACTTCAGTCGTGTCCGACTCTGTGCAACCCCATAGACGGCAGCCCACCAGGCTCCCCTGTCCCTGGGATTCTCCAGGCAAGAACACTGGAGTGGGTTGCCATTTCCTTCTCCAATGCATGAAAGTGAAAAGTGAAAGGGAAGCCGCTCAGTCGTGTCTGACTCTTCGCGACCCCATGGACCGCAGCCTACCAGGCTCCTCTGTCCATGGGATTCTCCAGGCAAGAATACTGGAGTGGGGTGCCATCGCCTTCTCCATTAGAATGCTGATTACCATTAAATGTTAATAGTCTAACTCTGATTTTATAAGCCAAAATATCTATTGATAAAAAGTACATGTAATCATTTCAAATTTTCAAAAATGAAATAACCTTTGTAAAAACAAAATGCATTTATTGGTCTCAAAATAATCAATTCACAAAATGGATTGTTTTTCTGATAGGTAACAATGTGAAGTAAAATCTCCTATAGGATATATACTAGTGATGGAAATAACAAACTTTACAACATACGTAGCCCAGAAATCCAAGATATAATAGAAAAAATGCAGGCAATCCAGAAAGAGCAGGTGTCACCTGACTGTCAAGGTGGAGAGAGGCTGCGTTTTAGGATGTGGGAGCAACCGAACTGTGTCCGCCACGCACGTGGGAAATCCTTCTGGTCTTTTCCAGTCTAGCAGAGTGCCCCGTGACAACACAGATCAAGGGGGTGTTAGATAACTTGTCATGATCTACAAAATTACGAGTCCACATGTGGGCAGTTGTCAGTTTCATGTCCTGAATTTGTGTCTATCACGACAGGTCTGTGTAAGGCGCTCATGGAAGAGAGTGCAACAAGGGGATAGAAAAAATAAATACGCCCATGGTTTTCCAGTGGCCATAAAATTTGCTTTTGAGACCTAATGTTTGAAGAAACAAACCAAGGCTCTATGATGGATAGATAGTGGTCTGTGTGGGAGGGGCGTGGGAGGTGAACGTCAGGCAGTGACAGGACAGTGTCCACCCCATCCAGGCTGTCGGGAATGCAAAGGTCACTAAACCCTTTAGGAAACACAAGTGCCAGGTGTAGTAAGGGCTTCACTTCTGTTCCATCCTGTTTATGAAAGGCAAGAAGTCAGCAGTACAATCGTTGAAATCTGTTAAGAATCTTACTTATTTCCTATGTCACGTCACCAAAATCCAAGATGCGTGCATCTCTGAATCTTGGAACATCTTTTATTTCATCATTGCTTGTTTTTTGTCAACACATTTTTTTCCTCATTGCCTACTGTGACCAAAAGGATTCAACAAAAAGAGCAATTTTATTCACTTTAGAGGACTCCAGTGGAGTTGTAATTTGCCTTATAAACCACATCACTGAGCCCCAGATTTACAACAACGTGTGATCTTTAAATATACTGTATATCACTCTCCTGATGGTCATGCAATTAAGGATCTGGACACAAGGAACAACACACCACCGAAAAAATAGTTCTCAAAAGGGAATTTGGTGTGTCAGGAAAGATAACAGTAATTTAGAATTCGGGTCAACATGATTTTAATGCTGAGAACCTGTGAAGATTAAGCCCTTAAATGTCCTACGTCTGCATAAGATCTTTCCTCTGGCCAACACAGGTAGGAAGGAAATAAAGAAGAAAACAGGAAAAAATCTTAGTAAGTGAGAAGGAAGGGACATTGCAGGTTTACCAAAATATGATTTTTAAAATTGTTTTCTAAATAATCAATTTTAACAATATAATGTCAAATACCCACGAAACAGAACATTCCAATCGCGACACTTAAGCTCTAGACCACCCAATATTATTGAAATCTGTCTGAAAGTTTAGAAGTTTATCCAGATGCTATAAACAGAAAAATTAAAATTTAATTAAAAATTAAAATCATGCAGTCTTACTGCAAATGTTTTTTTAAACTGAGCTAATCCAAGTACTTCTTCTTAAAAGTGCAATGCAACGTATTTAATAAAGCAAGCAAATTGCATACATTGTTTGTTCCCAATATGATACTGATCAGAAAGGAGTCTTATCTATATATTGTATATATTGCTGTTGTTCAGTCACTCAGTTGCATCCAGCTCTTTTGGGACCACCTGGACTGTAGCCTACCAGGCTCCTATGTCTGTGAGATTTCCCAAGCAAGAATACTGGAGTGGGTGGCCATTTCCTTCTCTAGGGGATCTTTCCAACCTAGGGATCCAACCTGTGTCTCTTGCATTGCAGGCGGATTCTTTATCACTGAGCTACCAGGGAAGCCCACAGATATATTGTGCTAATGATCAAAAATATAAAATTATATTATATTCTTTGTGAACTTATTTGATAATTGTTTCTCTAAGGTTTCAACTCCATGAGTTCAGGGACCATCTTGTTTATTACTTTATCTCTAGCTTCTAACACAAGGACCAGAAATATATATATGCATATATGGGTATATAATCTATAATATATTGTCCATGCCTGTATACATAGCATATTCTGTTTATGTAAACATGACTGATTTTTATCCACCTATAGTTTTACTTATTTTTTACACAAGCTAACAAATGTGCATTTGCAAAACTGACAGGTAAAGGAGTTTTTATGCGCCAAAAGAGTATGAAAAATTATCAAGCATGATAATACATAGCCAGTAATTTTTTTCTTCAGACCACTCAAGATAGAAGTAATTCTCAGCTGTGAAAAAAAATGAAATAATGCCATTTGAAGCAACACAGACCTATTAGATGATAATACTAAGCTAAGTAAGTCAGAAAAACAAATGCCACATGATGTCACTTATATGTGGAATCTAAAACACAACACAAATGAAGTTATCTATGAAACAAAGAAGCCCATGGACTAGAGAACAAGCTTGTGTTTGCCTGGGCAGGGTGAGGGGTGGCGAGGGAGGAGAGAGTTTGGGATTAGCAGATGCGAACTGGTACATATAGAAGAGATAAGGTCCTGCTGGATAACACAGATGCTGTGTTCAGTCTCTGTGATAAACCATCATAGAAAAGAATACGAAAATGTGTGTGTGTGTGTGTGTGTGTGTGTAACTGAGTCACTTTGCTGTACAGCAGAAATTAACACAACACTATAAGCCAACTAAACTTCAATAACATTAAAAAAAAAAAGATGGAACTCATTTAGGCACAAACATACAAACAATCTAAGTATATCAGAGGACTGTTTAGGCCACTGAGGGCCTCCACAGCCAAAAGAAAAATGCAAAGTTCATATGAAATTTAGAAAATGTCAAAGCCTTCTGTTTTTCCTGAAACATGCTGCAGTAGTTAACTCTGCAGTTATTGTGAGAGCCTGACTGACTTCTTACTTCATCTAATTCCACCGAACAGCCAGATAGAGTCAAGGGCCCCCTGAGCAAGGCTGCCACGGCGTGAGGACGCCACCGCGTAAGGATGCCACCGCGTAAGGCTGCCACGGGCTGAGGCCACAGGACGAGGCGATGGGGGCGGGGTCACAAGGGGCGGGGCCATACGGAGGCGGGGCCACATGGGGCGGGGTCGCATGGGGGCGGGGTCGCATGGGGGCGGGGTCACATGCGTGGCCCACGTGAGCCCCTGACTGCCGGCAGCACCCCTCATCCCCACGCCTTCTCTGTGGGCATCTCCCCTGCCGGTCTTCCAGCCACCGTGTAGACCAGCAGAGACTAGAAGAAGAACAAAAATGTTCCTGCATTTGCTCTGACTTTCTGCACTCTTAACCAGCACTTTGTCCCTACGGCTAAAAGGACTTGCATTTTTATACAGACCAATCCCACAAGAATTCACTGTAAGTTACTATTAAAATTATATGGCTTAGTTATAAACCGCAGTAAGTGGATCAAGGACTTGGAATTTGTAAAAGTATTTTTTATATCAGATGCTAATTCAAATGCTTTTTTCCCCTTCCAATTATGTTTATACTTTATATCATTTTAATACTCAAAACATGACAATATTCCATTGAAACACAAATCTGTTACTTTTCAGAGGAACCAAACTTTCTTCCTTTTGACTGAAATTATATTTGGTTAAAATATGGTACCCAGTATGTGTTTTTGAAAGAAATAGTGAGTAAATCTGTGAATAAATGTCCTTTTCAGATGAAGTCACTGAGACAGAGTGAAAATGCAAGATATTCTAGAGACTGAAAGATTTTGGAAGTCTGGATTACGTTTCTCCCATACAATGCCTCTCACTGTCATCAGGCTTATTCAAGACAAGGCATTGCTTGAAGAATTTTACTTTGAAGAATTTTCTCTTTATTCTCCTTTTACCAAGAAACTGGAAACACTGGTGAATGTGTAGAGAGAGGAGACTGAAGCTGAGGGGAATGTCAGAGCTGCTGCAGGTGGATGCTGTGACTCTGGCCCCACCAGCATCTCCATGCCGGTGTCTCAGCTGGTCCAGAGGTGTGCTCTGAAGCAGAACTGAAATAGACTGAGAGGCCCCACCCTTAGTGGTAACCCGGGCCAGTTCTGTGTCTTGTATGGATCTCACCATTGGATTAGTCAGTTTGCTCTAGGTGAAAAATAACTTCCATCTGGGTTTAATTATTTATAATGGGCAATTATAACTGACACTGAGAAAATTTTTTTTATTACGATAGATTATGGACAGTCAAGATAACTTCATGGTACTTATTGTACTTACATGGTACCTATTGTACTTACTGTTTTAGTAATAACTATTTTTCCTTCAATTCCGCCTAAAGAATAGAAATCATACACTGAGGAAAACTCTTAAGAGACATTTTTTGTCAAGTTAGATCATGAAACATTTGTGGTCAGTCGCTCAGTCACGTCTGGCTCCTCTGTCCATAGAATTCTCCAAGCAAGAATACTGGAGTGGGTTCCCATTTTCTCCTCCAGGGGATCTTCCCAACCCGAGCACTTTTAACCAAAAGTCTCTATTTCAAGAAGGAATTTAGCATTGCAATTTAGGTAACAAAACTTCACTTTTACTTGTAAGATGTGCAAGGTTAAGTTGTTATGAAGTCTTTATTCTTTAAAATAAAACTAATTCCCAGTCAATATATATTATTCCTGATGAGCAGCAAAACTGAGGTCTAGGGTTTCTAAAATGCAAATTTGATATTATTGAAACTCTATGTTGGTTATATGACTTTAGTCCTTAGAATAAACTAAGCAATAAAGATGGGAGAGCTGTTATATTTTTATCCCATCTGTACATCAATAAGATATTCAAAATATTTTAAAAAAATCTATGACTAAGAGGTGAATGTGAATAAAATTGTGATCTTTTTGTTAATAGCATAACTCATGCTAGATTTTTTTTTTGTGATTAGGAATAGACTCCTAAGTTAAATCATATTTTGATGACTAAATTTACGTTGTAAAAACACTATGGACTTAGCCCTGCACATGTTTTACGGCATTGTCCTGTGTGTACCAGTGATGCTTTCTGAGAAATCCTAGCTGACTTTCATCTCTGCCATTTCAAAAGCAAGTCATAGCCCAGGCTTCTGCACCAGTGCAATGCTGCCACCACATGGGAGAGATCAGAGATCACTACACAGAGCGGTTACTAATGTGTGTTCAAAGAGATTAATTTCTTATATAAAAGGGATGTTTCAGGTCCAAAGATACAGATGCATACACCCGCAAGCGCATGTTTTGTCTTCTGTAGCGAGAAGACCATCACGTTAGTGAGAGCACTTCCCCTGTGTGTATGAGCTGCCAGGAAAGGCAATATTTGAACAGGTTAAGCTATTTCTTGTGTATGCACATATAATGTTAACATTTTCTCAAATGATTGCAGAGTAAGCCAAAATTGAGCAAACATCAGTTGCTACTAAGTTTACACTGAAAGGGATTTCTAGGGGAATTGAGTACTCAAAGTTCTACCATCCAGGGCTTTGGGCAGAAACTTAGAATGGAAGCTGTGAGTCAAAACAACAATAGCAATAATGTCCTTAATGAGGACAGAAATAAATCATTGCTTGTAAGGTAGAATATGCTTGGAAAATTATTTTAGTGATTTTATTCATCATCAACAGGCAAGTTAGTTAAAATGTGCTTTGGGCTTATAAAACAGTTAAGCATAGGTACTTGCGTTTTATCAGTAGTGTTTTAACCTTTTGTGTTTCAAAAGGTGGTTTACATTGTACAATGAGACTCATTTATGACAACAGATCAAATGACCCTGATCAGAGATGGCTGGATGGCATCACGGACTCGATGGACGTGAGTCTGAGTGAACTCTGGGAGTCGGTGATGGACAGGGAGGCCTGGCGTGCTGTGATTCATGGGGTCGCAAAGAGTCAGACACAACTGAGCGACTGAACTGAACTGAGTTCTGTTTATATTCACAAAAGTAAAGTTTTTAAAATAATCTTTAACAAAAGTGGACAATAACTTATTTTGTTATGTAGAAAACATAACCTAAACCTACCTTAAAAAAACAGTGATACATTTTATTACTGAAGCTGCTGTCTCTTCACACTGTAGAATTTATTTTGTTACAGAACTCTCAACTGTGGAGTCAAGAACCTTATTAATTAACTTTTTAAGTGACGTGCAACTAGTGACAAGTTCAAAACTACAGCAGTTATTGATAACTTAGATTTGGGACTCTTAAGAAATGGGATGGATGTAAATGGTATTAGCACAGAAAATATATCTTTCAGTGACCATATAGATTTATGTAGAAATACATATATTAGTTCTAAAATATATCCTCTTACATGTGGCCTACATTTTTAAACATAAATATGTTTAATTTTCCAGTCAAAAATACAATATGTAAGGGATAAAAATCAGTGGTAGTATATTTATAAAATGTTTTGTCTTACACTGAATATTTATACAAACTTCAAGATTACTCTTAAAATTCATGAAATAATAATGTTTACCACGTATGTGCATAATTATATGTGTCTGTTTCTTCTTACACAAGAATTACTGAATTGTTTTGATAAATGGTATGTCTCTCAGTCTATCATTAGATATCAGATATCAGATATTATAATTGTTCCATTGAAGAACAGCATCAGTTAGTAAGAAAGTGTCCTCTTTCTCCAGAGCTACAGTGTCAATCAGGGTGGGCAACAGAGTAAGTATTTTTCTGCAACAAAAAGGGACGATAAATCAAATTATTCTCAGCCTGTGATTTGATCTGTCCTTCATTCTAAATTTCCTTTTTCATGTGGATTTGAGTCAGCCCGTAATGTTATTTTAATTTAGTTTTTTGTATGTAATACATGCTGCCGTCAGGTAAATGTACTTGTCATGATTGAATTCAATAGATTGTAATGACCTTTTATCTTTATTGCAAAGCTTTAGATCATAGTAGGCAGGGCTGGCTTGAGCAGCTCCAGATTGGGAATGGGGCCTAATTGAAAGTTCTCATCAATCTTTAATGACAGCGTGATTATCATTGTTGAATGCTCTCTTCCATTTGCCTTTCCCCTTTCAGAGCAATTTTTACCACTTCACTGATGCTGGTTGGTGTGAAGGTTAAAGAAAGGCAAGATCTGAGTTTCCTGTCGAAACAGGTACAAGCAACACACAGCCACCCTGAACCCAGCTTCTCTGATGGTGCCACGTGGGGCGGACTCACGGCCAGCCCCCAAGGAAGACTCAGTGATGTTGCTGGGGGGAGGGCGCTGAGCGTGCCAGAGCGCAACACAGCACAAGTGACACTTAGCAAAATGGTGACCAAACGCAACAGGTTTGCAAAAAAACACAAACATGACAACAATAAGATTCAGCTTCAGAAAAAGCGGTCAGTTCATTTTGACATTTCCTATTCCATTTTTGGTAGAGCATGCAGACTTCATAGAGGAAGTAATTAATTAAAGGGAAGTCACTGCTACAATCATGCCCTTGTGTATTTGGATATATGGATGCATATATCTGCACACTTATGGCTGACTAGATGGTTTTTTAATTTAGGTACTATTTCTTTGATTTTTTAAAGTGAAGTCTAAAAGAAATTGATCAAAAATGTTTTTGATCCATCAGGGATCAGAAATATTTGGACAGCATACACCTGTCAATGATCGCATGATATATATTCCAATACTTATGCTAAAATGGCCACTTTGTATTTACAGGTTAAAACACATTTTTTATCAGGTTGAATTTCACTATTTCTGCATTTGGATGCAATGCATTTTTCCCGAAGCCCTACAACGGTGTGCACTATTGTGAATAATGCATGCAACAAGAAGGCAGGGATTTTAATTGATAGCGATTAGTGAACTTTCTAAATCTGTAAAACTGCAACAGGCTTGCCCTCAGTCAGTGCCAGTGCCTATTTTTACACTCCAGCCTCTACTTAACAGAAAGCCAAGTGCACCAGCCTGCAGCTGCTGAGGCTGCAGATGCCAGAAAGGGGCTTTTGTTCCACCTACGGAGCCGTGGGAGGGCCATTCTGCTCTGCCATTTCCAGCTTGTTTCCATTTTCTGTCTGATATTCTTACAATGGGGAGGAAGGGCTGGTGTTTAACAGAAGGATGTCCTGGCAGGTCCTTCTTGGGGAGCTGGTGTCTGGATGGGGAGGAGAGGGTCAGGGAGTCACAGAGGGAACAGTATTGTGTCCATGTAACATACACACTCAAACAACAGGCTTGAGATTTCATAATTAACAGCAGACCATGGGGGAACATTTCCATACAGTGAGCTCTACTCCGGGAAGCGGAGGGGCTGAGCCATGCTCGGTCCCACGGAGCTTTCTCAGGCAACAGTTTGCCCTCTATTTTAAAATTGTGTTTCACAATTCAAGCATCCATATGTTTGAGTTTAAAATCCCTCTAGTGGAAATTAGCAAGCATTTTTATAGGCAGAAATTAATCTGATAAAATGATTAATCTTATTAAAATATTAGGAAAATGACAGGGCCCCATTAACATGTGAGGAAGTCATTTTCATATTGTAAACCCATGCTGTTAAATTTTAATTAAAAATAAAAATAAATGGAATGAGTAAACTTTACTTTAAAATACATATATTTAACAAGATAACCCAGAATGAGATTCCTAATAAGAAGAGGAAGTTCCCTTCTTTTGCTCTTAAACATGATCAGGGAAGGATGCAATAAGGAATCATGGATTATATTTTTATGGTCATTAATTTGAATAAAAATATTCATGGATTTGGAAAATCAATGACCATCAGTTGGAAGACCGCCCTCAAGGACATCGATGGATGCGTGAGATCCCACCCACTCCAGGCCAAGCCTTTTAGACACTGAGGTGTAGGCTTCCGGAGCAGGCGTTCTGTTTTCCACGTCTATCCTCACCATTTCTTTTCAGCTCCTCTAACACCATCATTATTTAAAATGACTTGGGGTTTGCCTTGTGGCTCGGTGGTGAAGAATCTGCCCGCCAATGCAAAAGACACGGGTTTGGTCCCTGATCCAGGGAGACCCCACATGCCGTGAGATCCCGCACCTAAGCCCGAGCGCCCCCAGCGGTGCCCTAGGGCCCTGGGGCTCTGGAGCCGGACTGCTGAAGCCGCGGGCCCCGGAGCGCCTGCTCTGTAAGGAGAAGCCCCGCCACGAGAAGGCCAAGCGCGGCAACCAGAGAGCCGCCCCGCCGCGTGCGACGACTAGGATCCAGCCTGCACAGGAAGGCAGACCCACAGAGCCAAAACCAAAAGTAAATAAAATTTTTACAAAATAAAATGATTTGGAGGAGCACTACAGCGCTTCTCTGTCCAGACCACAGATGTGAGCCAGAGGGAGATATGAAGCAGACGTCTCGGCCAGTCCCAGACTTCCAGGCGTTCGGTTTAGCGTCGTGCGCCAGGAGGTCGGGGTCCCAGGAAAGGCCCTGCCACCGCCTCCACCGCTTCAGGGCCCCTCGGGGGTCCCAGCACCCGCCCCGCTCCTCATCCCCGGGTGGGGGTCCTTCTGGGGGTCGCCGTGGGGCTGCCCTCAGCGGCCACCCGCGCCCGGCTCAGGGTAGAGACTGGGGGAGACCGGCACCCTGCAGGTGCTCGAGGTCCGGCTCTGGCTCTGCGGGCGCCGGGCGGGGACGGGGCTCAGGACCGACTCTCCCGCTTCAGCCCCTGACGGCCCGGCCCATCCGCCTCGCTTCACACTCGCACCCACCCCCAGGGCCGGGTCCACGGAGGTCGGGCTGGCCCTGCCGCCCCTCCCTGCCCACCCTCCAGGGGGCACTTGCCCGCAGCTGGCCAGTGACCCCGTCCTCAGCTGCGGGCAGGCGCCCTACAGCAGGGCCCCGAGGACTCCAGCTTGGGCGGTTCACCTGCTGCGCGCTAAACTGGACTTTTCAGCCCGCCCGCAGCTAAAACCAGCGCTTCCCACCTCGGACCACAGCCTTAGCCAACTTGTCTTGGGAATCGTCTGTTTTCCTGGAATCTCAGATGACCTAACCCGGCTAACTTCACCCAGCCTACTAGCCTCTTTGTAGGTACATCTGACTTTCCAATATAAAGGGTATCATAAGTGCTTTATACTCTCAGTTCAGTTCAGTTCAGTTCAGTCGCTCAGTCGTGTCCGACTCTTTGCCACCCCATGAATCACAGCACGCCAGGCCTCCCTGTCCATCACGAACTCCTGGAGTTCACTCAGACTCACGTCCATCGAGTCGGTGATGCCATCCAGCCATCTCATCCTCTGTCGTCCCCTTCTCCTCCTGCCCCCAATCCCTCCCAGCATCAAAGTCTTTTCCAATGAGTCAACTCTTCGCATGAGGAGGCCAAGTACTGGAGTTTCAGTAAGCATTCACTAGAAGTAACAGATTCTCCACCAATCGGATGCTGTAATCAACTACTTAAATAATACTCAGATAAGGGCTCAGCCCTGGGGCCCACTGGACTTTAGTCCTGTTGACTAAATTGATGCCCCCAACAACCGCCCAGCGTTTCGCCTCCCGCGGCTCCACTCCGCCCTGGACCACAGTGCAAACTCGGGCTGCGTCGGCTTGCTGCCCACCACGGGCCTCGGCGTCCTGCAGCACAGCTCTCCAGACCTGCACCCCGCGGGGAGACCTCTCCCCTGCCCAGTGGGTCTGCGCTCATCAGGGAACGCAGCTTCTCCAAGCCTTCCACATGCCAGCCCTCTCCCCTCGCTGAACAGAAAGCCGGCTGAGCCCACGGTTATCCCAGCTCCTGTGAGAGTCACACCAGACACCACCCGGGTCACCCTACCCTCTATTAGCCTCAGTGGAGTGGTGGTCCCTATTAGGCAGAGAAGCTCACGAGCTAGCGATCTCCCTGCATCCCTGCGAGCTTCTGCTCTCTCCTCCTCTGCACGATGCTGATAGCTCTGTCTCCAGTGCCCTCTTCTCCCTCCATGTTTGCCTTTGCAGCTCTGAGTCCTCCAGACTAGGCAGTGGGCGCACACAGAGCATGCATCGTCCGTCCTCACTGACTCTGCTGCTACCAGCTGCCCGCCCCTCTGATAGCAGTCATCCTAGAGAGAAAGGCCGCGTTTGTTGCTTTTATTTACACGCCAGCCAACGGTTCTCAACCTCAAGCCAACTGGCTCTTAGTCTTTCTCTTCAAGTCTCCCGCCGAGGTCACCAGAAATCTCACGGTGAGCACAGTAGCAATCCTCGATGACTCCTGGGGGCTCCTTGGAGCCCCCGACACACTTCTGTCCCTCCCTGCCCCCCAGGTCCCTCTGTCCCATCAGAGACACCCTCCTGCTCAGGGTCTGTGGGTCCATGCTCCCACGCTGCCTTCCCTTCCTCTTACTCTCCAGCGAGTGCATTCCTCAAGACTCATCCATTCATGCTCTTCTCTCTCACTTTGTAGGAGAGAAATGGTTTACCCGGAAGGTTGGAACCATCACCTCAGCGCAGGTGAGCAAGAACAGCAGCGATGGATAATATTGTTACCTAATGTAGTACTCGGAGAAGGCAATGGCACCCCACTCCAGGACTCTTGCCTGGAAAATCCCACGGACAGAGGAGCCTGGTAGGCTGCAGTCCATGGGGTCGCGAAGAGTCGGGCACGACTGAGTGACTTCACTTTCACTGTTCACTTTCATGCATTGGAGAAGGAAATGGCAACCCACTCCAGTGTTCTTGCCTGGAGAATCCCAGGGACGGGGGAGCCTGGTGGGCTGCCGTCTATGCGGCCGCACAGAGTCGGACACGACTGAAGCGCCTTAGCAGTAGCAATATAGTATTATCCAAATTTGTTTTATTTATGTGAATATCAAGACACCATGAAATTTAGAGATAAATGTTATTTCTAGTAAAAACATTAATAATAAACATATTAGAAGAAGTTTTCTAAGACAGCCAAAAGTATAATATATTTAAAGAATGGAGAATTTTATCTAAGGGTAGAATTTCCTGATGATTTTTAAAAACGCAAAGCTAGTCTAGTAATGGCATCAGTTGAATCCATATTCTTAAGGAAATTTAATAAATATATTCCTCCAAATTAATAGTATTTCTCAAATAGCCATTAATTAGATGTGCAGATCTGATATTTTCGTTTTAAACTAATTTGGCTGTTCTTTTTCATCTTTCTTACAAAAACATGGAAGGTCAGTGAAGATGTTAGTAGCTCCACGCAGGTATATTTAAAAGCAGTTCCCAGGGCACCTGCTTGCCAGTGAGGAATCTCATTGTGAGCAAAATAATCTGGACCACATTTTATCCAGATGATAATTTGCATTGACATTGTATTTTTTAAAAACCAACTCCTGAACTAGCACACACAGACTCTCTGTCCCTAAGGTAACAGGATTATGGTTCAAATACTGTTTCATGTCCCAGTGGGACTCAGGCCACCAGAAACATGCCCGCCCAGCGGCCACCCTGCCTGCTCCTCCCTGTGGAGGACTTGGGTCATCTCTTCACCATCAATTATTTCTACTCATGTACACTGGTCACGACTTGTTTTTTTTGCTTTTGTACATTTGTATAATTTTATCAGCATCAGAAGAGGCCTTTTAAGTAACTTTACAGAGGAGAAGACAGAAGTCTAGTCAAGTCTAACATCTTGTCTGAGAAAATCCATCACTAGTTGCTGTTTTCCTGTAGACATTTCATCTTTCTCTCCTGATATAGTTACCTGAAGGCAGATACCCCCGCAGGACCTCGGGAAAGCCTTTTCAATTCCACAATATATTTTCAGTCAAGGTGGGAGAATTTAAAAGGGCAAATCAAATATCATTACATCACACCATGGCAATGAATGACAGGCAGGTTTGGGAAAATCATGTCTATCCAGCTCATTTTATTAGTCAAAATGCTGTGTGCTCAGTCCTGTCTCTTTGTGACTCCGTAAAGCCCAACAGGTTCCTCTGTCCAAGGGATTTTCCAGACAAGAATCCTGGAGTGGGTTGCCATTTCCTCCTCCAGGAGATCTTCTCAACCCAGGGATGGAACCCACATCTTTTGCATCTCCTGCATTGGCAGGTGGATTCTTTACCGCCTGGGAAGCCTGTGTTAGTCCAAGTATCTAGATATAATTAACATGGTGAACTTTAGCCAAAGGAAAGTTCCTAAGCTGTGTGTTTTTTGATCCTTAAAAAGTGTGTGGATTAATTTTAGGATTTCTGTAAATCCTCTGAAATTAGACTTGAATTTTCTGTTTAAGTGTGTCTTTTCTGAAGGAAGGTTGTTTGCTGTCATCAGAAGTTTGAAAGGGTGTGTGAACCAAAGATAACTCAGAGTCCATTGATTATTAACATGTCTTAAAAGGAAGAAAGCCCCCTGTAAGACAAGTAGGGCTGTTACCTTCTCCAGGACACCCTCTGGCACAGCCTGAGGATCTTCACTCACGTCTGCCTCTATAAAGCCGCAGAGGAGGACTGTTTGGGGTCACCGGGGCAGGGGGATGCTAAAAACAATCAAAATCAAAAGATAAAGTGTGACAAATTCCAGAGCAGGAAATCTTATAAAATTAAAGCGTAATAGACACTTCAAACTGTGTGATCTGACCTAATAAGTTATTAATAGGGAACCATTACTTCTCATACATTTTTTATCAGGAAGGCATTGCCTTTTTGTCAAGATTAGTGGATTATAAAATATTTGTGCTACACAATATAAATGACCCTACCTATTAATAAGTCTCTAGAAAGATATGCTTAAATTGAATTACATTAGGAAGAGAAGTGCCAACAGAAAATTAGGCATAATTAATGGGGACCCATAAATAAACCAGAGATGGGGGAAAGGACATCCTTCCCATTGATCATTTTGAGAATTAATTGCCGATATGCTCTAATGACACACCAGCTATTACTGTTTGCATAACGGCTGCTCCATAGAAGGTGAAATTCACGTAGCTATGAATATGGATTAAAATTTATAGCTGGAAGATAACTCACTGGTCACATGCCTCTAATTAGGAGGCATAATTTTGAAGTTAAAAGCTGCCTCTTCAAACACAGCTTGCATTTTGTTCCACTAAAGCAGGGTGGTGGTTTCCCTTGCATGGAGCGCGGGCAGCTCCCCGCCATGTTTGGAGGAAGGCTGTGGAAGTGTCTGCCCAGTGTGGTCGTGTGGGTTCTATCACTTTATTATTTTCCACGGGCCAGAGCCAGCAGTGCACTTAGAGCCGCAGTCCTCAGAGGTACAGGAAATTGTCCCGTGCGTAATGGGGTGCTGCGAACTGGGTTACATGGAGGATGAGCGCCCTCTCCTTCACATGATGGGTGCTGCGAACTGACTTACATAGAGGATGAGCATCCTGGACCATCTCCATTGCAAACATACATAAGCTTTCCTGATGTCCTGGACCGTGTCCACCATTCCTCCAAGCAAACAGTTCCACATTCCTGATTCAGACACAACGTAGCCGCTCTCTTGGCTCATTCAGATGTGAGTCTTTGAGGCTGTAGCATGCTGATTTTATCATTGCCTCTATTATGATTATTATTTGTTTAAAGTAGTCAGCATCCCAGGGTGCATCTTTCCTTTTGCTCACAGTAAGCAAGCCTAATAAAAAAATGCCCAACATTCAATTTAAAATTTTTGCCAGTGCAAAGCAAATAAAGCTAAGCAACCTCTTCCTTGTGAGTCCACATTATTAGTGCAAAGCAGATGCATTAAAGCAAGGGTCAGGGTCAGATAGAGGAGAAGATGAGCCAAGTGGCCCCAGAGCCCTGACACCCAGTGAGGCGGTCCCTGGGCAGCTGGGCCCTACAGGAGGCCGAGCATCGCAGGCCCAGAATCCACCAACCGGGCAGAGATGGGAGCCTCAGGGGGTGGTCATGGGCACGTCTGTATCAAAGTTCCTGAGAACTCACCCTAGGAAAATATATCTGCCACTGTTCCTAATATCCTACAAATGCACTCAAGCTGTTAAGAGATAGAAACCCAAGCCATTTAAAACTCATACCTAAACTGTTATTGAACCATTTCCTCCAATGATTCTCAAAATCCTCCCAGGGGAGCACTTATTAATATTTCTATCATCTTAGGTATTGTAGGTCATCAAGAAATAAATATCATTAATTTTTATACTTTACTTGCTATTTCTGCTTCTCCATTTATTCTTTTACTTAAATCTCTTAAATAAAATATCCAGTTTTTCCTTTCAAAAGTAGTTTTATTAATGCAATCTCATCTACTAATTTTAGAGAGAAATTTCTGTGTCTCTAGGCTGACAGGCATGGTTCCATCTTTCCATGACCATAGAGCTAAAGAACACACTCTCATTTTTTTACATTTTTGTAGAATGAAGGGATTTAATTAGCTACTTTACCTTCAATGCTCATATCGAAGCTTTAAAACACAGCTAGTTACCAGCTACCCAGGTGTTTTCTCCTGTCTTTCCTAATTATAAGAAAGCATGCACTGTTGCATTTCAGAAGGATTGTATGCTATCCTCTACTCACAGGTAAGAAAACTCAAGTAGTAGCAGCCACGTGGGTGAGGATGTGTGGGGAGGACACAGACTAAGGACGGAGGGATCGTTTCTCAGCCGTGACCTCTGCTGTCCTCCCCTCCTCATCCACAGGCAGCTCCTCTGAGCCCAACTCTCTAGATGCTGCTCTTTCAACTACAGTCTGAACACAAGGCGGAGAATCTTCCTTTTTCTTAGTATAGCAGAGCCAGGATGCCATTTCCAAAATAACTTTATTACAAAGAATGAAAAAGCAAAAGTGAATTAACTACAGGATATGCTGTCATATCGTGTTGCTGTTCAGTCGCTCAGTCGTGTCCGACTCTTTGCAGCCCCATGGACTGCAGCACACAGGTCTTCCCTGTCCTTCACCATCTCCCGGAGCTTGCTCAAACTCATGTCCATCGAGTCAGTGATGCCATCCAACCATCTCACCCTCTGTCGTCCCCTTCTCCTCCTGCCCTCGATCTTTCCCAGTATCAGGGGCTTTTCAAATGAGTCAGCTCTTTGCATCAGGTGGCCAAAGTATTGGAGCTTCAGCTTCAGCATCAGTCCTTCCAGTGAATATTCAGGACCGATTTCCTTTAGATGGACTGGTTGGATCTCCTTGCAGTCCAAGGGACTCTCAAGAGTCTTCCCCAGCACCACAGCTCAAAAGCTTCAATTCTTCAGTGCTCAGCCTTCTTTATAGTCCAACTCTCACATCCATACGTGACCACTGAAGAAACATGTCATAAGGTCAACATCCTCATTCCTCAACCAAAGTCAAGAGGACTCCACTGTAGATGCACCAGGAGAATGCAGCAGCTCTTGTCAAGCTTCAGAGTCCAGGGACACAGACATGACTCCATCTACCCACAAAAAAACATTAAACCCCGTGGCTCCCGTACTCCCAGTTTCTTTGCTGCCTCTCCTCCTCCAGAGCACACTTCTGCTCTGAGAGATCCAGGAATCTGTCCACATTGACTTCTCTGGTAATTCCTATCACCCAGTTTGTTGGGTGTTGTCAAGAACCTGTTAGTTACAGAGGGGTAACTTTGAAATGCTTTTCAAATAGCATTCAGCTGCTGACAGCTGCTTCAGCAACTTCTACATGGAAGACACTGAATTCATCTTCTCCGGTTCCCGAGGCTAATGAGCAACCTGGTACCCCAGGTGTAGACAGACTCTCTCCCTGCGAGACTAGCAACGGCATCCATGGTGGATTCCCGTGGCTGTCTAGCAAATCCAGACACCGAGTGGCTTACAACATCCATCCTCCATGGACAGAAACCCATCCTCCATGGCTCCAGAGCCCAAAACATCCTTCAGGGTGTCCAGGGGCTGGTTCCCTTCAGAGAGTCTGAGGCCCATCGGTCCCATGTCTCTTCACCTCCACGTGTCCTTGGCATGTGGACAAGCCTGTGGATCCTGCCCCGCATGCTCCTGGCCTGCATCCTGCTCCCTGCGTGTCCTCTCCCATCCTGTCTGGTCAGGAGGACCCCAGCCATCGGATCAGAGCCCACCACAATCCACGGTGACCTCATCTTGACTCGATCGCATCTGCAAAGACTGTGTTTCCACATAAGCTCACAGGGCTCTGGGGGGACGTGAACCTGGGGTGACATTGTTCACCCCCTGACGGGAGTCCTAAACCTCCTTAAGTTCCAGCTCTCACAGCCTCGGCTTTCCCGTGTGTCCAGTCTTCATGCTGAGATGCTTGCTCGCTTCTTCCACCTGTGCGGGTTTGTGAATTTCTCTTCTCTTGTGCTTTTAAGGTCTTGTCCAGCAGAACGGATGAAGCATCAACTCAAAAGGGCATCCTGGCCAGCACCCCACAAAGGTACACCATTTCTGTAGGGTGACCTTGCTTATATTCCTGGTGGCTCAGATGGTAAAGAATCTGCCTGCAATGCCGGAGGCCCAGGATAGATCCCTGGGTTGGGAAGAGTCCCTGGAGAAGGGAATGACAACCCACTCCAGGATTGCCTGGGAAATCCCATGGACAGAGGAGCCCGGCGGGCCACAGTCCACGGGCTGTAAAGACTCAGACACGACTGATCAACTAACACTTTCACTTGACCTTGCTTGAAATTCTTTAGCAGGAGCCCTGTTGGCTGTTACATATTGCAGATAAAATGTCCCCAAAGAGCCCATTAAAACCAGTTAATGAATAATGTTACTAGCACTGCAGACTGCCCTTTTTCCATTCTTGTACCGTATTATCAAGTTTTAACCTCAAGTACATCAAGAAAACTCCTCCCTGATATGGCTGCTGTGAAAATAAATATTTATGACATAGATTTCATTTATTAGAAAGGCAGTTTTTTTCAAATAGAAAGAAAAAGAAAGACATTTGCATTTTACTTCATAAGTTAGGTCTGAATTTTACCTTGTATTCCCCATAGGAAGAAATCTAATATCTGAGTTCAGCGACAACATGCATAAACAAGATGTTGCCACACTTTACATCAGCTGTGTCTCAGTCCATTCAGAGGCACTGTTGGGAATTCTCCCAGTGGCCCAGTGGTCAGGACTCAACACTTTCACCCCCAAGGCCCGGGTTCAATCCCTGGTCAGGGAACAAGATCCTGCAAGCCATCAAGTACAGCCAAAAAAAGAAAAAGCACTTTGATATGGAAATAACTAATCTCCTCTCTGCAAAGAAAGAGCATTAAAAAGCTCAGCATCTCTAGCGAGAGGACAGAGTTACCGACCAGGGAGGCCAGGTTTCAGAACCTGGTCTTCAGGGCTGAAACTCCCTCCTCCAGGTCAGACCTCTGCCTTCTGTTTCCATATTTGTTTGGAGAACAAGGATTTTTTCCCACTGGTGCCTGACTGCTATGAAACGGTCATCCATATTATTAGGTATTGAACTCAAATATTAATTTTAAAACATCTGAGGAACAGAAGAATTTAGAACATGTTTTAGGATGGTTATCTCTGAGGGCTGAAGTAATTCATGACTTTTATTTTCGTCTTTTGGTTTATCTCTGTGTTCCAAATCTTTCATAAGGAGTAAGCATTGCTTTCAATAAGAAAAAAAAAAAAAAAGTCCAATTAAAAGCCCCTCTAGCAATTTCCCTGCCTGATTTGGCTTTCATGCGGTGCTGGGGCTTCTGCTTGTCTGGTCTCCCTCGCCTCTGAGTCGATGCCGTCTTTGGTCCATTTTCCCGGCTTTTGCTCAGCCTCACAGGGGAAGATGCCTGGGAAATAGGCTCCCTGAGTCACAGCCACCAGCCCAGCCACCGCCCGAGTGCTGCCGGGGCACACTCGGCTCCCAGCGTCTGCATTCTGGCCCGCGCCGCACAGCTGGGTCCAGGAGGGCCGCTGCACGTCCAGCTCTTTCTGCAGGGCTCAACAATTGCAGACACGCCAGCGATAAATATTAAATAATAACTTAGCGCCAGACCACTGGGAAAATGAAGTGAGCATTCATCAGCGTTCCTAATTCCCCTCCACCCCTGCTGTGAGTGGTCCAGCGGCCCAGCCCCAAACAGCAGAGGGAAGGAGCCGGCACAAAGGTGCCAGGGCCCTTGCAGAGCCATTTGTGCACTGATTGCAAGGTACGCGTGGGCTGCTTTATTCCGGCCTGCGCATTCCTTTGTTTCGGTCTGCATTCCTGTTTAGGTGATTCAAGAGTGGGAAAACAATGTTTATAAGCCTCCATCAACACACGCGCACAACCGTTCCTAGGAAGACACAGTTTGTGTGTTCTTTTTCCCCTTTATAGGAATCAGTGCATACAGAAATAACTTTCTGTCTAAAAAGGCACATGTATACACACTGTTGTATTTAACGTGGGTAACAACAAGGGCCTGCTGTAGAGCCTGGAGGGGGGATGGGGGCATGGATACATGGACATGTATGGCTGAGTCTCTGAAACCATCACAACATGTCAATCGGCTATAACTCAACACAAACCGAAAAGATGATGCTTGACAAAAATAAATAATTTTAGGAATAATAAAAAATTAAAACGCACATGTAGCTGCCCACCGCCTCAAATGCAATCATCTAAAAATATCAAACTGGTATTTAGTGGTCCCTCTTCAAGAATTTTGAAAAAAGAATAAAGAAATGATTGGTGGTAATTTTTATCTTTTTAAATAGTAGATCTGCTCCCTGGTAAAGATCAGTATAAAGGATCCTAAGTATTTACCCGTGTCCTGCTTTGAAATCCTGTCTTCTCTGATCTTGGGTCCACTGCCCTCTGGTGGATGTTCTTTGAGGTGCAGCCCAGGGATATTAATACCACAATTGTATTGAGATAATGCTTTCAGCAAAAGAATTATTCTTGCATGTTGCGTAACTATGTTTAATTAGTTAGGTTTAATTCCACAAACTATGCTGGGGAAAATATTAAAATGTAATTCATGTCGACCCATGAAAAATAATCTCATTTTGCAAAATGACGAAAGAAGTTAGTAGTGATTAGACTATGACACATTTCAAATGGATTTCTGTTCCAAACTTTGACTAATCATTACGTTTCTGTAAAAACATTGCTGTCCTCTGTAACTCATATGAAATAACATCAAAGACAACTGCTTCAGGATGAGACATGAGGATTTCTCAGGCCACCAGAATGCTGGGCAATTTGTTGCTAAGAGGAGATGAGATGGATGACTTAATTCAGTATTTGGCCCAGAAAATGAGAAGAAAACACTAGCAATGATGCATATTTAAAGACACCTGGGTTGAAATTTGCACCGACAGAATTTAGGGAATTTCTTGCCAGAATCTATGTTAATAAATATTATCTAAATGAGCAAATGAACCCACCCAATCTTTTGAAGTTCTGCTTTAAAATGTGGAGTTTCCTAACCTCTGTATTCAGCCCTGAGCATTCTGTGGTTGTTCAGGCACCTCTAGTGCAGGGATGCCCCCTCTTCCATGAGTCGGGTCCAGAGGCACTACCATTGCCGATGGGCACGAGATGGATTTGACACACGAAACAAGCCCGCCCAGGGCTGCACAGCGCTTCCCAGTGTCCAAGGCAGGCTCATGTCTCTGGCTCCTGAGATGGGCCCCTCAGTAACCCTGGTGGAAGCTACATGAACGCCTTGCCTGACAGAGAGGGGACCCTGCACGCCTGCTGCATGAAGTCTGCTGCGGAAGACTGTTCACATCGAGCGACGATTCTCCTTCCCCTGATGAGTCCATCACGGTTTGCCACCTGGGGGCCTGACAGAGCCCAGGAAACAGAGAGAGCTCTCAGTCCGTCAGTCCTGGTTCCTCTTTTTCCTCAGTCTGCTCGCCCTCCCCTGCACTCTTTTTCTTCAGTGTGCCCCTCCCTATTCCAGCAGTGTCCTTCCTCCCGTCTTGGACTTGCTGTTGTCTTCTCAGAACTGACAGCTCAGCTCAGGGCACCCTCCCCTGGGGAGCACCAACCCCCCTCCATCCTGCTGGAGCACTCCCCACCTCCATCCTGCTGGAGCACTCCCATCCCCCATCTTGCTAGGGCACTCCTCCCCCTCACCTCCATCCTGCTGGAGCACTCCCCACCTCCATCCTGCTGGAGCACTCCCCTCTGCCCCTCCATCCTGCTGGAGCACTCCCACCCCCCATCCTGCTAGGGCACTCCCCCTCCCCAACTCCATCCTGTTGGAGCTCTTCTGGCCCCCAGCCCCTGGGCTCCCTGGAAGCATCTTCACCCTCTCCTGAAATCACTCACATCGCTCACCAGCCTGCGATTCTTTAAGGGCAGTGTTTATATTCCTGCTGTTTCTATACAAACACCAAGGTATCTGATTCTCCACTAGCACCTCCCCGTGTAAGAAGCATGTTTAAAACACGTTAAGTGTGTGATCAATGGGCAAGTTGATGTCATCCTGCTGGTAGTTTAAGAAAGCATGGATGAAAAGTTCGCTTAAGTAATAATCTCCCCCAAAGTGAATAAACTGCCCAATGAGATTGGCTCTCTGAAGCAAAGGACCGAGTTCTGGGGAGCGGCCCCACCCTCCACACAGGAAAGACCGGGCTGTGGTCAGGACCGGGCTGTGAGGGGTTCCAGATGTGGGCGGTGGTCCAGTCCTGGCACGGACTGGCACGGACTGGCACGGATGCTCAAGCTCAGTCTTCTTGGGGACTAGACACTGTTCTCAGTACACATTGTCCTCTCTTGTCCCAGAGAATCTTCCTCGTGCCCAAGTCTACACTGACACTGAAGTCCGCACTCCAGCCTTTGTTAATGTCCACACAGCCCGTCTTCCCTCCTCCTCCTACTTTTAAACTATTTCTTTCCTTGTATCTCAAGGGAGTTTCCTGAGGAAGCTGATAGCCAGGTTTTGCCTTTAATACAAGCAGATGATTTCAGTCTGCTCGGTTATGATGAGATATTCTCTCTGATGTAATTGATGATACAGTTTGAGTAAAATCTACCATCTTGCTGGCATTTCTGTTCCATCCATCATGCGCTTCTCTTTCTCTTTTTCTGCCTTCACTTGAGTTATGATTCTATTTTATCTCCAATCCTGACATTATTTATACTTCTTTCTTTTAAAGATTCAAAAATTGGCTAGATGTTATAGTAAGCATCTTTAATTAATCAGAGTCACTGTACATCAGCATTGCTCCACAGATGATGCAAGGATCTCAGGACAGTGGTCCTTGCTCAGTTCAATTCAGTTGCTCAGTCTTGTCCGACTCTTTGCGACCCCACAGGCTGCAGCACTCCAGGCCTCCCTGTCCATCACCAACTCCCAGGGCTTGTTCAAACTCATGTCCATTGAGTCGATGATGCCATCCAACCATCTCATCCTCTGTCATCCTCTTCCCCTCCTGCCTTCAATCTTTCCCAGCATCAGGGTCTTTCCTAATGAGTCAGTTCTTCACATCAGACGGCCAAAGTCTTGGGGTTTCAGCTTCAGCATCAGTCCTTACTGTGAATATTCAGGACTGATTTCCTTAGGTCTTTGTGGTGGTGGTTTAGTCGCTAAGTCATGTCCACCTCTTGTGACCCCACAGACTAGCCCTCCAGGTTCCTCTGTCCATGGGATTTTCCACTCAAGAACACTGGAGTGGTTGCCATGCCCTTCTCCAGGGGATCTTCCCAACCCAGAAATCAAGCCCAGGTCTCTCGCATTGCAGGTGGATTCTCTACGGTCTGAGCCACGAGGGAAGCCTCTAAATGCTGCTTCTATGATGTAGTTCCCTCTTATCCGTGGAGGGTGCCCTGTAAGATTCCCCAGTGGCTGCTTGCAACCACAGATAGTACCACAACCTGTGCACACACTGTTGTGTCCTACACTAATGGGAGGGTCGAAGGCACAGGCTGGGGAAACAATGACTCCTGACCCAGGTGGGACAGAGCAGGGCTGTGTGAGATTTTATCATGCAACTCGGAACACTGTGCAACTTAAGATTTATGAATTGCTTACTTCTGGAATTTTCCATTTCATACTTTTGGACTGCTGTTGACCTCGGGTGACCTCCGGTCCCCGAGGCCGCGCAAACTGAAACTGTCGATAAGGAGGACTTCTGTACACTTAGTTTTAAAAATTTCTGGTACCGTCATTAATGTAGCAGAGTGTTTGTGTATTTTAAGAGAACAGTATGATCCCTTTCCTGGAGGAGGGCATGGCACCCCACTCCAGTACTCTTGCCTGGAGAACCCCATGGACAGAGGAGCCTGGGGGGCTACAGTCTATGTGGTCACAGAAAGCTGCACAAAACTGAAGCAACTGAGCATGCAGGCATGATCCCTTTATATACACCTTGCCCACGAACTCCAAATATTCAACTTTACTTTTGATGTTAAGTCCAGAAACAGCGTGGCAACTCTTGAAGTCTCTCCCTTCACATGGAAGGCACATGCATGCACTTGGATCTAAAGGAGACGCTGGTGAATATCTCATTACCTTTCAGGATCACTGAACCTTACCTTGTGTAGAATAGGTGTTGTAATATGTTATGCTTTTTGCAGGATTTTGCTTTCTTCTGAAGATGCATTCAAGAACTAAATTTTTAACCAGTCGCTTGCAGAAAGGCAGCCCTCCAGTGTTCCTGCTGCCTCTCCTGCCCTGATGGCCCCACAGACATTGATGACCCCTGTCCAGGTGGTAGGATGAGGTGATGCTGAAGAAGTTCCAGGCTTTCCTCCACCACGGCTAGGTCCTCCACCACAGAGGCAGAGCCCAAGTTCAAGAGTTGGCTGGGAGGTTGTAAATACCTTCCAGGTTCAGATCAGATTGAACTGATCTGATGGGATAATTTTTGTCAAGAAATCAATTGTCTTTCACCAACAAGATCTCAGTGATAAGGTCAAGAAAGTGTATTTATCAGTTTCTGTGGCCTCTGTAATGTATGGTTCAGTGGGCTTCTGCCTCCACGAGCACAGGAGAAGCAGGTGCCTCTGTCGATCGGTGTCATTTTCCTTTCCATATGTGTGAGCCCTTCTTGCATGAGAAGCAAAAGGCAAAATTATCTCCCCAAACAAAGTAGCTTCTGGATGGTGTGCAATTTAAAGTGCCTTAACTCTTTGACAGTTAAACATCAGTGTTCAAGTGTTTCTCTCTCAGGACCCGGCCTCCTGCCTCCAGGCTTCATTTATGGTCAATTTGGTGATTTGGGGCCAGTTCATCTTTTCTTAGCTGTTGCTACTTCTGTGTTTTGTTTATGCTAATTTCCTTGTTCACTTTAATGGCACTTGCTAAAATTCCAGAGCCACTGATGGAATAAAACAGTTGTCCAATTCTTATCATTTTCAAAATTTACAGCTTCTCTTACGTATGCAAACGCCTTTTCCATGCTCACCATCTTTATAAGTTGCCACCAATTATTTTTCTGCCAGCTCTTTAGGTCATACTCCTATTTACACGATGAATTTTTTAAAATGGAAAACTTTGAACTAAATTAGTTCTTAGGAAGAGAGCAAGAGGGATGACTCTGGCAGGGCCCTCTCAGTCTCACCTTCACCGGGAGATTCCGTGTTTGAGTTACAGGATCTGGATTTTACTGGTTTATACAGGCATAATCGGTACCTTCACGGAGTTAATGAAGCAGGCAGAGAGTGTGCCAGAGGGAGTCTTCTTTGTTTCCATTTTCCAAATTTTTGTTTATATTAATGAAGATTTCAACCAAGTGTAAGTTATTATCATTATCTTAGTTTTCCTTAATTTGGACTCCCTTGATAGCTCTGTTGGTAAAGAATCTGCCTGCAGTGCAAGAGACCCCAGTTCAATTCCCGGGTCAGGAAGATCCACTGCAGAAGGGATAGGCTACCCACTCCAGGATTCTTGGGCTTCCCTTGTGGCTCAGCTGGTAAAAAAAATCCGCCTGCAATGCAAGAGACCTGGGTTCAATCCCTGGGTTGGGAAGGCCCCCTGGAGAAGGGAAAGGCTACCCACTCCAGTATTCTGGCCTGGCTAATTCCTGGGTTGCAGATAATCAGATGCAACTTTCACTTTCAACTTGCTTTTTAAATTTGATTTAGGTCTCTGTTATTAAATGACTGTTTTCGCCAAACATCAAAGATCAGCTTCAAAATTTATGTCCCTTTAAAGATACTGTGACTCTATTCCCTAAGCTTTTCCCCTATTTCCTCTGAAGAAAAGTATTCTCATATATTGCTTTTAATAATTTGGATGAAAACAATTCATGTTTACGGAAAAATCGGTAAAGGACCAAAGACACAAGGGAAAACTCCCACATCATGAAAATATAGGTGTAAGGTCTGAGCTGTTATCTCAATGGATTGGGAGTATGGAGAGTGTTCTTACACTCTCCCAACTGATTTTAAGAAAGCTGACAGTCAGCTATGTAATGAAGATAACGTTTATGAAAAGATAAATCCTTTCTTAGAGGGGACGGACGCTACCAAAAGCTATCTTCACTTCAGTTTTTTATTAGGAAAATCATTGCATTTTTACTGCTCAAAATGGAAGCCATTTATGATGAGCCCTTTTAGCTATCTTGGGGACACATGGTTCTTTTTTTTATTAACTTTTTTCAACTTGTTGGCAAGAAAAAATGGAGTAACAATCCAATATTCATAAGTCCAAGACAAAAATACAGTTTTACATGGTACACTACCTAACTGTGGAAAAAGCATGTTCTTGCTAGCTAAATAAAAACTGTTTCAAATAGCATATTGGATCAGTCAGGCACTTCACTGTGATCTGAGCGCTCCTGGCCAATTAGCTTAATGGGATCTGATATGTTCTCATACCCATCAATCACATTTTATCCATGTCAAGATCTATGTTCCGGATTAACGGTACAGACCTGTCTATGGTTGGTCAGTTATCCTATGAACGATTCATTTCTCACACTGAAATTCATGTCCTAAGTTTGTTATATTGAAATTGTGACTTTAAAAATTCCATTGACAATGTCTTCCTTGGGACAAAGGAAGGCCTGCTTCACTTTCCTCATGAAGTATTAATTCCGTGAGTTCCAGGTGCCTCTAACAAGAGGATGAAATAACATTAATGCATGTTTAATGCATAGTTAGATAATACTAATATTTAGAGTCTGATGTCTCTGATTGTGACTTGACAGTTTCCATTTAGCTAAATGCACGTTTTCATCATCTCGCTGCCCTTCGTAGGCTATCTGTTTTCAAGTAAAATGAAACTTCTTCCCGGCGATTCCTTCAGCACCCTCCCCTGACCTTCTCTGGGCCTCAGTCTTAGCTGTGTTCGGGGGGCGTGGCCCTATTAATGTGCACTTTATGCAAGAGTTAGACGAGTCTGTCCTTAATTGCACTATGCCAGTTTCCTGGCACTGCCATCTGTAATTACGGAGGTCTTTCCTTACGACTGGGCACCGTGTTGGTGTCTTTCCATTCTTGAGAAGCAGCTTCTATTCTTGGAGATGTACATTCACTTCCTTCAATTCCTGCTCCATCAGGACACTTGGATGACTTCTTCCTCAACCTTGTAATTTAATGCCCTTGAATTACACCAAAATGCATGCATTAGGACTTTTCATTTCTTAAGTCAACCAAAACACACTAACTGACAGGTGAGAACTAACTCTGGAAGTGATTTGTTCATGTGGTTAAAATCATTCACCAAGTCATTGACAATTCAGTCCATGAAAGTCATCACCTTTTTTTGAGGAGTTTCTTTTCATTTTATTTTATTTTATTTCCATAGGAATCAGGGGCCTCATATCTTTCCCAGAAAATGCAATATAATATAGGCAGTCCTTAACCCAAATAACATTGTTTTATTTTTCCCCTTTCAATTCAAAATAACTTTTTAAATTGACTTATTTGTAGAAATGGAAAAAAAAAGTTAACTATCATCAGCTTCCTATACCTTGCTCAAAATGTCGTTATATGATAATCATCCCCAAAATGTTGCTATGTGGTAATCATCTTCCATTATGCAATGCTTGCTGCTATTGCTGCTAAGTCGCTTCAGTCATGTCCGACTCTGTGCGACCCCATAGGCAGCAGCCCACCAGGCCCTCCCCTTCCCTGGGATTCTCCAGGCAAGAACGCTGGAGTGGGTTGCCATTTCCTTCTCCAATGCGTGAAAGTGAAGAGTGAAAGTGAAGCCTCTCAGTCATGTTGTGTCCGACTCTTAGCGATACCATGGACTGTGGCCCACCAGGCTCCTCCGTCCATGGGATGTTCCAGGCAAGAGTACTGGAGTGGGGTGCCATTGCCTTCTCTGATGCAATGCTTAGTAGGTTTAAATAAGTTAATTTCCAAAAATACCTTAAAATTCTTTAAATTCCATGTTCACCTTTGAGAATGGTCTTACAAGTGTCCTCGTTTCTAACTTCAAGGGATGAAAGATTTTTAAATCCCTTTAATTTACACTACAAAAGCCACAGTTAGTTAATTTTACAAATATTTTAAGGAGATACATTTTGACTACTTCACACAATGTATTAATACCTTTTTATTATTATATGATGAAACTCTAAGCATATTTATCAAAGAAAAGCATATGATGAAAGATTTCAGGGTGCTATTTCACTTTTTAATTTATTTTTAAATAAAAATGCCTTTTCTTTATCATTTTATTTATTATTTTACCTCCTTTCTTTGCAAATGATGTTTTTCTTAGAAGACTGTGCCATTGCTGAAATAAAATAGAAAAATATTCCAAAGTTATCTGAAGAGTTCATAATCTTTTTTCCTGTTATGGATAGATTCATTATTGATCTCAATTTCCATGTACTTTGTCAAAGTTGAAATCAAATAATTTGCCACTTTTAAAAATCAGTATTTAAAAAAATCAGTATTTATCTTTAAAAACCACTTTGATTTTATTCAGTTAATTAAATGGAGGTTAGTCTGGAGGAAAAATAATAAATTTACTCAATATGCTACACTAAATGCACAGCTTTCACTAACATGTCTAATTTATTTTGTTAGTTTTCCAGTTTTTCCCTTTTTCAATGTGTTTTATTGGCTCTGTCGAGATGAAAATATTCACAAAACAGATATTTTTTAAGAATCCTGAACTGCTCATGCAATATGTGGTGATACTGGTGGCTACAAATGTTTGACAACATTCTAATTTTTGCTTGTGCATCAATCTCTGTGAAAATGACATTGACTTTTTATATTAAAATTTTCTAGAACATTCCATTGTTTTCTAGACACTAATGTTACCTCTATGTTAGTTACTCATGAGACAAGCTCTTCATGGAATATCCAAGAATATGCCTTCTTCTTTGCTTTAGAGATTATTCTCCGGGGATCATAAATGGTATTACACCTCACACTAGACAAAATATCTTGAATTAGTACTTATCTTCCGAAAGCTCCAGCTGTGAAACACAACTGGCCATTTGTGTTCTCGGCAGGGCTTTGAGAAGCTTTACTCCTGAGAAGCTAGAGGCTAAGAGACTTGGTCACTTTTCAAAGGCAGTCACAGACTTAAGCTTTCCACTGGAATATTTTAAGAGTGAAACTGCAGAATTTAAACCTGTGAGAATTCAAGCCATGCAGGCATTCGCACACACACGTAAACATGGACACACATGGAGGAAAAAATGCCCCCATTTCTGTTTATATTGTATCTGATGAAAGAGCTCCACCAGAAAAGGATGAGCAATTAAATACATTTCCTTGGCAAAATGGAGCACCGTTCATTTGGAACTTGCTTACCCCTTAACTAAGCAAAGCTTAGTTTATATTTATGATGCCTGCTGGTATTTTAAACTATGTTATTACATTTTTGGCCACCTGATGCGAAGAACTGACTCATTGGAAAAGACCCTGATGCGGGAAAGATTGAGGGCGGGAGGAGAAGGGGCCAACAGAGGATGAGATGGTTGGATGGCATCACTGACGCGATGGACAGGAGTTTAAAGCAAGCTTCAGGAGTTGGTGACGGACAGGGAGGCCTGGCGTGCTGCAGTCCACGGGGTCACAAAGAGTCGGACACGACTGAGGGACTGAACTGACTGATTACATTTTTTTAAATTTTTAATTGGGGGATAACTGCTTTACACTGTGTGTCGATTCCTGCCATACAACAATGCTTATCAGCCGTGAGCACACATATACAGCCTCCCTCCCTGCCCCCACGTCGCACCCCTCTAGCTTATCACAGGGCAGGGACAGAGACACAGACACAGAGAAGGGACCTGTGGCCGCAGTGGGGAAGGAGAGTGGGGATGAACTGAGAGAGAAGCGTTGAAATAGATCCATGACGGTGTGCAAAACAGACAGCTAGTGAGAAACGGCCGTATAACACAGGGAGCTAGCCTGGTGCTACGCTGTTATAGCACGAGAAAGCACTTCTATTCAACACACAAGAAAGTACTGTGTTTTCAGGTACTCCAAAGAGCTTTAGAAGCAGAGTGAATAAAAGTGTGTAAATTAATTAATGTTTGAATATTCACTAATGTGTGTGTTAGTTGCTTAGTCATGTCCGACTCTTGTGACCCCATGGACTGTAGCCTGCCAGGCTCCTCTGTCCATGGAATTTTCCAGAATTTTCCAAACATCCTGGAGTGTGTTGCCATTCCCTTCTCCAGGGGGTCTTCCCCACCCAGAGATCGAACCTGGGTCTCTCACACTGTAGGCAGATTCTTTACTGTCTGAGCCACCAGCTACCAAGTTGCAAGTAGTTAGCGTGATTTCTGTTTATACTGGAAAACAATAAAACAGCTGTTATTGAAACCTTCCTATTACTTAGACCTCCTAACTCAAGACCATTTTTCTTCACGTTTTGTTATGAAGATGAATTTAATTCGCCATGCTTTCTCCATTCTCAGTTAAATGTTCATCCTCACCCAGTGACCCCTGGGTGCCCACTGGCCTCACAGCAGTTTTCTGGATCTTATCGTTCAAGCATCCTGGCCCTTTTCTCATCAACTGTAACAGACCGGAGGCTATCCAGGTGATTTACAAAGTCTCCCTGAATTCTGAGAATTTGCATAGTCAGTTTTCACACCATCCTGGTATGTCCCAGCCACATATCTGGTTTCCCTGATTCTTTTATGTGACAAGAAGAAAGGCTACAGAAATCCCAAGTCAGAGAAGACGGAGGAGACTTGCGCTGACTTCGAGACTTTCTTTAAAAGGAGCAGGACAGAAGGTAAAGAGAAATGGACGCAGAGCGGGGAACAAGGTGCCCAGAAGCAGAGGGACAGGCTGCCTGAATTCCAGGCCTGCAGGCCACTGAGCTTCCTCTGCGGGGTCCCGGACACCGCCCGCCCCCCAGCCCCCACTGCATCGCTTTGGTCATTCTAGCTTTAAACACCAGCTGAGGGGGACTGCTTTCTGCATCTTACAACCAACAAACTGTGATAAGAACAGATGGAAAGTACGATAAAGGTTATCACAATAATGGACACAAAGTGCTTCCAATGCTTCACACCTGTATATACTCTCTGAATCACATGTGTACACCTATGGCTGATTCATGTTGATCTTTGAAAAAACAAAATTCTGTAAAGCAATTATCCTTCAATGAAACAATAAATAAATTTTTAAAAAGAAATCTAAAAAATAAATTAATAAAAAGTCAAGTTCAAACGTCCCAAGGATCAACAAAACTGTCTGCTATTTTTGTATTTCATGAAATGTAAGTAACACTTGAGTATGAGATATATCATTAAATGAATAATAGGGGTTGTGGTAAGAGGAAATATAACCATTGTGACCATGATTATCAGACAGATCCAGATTTCAGAATCTGAACTGTGTAGAAGGGCATCTTAGGACGGAGGAAGGTAAATTTGTTGCTTGCTGTAACAGTAGGGATGAGAATTTTGAGAGCACCTCTTTCATGTCTTTATTCCTTGAAATGACTTTTTAAAATTGGAGTAAACATGTTTAAATTGATTCATATGATTGACAAAACTGCATTGTCATCTGAGACTCTAAACCCTCTGGTTTTGTGTTTTTCATACTGTTTTCTCATTGCCTCCAAACAACACTAAATTGAATTTGCTGAGCTTTACAGCTGCTATTAAACCAACCAAGAAGTGCTATCAATAAACTATCCTCTTTGGATAAGAGTTTCTTTCCTTCTGGAACTATTGCTTCGCTCCCTGACCTTGACCTCTGCACAGACCTTGGCATCTCAGGACAACTGTGGTCTGCGGTTGTGCTCGCCACGGAATCCGATCCCTTGAGTGGTTTAAGCCGCGTTTCTCCAAAGCTAATGGCTTGCTTGGAATCATAACGGATATGCATTACACAGCCATTCGCTTTGCATTTTGTTAATGTGAATAAGAAAAAGCGAGTGGATGGAAATCGAACTATGATGTCAAAGGAGCTTCATCCTAGTATTCAGATGCACGTGATCCCCTGTTTGTGATACATGGAAAGGTTCAGCTTAAAACATGGTTAAAATGCCATTAAGGAATAACACAAAGAAAGACTGTTGCTTTAAGATAATTTCTTCTCTTGTTTTCAGTCATTCAGAGTTGACTATTGGAAATAAAGCCTCTTTCTAAATTTAATTTAAATTTATTTATTTTAATTGGAGGCTAATTACTTTACAATATTGTATTGGTTTTGCCATACATCAACATGAATCTGCCACAGGTGTACACGTGTTCCCCATCCTAAGATTTTACTAACAAAGCTTTTTTTGTTGCATGGAAAATAAAAATGCTGTTACAATCTTGGTGAAACTGGTAGCCATAGACAGTTGACTCAGCAATCACAGCTACCCATGCTATAGCAAGAGTCTTAAATGAAAACCTAACAAGGCTTACAATTTCACTGGGGTGAAGTCCCCAAGCTTGGTGGTGGATTTCCAAGAGGGACTAAATGGAGGAATGCAGAATGCCACAGGAATTATTCTTTGGCTCCTTGGGTGGAGTGAGAAGATGCTTAACAAGACTCCAGATAAAAAGAACTGCAAAAAAAAAAAAAAAAAACACCTGTTCGGTATCGGTTGGATTTCTGACATGGATTTGAGGGTTTTTTTTTTTTTTTTTTAAGGTAGCTGAAATTAAGTCATTTTGTGTTTTAACATTGAGGAATATGTACACGTCAGTGACTTTTGAAGCAATATTCAGAGACATTGCTGGGACACATGTTAAGAAATGGTTCAAGAGCAGCATACATGGTGAATGTTAGATGGAAAACATGGAATGAATCAGAAGAGAAGAATCACTGAGGACATGCTAATTTAATTGGCTTATGTTTTCCAATATATGTACTCCTGAGCATGACATATTACTGAATTTTAAAAATCTATCCAAATGGGTCTAAGATCTTTCAATAAATAAGCAGATAAATAAATTCAATCAATTAAAAGCCTAAAATGAAAAGACTGCATTTTATTTTAATTACTAGCATTTTCTCGGACAAGGCACTGGCACCCCACTCCAGTACTCTTGCCTGGACAATCCCATGGATGGAGGAGCCTGGTGGGCTGCAGTCCATGGGATTGCAAAGAGTCGGACACAACTGAGTGATCTCACTTTGACTTTTCACTTTCATGCATTGGAGAAGGAAATGGCAACCCACTCCAGTGTTTTTGCCTGGAGAATCCCAGGGACGGGGAAGCCTGGTGGGCTGCCGTCTATGGGCTCACACAGAGTCAGACACGACTGAAGCGACTTAGCAGCAGCAGCAGCACTTTCTACTCATTATGATGACCGTATCCCTTCCTGTTGCATTTTGTCCTTGCAACCGGAACAGCAGCGTCTGATTGTGCGGTTGCCATAGACTGTGTGTTTCTGTATAGTGTATTTGCTGTCAAGGGCACTGTGGCACACTGGAGCGCACACAAGGCAGATGCTGGGTGACGCCTGGGCGGAGGGCTGAGTGAAGCAGCCGGGGGAAGTTGTGCAACAGACCATCTAGATTTCAAGGCATGTAAGCACACATGCTGGTGGGAACGTACCCTGGTTCAGTCACTGTAGGAACAAATGAAGACTAGAGCTACCGTGTGCCCCAGCAGTTCCCCTTCTGTGCATTCAGCTAAAGGAAGCAAAGCCACTATCTCGAAGGAATATGTGTGTCCCCAGTGATCATTGCAACACTCCTTCTAATAGCCAAGGCATGGAAATAATCTGAAGAGTCCATCCATAAATGAATAGATTTTTAAAATGTAGGATGGATAGATGGATCTAGATCGAGTTATTAGAGCTATCCAGTGAAAGTGAAAGTGAAAATGAAGTCACTCAATCGTGTCTGACTCTTTGGGACCCCATGGACTGTGTAGCCCACCAGGCTCCTCTGTCCATGGGATTTCCCAGGCAAGAGTACTAGATTGGGTTGCCATTTCCTTCTCCAGGAGATCTTCCCAACCCAGGAATTGAACCCAAGTCTCCCACATTGTAGGCGGACGCTTTACCTTCTGAGCCACTAGAGCTATCCAGTGGATCTACATGTTAAAATAGCTTAAGATATAGACATAGATACTACAACGTTATTTAGTCATAAAAAAGAGGGAAATTTTGCAATTGGCAACAACATAGATGGCCTTCCCTGGTGACTCAGATGGTAAAGAATCTGCCTGCAGTGCGGGAGACCAGGGTTCAATCCCTGGGTTGGGAAGATCCCTTGGAGGAGGAAATGACAACCCACTCCAATATCCTTGCCTGGAGAATCCTATGGACAGAGGAGCCTGGTGGGCTACAGCCCCTGGGGTTGCAGAGTCAGACAGGACTGCACAAGTAACACACTAGATGGAACGCGAGGGCCTTATACTAAGCGAAATCAAACAGAGAAAGACAAATACTCTATGTTCTCACCTGTATGTGGGATCTGAAATGTCTAAACAAATGAAGTCCTAGAAACAGAGAGCAAATCGGTGGCCGTGAGACGCAGGTAAGGGGCCGATGGGAGGAAAGTGAAGCCGGTCAAAAGGCAGACTCTGCCAGTTACGAGAAGAGTTAGTCCTAGGGATGGGATGTACAGCATGCGACTGTCGTTCACAGTAATCTGCTGTATATTTAGAAGCAGGCAGAGAGTAGATCTTGGAAGTTCTCACCAAAAGAAAAAAATAATTGTGACTATGAGAGCGCGTGGATTTTAAGGAAATATTGTGGCAATCGTTTCACAAAATATGCATATATCCAATCAGTATGTTGATGGATAAATTGTTTTATGCCAGTTTTATCCTGGTTAAACTGGAGAGAATGGAGGAAAAGGCTGTGTAAACATGGTCAGTCACACAGATGCCCTTCTGATGGACACACAGCCTATTTTTTGTTTAACTAATTAACAAGAAAG
This sequence comes from Ovis canadensis, assembly GCF_042477335.2. NCBI lineage: Eukaryota > Metazoa > Chordata > Mammalia > Artiodactyla > Bovidae > Ovis > Ovis canadensis. The sequence continues at coordinate 15,219,022 of NC_091267.1, forward strand.
AAAAATCTCTAAATATGTGCTTCAGCACCCCCCATGAGTTAATTGTGCTAACTGCTACTTCCTTATGAGTCGAATTTTTTGAAAGGGGACGCTTTGCTGGTGATTCCTTCTCCTGAAATCACATTCTCTGTTTTCATCAAAAGAAAGATATTTTTAACTAGGAGCTGTTCAAATTAAAAAAAAAAAACTTTCTTTTTTTTTTTAAGTCTCTTCTGCATAAATTTTGAATCATGTTTCCCCAAATAAGAATTCATAGGTTGATATCAGTATTCAGAACAAAACACTTTCAAACTAATAGCTGTAATAGACAAGGAAGGTAAAATTTTTACCAGGTGAAAAGGAACTGAAGTGAAGAAATGTAGGCATGAAATCCACACCAAACATAGAAAACAGGCTTGAAAGTGACCATCCTTTAAAGGCATAGTTAAATAATTGATGATGAGCTAATTAATAGTGAATTTTGTGTCTCTTATAATTACTAACATTGGTTAAACTGAACCCTAATAAATATCACATTAGCTACTGAAAAGTTCATTTTGGTCAGTATCACTAATTCTGCCCTCAAACATCCCTAGATAAATTATTTCTCCGAAGCTAAAATATTCTTGTTCTTTCCTTCTTTAAAAAAGGAAATTCATTGGTTCCTTGGGCCAATAGTTTTTACATGCTTATATAAATAACAAAATATCTAAATAGTTAGGGTTACATAGTTTGGTTATAATTATATGAATCAAATTATACTGGTAATAAATTTTAAATGACACTTCAAATTTAAAAGAAAATCTATATTTTTTCATAATACCATAACTTAAACAAAAACAACTAGGCAAACTCTTTCCTTTAAATTAATTTATAGATAGTATTATAATATCAATCATCTGTTAAAACATTTGTTACCTTATTCTGTCAGGAGATTTATTATTAATAACAGAAACAGATATTTCTAGGTTCTGACAAATCTCATTCAGAAAAACTTAATTCCAACAGCATATAGTTAAAAACATCACATATATGACATGTTTCTGCCTTATTAAGTTGTTTCGATTCAGTACATTTTCAGGATGAAGGAGAACAATGTTGGGTGTGGTTAATATATCTTAAACCAAATTATTCTTTAGAAATTAATGTTAGGATTATAAGAAAATACTATTTTCCTTGGTGATTTCTATACAAATCATCTCTTTTAAATATTTCAGAACCATAATCAGTATAATTTGGTTCATTTAACCAAATGGTACTAACAGTAGCTTCACCCTTGTGATATTTTAAATAAATGTGTGAGTTTTAAATGAATTGTATAAGCTCATAACAAAGGGGATATTGATAAAACATTTTGAAGAGTCTTAGATAATACCATAGTTTTCTTGGGCTACTTCTTTATCCATTATGCAAATATTTCAACCTATTAATAATTAAAATAGCAACGCATTAATAATTAGGATCTCCATTACAAATCTGACCTTTAATTGAATTCTAGAGACTGAAAAATGAGCCTCTTGATTTATGCTAAGAATAAAGGTTAAAAACCATTTTGCCGGCGAATCCGATTTTTCTCATTCTTGCTACACAGAAACCTTGGAGAAAGATGCTCTTCTGGGCATTTCTTCTCCCAGTTCTGCTCCATTTTCACCTGTGAGCTAACAGCTCAGAACGCAGGACCCTGGTCCCTGTGTGTTCTACGCTCTCAGTTTTCTAGAGAAGTTAAGGAGGCCCAACCTCTCCAAAGGTTAAAACATGCAACTGCACAGATGGCGCCTACATGGAGCCCTCAGTGCTGAATTCAGTCAATTCAGACACAGGCCCGGGGACACCAATCAATCAGCTGACTGCGTTTTTTTCTCGTTTAGTCATTGAAATACAGTGACTGACTCCATCCCTGGTATAGACACAGCTTCTGTTACACACACAGGTCCCTGCAGCTGACCTTGCTGGGGAATATAGTTACCACCTGAATGTGCCCCTGGCTCCCAGCTTGGGAGTGGCATGGGGACCTCATATCTCTGTAGGACCTGGAGGGGTCTGGAATTCCTTTGTCCACCACGTGTGGTGCCCGTGAGAGCCCCTCCTCCCCAGCATCCTTGGTGGTTGGCAGAGGCTGGGGATGGGGAAAACAGGTAAAAGTGGTGAAAAGGTACAAACTTCAGTTATAAGATAACTAAGTAACCATATGAGGCGATGGATGTTTAACTGACCTTATTGTGGGGTCAATTACTACATAAGGTCATTGTCTGCACAGCTTACACCTATACAATGTTCCACGTCAATTATATGTCAGTAACACTGGGAGCAATGCTTTAAAAAGACAAAGAAGACACAGGACAATTTGGATTCCTGTATTCTTTATAAAAAATCCGGTAATTTAGCAACGTTAGACCCTTGTTTCTGCACATCACAGGTGCTCTGCAAAGTTGAATATCACATGATATCACTTACATGTGAAATCTAAAGAAGTGACGTACAAGTGAACTTATTTACAGGATAGAAATAGACTAGCAGACATAGAAAACAAACTTATAGTTATCAAAGGGGAAGAAAAAGGCTTGAATAGGAGTTTGGGATTAACATATACGCACTGCTGCTGCTGCTGCTAAGTCACTTCAGTCGCGTCCGACTCCGTGCGACCCCATAGACGGCAGCCCACCAGGCTCCCCCGTCCCTGGGGTTCTCCAGGCAGGAACACTGGAGTGGGTTGCCATTTCCTTCTCCAATGCATGAAAGTGAAAAGGGAAAGTGAGGTCGCTCAGTCGTGTCCGACTCTTTGTAACCCCATGGACTGCAGCCTACCAGGCTCCTCCGCCCATGGGATTTTCCAGGCAAGAGCACTGGGGTGGGTGCCATTGCCTTCTCCGACATATACGCACTACTATATATGAAATAGATCACCAACAACGACCCAGTGTATAGTACAGGACCTCTATTCAATATCCTGTAATAAGCTATAATGGGAAAGAATTTGAAAAATAACAGATATGTGTGTGTGTGTGTGTATAGCTGAATCACTGTAGTGTACATCTGAAACTAACACAACATTGTAAATTAACCATAATTCAAAAAAAAAAAATGTTGAGTAGCAGTACTGCTCCTCTAGAAGGTTCCTATCTCACTTTGCTCTCTGCCTGATTTCTGTAGACATTTCTATCTGAAAAAGAAAAAGAAAAAGCTGCTCTTAAGCCCTCCAAGCTGCTCTCAGGGACCCACCCAAACCATGTAGTGCACCCAGCTGCTAGCTTCCCTTATGCAACAGATGAGGGGTTTTCTACCTGCTCAGCGCAGAGCTGGAAAGAGGTCTCTAAGAGCCTGATGACTGGAGGAAGCACCCTCAGCCCCTCGCAGAGCTGATTCCCAGTCACTCCTGATGCTCCTTGCTGCTGCTCTTCCAGGCTGATAGGGAGGTTCACATCCTGCACGTCACTTCCTGTATTGCCCCTTCTCAGTGCAATTACAATCAGGATCAGGCTTGCTCCCAGGTCTTTCCCATCCTTGTCAAGATCATTTAAAAATGAGTTTGCCCTCGTTCTTATGCATTCTATGAATACCGAATTACTATGAAGTTATTAATATTAACGTGGCATTTACTGCACACAATCAACTTTGGACAAGGCCACTTATCTGTTGTCTCAAACGAATAATAATTTGCACAGAACAAGTAGATAAGACTGGTAATTTATTTAAATGAATGGTTTCATTAATGTTACTCCCATGAGGGAGGGAAGGCAAAATTAAATCAGAAAATCAGAAGGTGCTGTTCTGACGCGTTTCCCCTACATTTTAATACCGCTTGGTGGCCTGGGTGCCAAGGTGGGCAGAGGACACTGTCGCTCCTGGCACTCAGGATCACCCAGTCTGGAAATGGTCAGAGCATCTCTTCCTGTGTCCCTGCACCAGGGGCTCTGCTGCACTTGGGTCCAGATGCTGCTGGCATGTGGTTCCTATGCAGATTGGGCAGTGGGCATATGATGCCTAGGGTTCCAAGCCCATGTTGCCCTGCAGAGGCCGCAGGACCTTAGTGGTGGGGAGAGGGGACAGTGGTCACAGGACCTTAGTGAGGGGAGAGGGGACAGTGGTCACAGGACCTTAGTGAGGGGAGAGGGGAGTGGTCACAGGACCTTAGTGAGGAAAGAGGGGACAGTGGTCACAGGACCTTAGTGAGGGGAGAGGGGAGTGGCCACAGGACCTTAGTGAGGGGGATGGAGTGTGAACCATACCACCTCAGGGCTTTGTAATTTCACATCGGTAAACAGGCACAATGGTTGACCCTCCGCCCTGAAGTTGTTCAAAGCTGATGTGAGTGACGTCTGTGAATATTACAAAATGCTGAGCAGATGCTTGCGCTAAGGGGCCTGCAGCCCCATGGCTGATCTTCACGACTAGCTTATTCATCTCCATATCTCAGTTATAGTGCAGACAGCACCACAGTATAAGAGCATGTGCGTGTGTGCAAGGGAGTGTAAGAGTGTGTGTGCACATGTGAGAGTGTAAAAATGTGCCCACGTGTGCAAAGGGGTGTAAGAGTGTGTGTGTGTGTGTGTGTGTGTGAGGGAGAGAAAGAGAACTATGGGGAGCAACTCCTTCTATCAAATAAACCGTGGCTGTGTGTCACCAAGCTTTCTCAAAATGTGTGGCGGGACACTGGGAAAACACATGAGAACTTATTGTTGAAAAGTCTCGTATAGAAACTGAGAAGTTTACAAGGTCTCACTTTGAGAGGGAGTAAATTCACCCTCCTGTAGTGCCACCCACAACATAGATGAGATGCCGTGAGTCAGGAGGTTGTTATGAAACTCTGTAATGAGTTATTTACTGAGGCTTTCATTTTCTATTTCCAGGTTCAGAGTGATTGGGTCCTAAAACATCTCTGCTTACTCTGACTTTAAAAATCAGCTAACTCTAAGGTTCCATCTTCACCCTACAAATATTTCACAAAAGAAGACGTGGTAGATATACATACATACATATATACACACACACACATATACATACATATGTATATACAATAGAATATTACTCAGCCATAAAAAGAATGAAATAATGCCATTTGCAGCAAATGGAGGGACCTAAAGATGATCATATTAAGTAAGTCAGAGAGATAAATATTATGTGATAACACCTATATGTGGAATTCAAAAAAATGATAGAAATGTACTTATTTACAAAGCACAGGGTCATAGATATAGAAAACAAACTTACAATTACCAAAGGAGAAAAGGGAGGAGGGATAAATTAGGAGCTTGAGATTAATATAAAATAAATATACACACTACTATGTATAAACTAGATAATCAACAAGGACCTGCTGCACAGCACAGGGGATTCTGCTCATTATTCTACGATAACCTAAATGGGAAAAGAATCTGAAAAGGAATAGATATATGTAGATGTTCAACTGAACCACCACGGTACCCACTTAAGACTAACACAACATTTTGTAAATCAACTACATTTCAATATAAAATAAAAAAATTTTAAGAGTTAAATGGACAGATGGAGAGTGTGCTCTGGTACGTCCGTTCCTTGGCTGTGTAGATGCTCGGCTGTTTGGGCAAGGTACCTGGTGAAGCATCCATAACTGGTCCCCTCTGGGTTTAACTTTAGCTTATACACGCACTTTTATTGACCAATGGAGAACTAGCTGCCACAATGACTACCTTTTCTGGTTTTAAAGGAAATATTTCTTTTGTTTCCATCAAGACGGTGGACAAGGAAAACCAGTGCCAAAACAATCACCATGACAGCCAGCTTTGGTTTAAATCAGATAGAGCAATTCCATGTGGAAAATTAGTGAATATGTCAACAATACGGTTTAAACTTCTGGTTTTTCACTAATACCACGAATGTTTTTACTCACTAAAGGGATACTTAATTGCTTAAGTTCTTAGACAACATTTTAAGACACAGTCTTGCTTCACTGTCATGATATACTTTGGTCATAAATTTCCATATTTTTCAAAATCTATGAAAGGGATATTGAAGGAAAACCCCATTATTCACACTGTGTTATAAACTTCAAACTTGCTAAGAGATTAGATAAAGAAATGGTAATTGATATGGTAGACACGTCAGCTAATGCTAAAGTGGTGATCATATTTTTGTATATTAAAACATCAAATCTGCACATTGTACAAGTTAAATGCACAAGTTGAATATAATTGTCTGTCTGTTTGTTAGTAGCACAGTCGTGTCTGACTCTGCCACCGCTTGGAGAGTAACCCGCCAGCTTCCTCTGTCCATGGGATTCTCCAGGCCAGAACACTGGAGTGGGGTGCCATTTTCTTCTCCAAGGGATCTTTCTGACCCAGGGATCAAACCTGGGTTGCCTGCTTTGCAGGCTGATTCTTGACCATCTGAGCCACCAGAAAAGCTCGTAATTGTAATTATATTCAATAAAAAAAAAAAAGAAAGAAAGGAAGAAACAAAGAAAGAGGAAAGGAGGGAGAGGAAGAAAGAAAGGAAACGAAAAGACCCTTTTCAAAGATAACCTGATTTTTGCTGTTTGTTTTTTGTTTCAGTAACTTTCCTACCAGAGGGTCTTTTCAAACAACATTCTAATACAGTATATTAGAGAATGTGGCTAAGTTGTGACTGACTCTTGCAACCCTTGCTACTGACTGTAGCCCACCAGGCTCCTGTGTCCATGGGATTCTCCAGACAAGAACACTGAAGTGGGTTGCCTTTTCCTTCTCCAGGGGAACTTCCTGATCCAGAGATTGAACTGGCATCTCCTACTTTGGCAGGCGAATTCTTTACCACTGAGTCACCAGGGAAGCCCATATTAGAGAACACTTGCAGGCAAATAAAAGTTTACCTGTAAAATATAATGTTTATATTTGATAATAAAACATCTTCAAAATATAAGGTAGTTTGAAAGTGTGATCTCTAACAATTTCTAATTTATCACTATTCTGTAAATCAACTGAGAGCAATTTTAAGATTAATACATACTTGTTTTTCTCTTTCTTAAACAGGCATTCTTTTCTACTTTTATTTAAAAAATATAGGATATTGTTCTCCTGTCTGTTGGATGCAGAGAAGTTGAGATATGCAGATTCTTGCTTAAATGAGGGGCACTTGACTTACCCTAAGTGTCAAGTCACCAGTTTAGGAAGCCCCAGAGATAAGATACATTTTGTTTTTTCCATTAATGGGCTTTATTTTTTAGAGCAGCTAATTTTTTTAAGTGTAATTTTTTTAAGTTTGGGCTGTCGAGTGAGTGGAACCGAGCTCAGCTGTGAAGGAGCAGCCCCTGGAGCAGGAGGAGGTGACCGGAAGCACCACGTCCTGGGGAGTCAGGCATCCCCGGGGCCCCGACTCCAGCTCAATCACAGGACACGTTGGGCCACTCCCCTGAGGCCCCAGGAGACTTGGCAAAGTTTGCAGAAAAGAGCAGATGTCGATTCTAGAAAAATACGACTATCTGCAGCAGGAACTGGGGGTTGTGTTGGCGATTGCAGTCCTGCGCTGCTGGGCTCATGATAAGGTCGGTGAGAAGAAGGGAAAAAGTTACTTCCCACATTTCTCACACCCTGAACAATCTTTCACAGTGTTTGGGATGGAGATTAGTTTTATTTGTGTTTTTAGAAAAAATGCATGATGTTTTGTTAAAGAGTAGGAAAAGCAAATGTATTTTAATATACACTATTGGTAGTATATTTTAATATACAGTATTTATATTGTGTCTTTGCTTGTGAAAATGATAAATGAACAAAGGAGTCCATACGTCCAGTAATAAACGGGTTTTTAAAAAAGACCTATTGAAAAATATTTTTCCATTGAATCGAGTATCATACACACACAACAGTCCAGATTTTCAAAGCTGCAAAAAAAGCACATGTATTCTAGGCCTGAGTTGGGAAGATCCCTTGGAGGACGGCATGGCAATCCACTCCCGTATTCCTGCCTGGAGAAAACCCCATGGACGGAGGAGCCTGGTGGGCTACAGTCCACGGAGCCACAAAGAGTCGGACAAAACTGAGCGACTAAGCACAGTCTAGGCCTTCAAGACCTCTGTCTTCTGATTTAATGGAAGCCCACAGTGTGCTCAGTACCATATTGGGTCATAAATCAGCTGCATAAAATAGAACAAAGGCGAAAACATTTTAGGAGTTTGGGATTAACATACACACACTCCTATATATAAGACAGATAAACAGCAAGACCTACTGGATAGCACAGGGAACTCTACTCAACACGCTGTAATAACTATACGAGGAGAGAACCTGAAAATGATTAGGTGTTGTGTATGCTTACATAACTGAATCCCTTTGCTGCACACCTAAACTAATGCAACACTGTAAATCAACTATACCTCAATATAAAATAAAAATTAAATTTAGAAAAGAAATATGTAAAGAGAAAAAGAAAATGCTAAGGGTCATGATACCCCAGCACTGGTAATGGTTTCACATTTTGAAAATTATCCTTCAACTGATTTTCAAACCTAAGCCTTCCTATGTATGAATTATTTTCTCAAATACAAATTGAATGCATTAGACCTCTCTAAAGCACGTAGGTCTCATGGAGGTTGTCTAAAGGCTAAGGAACTCAGTGTGTCCAGACAGCAGGTGGCTTTCCTGTGTCGAGGACCAGGGGCATCAATTGTTCTTTGAAATTTGAGTTTCCTGGGTCAATTACTAGAGCTTTTAATATCATTCACACAATTTGAATGAATGATAACTAGATCAACACTCATATGTTGATTGCCTTTACCATGCTCATTAATGAGAATCTTGATGAATGAAATTAATACATAATTGAAGCACTGAATCCTGGGTTTTCAGCGTCTCTTCTTGCTCATATTGTTCCTCTCTGCATACCAAATGGTCCACGTGGGAAGAGGCGACACCTGCAGGTTACCCTCTACTGGTCAGGGCGCCCCATTAGCCTGGGACACGTGACACCCTGCTGGCTGATGCCTTCGGGCTCTACGTCCTGACTGTACTTCAGAAAAGATTTCCAAGTGTCGCTCTAGCATCTGTGGCTCCCAGGTCTCCATGACAACTGTGGACCACGGCATCCAAGACAGGCCAGTGGGTCCCATCCATTCTCATCCCCCACTACACCTTAACTTCCTAACTGGAGACTCAGTGATTCGGTGACTTCTCCGACTGATGGAAATGTCTTCCAAGTAGAAAATAATTAACTAAAACACAATTTGTGTATTTGTAAATCTCTGCTATCTATAATTATCGACAAATCAGACATTCACCCGATGTGTATGGATGCTACATGATGAAAGTGAGTTTGACGGAGCAGGGAGCAGGCCGCCTCCCAAGCGTCATCCTTGAAGATGACATTGTCTCAAAATCTCCCACTGTATCTTATTGAAGATTGAAATTCTATAAAAAGAGGCTTTAATAGGCCATGCATTCTGCTAAAATTGACACGCTATTGAAAAAAATTACACATTGAGTCTATCAGACATTTTCAGGATGAAAATAGAAGAGAACATGGAAACTGCAAGGAATCTAGGTGAGAGGGTAAGGGAATTACAAACAGGGTAAATCAGCACACAAAAAAGAACTTAGTGTATTCTAAAGTGGGCTTCCCAGGTGGCACTAGTGGTGGAATTTAGGACCTGCCAGGACCTACCGGCACACAGCAATTTTCCAGCATTCTCAATATCAGATTATCGAAAACCCTCCTCCTCCTCCAAAAAGCGATGTGGTCACCAGAGCTGCTATGCTCTGTTCTTGCTGCGGCAGCTGTTAGTCACTCGGTCATGTCCAACCCTTTTGTGACCCCATGGACTGCAGCCCGCCAAGCTCCTCTGTCCATGGGATTCTCCAGGCAAGAATACTGGAGTGGGGTGTCATTTCCTCCTCCAGGGGATTTTCCTGACCCAGGAGGGTTCCATACCACTTGGGAAGCCTGTGCACTATTCTACAAGGCATTCTAAGACTGTACTGAAGGATTTTTTGGTTTGTTTTTATTATGTAGAGAATTTGACTTTTTAAACCTTTTATCCAGTTGGAACTCCTGTTCACTTAAATTTATGGTGAAAAAGGAAAAAAAATATATATATATATAGTGAAAAAGGCAGCCAGTATCATTTAGATGGAAATCTATTTTCTAATGCTATAAATGGACAGTACTTTAATTGTGTGAAAGAAGAGTTAACATTTGAAACTTTATTATTAAAGATATCAGATATAATTCTTAGTTATTTACCTCTAAGTTGCCCAACTGAAGCTTGTTTTTGTATCTAAAAATAAAACCTAGTTTTAAGGAATACATTTTGATTACAAATATTTAGACTATTCAATCTAAAGAAAATATTTAAATCTTGATACCAATATAAAAGCTGAAGAGAAAATATACTCCTGCCATAAAATTATTCCTACTGACAATGTTTAAACATCAACTTATGAAAATATCAATCAACGTTTGTTTCCTAAGTGCAATGCCTTTTTCTCTCCACACTTAGGAAATCATTTACTTATTATTTCAATAAGAAAGAAAGGTTGTTATGGTTACCATGCAATGAAAATTGGTGTCATTTTTAAAGTGAACAAGCTGTAGTGCTTTTCTCTAGAGTTTTGGTTAGAGTTTCAGAACACCTGATCCATAATTAAAAGCCATTGTGTTTGATAGGTTACTAACCCATCATGTTAATAAAACAATTTCAAATTATATGCTGTCATTTCCCAAAAGATTATCTTGGTGTGTTAATTATACCTTTCTACCTTTAAAATGATTATGGGCTTCTGCAGCAACGGGTTATTCTAGAATATAATTTTAGGTAAGTGTATTCTTTCAGTAGGAATGGTGCAAGTTAATATTTTGATGAAGCTTCATACGGTGATGAATATTGACTCAGAGCATCACACAAGGTGGAAGTGTTTCTAGGAGAATAGAAGGCAGCTCAAGATGAGATCTGTCTGCCCAGCTGGGAAGCTCGAGCATTCTCAAATTTCCTTAAAATATTATGTTATGTTCTTTCTGCTACAAAGCTTAGTGAAATGGATAGATCAGAGGGAAGACTGACTAAATTCACTTCTCCAAGTTATGCATGGGGATGCAGATATTTTAAATAAACGTTTATGATGACAGATATTTTCCATGTATCCATATTCCATGCGGCTTCCCTGATAACTCAGTTGGTAAAGAATCCACCTGCATTGCAGGTGATTTGATTCCTGGGTGGGGAAGATACACTGGAGAAGGGATAGGCTACCCACTCCAATATTCTTGGGCTTCCCTTGTGGCTCAGCTGGTAAAGAATCTGCCTTCCTGGGTTCAGTCCCTGGGTTGGGAAGATCCCCTGGAGAAGGGAAAGGCCACCCACTCCAGTATTCTGGCCTGGAGAATTCCATTCCCTGTATAGTCCATGGGCTTGCAAAGATTTGGATGCGACTTTGCTTTCTTGGGCTACTCCAGTATTCTTGTCTGGAGAATCCCAAGGACGGAGGAGCCTGGTGGGCTAGAGTTCATGGGGTCGCAAAGAGTCAGACACGACTGAGCGACTTCACTTCACTTCACTTTAGATACTTTATTTGGAGAAGGCAATGGCACCCCACTCCAGTACTGTTGCCTGGAAAATTCCATGGATGGAGGAGCCTGGTGGGCTGCAGTCCATGGGGTCGCTAAGAGGAGGGCACGACTGAGTGACTTCACTTTCCCTTACTTTCTTATCTCATGTATCCTCCCAAACCCAAAATATAATCAAATATTTATTTTCAATAGTAACTAAAGTGGTCATAATTGAAGTTTGAAGTCTTTTTTTTTTCTTTTTAAACCTGTTACTTTCTTTTTTTTAGAAAGTTGTTTTTTTACATAGTGTCTCCTCTAAAATTAAAATTGCATATCCTCTATGTGGGATCAGGCATCTGGAAATTGACAAATGCCTATTCTTTTCCTTTGTATAAGGTGACTTTGTATAAGTATGATTATAAGTATACTTACAAGTCTAATCAACTTTGTATAAGTATGGATACTTTCTGGGGAATATGTTATGTTGAGATAGTTACCAGTCTTCAATATCTTTGAATAATGGTATTTGTCATAGAAAAGTATTCCATGTGCAGAGAGAGAGAGAGAGATCCCTGTGATCCGACGCCAAGAAGGCCAGACGAGCGCCTTGTTCGGAAACAAGGCGCTCAACAGCCAAGGAGGGCGGAGCGGCACCAAGCGGCAGGCGCATGTGCAAACCCACCGCACGCTCACAGCCACAAATGCGGCGAACGCGTCCTGAGTGAGTGGACGTGCTGGGGGAAGAGCTGCTATTCGGAGAGCGACAAATATCTCCTGTATGAAGCTGAATAAACAGGAAGACTTTGGTTTAGTTGTGTCATATATTCTTTTTTCTTTACTTTTTAAAATCCTAAATACAGATGGTGGTGGCTGTGGCCACAGATCAGTTTAGAAAGAAATAAAGATTTAAATTGCTTATTTAAATGTTTGAGCATTTTTTTCTACCCTCTCTGGGAAGATGTTCACCTTAAAAAGAATTTAAATGATGTGTAGTGGTTTATTGATTATTGATGAGAATGAGAGCGATTGAAGTAAGATCTGATGTATATCAGGGCAATAGGTAGTGGAAGGTTTGCTGCCCCTCCTACGTGAGACCAAACAAATATTTTTTCTCCTATTGTTAATATTTCTTCTATGTTTAATATTAAAACTGTAAGAATTGTTTGAGGAAATATCACTTTAAAAGTGTAATTCCCATACGAAATGTGAAACACTACCCTTTGGCTGGTGATTTGAGTCATGTACAATGTGTGTTAAATTACAACTTGGAGAAGCAAATTTAGTCATTCTTCCCTCTGATCTATCAATTTCACTAAGCTTTGTGGCAGAGAGAATGCAAAATAATATTTTAAGGAAATTTGATTCTTGAAGCTGTTGTGCTTCCTTATACATAAATTACCCTTAAACCACAGTGGTTATTGAAATAAAGAATCCATCTCTCTTACGCCGACAGTTCTTTCAGGGGGCAGTGAGTCTCCTTCACCGAGCTGGAGAAGCGAAATTGCCTGTGACACCAATGTGATTATTACAGTCGCACGTTTTATTTTTAATATTTTCCTCTTGACAGATTTATTTCTTCTCAAATCAGAAATATTTCTCCTCAGAAAAAAAAACATATAGCCCCCTTATATTTTCTGATACTGAAAATTACCAGATGCCAAGCTGTGAACATAAGGAAATTGAAGACCTTTGAGGGTGACCTTAAGAACCACAAAGGTGGAGAACTGTGATGTAGTGGTTTAGGCAATTTCATCGGAGCTGCTTGGCTCGTGAAAAATGAGAAATAGGTTTTCTATTACTAAATATAATGAATTTCCCTTCTATCCTGTCACAAATTGTCAAACTTCATTAAACAGAAAAAGATCGGGACCAAACATTCGTAGAGGGTGGTATGAAATCCGTGCCGTACACTGGGTAAAAGCTACATGATCTTGGATAACGATTTTATTTATTTATTTTATTTTTTAATTTGGGCTGAAATTTTCAAGTAATGCAGTTGGCCCATGAGGGCCAACTGGACAAACTCTGACCTACAAATAAAATACTTTTAGACGTCATGTATTAAAGTTATATATGTATATATTATGCCACATATATTAAATATCACGTTCAGATGGTTCCATGAAGAGGTTAATCAACTTCTAGGAAACCAAAGTGCTTTTATTGAGTACCTGTCATGAGAGAACACCGCAATTTCATGGGTAATTACTTGAGATCCAGTGATCTATAATACCCACCACAAGGAGGGAAGAAATGACAATGCTAAGTACCTGGTCACCAGATGATATGCGCCACCTTACTTAGACGTCAGTAATGTCCAGTACATTAAAATATATGTATCATCTTTGTGTTCCATATACTCTAAGGGCTTGCATATGACCTTACTGAAGATAAGTGTCTATATTTGCCTGTGGTCACTCTTTACTGTAAGAAATACTACATTTTCCTGCCAACTTTCCATCTCTTGTGTGATCACCTCCTAAGAGGGAAAGAGCCATCCTGGAATCAGATGACCAGACTCCTGTCTTGGTCCATGACCACACCCATGAAAGCTGCCAAGATTCTCAGAGCCCCAGCTTCCTCCTCTGAATCATACGAGAATGATGGCAACTTTTTCTCTCTTGAGGGAAAAATGAAATATTAAGCATAATCTTCCAACAGAGTCCCCACCACGTAAGAAACATTCAGGTGTTTGCTAGATATACATTTTGATTGAAATCAGAAGGAATGGAAGAATAATTCTCAGACAGTGCTGAGAAGGAGGTGTAATGGTGCAGTGAAGATAATCAGTGATTTTCAGAAAACAGTAACACAGAAGATTATTGTCACTATCGAACAAAAACTAACTAGGCAGTGTTTGGTTATACGATAGTCCAAAGAGGTTTGAAAGAAACTGACTCTGTCTCCCAGTCATTGCTTATGCAATGGATGTAACATGAGCATGTGGACATTAGAACTTTCTGAAGGCGGATGGTAAGAGGATCGCCTTTCTGGAGAAAATATCTAGGTGGCACTCTGTCCAAAGACTCTGAAAGAGAAGACAGCCTGTAAGAGCAAGAGAAGGAAAGACTATGAAGGAGATAGAGAATGAGAGAGAGACCGGGAGAGAGTTATAAGAATTAAATGTCCACATGCAAACAGGAATGATGCAAAGTGGGAGAAGTTTGAAGAAATGATCGTGGCAATAGAAGGACATTTCTATTTGCTTTATATGCAGACAACATATTTCACAAACATTGTTTCATCCAATGCACAATGAGACACAAATATTTTCAGTGTCTTACAGACAAAATCACAGGGATTCAGAGAAACTGAAGTCATGTGCACAGATGAGTCTTAGTTAGAAGAGACTATAATACATTCGTCTGACACCAGACTCAATTTATATACTTTCACGTCGTGTATTCATGAACAAAATTATTGCAGCTATAGTGACTTTTGCCTGCTCACACTCATCATGGAATTTTCATGGCAAGAATACTGGAATGGTTTGCCATTCTCACCTCCAGTAGACCACGTTTTGTCAGGACCCGTTTGTCTTAGATGGCCCTACATGGCATGACTCATAGCTTCATTGAGTTATGCCATCCCCTTCAACATGACAAGGCTGTGATCCACGGAGGGGACCATAATGAAGGCTGAGTGCCAAAGAACTGATGCTTTTGAATGGTATCTGTGCTGGAGAAGACTCTTGAGAGTGCCTTGGACTGCAGTCAATCCTAAAGGAAACCAGTCGTGAATATTCATTAGGACTGACGTTAAAACTGAAACTCCAACACTTTGGCTACGTGATGTGAAGAACTAACTTATTGGAAAAGACCCTGATGCTGGGAAAGATTGAAGACAGGAGGAGGAGGGGATGACAGAGGATGAGAGGCTTGGATGGCATCACCAGCTCTATGGACATGACTTGGAGCAAGCTCCGGGAGTTGGTGATGGACAGGGAGGCCTGGCGTGCTGCAGTCCATGGGGGAGCGAAACGTGGGACACAACTGAACAACAACAATGAACACAGTTACTTTTCATACTTTCACTGTTCAACCTTTACACCAGAGATAAATGATCAACATGCCGCCATCTTACAGTTTTCGAATATTCTAAATTTGACTAGGTACTATTTTTATCACTGCGTTTTATATTTCCTGTGCTTCCATGTTACTGCTAAGCATCTTTGCATTTCAGCTTGAAGAACCACTCAGAATTTCTCATAAGGCAGGTCCAGCAGTGAGGAGCTCCCTCAGGATAATGCTGTCAGTGAAAATATTCTTGACTGAGGGTTATTTTTTTTTCCTTTCAGCGCTTTGAACATAACCTGCATGATTTCTGCCAAGAAATCCATCAATATTGTTATGGTGGTTCCCTTGAGGGTGAGAAATTTATTTTTTTCTTGTTGACTTTAAAATAATTTTTTTCTTTTTTAGACAGTTTCACTACAATGTGTTTTAGAGAAGTACATCTTTTGGGGTTGAAACGTTTTGAGGTCCTAGAAACTTCATAAGCTTGGAAGTCCAAATCTCACCATGATTATTTCTTGACAATTATTTCTTTAAATAAGCTTTCTGCCCCTGTCTACCCCTCTTCTCCTTCTGGGACCCAGTTTCTTTTAGTTGTGTCCTGCAACTCACTTTGGCTGTCTTCATTCTTTTTCATTCTTTTTGCTTCTCCAGCAACTTGACATGAGCTGCCTCTGGCTTCCCGGACTCTCTCTGTGCAGTCCAGTCTGCCTCTCGCTTTTCTGCTGTTTCTCGGCTCAATTATGGTAGGTCTCAGCCCTGGGACTCTGCTGGGCTCCTCTCCAGGATTTCTCAGAAGCTGGATGGGCCTGCTGCCTGGCTACTTGTCCTGGTGGCCGTACGGTGTGCTTCGCGGCCGCCCGGCGGGTCTGGCCAGGCTCTCTGGTGGGGCAGCGCTGGAAGACGGGCTCAGCAGTCAGGTGGGACCAGGACTGCCTGCCCAGATCCCCGGCAAGACAGGCAGCGGGGAGCACAGCCCCTGACTGAGAATCCTCCCCGAGGACACCTCTGCCCACAGGAACGTGGCCTACAAGCTCTCACCACCGTGACCCCCACCCTCCTCCCAGTTCTAGCTGATTTCCCAGGGACTCTGTGAGACATCCTAGCAGGGGTCCTGCAGCACTGGGGAGGAACTATGGATGTCCCAGCTGCGCCTCCCTTTCCCAGTGGAGAACTGCAGGCCAGGACGCCCCCAGCGTGGCCGTGCATGTCCCGGGGGAGGGGCGATGCGCTCAAAGCAAATCTGCTCCCCTTACCGTTCTCACCTGGCCCAGGGGAACCTCTTCCTCCCCACTCCATTCTGGGATCTTTGCAAAGGCTTCTTGTCTACTGGGAGTGACTAGTTGCTCTGTCTCAGGTAGGGGAGCTGTTGATGTTGTTCGCTAGCTCAGTTGTGTCCAGCCCTTTGTGACCCCAGGGACTGCAGCACACCAGGCTTCCCTGTCCTTCACTATCTCCGGAGCTTGCTCAGACTCATGTCCATTGAGTTGATGATGCCATCCAGCCAGTTCATCTTCTATCATCCCCTTCTCTGCCTGCCCCCAATTTTTCCCAGCATCAGGGTCTTTTCCAATGAGTCAGCTCTTCGCATCAGGTGGCCAAAGTATTGGAGCTTCAGCTTCAGCATCAGTCCTTCCAATGAATATTCAGGGTTGATTTTCTTTAGGATTGAAGGTAAGGGAGTGGAGACCAAAGTTAGGAACTTCCTATTCTACCGTCTTCCCAGCTTACTGCTTTCTGACTTCTAACATTTCTTAATCTTATCCAGGTTCCTTTGTATATGACAAGTCATTTTTCCTTTGCTTCTTTCAAGATTTTGTCTTTGTGTTTGACTCTAAGTGTTTTACTCTGATATGTCTATGTAAAGTTCATTCACCTTCCTTAATGCAAGGGTTAATGTTTTTCATCAAATTCAAGAAGCTTTCAGCTACACTTTTGAACTTTTCCCTGCTCGCTGCTCCTCTCCTCCAACCCCTGTTACGCCTGACCAGGGCATGTAATGGGCCCACATTCGCTGGGGCGCTGCTCGCGTTTCCCCTCTGTTCTCTGGATTGACCTCTCTTCAAGTTGGCTGATTTTTTTTCTAAGTCAAATTAAATCATTAAATCCTTTGGTGAAATTTTAATTTTAGCTACAGTGCTTTTGAAATCCAGTATTTTCATCTGTTTGTGTTTTATATCATTTCTATCTCTTTACACTGATATTCTCCACTTGTCAGCTTTGCGATCACACCTTCTTTGTTTACTTCTTTCACCATCAGTTCAGTTCAGTTCAGTTCAGTCGCTCAGTCGTGTCCAACTCTTTGCGACCCCATGAATCGCAGAACGCCAGCCCTGCCTGTCCATCACCAACACCCGGAGTTCACTCAAACTCACATCTATCGAGTCAGTGATGCCATCCAGCCATCTCATCCTCTGGCGTCCCCTTCTCCTCCTGCCCCCAATCCCTCCCAGCATCAAAGTCTTTTCCAATGAGTCAACTCTTCACACGAGGTGGCCAAAGTATTGGAGTTTCAGCTTTAGCATCAGTCCTTCCAGTGAACACCCAGGACTGATCTCCTTTAGGATGGACTGGTTGGACCTCCTTGCATTCCAAGGGACTCTCAACAGTCTTCTCCAACACCACAGTTCAAAAGCATCAATTCTTCGGCACTCAGCTTTCTTCACAGTCCAACTGTCACATCCATAAATGACTGCTGGAAAAACCATAGCCTTGACTAGACAGACCCTAGTTGGCAAAGTAATGTCTCTGCTTTTGAATATGCTATCTAGGTTGGTCATAACTTTCCTTCCAAGGAGTAAGCGTCTTTTAATTTCATGGCTGCAGTCACCATCTGCATCCTTTAATTCTTTGAGTACATTTACAAGTCCTGCTGTGAAGTGTTTGTTCTCAAATCTGAAATCAGGTTGCTCTCAGTATCTATTACTTGCATTTTTCCTACGTCTAGGTTACACCCCGCCGTCTCTTTGCACGTCTCTTTTTTTTTTTTTTTTGATTGAAACTTGATATTTTAGATAATAGGAAGCAACAGTTAGAACTGGACATGGAGCAACAGACTGGTTCCAAATAGGAAAAGGAGAACGTCAAGGCTGTATATTGTCACCCTGCTTATTAAACTTCTATGCAGAGTACATCATAAGAAATGCTGGGCTGGAAGAAGCACAAGCTGGAATCAAGATTGCCAGAAGAAATATCAATAACCTCAGATATGCAGATGACACCACCCTTATGGCAGAAAGTGAAGAAGAACTCAAAAGCCTCTTGGTGAAAGTGAAAGAGGAGAGTGAAAAAGTTGGCTTAAAGCTCAACATTCAGAAAACGAAGATCATGGCATCCGGTCCCATCACTTCATGGGAAACAGATGGGGAAACAGTGGAAACAGTGTCAGACTTTATTTTTCTGGGCTCCAAAATCACTGCAGATTATGATTGCAGCCATGATATTAAAAGACGCTTACTCCTTGGAAGAAAAGTTATGACCAACCTAGATAGCATGTTCAAAAGCAGAGACATTACTTTGCCAACAAAGGTCTGTCTAGTCAAGGCTATGGTTTTTCCTGTAGTCATGTATGGATGTGAGAGTTGGACTGTGAAGAAAGCTGAGCACCGAAGAATTGATGCTTTTGAACTGTGGTGTTGGAGAAGACTCTTGAGAGTCCCTTGGACTGCAAGGAGATCCAACCAGTCCATTCTGAAGGAGATCAGCCCTGGGTGTTCTTTGGATGCAGTGATGCTAAAGCTGAAACTCCAGTACTTTGGCCACCTCATGCAAAGAGTTGACTCATTGGAAAAGACTTTGATGCTGGGAGGGATTGGGGGCAGGAGGAGAAGGGGATGACAGAGGATGAGATGGCTGGATGGCATCACCAACTCGATGGACATGAGTTTGAGTGAACTCCGTGAGTTGGTGATGGACAGAGAGGCCTGGGGTGCTGCAATTCACGGGGTCGCAAAGAGTCGGACATGACTGAGTGACTGAACTGAACTGAACTGAACTGATGTGGTCACATTGGATACTGACTGTCCTTCCTCTCTCTATGGAACTGTAACTCCACAAGTGAAAACTGTAAGTCCTGATTGTTTCAGATGCAATGATGTTTATAAAGATATGCTGATATTTATGTAAAAGGTTAGTATCTATGAACCTCAAATCTGCCTTTTAAAATTAGATGAGAAGTAAACATTGCTACTGTTGAAGTTTGTCTGAGTGAGATCCCATCTAAAACTTATACCCTGTCGTGTTATGATACTGTTAGTCATGATTTTTACTTTTTCAAAATAACCTTGGAGCATTAAATTATGAGATGGCAGACTTCTGAATTACAAACTAGACCACTGGCTAATCAGAGAACTTCACATCCAGAAATAATTAGTGCCAACTGTGTGCTATGCTTAGTCACTCAGTCCTGTCCAACTCTTTACGACCCCGTGGACTATACATGGCCTGCCAGGTTCCTCTGTCCGTGGGGATTCTCCACGCAAGAACACTGGAAGGGCTCCCCTTTTCCAGGGGATCTTCCGAACCCAGAGATCAAACTCAGGTCTTCCGCATTGTAAGTAGATTCTTACCGTGTGAGCCACCAGGGACGCCACGGTGCCAACTATAACTCCTAATAAAAAAAGAAAACAACAAGGATTTATGTAGTATAAATATTTCTCAGAGCAACTATAGACACAGGCAAATAATCAGAAAAAAATAATGTCTGAAGGTATTCATATTATACTACCTCATAGCTCTATTCAAGTAAGTTATCTCTGCATATTAGGCCAAAATTACCAAGAGATTATGACTGATAAAATGACACACATTTTAAATGGCTTCAAAAGCTATGATTTAAATGTTTTTCTCTTATCCACAGAGCCCCCTAGTGGAAACAAAGATATCAAAACTGGATCTGCAGGAAAAAATTACCAGACTTTAGAAATCTCCGTTTTACTTCTTCTGAACATAAAATCTGGGCTTGGGAGACCTCCCCAGGATTTTCCTTATCAAAAATATATTTGCTCAGCAAAGAATTTGATGCCAATCTGAGTAAATGATATAGAAATGGGTTTAATTTTGAATGAGATACTGTGGACCTAGCACATGGACATATAATGACAAAGGTCTTTTAAAAACTATTCACAGTTTCCATCTCCAGTTGTCTTATACATGTTTAAGCTGTTGAGTTGTCTGCTGAGGGTGCTTTGTTCTTAAGGTGAAGGATAAGAGTGACTCTCGGGCACACAGGCAGTCTCCTGTGTTACTGGCTAACACTCATTTTTTGTTGGGAGTGTCCGACTCCTGACAACTTCACGGACTACAGCACTCCAGGCTCCCCTGCCCTTCGCTGTCTCGAGAGTTCACCAAAATTCATGTCCACTGAGTCAGTGATGCTATCTAACCGTCTCATCCTCTGGCACCCCCTTCTCCCTTTGTCTTCAACCTTGCCCAGCATCAACGTCTTCGCATCAGGTAGCCAAAGTATTGGAGCTTCAGCTTCAGCTCATATATATTCTAATCCTTTAAAAATTATTGAACAAATATTTGAATTGCCTGCTTAAAGCTTTGCCCTATTTTTTTTTCATGTATTTATTTTTGACCCATTATCATGGAAAATTTCCAATGAATACCCAAATTCCTTGGATCCATTCCCCACCTTCAACAGTTAACAGCTCACAGGCTAACTGCTTCATCTACACCTCCACCCACTTCTCATTCTATGTTAATTTGCAGTCCTGCTGGAGTTCCTCAGAAATTCACTGAAAACGTGTCTGCTCCTCTCTCCTCCATGCTCTGCTATCTGAAACACGGGGGAAATTGGATATTATTGTAATTGTTGGAAGTAAGGTTTAAGTATACTGGGTTTTAGAAATATTTTGCCAGGAGTTTCTAGAAGTAATGTTAACACTGACATGAATTGAACAAGCTGAGGAATGGTGGCCCCTGAGGGCCCAATAACTAAGAGCTCCTGTTGGTGGCCGGGTCAGTGCAGAGGCAATCAGAGCAAAACTGCTTTCCAAAGATCCACCCAGGAGTTCTCATGCCAAGCATACGTTTCTCTCCAACTTGCCTCCTTTCCATGTTCCAGCTGTCACTCACCTGTGTTATCAGGTATTTAAAAGCACTGACCATCAGCTCACTTCTCACCCTCCTTCACTTTCACATGCACTAAGTCCTATTTATTTCCCCAGATTCTTTCCAAACTGCCCACCTTCTCCCTCCCCCACTTCCCTGTCACTGTCTTAGTTTAAGTTCATAACTCTCCTCGGGGTTGTCAAAAAAAAAGCATGTTACTTGATGGTTCATCTCTGGTGGTGCCCTATTTTATTTACCCTCTTTGATGCCGGTGGAATTCTTTTTCTCACTTAGACTATCCCCCAGGTTGAACACTTCAAAGCTGTCTTCCTGCTCTCATCAGGACCCCCGCGGTTCTCACCATTTGGCCCACGTGTCACAGCGCCGAGCCTGTGAGGCTTCAGGGTCGGCCCAGCTGCTCCTCCAAACTCGCTCTCCGCCCAGCACCCACCCGCCCCTACAAAGGCCGACTCTTACTCCTGGTCACACGACATCCTCTCCTACCGGGAGTCCTGGCTGAGGTTCTCGAGGTGGCCCGCACCCTTTTCCTCTTTCTAAGTGGGAGGAAAATGCGACACGATCAAGTACAATGTAAGGTGAAAACTCACTGGGAAAGACCCTGACGCTGGGGAAGATTGAAAGCAAAAGGAGAAGGGGGCGACAGAGGAGGAGACGGCTGGATGGCGTCACTGACTCAGTGCGCTGGAGTTGGAGCAAAGCCCGGGAGAGGGCGAAGGACAGGGCAGCCTGGTGTCTGCGGTCCATGGGGTCACGAAGAGTTGGACACGACTTAGCAACTGAGCAACAGCAGCGAAGTGACAGCGGTGGGGATGTTCCTGGGGAAAGGGACACATTCTGACCTCACGCGGGGGGACACCAGGGCCGGTGTGGGTGGGGTGAACAGGACCGTCTTCCCAGCACCCACAGGAACCGGGTCCTCAGAGCTCTGCTCTAGAAGCAGCCCCAGGGGAAGAAGGTCCCTCGGACGGGGACCCAGGGAGAAGCACTGCCGCGTGGGAGAGGGCTGGGGCCCAGGTGAGCCGGGTCACTGGGGACGTCCAAGCAAGCACTCTGGTCAAGGTCACCAGAACGTCCCCTGCTCTTTGCTCTTTGCTCTTTGCTCGGGGAGCTATTCTGAGCAGCAAATAGCTTGTGCTGGGTCGTTTCTGTGGCGATCACCATCCTCTTCCTCTTCCTTCCATGTTCTCCTCTGAGGTCAGAACCAAGAAGTCATGCTTCCTAGTTTCACCTGTTAGCCAGGGGCTTGGGGACGCATGTGTGTGGGGCTGTGGAGGTCAGCTCCTGCAGACCAGACCCCAGGCTCCAGCTGCTGGGCACTTCCTGTAGTTCTCAGCTCAGGGGACCTGACTCTGGTCCCTGCAGGTTGTCAGGGGTGGGGGGCAGCTGCTTTCCGACATCTGGGTTACAGCTGCAGTGGAATGACCCAAGTGTCTGCAACATTATTAAAAGCTCTTAATCTCTGTATTAAGGGGGTTTTGTAGGTTTTCTTTTCTTTTCTTTAGCTTAGATGTTTACATTTCTTCCAATGGATGCTGGCTAATACAGTCAATTAGATTTCATTTTATAACAATCAGTACAGCTGCAGAATGCAAAGCAGATTGGAGGTAAATAGGAAGGGAGAGACCAAGTCAGGGACCAGGTCAGGACAACTAAAAGGGGGTTATAGCCCATATCCATCAGGTGTGGTGGGGAGCAGAGGCGGTGGATGGATTCTGTGCTCTTGGAGGCAAAAATTAGCCCAATCAGGGCTGAGCAGGTGTGACGGTGGGGGCAGGGCAGGTCTCAAGGATGCTCGCTAACTCCCCAGACCTAGCAACTGGACAGGTGACGCACTGGTCACTGAAATAAAGTGGAAAGATGGTGAATTCAGCTTCAGGAGTGTTGAATCCAAGGTTGCTTTGAGTCTTGAAAGTGGAAATGTCACTGAGGTAGTGCACCATGCCCGTTTCTGTAGCTCTGAGAAGAGGTCATGATGTATCAACACTAGGAACCTGAGTATTATCGCCCGTGGGAGGCTGGCGTTGGGAGAGGAAACACAGACAGGCGCGGTGGCCAGTGGGCCGCGGAGTGATCCACCCAGGCCTGTTGCTTTGTGATTCTGTGCCTTCACCTCCCGCGGCAGCAACCGTGCAGTCGCCGCTACAGCTGCTGAAACATTTTCTTCCTCTTGTCCCTCCTAAGCATTCACACCTACTAAACTGAGCCCAGCATCTCCCCACTCACCACTGGAAGTTGGGGTCGCGGGGGGCTGCAGGCCCAGGCCCTCCGCCAGGTCTCACGCAGAATGACCGCTGGACGGGCGCACGGCTGGCTCTCAAGCTGAGGTCACTGATTTACAGTCATGAGGGGCGAGTGCATCCTGAGACCGTGAAGGGTCCCAGTGAAACTGTCATGAGCGCTCATCACAGGGTTTCCGCCGGGTGGTTTGGGGTGGGGTTCAGAGAAGGCCCTGGCTCTTGGGCTGCCCGGCCAGAGAACAGCTGCCGCCTGCCTGTCTGATCCCATCCGCGGAGCAGAAGCAGCGAAGCAGGCTGGCGCGGTGACAACAAACGAGCAGCCAAGGCTATTTCGCAGGCTCTCGCTGGAGGACTGCAGGGTGCTATCCGGGCCCTGGGCCCTGTCTGCAGCGCCTTCCCGCGGCCCCTGTGCCAGAAACGTTCCTGCTCTGTCTCCACCGCCTTGTGCAGGCCCCGCCGCCGTCAGGGGCCCCAGCGTCCCCAGCTGAACCCAGGGGCCCCTCTCCGGTCCCTGACCCCAGTCTGCTCCTGTGCTGTCCTGTAGCTGACCTGTCACGCCTCTGCCCAGGGAGGTGAGCCCCGGAGGGCAGCAGAGGCCGCTTACTCCTCTTTCTTTCCAAGAACATCACCTCGCCTGTGGAAACTGCTGAACACAATGGCAAAAGTCTTCCCAACTGACCAGGGCTGCCTCCCTCGACCGTTCAGTTTGTGACCCTGCTCCTCTCTGTCCAGATGAACCCCCGTCTCACGCCAGAAGCTTCCGGCAGCCTGAACTCCCCGCGGGGCTTCTCGGGCTCCTCTCTGCTTTACCCCACCCAGCCTTCCTGGTTTTACTCCCAGCAGCTTCCTTACCTGCACCGGTACGGAGCCCTATCTACGAGCTAACCCTCCGGGGCTTCTCCGCTGCCCTCGGGGCGTCTTCCCCGCACATCCGCTGACGCCCCGCCCTCGACCCCCGAGACCAAGGCCCAGGTCTCCGCCCCGCTCTTCTGAGCCCCCGCCAGGCCCGCCCCCTGCTGTGGCCGAGGTCCCTCCCGAGGGTGCCGGGCCTCCCGCTTGAGCACCTAGGGAGGTCTCAGGCTGAGCCCCCGCTCCCAGCCCTCTTCTCTAAACAAGGACGTGGACTGTGCTTGACGAATCCTGTTATACTTCACAATATTTAACCATAAGGTTTAAATCATGCTGGGGCGGGGGGAACTTCCCTGGCCATCCAGTGGTTAAGACTTGGAGTTCCAACGCAGGGGCTGTGGGTCCGATCAGGGAGTCACATGCCTTGCAGCCAAAAAAAAAAAAAGAAAAAAACCAAAAGACATAAAACAGAGCAATATTGTAACAAATTCAATAAAGACTTTAAAAATGGTTCACATAAACAAAACTTTAAATTAAAAAAAAATAAAACATTAAGCACTCAATGAGCAGAATACTTTATATTAAAGACATTTCAATACATTGCAACAAATGTCATTTCTTATAATACGTTTTAGGCTGTTTTGTGATAATAGGGGTTTCATAATGGTGTTCTCGAGTCCACAGAAACACCCTAAGTACCTTCTCCATCTTTAGTAAATTGCATGTATAGTCAATATATGTGTGAATTTTAGGATATCCTCTCATACATTATAAGTTCACATTCTTGGAAAAGTAAATTAAGGCCACCCAGTTTGTGACTGTGGTTCGATTTTTCTGGAAGCACCCTAAAACCTAAAAGTGACTGTTTCAGCTGTTCTGAGCCACCAGATGGCAGCAATTCCATACAATTCTGGAGCAAAGGCGGCCACTTCCACCTGTGATCAGATCTGAACGGAGGCTGCCTTCTCCCAGAACGCTTCAGTATTATTTGTCCAGCAGCGCATTCTCCTAACATATTCATTTAGTGATACATTCTAGACAAGCCACCAATCAAACTGCATGGTTGTCCATTTTTTCTTCATCTTCCATTATCTGGGAATAAAGTTAAATGATTAAAACCCACTAATCTCCTAACTTTGGAATATTTACTGTAAGAGTCTGCGTGAAATCGCATTATCTATCAAAACAAGCCATTGCACTTGTGTGCTCTCCCCTCGTTGGGCTGGCATTCAGTATTGAGTGTGCCTACCATGCAAGGGGGCTCTGTGAGGCACAACGGGAACAAGTGGGAAGAAGGACTGGTCGATGAGGGCAGAGGTGTAGGGTCGACTGAAAAAAAAAAAAGCCACACCTAAAACTTGAGAGTTGTTTCATTTGGCGGGAATTTTTAGGGCTTCAAGCCCAGAGCAGCATCTCTACTGACCCTGAGAGAACTGCTCTGCGGAGGTACGGGGAGAAGAGGGGCCAGGTTTTATAGAAGTTTTACAGCAAAGGGCTGGCAGTCTGACCATCAAAAGATTACTACAAATTAAAGAGAACCAGACATCCCAAGCTAAGGAATTTAGAGCTTTTCTCCACAGGGAAGACCCAACGGCCGGGCTCTCTGGAGCCATTTCTTCAAGATGCGCCTCTGCTCTCTGACCAGCATCCTGTGTCCTCGCGTCCTGAGCTCTAGCTGGGCTCGCTCTAGGGAGCCGCTGCAGCCTGGTGGCTGCTAGATGGCTGCTGTTCTTTCCTTCCTGAGCTCCCTCAAAGCTCACTGGCTCATCTGGGAGGGCTTGCGGTTTGTCATTTATGTCTCCAAGGATCAGCCTTTAATATTTACTCAGATTTAAAGAATAAAATGTAAAAGAAATGTAGAATTTGCACTGGATCTTTCCAACTAGCTGAGCTATGCCACTGGCTAACAAGGAGGAGGTGACTCAGAACCAACAGAACTTGAGTGCTTCAGAGACCTTGGTCTACTGACTGAATGTTGAGAATGATCTTACTAAGAAGGGGAGGTCACTCGTGGTGCAGTGAGAAGAGCCAAGGTCCCTCAGAGCTGAAAAGACACATCTACACAGCAAATACAAGACGTGGGGGCTGGTTGGGAGGTTCTGATTAGTTGCCAAGTCTCAGTGTCTGGAAAATACCCTACCGGAGACTGGGGGAATGCCTTTTTCCCATTCTGAGTTTCATGACTGATTATAATTTGCAGGTAGGAGTTGATTATGCGTCTGCTGCGGCTGCTAACTCGCTTCAGTCGTGTCCGACTCTGTGCGACCCCATAGACAGCAGCCTACCAGGCTCCCCGTCCCTGGGATTCTCCAGGCAAGAACACTGAAGTGGGTTGTCAGGTCTGTTCTAAGTTGCAATCCTACATGTAGTGTTTACAACAATCCGAGAAGCAGTTACACCCAACCTCTAGTCCACGGACAGAAGAGGAAGGCTAACCAATTCAAGTCTGGGTAGTCAACACTGAGATGGGGTTTAGACCAGACAGGTGGGTCCGGAAAGGTAAGCACTCTGTGATGCTCGCTGCCCCCGACGGTGCGCATATCTTACCTCACAGATGGTCCACAGGGGGAACATGGCCTCACACAGCAGGGATTTTGACACACTCAACCAAAGGAGGTGCTTGCAGCAGAAGGTTCCAAGTGTTAGGGGAAGCACACTGATTGAAACTACTCACCGTGGCCAGGCACCACAGTAACCATTTGCATGAGTTGTTTTATGACAGGAGATCCTGATAAGGAATACGGAATTAATAAGCCACCACCAACCGGAAGAGTTCGGGAAAAGTCGAAAGTAGACACCTCGTGTCCGTCCACTTCCCAGAATCCCTCTCACTAGCATCCATCTTGGCTGAGCGATGTGTGCGCCACAGGGAAAGACTCTGAATTAGAATGATTGGCCAAAGACTAGCTGGAAACTAATCCATCACCATAAAACCCAAGACTGCAAGCCACGCAGCAGAGCAGTTCTCCTGGGTTTCCTTACCCTACTGCTCGCCACCCGGGTGCCCTTTCCCAATAAAATCTCTTGCTTTGTCAGCACATATGTCTCCTCAGACAATTCATTTCCGAGTGTTAGACAAGAGCCCAGTTTCGGGTCCTGGAAGGGGTCCCCCTTCCTGCAACAAATGGCGACTCTGGCGGGGACTCTTCTTCGCTGAGACTGACATCCTGACCACTCGGGGTACTCAGGGGCCAGCTTGCCTGCCAATGGACCAGACCCAGCAGCCGCAACTGGGACCCTTTTGTCCCTGGTCTCCCCCTGACGCAGACAACTGGCCAGAGTGCCCCGACCGGTAAGGAACAAGAGACTTTATTGACCTCTCTCGCCTTCCCTCTCTCTTTCCTCTCCTTAACCCTTCCTATCCTTCCCGGTTTTTCTAGTCCCCCGGTCCTGGATGCAGGAATCTGGTCGAAGGGCCCTCAACCTGAGCTGAGGATTGGAGACTGATCCCCTCCTCTTGGCAGAGAACTCGAATTCTGGTTCTGGTCTGGTATGATTTCTGGTAGGGCCGAGTTCCAGTCCTCCCTTCTCTAGAGGCCCAGGGAAAAGTCCCACAAGGCGCCCGGGTATCTGTAGGTGGCAGGAGATGTCTGTAAGGCCACCCCTTTCTCCCCCCTCTCCCGCCTCCTCCCCTTCTTCTTTCAACCTGGCTTCCTTTCCTCCCTTTGAAATCTTTGAAGACCTGAGATATTTACCTTTATCTGAAGTTCTGTGTCTCTGTAGGAGGTTTTCTGAGAGACTGTATTCTTGTATTTAAGGGAGTGTCTGATGAGGATGGCCAGGTTTATATGTGTGTGTTTTAACTCTGTTCTGTGTTGTGATTTTTGATGGCCATTTTGCTTTGTCTGGCCACCCTTTGGTTTAGACCTGCCGCCATTTTGTTAGAACTTGATTTTCTTTCCCTGTGCCTTAAGACCAGGGCTCTCAGGAACACCTATCTAGACCATCTCTAACTCCTGACACTGAGGAAAAAGGGAAAAAGATTTAAAGCTAGATCTTGCACTGTGTCTGTCTAAATATGTCTTTGTCTCTGGGTAATATTTTTGAGGTTAATTTGTAAATGAGCTCTATTTATTTGGCTTTAAAAATGGTAAGTGCTTACAAATCAAATAATTCTAAATTAATCAATAAATTCCAGGTTCATGTGAACTGGGAAATATTCAGTATTAAATACCTCATATTAATGTTTGTTTGTTGACCTATCTAATATAGACATGTCTTAGAGTAATTAACATTAAGTAGAATATTTTCATTTCTGCTTTATTGACTATGCCAAAGCCTTGGACTGTGTGGATCACAAGAAACTGTGGAAAATTCTGAAAGAGATGGAAATACCAGACCACCTAACCTGCCTCTTGAGAAATCTGTATGCAGGTCAGGAAGCAGCAGTTAGAACTGGACATGGAGCAACAGACTGGTTCCAAATAGGAAAAGGAGTACGTCAAGACTGTATTTAACTGTATTTAACTGCTTATTTAACTTCTATGCAGAGTACATCATGAGAACCACTGGACTGGAAGAAACACAAGCTGGAATCAAGATTGCTGGGAGAAATATCAATAACCTCAGATATGCAGATGACACCACCCTTATGACGGAAAGTGAAGAGGAACTAAAAAGCCTCTTGATGAAAGTAAAAGAGGAGAGTGAAACAGTTGGCTTAAAGCTCAACATTCAGAAAATGAAGATCATGGCATCTGGTCCTATCACTCCATGGGGAATAGATGGAGAAACAGTGGAAACAGTGTCAGACTTTATATTTTGGGGCTCCAAAATCACTGCAGATGGTGACTGTAGCCATGAAATTAAAAGACACTTACTCCTTGGAAGAAAAGTTATGACCAACCTAGATAGCATGTTCAAAAGCAGAGACATTACTCTGCCAACTAAGGTCCGTCTAGTCAAGGCTGTGGTTTTCCCAGTAGTCATGTATGGATGTGAGAGTTGGACTGTGAAGAAAGCTGAGCATCGAAGAATTGATGCTTTTGAACTATGGTGTTGGAGAAGACTCTTGAGAGTCCCTTGGACTGCAAGGAGATCCAACCAGTCCATTCTGAAGGAGATCAGTCCTGGGATTTCTTTGGAAGGAATGATGCTAAAGCTGAAACTCCAGTACTTTGGCCACCTCATGCAAAGAGTTGGCTCATTGGAAAAGACTTTGATGTTGGGAGGGATTGGGGGCAGGAGGAGAAGGGGATGACAGAGGATGAGATGGCTGGATGGCATCACAGACTCAATGGAAGCGAGTCTAAGTGAACTCTGTGAGTTGGTGATGGACAGGGAGGCCTGGGGTGCTGCGATTCATGGGGTCGTAAAGAGTCGGACACGACTGAGCGACTGAACTGAACTGAATATAAGTTAAATATTATATCTGTTACATGTTTGTCAATAAGGAAATTACCTCGAGTGAAGAAACTTCTAAAAAATGTAAATGAGATATAAGCTTTTATATAAACTCTATTAAGAATAATTATTCTTTTAAAATATCTGTCTAAAATAGTCTCTCCAGATTGGCGTAACTTAAATTTCTAAGGGTTGTGCCAAGTGTGCTAAGTGTGCTAGGTCTATTGTCATTTCCAGATAAAATAAGATTTTGAAACATTTACGACTAAACACTAATTTTTTCTTTTACAGAGAAACTAAAGAGATTTGGGACTATAAATGAATAATGTTTGTCGCCATCTTAAAATGTTCTAAGAAACCAAGAGTTTTAGAAATTGTCACTGTTATTTATGCTCACCAATCTATAAAATGCTAATATAAAAGTTAGTTCTTGGTTGCTAAATGAAAGTAAGAAGTGTGTTTTCAGTATAAAAAAGAAAGAAAGAAAAAGGTGTGAAAAATACTAAAAAGTTATGCATGACCAGGATTTTCTAAAATTGGATTACAGTTGGTTACATAAGTGGATTTTGTTAGGAATGACACAGCCATAGAAAACATCAGTCAAGCAGGTCCAAGATGGCGGAGCTGACTTTCGCTAGACCGCGAGCCTTGGTATTTAGGCCCATTGTGACACGTCAACAAGCTAAGTGATACATCCATCAACACTGACTAAATCTGACCAAATGTTCTAAACCCTTTTAATTGATCTTTTTGATAAAACTTCCTAAATAGAATTCTTTTGAGGTTCTTTTGACCTCTAGCTAACTTTGGGGGTGCTTCAGAGGGCCCCTGAAACATCCCAAAGAGAGATATTAAACTGCGTTTATTTGGTTGGTTAAATTATATGAAAAATATTATCAAATGAGTAATAAATCTGCTCATGTTAAAATGTATGGTAAAATTACTAATACAGCTATTGTAGAAATTACATGGAGTTCTTAACATTCTGATATGCCCTAGTATCCTAATAGAAAACCTGATGACTTCACAAAAGTTAACAAAAGGACTGAATGAACCAGCTAATATGCTTATAACTTTTATGGTTTCTACCTAAAAAATTACAGGTTTTCAGGGAGCAGGGAAAACCTTCCTCTCAAACTAATTATGACAATACTTTGGTAAAATTAAACATTATAAACAAAACAACTATATTTTCTCTCTATCTGACTCCTCCAAAAATTGGAAATTCTTAGGTTTCCAGTAAGTTTATCAAATGAGTTAGGAAGGTTATCTTATGGATACAAAAATCTCAATAAGTTTTTGAGATCTTAAAAAGGGAAGAATTCACCTAGATTTGTTAGGCAAAACCTGTGCTAAGCCTTTGGTGTGAGTTTCCCAGCCCTGTTTTATTTTAAAAGTTCAGTCTGAGACTCTGTAAATGTTTCAGCAAAATAAAAAGTCTATAATCAATTATGGTTATATAATTCATCAGAGCAAAATTAGTGAGAACAGACCTATTTTGCAAACAAATTAGCCTTAATTTGGTAATATTTGATAAAAATGAGGGTAACTTTAGGGAGAAAATGATATTTCAAAAAATGTTAAATCCCAGTTTGTTAATGGAGGTCTGCATCTAGTAAGACTCATCTCTTAGATAGTTCTTTGCTGTTATGTGATATTAATGTAAAATTTAATTGAATTCTTAAAGAACACCCTAAGTTTGTTTCTGAAGCTCATCTCAGTAATCTATCTTTGGATGAAGATCAGATGCCTTATAACCTGCAACCAGGACTGGAAAAAGACATAATTTAAGGGACTGTCTCCAACATGGATGGAAGGACTTTTTTATCAGGAGAAGCTACACTACACCAGGATGAGAAGACGACAACATCAGAGGGAGACAGCTTCCCCGAGATGCTGGACCCAATTCGTATGATCTTTTATGTTTTCTTGACTTCCTAGACCTTTGCATATAAATCAAGCACTTTTCTATCATAGGCCTGGTTCTATGCTAATTTTAGAAATCAATCCAATTGTTGGGTTTGTGGCCTATTACCTGTGTCTAGTTCTGGGTTACCTTGGTAAATTTCTCTACTACAAGACTCTTACTGGTTGGCCCTGAGAAAATTTACTTAAAAAAAAAATTATAGTCATATTTAGGTCACTGTGATATTACTAGATGAGATTCCCACAGCAGGCCAATTAATAATGCCTGCTCTGACTCTGGCCATAAATTTGAGCTTTTTTCTATTACTCAAGCTCAATCAGAGCAATAAGAAAATTTTCAGCAAAGAGGAAAAAATCTCCCACAATTATGGGATGGATTTATATAGATAACACCAGGCTATGGTAATTTAGGTTTAAAGTCTCCTCTGTGTTGGAAAGAATGAAATTATACTAAGAATAATCAGTCTAGCAACACTAAAAAACTGGGCTATGTGCCTTATAAGACGGTGGTGCCAATATATAATTTCCCTGGAAGATAAAGATTCTACAGAGCAGACTAAGTCAGATGACCTGAGATATACTGGGCTACATCTAATGCAAGCTCTTAAGTCTTACTTGTGACTTTACTAATACTGCTGGCTACGTTATTTGCATTTCACCTGATTTACAAAATTGCTGTTTCTTACACTGTCAAATGTGTGTGTGTGAGGCCTCTAATAGAATAATATATAGCCCCATATGAGCTCGATGATGGTAACAGTGTAACTCTAGATATGGGAAGAAGCAACAAGAGGGAATATTTTCCTGGACCAAGAGGCTAGTAAGACAAGTGGTCCAGAGAATTTTGGATGCTGTTTTATGGCCTAGTCCAGTAACAGCACGTTGAGTGGCCTGTCAACAAAATCTTTGCCAAATGTGAGAATGGACATTCTTGGCACCATGGGATAAAATGGTCATGAAGTGCCCCCCTCAAAATCATGGTCAAGTTTATGAGCAAAAAGGGGCTCTGCCAGCTGAAGACTGACACTCGCCATCTACATCTACAGAGATTAAATCATGGCCACCGCAACTGCCAACTTTCCATGCCCCTGAAAGGAGTTCAGGGTGAAAATCAGAAATGAGGCACTCTGTGCTCTGGGAAAAACTGGCAGAACAGGCTTTCAGATAGTTAGATCTTTTCAGGAAAAGATTTTATGAGTCCCAATTCTTGCATCTTCTCATACCTAGAGAAACACTGACGTCATTAACAGTGAAATCTGTTTTGGCTATCAAGGAAAAGTTTACAATTAAAAGTCAAAATAGACTAGCTGTGGTTCAGATATCCTGGGAAATAGCTAGGTGATGCTATGGGTGTACTTTCAGATTAGACCTTGTACTGCTAAACACTTGAGTTTTCTGGGTCGTGTCAGGCTTGGATGCCACCATTCTCAAAACAATGTCTGCTGGAAGCTAGTAACCTTACTTTTTATAAAACTAGGCAACTGGCTACATGGCTACAAGTCTCCCTGAAGTGCCAGGTCCAGACTGGGTTTCAGGCCTATTCTTCTAAAAAGAAATGAGATTTATTTTGTCTACTAAATCCAGTTATCACTCCTCCAACTACTTCTAGTTGGGTCTGTTACACCAAAATAGCAGACCAAGGGGTTGAGATTTTGATCATACAAGCCTCAGATCTAGAACTTGGAACTCAGAAATATTTCCAGTTCAGTGTCTATACTCCAAGCTGAGGCAGTCCTATGCTCCATTTTGACAGGGAGTTATCACAGTCATAGTTGTCTAGTTCCCTAAATTAAAACTGAGTAGAACTCTGTGGGGCTCTGGAGTAGAAATCTGTTCTGTGTTCTCCATTTCTTGTCTGTAAGATATAAGCTTCATTCAGCCTCCTTGACCTTTCCTGAGTTCCAAAGCCTGGATTCAAACAATTGCTAATCAGGGAAGGGAGGGGATACAGAAACAAGAAAAACAATCAAACATTGGTATGGCCTAAAGACAGAGTCCTGGTTCCTACTCAAAGAAATATGCATAACAATGTCTTTGAGCCCCTACCCAGGTGGAGGATGGTAACTTCAGACTAAACACAAGATTCCTGGAGCACAGCTCTGTTGCCTCACCACCAACCAATCAAAAAGGGTCACAAACCCTGCAACCCTCACCCCAAATATTGCCTTCTGTTTCCGGGGACCAGAGATGACCATCTTGTTAGGTCTCCTGTTTGGCCCCTGTCTATTTCATCTCTGAGAGTGGCCAACAGTTTCAGACTAAATTGCTGTTATTTCAAGGGTGAATGCTGGTTTCAGGCAAAAATAAAAAATACCTTGACTAAGATGTCCTTTTCATTATAGGGGACTGGAATGCAAAAGTAGGAAGTCAAGAAACACCTGGAGTAACAGGCAAATTTGGCCTTGGAATGCGGAATGAAGCAGGGCAAAGACTAATAGAGTTTTGCCAAGAAAATGCACTGGTCATAGCAAACACCCTCTTCCAACAACACAAGGAAGACTCTACACATGGACATCACCAGATGGTCAACACCAAAATCAGATTGATTATATTCTTTGCAGCCAAAGATGGAGAAGCTCTATACAGTCAACGAAAACAAGACCAGGAGCTGACTGTGGCTCAGGTCATGAACTCCTTATTGCCAAATTCAGACTCAAATTGAAGAAAGTAGGGAAAACCGCTAGACCATTCAGGTATGACCTAAATCAAATCCCTTATGATTATACAGTGGAAGTGAGAAATAGATTTAAGGGCCTAGATCTGAGAGATAGAGTGCCTGATGAACTATGGAATGAGGTTCGTGACATTGTACAGGAGACAGGGATCAAGACCATCCCCAAGGAAAAGAAATGCAAGAAAGCAAAATGGCTGTCTGGGGAGGCCTTACAAAGAGCTGTGAAAAGAAGAGAGGCGAAAAGCAAAGGAGAAAAGGAAAGATATAAGCGTCTGAATGCAGAATTCCAAAGAATAGCAAGAAGAGATAAGAAAGCCTTCTTCAGCGATCAATGCAAAGAAATAGAGGAAAACAACAAAATGGGAAAGACTAGAGATGTCTTCAAGAAAATTAGAGATACCAAGGGAACATTTCATGCAAAGATGGGCTCGATCAAGGACAGAAATGGTATGGACCTAACAGAAGCAGAAGATATTAAGAAGAGGTGGCAAGAATACACAGAAGAACTGTACAAAAAAGATCTTCATGACCCAGATAATCATGATGGTGTGATCACTCATCTAGAGCCAGACATCCTGGAATGTGAAGTCAAGTGGGCCTTGGAAAGCATCGCTATGAACAACGCTAGTGGAGGTGATGGAATTCCAGTTGAACTGTTTCAAATCCTGAAAGATGATGCTGTGAAAGTGCTGCACTCAATATGCCAGCAAATTTGGAAAACTCAGCAGTGGCCACAGGACTGGAAAAGGGCAGTTTTCATTCCAATCCCAAAGAAAGGCAATGCCAAAGAATGTTTAAACTACTGCACAATTGTACTCATCTCACACGCTAGTAAAGTAATGCTCAGAATTCTCCAAGCCAGGCTTCAGCAATACGTGAACCGTGAACTTCCAGATGTTCCAGCTGGTTTTAGAAAAGGCACAGGAACCAGAGATCAAATTGCCAACATCTTCTGGATCATAGAAAAAGCAAGAGAGTTCCAGAAAAACATCTATTTCTGCTTTATGACTATGCCAAAGCCTTGGACTGTGTGGATCACAAGAAACTGTGGAAAATTCTGAGAGAGATGGGAATACCAGACCACCTGACCTGCCTCTTGAGAAATCTGTATGCAGGTCAGGAAGCAGCAGTTAGAACTGGACATGGAACAACAGACTGGTTCCAAATAGGAAAAGGAGTACATCAAGGCTGTATATTGTCACCCTGCTTGTTTAACTTCTATGCAGAGTACATCATGAGAACGCTAGACTGGAAGAAACACAAGCTGGAATCAGGATTGCCAGGAGAAATATCAATAACCTCAGATATGCAGATGACACCACCTTTATGGCAGAAAGTGAAGAGGAACTAAAAAGCCTCTTGATGAAAGTGAAAGAGGAGAGTGAAAAAGTTGGCCTAAAGCTCAACATTCAGAAAACTAAGATCATGGCATCTGGTCCCATCACTTCATGGGAAATAGATGGGGAAACAGTGAAAACAGTGTCAGACTTTATTTTGGGGGGGCTCCAAAATCACTGCAGATGGTGACTGCAGCCATGATATTAAAAGATGCTTACTTCTTGGAAGGAAAGTTATGACCAACATAGACAGTATATTCAAAACCAGAGACATTACTTTGCCAACTAAGGTCTGTCTAGTCCAGGCTGTGGTTTTTCCTGTGGTCATGTATGGATCTGAGAGTTGGACTGTGAAGAAGACTGAGCACCGAAGAATTGATGCTTTTGAACTGTGGTGTTGGAGAAGACTCTTGAGAGTCCCTTGGACTGCAAGGAGCTCCAACCAGTCCATTCTGAAGGAGATCAGTCCTGGGATTTCTTTGGAAGGAATGATGCTAAAGCTGAAACTCCAGTACTTTGGCCACCTCATGCGAAGAGTTGACTCATTGGAAAAGACTCTGATGCTGGGAGGGATTGGGGGCAGGAGGAGAAGGGGATGACAGAGGATGAGATGGCTGGATGGCATCACTGACTCGATGGACGTGAGTCTGAGTGAACTCCGGGAGTTGGTGATGGACAGGGAGGCCTGGGGTGCTGCGATTCATGGGGTCGCAAAGAGTCGGACACGACTGAGTGACTGAACTGAACTGAACTGAGATCAGGTAGAGAGAGACTTCTGCTCTGCTAGGCAGGCCTACGCCCATGCACAGCAGGAAGAAGTTACAGAAGAAAGAGACCTCCGCCCCAATTCCCAAGAAGTATCTTGAGCATGACGTCTCTCAGGGGGGAGTTGTTAGGGGAAGCACACTGATTGACACCGCCCCCCCTGGCCAGATACCACGGTAACTATTTGCATGAGTTGTTTTATGACAGGAGATCCTGGTAAGGAATAGGGAACTAATAAGCCACCACCAACCGGAAGAGTTAGGGAAAGGTCAAAAGGAGACACCGCGTGTCCGTCCACTTCCCAGAATCCCTCTCACTAGCATCCATCTAGGCTGAGCAATGCGTGCACCACCAGGAAAGACTCTGAATTAGAATGATGGCCAAAGACCAGCCGGAAACTAATCCCATCACCATAAAACCGAGACTGTGAGCTACGCAGCAGAGCAGTTCTCCTGGGCTCCCTTACCCTACTGCTCTCCACCCGGGTGCCCTTTCCCAATAAAATCTCTTGCTTTGTCAGCAGATGTGTCTCTTTGGACAATTCATTTCCGAGTGTTAGACAAGAGCCCAGTTTCTGGCCCTGGAAGGGGTCCGCCTTCCTGCAACACAAGGACACACTCAGGGAAAGGGACATGATCTGCAGTCCTCCAGGACTGACCAGCCCTGATGCCTATGAAGTGGGCGTGATACCCAGTCAGGAACTGTCACGACATCAGAGACCGCAGAAGGTGAGTGGACAGGACAGGCTCCTGAGAAGGAGCTGGACCCACACTGGTCTTCTCTTCAGCTGCTCTTGCATCATCTGAGGTTGTGTTCATGTCTCTTCACCGGGTGACCCTGGGGCCGCAGTGGGACAGAAAGCCTGGGCACATTTTCACTTACCCCTTCTCCACCGTTACCTGCTTGCATGTGGTCATGGGCTTGAGACCCTGGGGGCCTTTGTATAGAACCACGCACATCAACGAGGCAGGTGTTTTCATGGAGACCTGGCTCAGCTTGTGGACCCCACCAGGGAAGGAGCTGGGCCCGGAGCAGCCCTGGGGGGCAGGAAAGCCTGGCACTCAGGAGGGTGTGCCCCACCCACACCTGAGAGGCAGAGCCAGAGGCTCCACCCACTCCCTGCGTTTTCCTGCTGACTCTGAGGATGTTTTGGGGAGGAAGTGAAAGAAGTCAGCAATCCTAAAGCACAATGCCAAGGGAGACATGAAGTTTGCGTTTTATTTTTGTTTTGAATGGTCCTTTTTTTCCATCTCTGATGCTGCTTAGTGTAATGGTGCCTTGCAGCCATGCAGACAGTCATTTGTGTGTAGATGTGAGGAAATAGAGCATTGTCATTTTACAGAGAAGAAATATACGGTAGAAAGAATGTGACTTGCCTGAGGTCACACATAAACGCAGTGGCGCCAAGCTGGTTTGCTTGCTCCTCAGAGAAGCAGTGCTGTTGTGGAAAATGGGAGAACCGCATTAGGGCTCCTTGAATTGGTTCGAGGACACGTTTTCATCACCCCGCGTCCTCGGATCTGTAGCTTGGGGAGACGAGTGGTGATTTGC
This sequence comes from Ovis canadensis, assembly GCF_042477335.2. Lineage (NCBI taxonomy): Eukaryota > Metazoa > Chordata > Mammalia > Artiodactyla > Bovidae > Ovis > Ovis canadensis. The sequence continues at coordinate 15,257,261 of NC_091267.1, forward strand.
GGGATGCTCTGAGAGTAATGAGCTTGAATATAATTTTCCTCCTGGTATTAGTCTTTCCCCTGTCAAGTTTCTCACCCATTTGGGTGCTAATCATCTCAAAACATTCTTCATTTAGGAAGGAATTTAAACTTCAGATGAGAAGAAAAAAATATATAATGTCTAATGCTTTAGAAATGTTCGGTTCCTCTTTCAAAATGTAGCAAAACTCTGCCATGTTGATACTTTGGAACTAGAGGGCAGGCTGAAACTGTGCTCACAACAGTGTTTAGTTATCAGAGGTAAACAGAAAATACTAGCATCATCACTTTCAAATGAACGTGTACTTGAAACCCAGGTGTCTCATCTTCCAGTCCTTCAAGTCCATCCTACCCAACACCCTAACACCCACATCAACAAGAGTTCTTTGCACTTTAGTTCCGAGGGGACCATGTGCCAAAGTCAGCCTCCAGTTTCTATTTTGCCTCTGACTTTGACTCCGGCAAAGAGCATAATTTCCAGGGTTAGAGACAGGTTAGAGGCAGGCAGAGGAGGAAGTTCAGTTCAGTTGCACAGTCATGTCTGACTCTTTGCGACCCCATGAATCGCAGCATGCCAGGCCTCCCTGTCCATCACCAACTCCCGGAGTTCACTCTGTTATGCCCAAGGTCCAAATCCCCAGAACTGAGAGAGCAAGACATCCACGGCAATGCAAACGCAAAAAGGGAATTTATTGCTAGCTCGAGCCAGGGCCCCGGCCACATCCAACACAGTGGAATAGAGCCAGAGCCCCGAGCCCTGGATTACAGTAGTATTTATAGGTTTAAGACAAAGACAGGGAATTGGCAAGGTTGAATTGGTTACAAGGGTTGCTTTGCATCTACTAATTGGCTAGATATTCACGTGTGGGCTTTCTTAGGAGATTTCTATCCTCGTCCCGATTGGCACAGACCAGGCTACGGGGAGCATGCTGACAGGCTGAGTCCTCCCATCACTGGTGGGGGTAATTTTGATCCTGCCTGGGCAGTGTCTCAGCTGTTTCGGGATGCTTGCTCTGGCCTATTTTAGCCGTGGCCTCTATCAGGCCTCAACATTCCCCCCTTGTCCTTTGATCATGGAGAGGAATCCTCTCCATTCACTGCCTGGTATTGTTGTCTTAATACCATTACCTGAACTGTACTGATACGTTCTCTTACAAAGGGTATTAATCTGTTTAAAATACATGGGCCGAAGGTAAGAATGAGTCGGAGTATAATGAGTGGTCCGAGCAAGATAGAAATTAGTGTTGTTAGCCAAGGAGATTGATGGAACCAGGAGTCGAACCATCCCTGTTGGGCTTCTCGCTCTCTCTTGCGCAGTGCTAATCCTTTTCTCACTTTTGCCATAGACTCTCTTACCACCCCAGTGTGGTCTACATAGAGGCAACATTTTTTCCTAAGGCCACACATAATCCGCCTTGTTGCAGGAAGATCAAATCTGGGCTCCTCCTGTTCTGCAAAACCACTTCTGATAGTGAAGTAAGGGACTTTTCAAGGTGGCTGATTGAGCTTTTTAATCTTTCAATATTAAGATCAATGGCTGCTCTTAGGCTAGAATAGTGTTGATTTTACATTATTAAAGAGGATATCCCAGTTCCTGCCCTGGCCACCCCTAACCCCAGTAGGACTGTGAGGGTTAAGGCTGACACTGGCTCTCTCTTAGACCGGTGTGAAGCCTCTAGTTTCGGGAGGATTTCATTATTGGAGTGATAGAACAGTCGGGGGACTAATAGTACCAATACACAGAAATCTTTGGAATTATTTAACACCTGCCCGTGAACACAAGGGGCTAAGCCTGTGGAGCAGACCCACCAATTGTCCTGGGGAGGCACCAGGTACCTGCTTGTCACTGTAGAATTTATAGACTTGCAGAGGTGTTGGTAGGTTTGGGGGACATTTCTTATGCAAAGGCCCCGCCCAGTTACTTGTTGGAGGGTTAATCTGGCGTTTCTTTTCTGCTGCCATCGGCAAGCTGCGTGATTTGGGGTTGGACTATAACTTCCTGGGACAGCTATATTTTCATAATAAGGGGGTTTGATGTCATAACATAACCAGCAACTGCTAGTCAGATCCAGGCATGTGGAATTTAGAACCCGATAGGAGTTGATTATCATACTAAATAATGGGTCCTGCTCGTCTTTAATGCTAGGTCCTGTACGGCTAACTGGAGGGGAGTTGCTTGTATTAGTAATGTAGGGCCCGGAAGGCGTTTGGGTGGGTGCTCGGGCGGGGATGTGTGCAGGCCGAATGGGAGCGTGGGTAGGCTCTCGTGGCCCTAGGACTGAATTGGGCCCTATGCCCCAAGTTGGACCGATCTGTATGGGTCCTTCTTTTAACCTGACGGTGAACAGCAACCCACTGTTATATCCTGACTGATATAACTGAAGGCCCCAGGATTGTCTGGCTTCTCAACTGGGGAACCTCTTCCCTTCAGTTGAGAATTTGAGCCTTACCGGGTTGCAAAGAAAATTCATACAAGGCCCAGTTATGAGGGACCTCCTTCTATGTCCCCCAGTTAGCCCAGCGGGCCCTGGAACGCGACCCAAGGTAATCAAGTCCCCAAGAATAGGGGGCTCCCAATGGACTGTCCCCTTTGACTAGCATCCCCAATTGGCGCAATAAAACTCATTAGCACCCCCGCAGTTATTGACGGTCGCCCGGTCCCATCTTCCTCCAGGGCACACATAGAAGGGTGTTTTCCGCAAGCTTGCCCGTTGGATGAAGTGGCTGCACCCAGGCCCTGAGTTAGTGGGGGGTCGAGTACTACACCTATTAATGCCAGCCCCACATTCAGGCTTGCCCGGCATCTTTACCTCCCACTCGCCGATGTCCCATGATCCCGTGGCCAAAAGACAGAGGTCGAACTCCAAGTCCGGCCACCAGGTGTTTTGGGGATGAATGGCCGAGGTGGAGTTAATTACTTCTTCCGTAGTTGCGCTCAGAATCATCCAAGTCAGGTTCGTTGGTTGATGAGGGTTAGCGCTGATGGTTCCAGGGTCCAGGAAGGTGGCTATTATCAGAAGAGTCAGGTTGATCCGTCCGAGACCTGCTGCCGGGCGAGTTTTAATTTCAAGGGATTGGAGGGATGCAGTATCGGCTTCCATTTTCTTTGGGCCCTCTCTTGTTCTTCAGGGGTGGCCCGCCGTGCATGGCTGCAGTGTATCCAGGGTCCAATTCCGTCCACCTTGAGGGCAGTAGGGGTGGTAAGGAGAACAACATAAGGGCCCTTCCATCTTGGTTTCAAGGTCTTTGACTGATGTCTCTTAACCCAAACCCAATCCCCTGGTCTTATATCATGGGATGGGATCGTCTCTTTATTCTGGCTCTCATAAATTTTTCGTATCAGTGACCAGATATGTTTACTCAAAGCTAGCATCTCCTGTTGGAAGGCACGTAACGAAAGAGGTGGTTTACTCTTTCCTTCAAACACTGGACAAATGGGGGGTGGACTTCCATATACAATTTCAAAGGGGGTCAGACCTAGTTTATAGGGGGTATTGCACACCCGAAAAAGCCCGAAGGGAAGGAGGGTCGCCCAGTCCCCGCCAGTCTCAATTGCCAGTTTTGTTAAAGTTTCTTTTAGGGTCCGATTCACTCTTTCTACCTGTCCTGAGCTCTGGGAACTGGACTCGCAACGTAACTTCCAGTTGGTCCCCAGGGCTGAGGCCAGTCCCTGCACAATTTTACTCACAAATGCAGGTCTATTGTCAGAGCCGATAGATGCCGGCAGCCCAAACCTAGGTATAATCTCTTCTAGGAGTTTCTTAGCCACCACTACCGCTGTCTCCTTTTTAGTGGGGTAAGCTTCTACCCACCCGGAAAATGTATCAACCAAAACTAGCAGGTAACGATACCCATACTTGCCTGGTCTTACCTCAGTGAAATCTATCTCCCAATGATGTCCTGGCCTTTCCCCCCGATATCTTACATCTGCGTGCTGTCCTTTTCCCGGTCTCATCATCTGACAGGCCTTGCAGGTGTGGACTATATCCTGGATGGTTTTTTTCTGTTGGGGAAACCACAGCTGCGCCGTTTGTAGGAGTGTCAAAGTCTTTTTCTCTCCCAAATGGGTGGTTTGATGTAAATGGGTACAGAGATGTTTGCCCAGGTCGGCAGGGAGCAACAGGTTGTCATCTTGGTCCCGATACCATCCGTTTTTGCCAGCAGGACGGGTGGTATTATCTTGCACCCAGCGTAAATCAGAGGGGGAGTATATGGGGCTTGGGGGAAGTGTTCCCATCCCTGGCGGTGGCAATCCCACAGTCAGTACATGGGCTTCGTGGTCTCCAGCAGCTGCCTCACGGGCTGCTGCATCGGCAGCACGGTTCCCTTGGGCCCGGGCATCCTCTCCTTTCTGGTGTCCTGGGACATGTACTATGGATACCGCCTGGGGCAAGTGGACCGCTGCCAGGAGTCTGCGAATCTCAGGCACGTTTTTAATCTCTTTCCCCTCTGCCGTCAGAAGCCCCCGTTCTTTATATACAGGGCCTTGAACGTGCGCAGTGCCGAATGCATATCGGCTGTCAATATAAATCGTGACTCTTCTTACTTTTGCCCTCTCTAGTGCTTGTATCACAGCTATCAGTTCTGCTTTCTGGGCGATGTTCCAGGGGGCAAGGCCTCAGCCCAGATGACCCTCCCAGTGTTGTCTACTATGGCTGCCCCCGCTTTTCTCTGTCCATCTTTTATATAACTGCTCCCATCCGTGAACCATACCAGCTCACTGTTTTCTAATGGCAAGTTGCTGAGGTCTTTTTGTATGGCAGTTACCTCAGCTAACACTTCAACACAGTCATGGAGGGGCCCGTCCTCCTCCGGGATGGGCAGCAGAGTGGCAGGGTTTAGAAAACAATGTGTCTGAAAGGATATTTGGGGAGCATCCAGCAGCAGGGCCTGGTAGTGGGTTAAGCGAACGTTAGAAATCCACTTACCCGGTGGCTGTTTGAGGATCCCCTCTATTGCATGAGTGTAGACCAGGAGGCTCTGTCCATAAGTCAGCTTGTCAGCATCATGGACAAGGAGAGCAGTAGCTGCAATGATACAGAGACAGGGCGGCCATCCCGCAGCCACTGGGTCCAGCTGTTTAGAGAGGTATATGCCACAGGCCACCTGCAAGGTCCCCATTGCTGCGTCAGGACTCCCTTTCCTACTCCCTGCTTTTCATCCACAAACAGTTGAAACAGCTTAGCCGGGTCCAGAAGAGCAAGGGCTGGGGCTTCCAGCAACGCCTGTCGAAGTTCCTGAAATGCCCGCCTCATTGGCTCAGTTCAAGTCCAGTCTCTATTTTCTCTGCTTCTTTCATATAGAGGTCGGGCCTTTTCAGCAAACCCCATAATCCATAGCCTGCAGTACCCAACCATCCCTAAAAACTCCCTCACCTGCCGGGGAGTCGTTGGCTCGGGGATCCATAGAATAGTCTCTTTCATGGCCTGAGTCAACCATCTCTGCCCCTGTTTTATTTTATATCCCAAATAAATGACTTCCTGTCTAGCAATTTGGGCCTTCTTCGCACTTGCCGGTACCCCAATGTCCCCAAAGTCTGGAGGAGATCGCCTATGGCCTTCAGGCATACCTCCTTAGTCGTAGCGGCCAGCATGAGGTCATCTACATACTGCAACAGAACAGCATCGGGGTGGCTGGTTCACTACTCACAGAGATCTTCGCCCAGAGCCTCATTGAACAATGTCGGCGAGTTTTTGAATCCCTGTGGGAGGCGAGTCCAGGTCAGCTGCCCCCAGTTTGGCTGTCCTCGTCAGTCCATTCGAATGCGAAGATCTCCTGACTCTGGGGAGCCAGAAGCAAACTGAAAAAGGCATCTTTCAAGTCCAAGATTGTATACCAAACATAGGTGACAAGCTGCTCAGGAGGGTATATGGGTTAGGGACAGTGGGATGAATGTCACTCACCCATTTGTTGACTTCATGAAGATCTTGGACTGGTCTAAAGTCTGCTCCCCTGGGCTTTTTCACAGGTAATAGGGGAGTATTCCATGGGGACAGGCACTTTTTGAGAATTCCTGCCTTTAGGAAGCGCTGGATGTGTGGCATCCAGCTCATGGGATACTGTTTCACCCTCACAGGAGTAGCATTTGCTTTTAATTCAACAACAATGGGAGGTCTTTGTTTAGCCAATCCTACTCCCGCTATCTCTGCCCAGGCCAGAGGGTATTTCTGAATCCACTGTTGCATAGCAGGATCCACAGCTGCAGGGGGCTTTGGTGAATATAGTCTGTATTCATCTCTCAGTGCCAGGAATAAAACATGAATTGGTTGTCCAAGCCCGTCTGTGACTGATATCCCCCCAGAGTCAAAGTGAATTTGCACATTGACTTTGGCCAATAGGTCTCTTCCTAATAAACAGGCCAGACATTCCGGGATCACCAGAAATGAGTAGGACACCCACTGGGCTCCCAAGTCCACTTTTCGTTTAGTGGTCCAGTAATATCTCTTTGTTCCGGTGGCTCCCTGGGCCAAGCTAGTCTTTTTGGACATCGGCCCAAATTTTTGATTGAGAACTGAGTACTGGGCTCCCGTATCCACCATGAAGCCGACCAGTTTTCCCTCCACATTAATAGTTACCCAGGACTTTCGGAGAGGTGCCGGGCCCTGACCCCCCCTAGTCGTTATCTTCTCCTGCATATAAGACATGAGTCCCCAGTGGAGATTCTTCCTTTCTGGTAGTCTTTCTCTTCAGGTCTGTTTTGGGGCACTCATTTTTCCAATGTCCCTGCTCTTTGCAGTAGGTGCACTGGTCTCTCTTTAGGGCCTGTCTAGCTGGTTTCTCCCCTCCTCCTGACCGGGTGTCTCTATTTCTCTGGGAATCGGGCCCCGTTCTCATCCCCGCAAAAAAGATTTGAGCCACTTCTTTTTGATTCCTCCGGTTCTCCTCAGCTCTATATTCCCTTTCTTTCCGTCTGATCTTTTCTTCATATTCCCTTTCCTCCTGTCTAATTCATTCCTCCCTTTCCTCAGGGATCCCTCTGTTATTGAACACCTTTTCAGCTGCCCTTACCAGATCCTGTATTGACTGTTCTCCCAGCCTCTCTATCTTCTGTAACTTCCTCCTGATATCCAGAGCTGCCTGATTAACAAAGGCGTGACTCGTCAGCCTGACGGTCCATGGGCGTATACTGCCTGAAAGCCTCCATTAACCTCTCTAAAAAGGCTGCTGGGCTCTCATTTGGCTCCTGCCTTACTTGATTTACTTTAACCGAATTAGTTGGTCTCCTGGCGGCTGCCCGGAGGCCAGCCATCAGAGTCCGGTGGTACACTCGGAGACGCTCCCTACCTTCAGCGCGTCCAAAATCCCAGTTCGGTCGCAATAAGGGGAACCCTTTTTCGACCAGGTGGGGCTGCATTGTGGGCCTTCCATCCACTCCTAAGACATGTTTCTGTGCCTCCGACAAAATTCGTTTCCGCTCCTCCATAGTAAAAAGCACCTGCAACAGCTGCTGACAATCATCCCAAGTAGGGTTATGAGTAAACAGGATAGAATCTAAAAGATCAATGAGGCCTTGGGGTTTTTCAGAGAAAGAGGGGTTTTGAGCTTTCCAGTTATATAAGTCGCTCGTAGAGAAGGGCCACTATTGGTAGGTCCGTTCCCCATCAGGATTTGCCGGCCCAACACGGAGAGGAAGCGCCTGAATGGTGGAAGAAGGTGCCTCTCGGCTCCCATAGTCGGATGAGTCTCCGCCCCCTTGGGTCCTTCCGCGAGTTCCCTGGGCTGGCCCCCCCCTCCTGCTGCAGAGCCGAGGGTTCTGGGTTCCCCCTTTGTTCTCCAGACGACACCTGAGGTACCTGCAGGAGCAAGGGTGGCGGGATATATGGGGGACGTGAGATTTCAGTATCTAAATCAATCAGACTAGGGTATAGAGAAGACTCCTGGAGTATCGGTTTCTTCTGGCTCTCCCGTGCCTCCCAGTCTTCTTCCTTAGATGCCTCCACGACCAGGACCTGTGGAACAGAAGCACTGGGGGGGTTGTGAATAAAGGGTTTCAGCCAAACTGGAGGGTCTTTTACTAAATTTTCCCAGAACAGGATGTAAGGAGCTTGGTCCGGATGGCCCCGAGGGTCAGGAGCCATTATTTTTTTTTTAACAGCACGGATGACCGGCAGGCCTAAAGTTCCCTCCGGCGGCCAGCCAACCTGAAATGTCTGCCACTCGGATGAGCGTAGGGTTCTTAGCCTGCTCTTCTTTACTAGCATTGATAGATTCTGAGCCTTGGACTTAAAATCGGAAAAGTGGTCAGTCATTACAGATAGTGGTGTAGAATAACTCTGACCCATGACGGCAACACCCGCAATAAGCACACAAAAAGCAAGCATGGCGCCGGCACACAGAGACAAGCGACAGACAGTAGACGAACAGATATCGGCCGAAAACACTGAACTAGGTTTATCCCGGGTTGCTGTTGTCCTGTTCCCCAAAGTTACCTTACCAAAGGGCGTCCACTGCCCACCAGACTCAGGATCGGGAGAAACATTTTCCCCCGTTCCTTTACAGAACGGCTCACAGAACCAGCTGCCTTCCAGCTCAAATGCTGGGCCTCGGACTTATGCTGGCCGGGCGACTCTTTCGCCCCCTGACCTGATGCCGGCATCCAGACATACTTTCTCCTAGTGAGGCTTCTCTTATGCCTGGAAGGTGTTGTTCTTCTCAGTCAGGGGATCCCGGACGAGCCCCCAAATGTTATGCCTGCAGTCCAAGTCCCCAGAACTGAGAGAACAAGACATCCACGGCAATGCAAACGCAAAAAGGGAATTTATTGCTAGCTCGAGCCAGGGCCCCGGCCACATCCAACACAGTCGAATAGAGCCAGAGCCCCAAGCCCTATATTACAGCAGTATTTATAGGTTTAGGACAAAGACAGGGAATTGGCAAGGTTGGATTGGTTACAAGGGTTGCTTTGCATCTACTAATTGGCTAGATTTTTGCACGCACGGGCTTTCTTAGGAGATTTCTATCCTCGTCCCAATTGGCACAGACCAGGCTACGGGGAGCATGCTGACAGGCTGAGTCCTCTTGTCAATGGCGGGGGTAATTTTGATCCCACCTGGGCAGTGTCTCAGCTATTTCAGGATGCTTGCTCTGGCATATTTTAGTCATGGCCTCTTCAGGCCTCAACAACTCAGACTCACGTCCATCGAGTCCGTGATGCCATAGCCATCTCATCCTCTGTCGTCCCCTTCACCTCATGCCCCCAATACCTCCGAGCATCAGAGACTTTTCCAATGAGTCAACTCTTCGCATGAGGTGGCCAAAGTACTGGAATTTCAGCTTAAGTATCATACCTTCCAAAGAAATCCCAAGGGTGATCTCCTTCAGAATGGACTGGTTGGATCTCCTTGCAGTCCAAGGGACTCTCAAGAGTCTTCTCCAACACCACAGTTCAAAAGCATCAGTTATTCAGTGCTCAGCTTTCTTCACAGTCCAGCTCTCACATCCATACGTGACCAAAGGAAAAACCATAGCCTTGACTAGACGGACCTTAGTCGGCAAAGTAATGTCTTTGCTTTTGAATATACTATCAAGGGTGGTCATAACTTTTCTTCCAAGGAGTAAGCGTCTTTTAATTTCATGGCTGCAGTCACCATCTGCAGTGATTTTGGAGCCCCCAAAAATAAAGCCTGACACTGTTTCCACTGTTTCCCCATCTATTTCCCATGAAGTGATGGGACCAGATGCCATGATCTCCGTTTTCTGAATGTTGAGCTTCAGGCCAACTTTTTCACTCTCCACTTTCACTTTCATCAAGAGGCTTTTGAGTTCTTCTTTACTTTCTGCCATAAGGGTGGTGTCATCTGCATATCTGAGGTTATTGATATTTCTCCCGGCAATTTTGATTCCAGCTTGTGTTTCTTCCAGTCCAGCATATCTCATGATATACTATGCACAGAAGTTAAATAAGCAGGGTGACAATATACAGCCTTGACGTACTCCTTTTCCTATTTGGAACCAGTCTGTCGTTCCATGTCTAACTGCTGCTTCGTGACCTGCATACAGATTTCTCAAGAGGCAGGTCAGGTGGTGTGGGATTTCCATCTCTCTCAGAATTTTCCACAGTTTATTGTGATCCACACAGTCAAAGGCTTTGGCATAGTCAAGAAAGCAGAAATAGATGTTTTTCTGGAACTCTCTTGCTTTTTCCATGATCCAGCAGATGTTGGCAATTTGATCTCTGGTTCCTCTGCCTTTTCTAAAACTAGCTTGAACATCTGGAAGTTCACGGTTCACGTATTGCTGAAGCCTGGCTTGGAGAATTTTGAGCATTACTTTGCTAGCATGTGAGATGAGTGCAATTGTGTGGTAGTTTGAGCATTCTTTGGCATTGCCTTTCTTTGGAATTGGAATGAAAACTGCCCTTTTCCAGTCCTGTGGCCACTGCTGAGTTTTCCAAATTTGCTAGCATATTGAGTGCAGCACTTTCACAGCATCATCTTTCAGGATTTGAAACAGCTCAACTGGAATTCCATCACCTCCACTAATGCTTGTAGTGATGCTTTCCAAGGCCCACTTGACTTCACATTCCAAGATGTCTGGTTCTAGATTAGTGATCACACCGTCATGGTTATCTGGGTCATGAAGATCTTTTTTGTACAGTTCTTCTGTGTATTCTTGCCACCTCTTCTTAATATCTTCTGCTTCTGTTAGGTCCATACCATTTCTGTCCTTTATCAAGCCCATCTTTGCATGAAATATTCCCTTGGTATCTCTAATTTTCTTGAAGAGATCTCTAGTCTTTCCCATTCTGTTCTTTGCCTCTATTTGTTTGCATTGATCGCTGAGGAAGGCTTTCTTATCTCTTGCTATTCTCTGGAACTCTACATTCAGATGCTTATATCTTTCCTTTTCTCCTTTGCTTTTTACCTCTCTTCTTTCACAGCAATTTGTAAGGCCTTCCCAGACAGCCATTTTGCTTTTCTGCATTTCTTTTCCATGGGGATGGTCTTAATCCCTGTCTCCTGTACAATGTCACAAACCTCATTCCATAGTTCATCAGGCATTCTATCTATCAGATCTAGGCCCTTAAATCTATTTCTCACTTCCACTGTATAATCATAAGGGTTTTGATTTAGGTCATACTTGAATGGTCTAGTGGTTTTCCCTACTTTTTTCAATTTGAGTCTAAATTTGGTAATAAGGATTTCATGATCTGAGCCACAGTCAGCTCCTGGTCTTGTTTTCATTGACTGTATAAAGCTTCTCCATACTTGGCTGCAAAGAATGTAATCAATCTGATTTCGGTGTTGACCATCTGGTGATGTCCACGTGTAGAGTCTTCTCTTGTGTTGTTGGAAGAGGGTGTTTGCTATGACCAGTGCATTTTCTTGGCAAAACTCTATTAGCCTTTGCCCTGCTTCATTCCACATTCCAAGGCCAAATTTGCCTGTTATTCCAGGTGTTTCTTGACTTCCTACCTTTGCATTCCAGTCCCCTATAATGAAAAGGACATCTCTTTTGGGTGTTAGTTCTAAAAGATCTTGTAGGTCTTCATAGAACCGTTCAACTTCAGCTTCTTCATCATTACTGGTTGGGGCATAGACTTGGATTACGGTGATATTGAATGGTTTGCCTTGGAGACGAACAGAGACCATTCTGTCATTTTTGAGATTGCATCCAAGTACTGCATTTCAGACTCTTTTGTTGACCATGATGGCTATTCCATTTCTTCTGAGGGATTCCTGCCCACAGTAGTAGATATAATGGTCATCTGAGTTAAATTCACCCATTCCAGTCCATTTTAGTTTGCTGATTCCTAGAATGTCGATGTTCACCCTTGCCATCTCTTGTTTGACCACTTCCAATTTGCCTTGATTCATGGACCTGACATTCCAGGTTCCTATGCAATATTGCTCTTTACAGCATCAGACCTTGCTTCTATCACCAGTCACATCCACAGCTGGGTATTGTGTTTGCTTTGGCTTCATCCCTTCATTCTTTCTGGAGTTATTTCTCCACTGATCTCCAGTAGCATATTGGGCACCTACTGACCTGGGGAGTTCCTCTTTCGGTATCCTATCATTTTGCCTTTTCATACTGTTCATGGGGTTCTCAAGGCAAGAATACTGAAGTGGTTTGCCATTAAGTTACTCGACACTAAAAACCGGGTTCACGGTAAGTGTCTGGGGGGCCGGGAGGGCTTCCCTGTTTCATTACTCCATCGTGTCTGACTTTTTGCAACCCCATGGACTGCAGCACACCAGGCTCCCTGTCCTTCACCATCTCTCGGAGCTTACTCAAACTCATGTCCATTAATTCGGTGATGACATCCAACTATCTCATCCTCTGTCATCCCCTTCTCCTCCCGCTTTCAATCCTTCCCCACATTAAGGTCTTTTCTAATGAGTGGGCTTCCCTGGTGGCTCAGTGGTGAAGAATCTGCCTCCCAATGCAGGAGACCTGGGTTTCATCCCTGGGTGGGGTAGACACCTTGGACAGAGGCATCGCAACCCACTCCAGTGTTTCTGCCTGGAGCATTATGGACAGAGGAGCCTGGTGGGCTACAATCCATGGGGTCATAAAGAGTCAGACACAACTGAGAGACTAACTTTCCAAGCACAGAACCCACTGCAGAACCCATTCCTATGCAGACAGCAACATCAAGACTACAGGCTACCTCGTACACTTGAGGATTCATAAAATCAAAGTCATTTCTAAGCACATTTAATAGAATAAAAAGCTTATCATTTCCTCGTATTTTCCAATTACGACCCAAAGCTGATAAAATGGACAAAAGTAACTCGCCTTACCTAGAGTGTTACTTTGTGTGTCCAGCCTCATAAGGATACTACATTCTAAATTTATAGATAAAACTCTCTTCATAAGGCTTTCTTTGAGATCTGAAGGAAAACCACTCAAGATATAACTAAAATTTTAAAGGAAGTCATATCACAAAATGCTATGTTAAACTATTTGAAAGACAACACCCATTGAAGGAGGAAACAGAACAAGCTCTATCCTGAAAGCAAGACTCCATCTTGGGCCGGACTGTGGACTTTGTGTTATATGGCCAGTATCTATGGAAACGACATACCAACTGGAAAACCAGGCTCCCGGAAGGAAGAGCCCAGGGCTGTCTGTAGCCTAAAAGAACACCCTAATTATCTGTGTAACCAAATAGAATCATACATTCTGTTTATTGGGGTATGACCACAGGCCTATTGATAATTGTCCACTGTTAACTACCTAGGCTTAAGGTGTATGAATCACGGGTTAACTTTGATTGAATCTTTCTTTTTCCTTTGTTCAGACTAGTTTCAGGGAATTCGGGGAGGTGGGTTCGGACACGTACACTTAGGGTATATAAGGTTTTCACAAAAACTGGTCGGGGTCCTTGGCTAAGAGGAGACTCTGCCTTGCACCCGCGGGTGTAATAAACTGCACTCCACTATCTGCATTGTCCTTCTGAGTGAGTTTGTTTCCTGGAATACATGGCTACAATAAGATCATTTAAAATCTTCAGTCCTGCCTGCCAGCATGTCATGCAGTTTTGAAAGTTTTCTGGGCTTAGAGTCTTACTTTTTTATTAGGAGTTAAGATTTTATTTGTTCTGCCCCATAAACCAAATTGAATAGGAGCAAATGTTATCAGGAAAACTGAAGTGATGCTTTTCCAGAATTAAATATGGATTTTCAGCAGTGATGAGAAAATCAGCAAGCTGGAAGCAAAGTCAGGTATAGATGTTCGCAGATTAAACAAAATCAGTTACAAATCTAAATCGATTCAAAGCATGCACGCAAAGTTCTCGGAGTGGCCGGCGTGGATCCTTGATGTGGGTGGCAAGATCACAGTAAGTTAGGAGGACTGAGCATGGTGTCCAGTAGCGTGTTGACCTCCTCCAGGGGAGAAAAGCTTCTGAGTGTCACCCTGGTGCCTGAAGATGCCTCCTCTGGCCAGTTTGTTTCCATTATTACTTCCAGTGAACCTGCTCCATGGAAAACCCCAATCAACCGTCCCTTTTTCCCTCTAAACAGCCGAGAGCAGCTGTGAACCCCTCCCATCCTCTCTTCATTTACTTGTTAAATGGCACTGAGCCCCTTGCTCTTGCGGACACATCACTAAGCAAAGACTAAATTAATGTAGCTTGAAAACACTTACGTCCCTCCCATGCTGACATCAGGTGCAGAATCTTGCCAGCAAATGCACCCACAAAACTAAAGCAAAGCTAACACGATAACAATGTCTAAAGGATATAGAAATTCAGGGAAATATGAGGATATTCATGTCAATTGCTAAATATTTTTAAATGCCTTGTCTGTGCCAATGGTAATGTTCTGTTGTGGATGGAATATCTGAAGTTATAGAAAAGTCCTTTCTATGAATAATCTTTTAACAAAATAAGTATATGTTTATTTCCAGAAATTTAGGAAAGCAGAAAGAAGAAAAATACTTGACCAAAAATTTCACTTCTGTTAACCATTATTCACTTCTGTTAACCACTATTAGCACTTTTATTTCTCCCAATCCCTATTTTTGTGTGTGTAAATATGTATGTATCTTAATGATATTGTGATTCTGAGATACAAGAGTAAATTGTATGTTTTTATTTCACACATCATGAAGATTTTGCACTGTTACTAGAAAGCATTTTTAAATGATTCTCCAGTATCTCAGTATAGAAGATTTGTCTATTTTACTTTGTTAGGTAAAATAGTGGTGGAGGGCTCAACTTTGAAAGTTCTTATTGTTGGAGCCATGCGTTCCTGGAAACAAGCTGTCACACGAGTGTATGATCCTCTGTTTTTGTCTCGTCACAACAAAGATTTGGAATGACAGACATTAAACCCCCTCAGCGCGTCACAGCCCTCAGGTCTTGGATAGACCGTGTTATAGCTCTCAGGTCATGAAAGGACCGTGTTATAGCTCTTAGACAAATCAGTGCTAAGCTCAGCGTTACAGCTCTATTTTATTTAGAAGATAGCAGGGAAATCCATCTTCGAGGCGTGAGGACACGTCGAGACAGGAAGAGAAGAGCGCCCCAGCGTGCCGGGGGGAGAGAGAGAGAGAGAGAGCTGGCTTTGGCTCCTCTCCCTGGGCCTGTCCTGTGTAAACTGGGCCAGCCAGGAGTGTTGTTTGTTTTACCTGAGGTCCTCACCCCGGTCCTCGGACCTTCTTTTGCTCTATTTTCGTGGGCTCTTCCCTTCTTTGTCTTTTAACCACCGCCATTTTGGACTCCTTTTCCCTATTCTACCTAAACTCACTCAGAAGGACAATGCAGATAGTGGAGTACAGTTTAATTACATCAGTGGGTCCACGGCAGAGTCTCCTCTTAGCCGAGGACCCCAACCAGTTTTTGTGAAAACCTTATATACCTTAAGTGTACGTGCCCAAACCCACCTCCCCAAATTCCCTGAAACTAGTCTGAACAAAGGAAAAGAAAGATACAATCAAAGTTAACCCGTGATTCATATGCCTTAAGCCTAGGTAGTTAACAGTGGACAATTATCAATAGGCCTGTGGTCATACCCCAATAAGCATAATAAATGTTACACAGATAATTAGGGTATTCTTTAAGGCTATGGAGACTCTAGATACTATCTAGGTATAGGACTGTTCCATGGGGGCGGGGGTGGGGGTTGTGTGGGGTGGGTGCTGGTTTCCCAGGTGGTATGTCGTTTCCATAGACACGGGCCATATAGCTCAAAGTCCACAGTCCATCCCAGGAAGGAGTCCTGCTCTCAAGATGGAGCCTGTTCTGTCTGTTTCCTCCTTCATTGTCAGGTAGAGATGCACATTGGAGACATATTTAAGGGTGAAAATTGCATGACCGATTTGCTGGAGAAAACACAATACACACCTGAGGGGCTAGGTAAACAAGCTTGCCAAAATGTTTGTTAATTGTTGGAGCTGGAAGGCTAACCTGCATTTCTCGGCAGGTCTGATTTTGCGGTGTTTCTGTGAGAGTGAGACTCGAACTTTGGTCGTAGTCAGGTGTGTGCTCAGTCTTGTCCAGCTCTTTGCAGTCCCACTGACTGTAGCCCTCCAGGCTCCTCTGTCCATGGACTTTTCCAGGCAAGAATGCTGGAGTGGGCTGCTGTTTCCTTTTCCAAGGGGTTTTCCCAACCCAGGAATCGAACCCATCTCTTGCTTCTCCTGCATTGGCAGGCGATTCTTTACTATGTGCATCACCAGGGAATCCCAACCTTATTCATAAATACAGTCAATTATATCCCTTCTTGAAAAGCTAATATCTGATCTTTCATGTCTGTGTCTCCTTAATAAGGCACTAAATCCTTCCGTACTCTGAGATTAATTTCTGGTTCTCTAATTGGCTCCATTGAACGAAGTTTGCATCAATACTGCAGTCTTTTAATGATTACAGATTTTAATTAAGCTTAATCTGATGGAAATGAGAGCCACGTCTTCAACCGCCATTTGCTGTCTCATTTCATCTCCATGAAGCATCTCTGGTCCTACTCTTGGCTTCCCTCTCAGCCTCCTGCTGCGTCTTATCGGGTTCCATTTGACAGAGGGTTGGTGAGTGCAGTCAGTCATCTCCTGGGCTTTCTTGGCCTTCAGGTGGTGCTAACCTTACTTCCTGGCAGTAAGACTGGCTGAATGTGCTTTTCTTCAGTCCACTCATAAGTGAACAAGGAGACTGGTGGATGAGATCTATGCTGGGTGCTTCCATCAACCCTTGGAACACTAGCCCCCTAGGGGTGTGTTTCTACCCATCGCTGGCATCCTGTAGACCTGAGATGGTCTCCAGTGAAACCTGCATGCATCCCCGGAGTGCCTTCAAGGGCAATACTCCTGAACCCAGAAGAGTCTCTGCTTCCCACGCTCTGGTCTCTGTCGCTGTGAGGTTATGAACCACATCTGTGAAGAATCAAATCCCCCAAATGGAGAACCCTTTCTGCTCTGCTGCAGAGCTTTGTTCAAGGAGCTCAGGGTCCCCAACAGTCAGAGAATCTCAGGGCACCATCACACGCCTTCCTCCTGGTGGTTTCCAGCAGTTGCTGTGTGCAGTAGGATTGCATTGGTTTTCTTTTGTTTTGTAACAAATTATTACCCACTAAGACTTTCCCCAGTGGCTCAACAGTAAAGAAAGTACCTTCAATGGAGAAGACATGGGTTAGATCCCCAGATCCGGAAGATCCCCTGAAGGAGGAAATGGCAACCCACTCCAGTATTCTTGCCTGGGAAATCTCATGGACAGAGGAGCCTGGTGAGTCAGAGGTCATGGAGTTGCAAAGAGTCAGACATGACTGAACAACAACTCACCCACAAAGCAGTTTGCAATCACATTGCTGAAGAGCTCACAATTCAGTGGGATGTACATCCAGCTGGGTTCTCTGAGCAGTGCACCGCAAGGTTGAGAGAAGAGTCCACCAGGGTCACGTCTCTCCCACAGCTGCAGCTCTCACCTAACCCTCACAACTGTTGCAAGAATTCACTCTTTACAGCTTTAAGACCAATGTCCCCATTCCCTGACTGACTGTCAGGGAAAAGGGGTTCCCACACCCCTTACCACCCAACTCCTCCCTCCATCTTCAAGCCTGGCACATGGGTCCCTCCCACACTTTGCATCTCTGGCTTCCCCTTCTGCAATCAGCCGGAGAAAACTTATCCTAAGAGGCTCTTGCCACAAGGTCAGGCCCACCCAGGTCCTCTCCTTGTTTTACAGCCTCCCGTGCCTTTCAATATAACATGAACTTGGGGATGACATCTAAGCATGGTACCTACCCCAGCAACTGCCGGCAGGATGTGTACTCTGCACATGGGGATGGAAATTTGGGGGAACATTCTAGAACACTGCCTACATTAGGAATAGAGAAGAAAAAGTTATGAGAGGATATTGGCTGCCTCTGCTGCTGCTGCTAAGTCGCTTCAGTCATGTCCGACTCTGTGCAACCCCATAGACACCAGCCCACCAGGCTCCCCCGTCCCTGGGATTCTCCAGGCAAGAACACTGGAGTGGCCTGCCATTTCCTTCTCCAATGCATGAAAGTGAAAAGTGAAAGTGAAGTTGCTCAATCTCGACCCCATGGACTGCAGCCCACCAGGCTCCTCCCTCCATGGGATTTTCCAGGCAAGAGTACTGGAGTAGGGTGCCATTGCCTTCGCCAATTGGCTGCCCCAGTAAGCTGTTATTATTAGCTTTGCTATTTTTATTACATCTACATAACGAATTAGTGGAAGGCCATATCAAGGGTATGAACGCAAGGTGTGCAAGAAATACTTTAAAAACTTTTTATTTCTAGATGACTGCAGATTCACACGCAGTTACAAGGAATACTATGGGGAGACACCACCCCTCCCCCACACTGGTGAAGTCTTGCAAAGCTGTGGTTAACATCACAATGGAAGACTGACACCGCGGCTGCTGCTGCTGCCAAGTCACTTCAGTCGTGTCCGACTCTGTGTGACCCCATAGAAGGCAGCCCACCAGGCTCCCCTGTCCCTGGGATTCTCCAGGCAAGAACACTGGAGTGGGTTGCCATTTCCTTCTCCAACGCATGAAAGTGAAAAGTGAAAGGGAAGTCGCTCAGTCCGACCCTCAGCGACCCCATGGACTGCAGCCTTCCAGGCGGCTCCGTCCATGGGATTTGCCAGGCAAGAGTACTAGAGCGGGGTGCCACTAGACTGACGCTAGTTAAGGCAAAATCCAGAACATTATTGCGCCTACAGGGGCGCCCTTCTGTAGCCATTCTGACTTTCCTCCCCCCTCTCCATTCTGGAACCTCTGAAACCACATATGTGTTCCCATATCTAAAATGCAGTTGTTTCAAGATACTATGTGAACAGAATCATACAGAGCGTTAATTTCTGTGACTGGCTTTTTTCACTTAGTGTAATTCCCTGGAGATTCGTCCACAATTTGTCCATGTTTGTTGCTGAGCGGTATACAAAGAATATTTATTTCTGTAAGTCAAATTTTTTTCACTCAAATGCCACCACGAGCTGTCTGGGAGTAAACATCACATCGCTCATTCAGTCTCAGTGAAACCCTCGTCTCCTTCAAACTCTTGACCAGGGAATTTAATAATGCTTTTTAACCTCCTCCTTCTTGATGGACGCTTTTGGAGAACAAATACCAAAAACCTTGCTCTTTCTGTTTTGCAACCTGCCACATATTTAACTGCAGCAGAAGCTCAGAGTCAACATAGATGCAGGTGAGGAGGAAAGGCAAGTATAAGCCAAGAAATACACCCTCAAGTAAGACCTTGTGCAGCTGCCCTGGGCGGTGTGCGGAGTATCGGTTTACAGGAGAAGCCCCACAACGTTCACAGGAGCCCGTGCTGGTGTCTGGGTACCGCCCATGCTGGGTGTGAAGGAGGGTGAGCGAGTATAACTGCGCGTGTCACAAGGATGCTTGTGAGCACACTGTAGCTCCCACGGCACCACCACAGAGCATCCTGCTGGATCTCATAACCACCTTCTGAGAAAGAGTATGAGACAGTTCTTTCTCATTGTAAAGATGATAGCAATTCGATTCACTGATTTTCCTTGCAAGTTTGTGGGAGAGAAGACACAGAATCATAATAGAAATAATACAGATAAATGTTCTGATACGTGCCTCAGTGTTTATCGCTGCATTGTAACTATTTACCTGCCAAACGTGTACTGTCCCACCGTGTTTAGAGAGCTAATAATCGTCTTTTCTGTGGGAAATTAGAGAATAATTACAAGAGGTGGTATTTGGGATGGAAAAGAAACAAGTGGAGTTCTTTGAAATAAAAAAGGAGACAGCTGTAAGAAAAACAGCTAATTTAATACAATCACTGAAGTTTACCCCATGAGTGCAGGAACTCTCTGTTTTTTCACTGCAATATGGTTAGTGCCTATCACAGTGTATTCCGAGGTATATAGGGGTGTGTGTGTGTGTGTGTGTGTGTGTGTGTGTGTATAATATATATATTATGAGATATATAGAGGTGTGTGTGTGTGTGCATAGTGAATTATAAAAGAAATAAAAATTTTTGAGAAAAATTTATTATAGCTACATATAAAAGACCTAATTAAAATGCCAGATGAGTGCATACAATTTTCTCAATAAGATACACAGATGTTTAACATCCACGGATGTTCCACCACTATGGTGTAGAATTGTATTCTGTTCTTTTTTTAATTAATAATTTTTAAATGAATAAAACTCAGCCTAGGAAGTATATTAAAAATCTTGACATCGGTAAATGTAGTATACTCAGGGAAGGGCTTATTCTTTTACATGTTTGTCAATCCTTTGGACACAAAGTTCAGTAGATATTTAATTATTAACCGGTTTGAGATTCCACCCTCCGGTTTGGATTGTGTCTCCCTCTGAAAGCTTATCGAGTGATGCTCTCACCCAGCTGGCGCGTCAGGCCACTCACAATGGGTATTGATCACCATTGACACGGCCAGTGCAGAGAACCAGACTCTCATGGGCCGTTTGCTGGGGGCTTGTAGCAATGACCTTCGAGTAAACTTGGGAGACTGACAGTATACTTACAATTGCTACTCTCCAGAGAAATTCAAAACGCACCTCTGTCAGTTCCCATGGAAACAGTCGTGTGATTTTCTTTCTCTGAACATCCTCCTGTCCACTGCCCTTGCTGCCACACTCTGCAGGTGAGATCTCAAGAAAGCCCTCTGTTTTCATAACCGTGTAACATGCAGCTTTTCAAGAAGGCACGAAGCCTCTCCAGAGAAGTTCGGGAAACCTTGGCCATCTCCCTATTCTGATCTAAAAATCATGCTTTACTTTATCACCCACACTTAGGTGATCCCATGTGGGCACACGGCACATTTACGAGGGGCAGAAGGTGGAGTACGGGCTCCCCAGGTGGCGCTAGTGGTAAAGCACCGCCTGCCAACGCAGGAGATGCGAGCTCAGCCCTGGGTCCGGAAGACCCCCTGGAGAAGGGCGTGGGTGGCAGACAAGAGCTGTGTTCTTGCCTGGAGAACCCCATGGACAGAGAGCTCAGTGGGCTACAGTCCCTGGGGTCACAAAGAGTCGGACACCATTGGAACGACTTAGCTCATGCACAAAGAAAGTGGAGAAAATACTGCCGCCAAGACAAGTAAAACACAGATGACTTGAGACTGATTTTTCTCCTCAAGAATCCTGCCAATGACAGAAAGGATCTCTTCATCACTGGCTGCATGCTACAGATCTATTTTGAATGATTGCAGCTCTCGCCCATATGGGGTAAACAAAAAGTAAATAAGCGTAACTCATTCTTATTCACTGTATTGATTGGATATAATGTTTCTCAGCCCAATTATATTCCTGAAAATGCCTGAACTCTCTCAAAGAAAGCAACCCCCCAGGCCGACAAGGCTGATTATTCATTTACGTGCTGTGCATATATGAAATGGTGCCAGGTGCTTAATACACCGTAAGACACTGAGAAGCTTCAGACTGGCGAGGCCCTTCCCTATGGAGAGCTTAGGAACCCGTCTGGGGAATGCAGAATGCCAGTAAACAAATCAACAGTAAATAGTCACGTAAGTTAACATATGAGCGCCCTTAGATGCTGTGGAGAAGGTGAACAGTGTGGCCGGGCAGTGGTGGGAAGTTATTTTACACTGTGTGGTTAGCACCCTCCCTCTGACCAAAAAAAAAAAGATGGCATAAAAGCCTTGATGTTGAAGCAGGAAGGAGGCACAGAGCCCTGAGGAGACCAGCATCACGGCCTGGACCAGGCAGGAGCTGAGTCTTTTCGGACCAGCAAGAGCAGGCCGAGTCCGTGAGAAGCGGGAGGTGGTCCACAATGCCGTCAGCTAGGAGGAGGGGCCACATCGCAGGGACTCTGAAATGTGGAATTGTTTGGAGTTTGTTCTAAGAGGGATGAAAAGTGCTGAAGTCTCTGGCAATGTCCCAGTGGACAAAGGAAGAATTTTTCTATAAAAAAAGTTCTGGTTGCTGAGTGGAGGCGAGACCGCGGGGAACAAGGTCGAAGTTCACAGGGTCACTGTGGTTTGGACCAGGGGAGCTGGGCCTGAACAAGGATGGAAGGAGGAGGAGATGGAGGCACCTGGGTGGCTTTAAGGCATCTGGGGGTTAAGGTCCTAGAAATTGTTGGTGGATTGGATGGAGTGGGGTGAACGAAGAGAACACATTGCCTCCTGGCTCTCCAGGGGGGTGGGGCGGTGGCAACAGTGTATGTCAAGATCTGGATAACTTCCGTTTAGGGACCTGTGTCCTGTCCAACCGCAGTGCCTGGACTCTCGCCTCCATCCAGGAGGGGAGAAACGCCACGGGCAACAGACGCTGCAGACCGATTCCTCTTCAAACCTGAGGACCAGACCTTCAGTGTGAGATGGTATTTGTCAGAATAGAGCACATTCTCCCCAAGCTGTTAGGTGGATATTAAACACATCTGAATAACCTAAGGTAAACACGCACATTAAGTCACAGTAAAAGCCTCTCAACTTGTTAGAGAAGGTAATTGAAAACCAATATTCCTTGTAAAGAAGAACACACCCATGAAGAGCATTACACTGGGTGGTTTTGGAGCAAGAGTTAATGGAAGCATTCCTTTTATGTATGAGTTTCCAGGAACACTTGGACAGTGCTTGAAAGTCTGACTATGATCACTTCTCCAATGACAGGCGCAAAGCATATTATTAATCTGGGTGATGTCTCCGCTTCCTTTTTGTTCATACCCTGCAGGAATATATTTCAGGATTTTAGACAGTTCGGTATCAATAATTTTCTCAGATTAAATTATACTCTGATCAGTGAGGAGAGACGAGCCGTCCAGCATGAACACCCATCAGGTAGGGTGGGCGGGAAGCGCAGGTAGGCAGGCGTGCCTGAGTGTCCTGCCTTCCTCGGCCAAGCTGCGGGACCCAGGGGTCCGTGTGTCTGGCTGGCTTGTCTTTTCGCTGTGATTCTCTGCCTGGCAAAGCTGCCACGGGCCACGGCCACTCCAGTGGGCCCTCAGCAGCAGCCTGACAACAGGAAGACATTCTAGCGGCCCCTTCCTTCTGCTCCAAGGGCTGCTTCCCTGCTCTTTAAACCTGCCTCAGCCTCTGCAGGGGCCGGGCCTTGGAGGGGACATAACAGAACCAGTGTCCGGGGAACCTGTGTCTCCATCTCCAGCTTACCAGGATCCCAGCATCACCCCCGGAACATGCAAGCAGGCAGTTCACAGAGGACTGTCTGATGGGCAGCAAGCACAAGGAAGGATGCTGGAAATCAGCCCTAACCAGATCCATAGTACGCCTCAGTGACAGCCCTGGTTTGACAAGGAGCCCTGGTTTGACAAGGATGGCACATTTGTAAAAGTTCAATAATATGCAGCCTTGGCGAGAGCGTGTGTCAGGCAATCATTCATCTCAATGCCCGTGAGCATAATAATGAAAATACCTAGAGAACAATTAGATAGCATGTGTATCAGGCCAGACAGGCTCTGTGCTGTTAAAATAATTTCCTGGTTCTCAATGGCTAAACACAACACAATTCCGATTTCTAGTTCATATCCATCCAGCACTGTTGGTGGGAAGAGGAGGAAGAGGGGCCATTCTTCTCCACCCAGCCACTCCAGGGTCTTTCACTTAGTGACCCCACCTCCACTGGGTCACCCCAAGTCCTCCCACGGGCCTTTGCATCCAGCAGGTCAAGAAATAGAGACTGCAGGTTCCAGCAGCCTCAGGGCCAGACTTCCCTAGCCAAGAGCTGAGTGACGCGGTCTTGTCCACCAGCTCTGGGAATGCGGGAAGGGGTCAGCTCTGTGCTCGGTGTCAGGGGCAGGAGGCCCTGACCAAGCAGAGCAGCTCCTTGTCCAGAGCGCTAAGTCTATAAACAAAGAAGATGACTGAGCGGTGATGGAGCCACATCTCTCACCCTCACAGGTGACCCCAAGGCTTAGTCCTTACACTTTCTTCCCTCCTGTTGTTCTGAGCGCTTTGCTTGCTAACTGCATGTCCACACCGAGGCTTCAGTCCACACAGATGCAGATACTGCCTTGTCTATGTCTGTAATAAAATGAATCTATAGATTTGCAGTTAATGGGACATCCTCAAAGTGTCCCCAAGACTTCACAGCCTGTAAGTCAGACGGGCAGGTAATGCCCTAGGGCAGAGATGTGCTCTTTATAGGAAAAAGATGTGCTCCAAATGACCCATCTTATCCAGCAAGCTTTCGTTTATAAACAAGTTCTTTTTCTTCATGTTCATTTTATTTCAGCAAATAAAACATTTGTCACTTTAATCATTCAGTTGACCAACCTCTCCTCTATTTGTTTTTTTGTCCATTGTGATGCAAATCACACAGGCAAAAGTAATGGGCACTTTTTAATTAATAAAGTATTGAAGAATATCATGATATTTATGATTAAATGTATGATAGCTGACACAGCAAATATGGATCCATTATACAAATCAAGTCTTTAAAAGTTAAGGGATATTCGTAGGCTATTTATGCTTTTACGTTATATTAAGAGATAAGAATATTAGGGAAAAAACAGCAAAGAAAACCCTTCAAATAACATACAAATAAACACTTAAAAAATAAAAATGTTTATAAGAAAGAATTATATGCTTGTTCCTTGTCTCCTCTCTTAAAGATGAACTAATCTAAGTGGCTATAAATACCATTTAAGTCACTTCTCGTGGCACTGATTGGAGGAGGTTATTTATAATGCAGCTATTTAAGGGTGGTAATTGAAAAGCAGATTGGGTTTATCACGTTGTCCTCCAGGTAATAGCATTGTCTCAGAGTTTAGGGAATGCTGAAATAGAGTTACTATTCTCTTTTCTTTGGGTTTTAATGGAGTCTTGACTCTCTGTTCAAGTATTTCTTCTGAAACTTTGTATGGATGGGGAGTAGGGACAGGAGATAAAGTTTAAAGAATGTGTCTCCAAACGCCCAATTATTGTGTCCGGTGAAATGGATTGATATTCGTGGGGCACATTATTCTTACTTAAACAAGAGGCCATTACGATTTTCTTTAAAACACGATACTGTATGGTCATCTTCCTCTGTCATGAAAACACCCAAATAAACATGAAGGGGATGACTTTTCATTTACTTTCAGGAGAAATGTGCTAAACCCTTTCCTTCACTATTTATTTAATGCACATGCTACACTCTTAGTCACTAAAGAAGCACATTTACTTAATCTTTAAGAACAGCTACTGTGATTTATGTGGGAGACAACTTTTAATTCTGTCTTTTCAGCACCTGCAAGATGCTTTTCAAGGGTGTGAGGTTTTGATTGTTCCAATCTTTATGCCATAGTTGAAGTAGATTTCTGTCTGTAGCTGATATTTAGCAGTAATTTGTAGGGGGTGGGGGCTGGAATGCTCCCTGCCTGTTAGCCGCCAGCTATGTCCAGGCACTTTCCCTGCTACTTACTTTGAGTTTTAAAAGATGGCAAGCATGGGGCTTTCCTTGTAATTCAGACGGTAAAGAATCCACCTGTCTATTCGGGAGACTCGGGTTCAATCCCTGGGTCAGGAAGAACCCCTGGAGAAGGGCATGGCAACCCACTCCAGTATTGTTGCCTGGAGAATCCCAGGGACAGAGAAGCCTGGTGGGTTTCAGTCCACGGGGTCGCGAAGAGTCGGACACGGCTGACTTAGAGTGCACACGTGGACTTTTGTGCAGGCCTCCAGTTTGTAAGTTGCAGCTACATGCCTGAGGGGGACATCGGGCCTCACTCTGCGTCTTTTCTCATCTCATAGCCAGGGTAGTTACTTGAGTTCTGAATGAGCAGCCTCCTCCCGCTCTCGCGTGGAAGGTCTTTGTTGATTTCGCAAGATGAAGCCGCCTTTGTTTTCTTAGCCCAGATGAACGTGCATTGCTGCACGTTTGCTTCCGGTTGATAGTTTGCTCTGTGATGAACAGATGACTCCATAGGTACACTGACAGATAGTCTGCCATGCCTATCAGTCTGTCTACTTGTGGGCACCATAGAAACCTTGTAAGTTTATAACATGGGCCAAATAAGGTTTCCTTGGGATTTCTCACTGCAGCTAGTTTTGACTTTGCTTTCTTGAAACTCCCCCAGGAAAAAATCAATTGTTCCTTTGTTTGGTTTCTTGAGGGCTTTCATGGTGGGATAATGTTTGGGGATGAGATCTGGGCAGGGTGGAGGTGTGGCTTTCTTTTGTAAAGCGAGAGAAGAGTGATGGTAAAAGCAACAGGGACAGAGCTGGGAAAGCAGAGGACACACTCGGGGCATCACAGAGTAAGAGTCGCTTCTGTGGAGCGGAGCACTCACACTCGGCGCCATATGGCCCCATCCCTGCGTGTGCTACATGCCCTTCTCTGCCTCCACCCTGCTGAAGAAGGGGGCTCCAGAAGGACCCCAGGGAGGCAGGGGAAAGCATCACAAGGCTGGTCTAGAGGAGTAAGGAGCAAGCTGGGGGCGGCTTCGTTTGCAGTCGAGGTGATAAAGATCAGTGGGAACCAGGATATATGGTAAAGTCAGAGCTAAAAGAAATTGCCTACAGACTGGATGGGAGGTAAGATAAGCAGAGATCAGAAGTTGTTTACGGTCCCAGCAAGAGCGTGCACAGCGCCGCCCCTCACTGGACAGGAAAGGGGACGTGTGGACAGGGGAGCTGAGGGCATCCATAGCTGTGTTGGCCACATTGAGACCGAGGACTTTACTTGATGTCCAAGCATCAGGGCCATTGAATATGCTAGCCTCTGGGGAATGGTGACCTTTCCGGATAGAGACATTTCAGAGTCAATTAATGCACAAGTGATACTTAAAATCAGGTGACTGAAAGACCTGGTCAAGAAAAGAGAGAGAAGAAGGGTCCCAAGCCCTCAATCCCCTCAGCAAGGACTGTTTGGAAAGATTAGGACACAGTAAGGGCAGAAGGGCAGGAGGCCCTGGGGTGGACGGGCAGGGGAGCTGCTCCCTGGGAGCTGAGAGGGCAGGCGGACAGCAATGCTGACGCAAGCTGAAAGGCCGCTGAAAGGAGTGGACGTGTGCGTGATGGCGCCGCGCCGTGCATGCAGCTCCCAAGAAGGGGAAGGACCACGTCTGGTTTCCTACCCTTCCAGGACTCGAAGCCTCGCAGAGAGATGGACACACGTGGAATTAAGCCCCACGTTCCTGACCCCGTGGGAGTGGTCAGTGAGGGGAACCTCAGCTCCCATTCTCCGGGGCAGTTAACGCCAACCTGGGTCTGAGCTAGGCTTGGAAAGCCCAGTCAAAATCTTATTGGGCTGATTTTCAGAGCAGCGTGTTTATGGA
Organism: Ovis canadensis; assembly: GCF_042477335.2. Lineage (NCBI taxonomy): Eukaryota > Metazoa > Chordata > Mammalia > Artiodactyla > Bovidae > Ovis > Ovis canadensis. Next base: position 15,284,418 of record NC_091267.1, read on the forward strand.
GAAAGAGCAGAGACATAAGAACACAGACACGGGAGGCGCGGTGCAGGAGACCCGGGGCTGAGCAGTGATGGCGATCAGGGGAAACGGAACGTGGGGGCGGGCTGCAGGTGGAGCAAAGCCCTCTGCAACGGGAGGAGACGCCGCCGGAAAGAGCACCCCTCCCTGCCGTGTGATCTGCGGCTCTGTCTCAGCACTGACAGCGCCGCAGACACTCACCGAGGATTCTTGAGCACTCACCTCCTCACCCGTCAACGACCCAGAGACCTGCCCCGGCCACTCTGAGCAGCGCTGGAGGCTGACTGCTGGCGGAGGACAGGCGCGGTGCAAGCACAAGCCCAGCGTTGTCTACACGGCGGGAGCACTCTGCGCGAAGTTTCGGGAGGCTCCAGGCGACTCAGGCCTCGCAGGCTTTTCCTCTTGTTGTTGTTAAGGCGCTCAGTCGTGCCCGACTCTTCGTGACCCCGTGGACCGCAGCAGCCAGGCCTCCCTGTCCATCACCAGCTCCCAGGGCTTGCTCAGACTCGTGTCCATGGACTCAGTGATGCCATCCATCTCTCTCATCCCCTTCTCCTCCCCCCTTCAATCTTTCCCAGCATCAGGGCCTTTTCCAATGAATCAGTTCTTCCCATCAGGTGGCCAAAGTATTGGAGCTTCAGCATCAGTCCCTCCAGTGAATATTCAGGACTGATCTCCTTTAGGATGGACTGGTTGGATCTCCTTGCAGTCCAACGGATTCTCAAGAGTCTTCTCCAACACCACAATTCCAAAGCATCAATTCTTTGGTGCTCAGCCTTCTCTATGGTCCAACTCTCACATCCACACATGACTACTGGAAAAACCATAGCTTTAACTAGACAGACCTTTTTTGGCTTTTTAATATGCTGTCTAGGTTGGTTATAGCTTTTTTCCAAGGAGAAAAGTCTTTTAATTTCATGGCTAAAGTTGCCATCTGCCGTGATTTTGGAGCCCAAGAAAATAAAGTCTGACAACGTTTCCAATGTTTCCCGTGCGTGTTAGGACAGATCCTTACTGTTGTCGTGAAATCCTGATGTACAGGTGAACTCTCTCAGGCTTCTCAGAAAGAACCAGGTAATTTGCTTTGATTATAACAGGTGTCTCAACACGAATCCAGGAATGACTTTGGCTTATAACTATTTCAGAGAAATGCAGGGAGAGACACAAGAGGATGAACAAGAGAGAGGGTAACCGGGTGTCAGCGAATGCCAAGTGACCCCGGTGAAGCAGGCCCTCACGTAGAGCGGGGTGCTGCCCGCCGCCTTGCGGACGCCAGCTGTACGCAGAAGGCTTTCTGCTCCCGGGGGACAGGATGCATGTAGGTGAGTAACTGCTGCTGATGAGTTTGCTGCTCCAGTTTTCCACGTCCACCAGTGCCCCCACTCCCTAACCTTGCAATTCCTCCCACTGAAGAAAAGCAATGTGCTTCCCCGTTTCTTAGCACTGAGCTTGGCCAGTGATCTGCTCTGGTAAACTTCTGGGAGAGACAAGACCCCGAGCCTGGAGAAGGACGAGCAGTGGACTCTGCTCTCTGACCTTCATCTTCATCTGCTGGAGAGGATGCTGTGTTGGCCTCTGGGGCCCCAGGGACCCTCAGCTGACGCCCGGATGCTTGAGCTGGAGCAAACGTCAGAGTCCAGCCCAGTTCTAAGCCCCATGGGGTGATGGCTGATGAAGCCCCTGAGTGTCAGAGGATGCTCATAACATAAATGTCTATTACGTGATGTTTGCAGCTGTGGGTACCAGATACAGTGGCCAAGCTTCAGAATATCCTTTTGGACATGAAGACAAAGCCAGCCAGGAGATGCAGTCAAGAATCACATGTTGTATATTTATGTCAATTAAATTATAAAAATTTGTAATTCTTGTAGTTTACGATGATACATCTAAACGCTCAAAGGCTTCAGGAACAATGAATTTTTTCTTTGATGTAAGCTCTGTGGGTGTCAGAGGACATTCATTTTGACACTCATCAATATTTATGGATGTGTAATAGGATTTACATCAGCAGCGCAGAAAACCGTCTTGATAAACGCAACTGCCTCACAGTAAAATACAAACATAGGTCAGATCTCATGCGGAGATAGTTGTGAATGTGAACCCGGGCACCTAGAAGGTGTCTCATCTACCATCGGGGGACGGATTTACGTAACTTCATACGACTGTCATCACGATTGGTGGGAACAGTAGCAAGCCCTGTCTTTCCTACTACGCACAAGATTGTTAACCTGAGCTCCGGATTCTCAGAAGCATCTGTGGGTGAGCTTTGTGGTTGTTCAGGCGCTTAGTCGTGTCCGACTCATTGCGACCCCAAGGATGGCAGCACGCTAGGCTTCCCTGTCCTTCACCATCTCCCAGACTTTGCTCAAATTCATGTGTGTTGAGTCAGTGATGCCATCCCACCATCTCATCCTCTGTCGTCCCCTTCTCCTCCTGCCCTCAATCTTTCCCAGTGTGAGGGTCTTTTCCAGTGAGTTGGCTCTTTGCATCAGGTGGCCAAAGAACTGGAGCTTCGCCATCAGTCCTTCCAATGAGTATTCAGGGTTGATTTCCTTTAGGATTGAGTGGTCTGCTCTCCTAACAGGTTTCAGTAATCCTACATAGTGTTATTGGCTGAAGGTGCCATGGTTTATGTCAAGCATTCCTTAATAAAGCTGAATTTAAAATAAAATTTTAAAAAATAGCAGCTGCATGAAAAAGAAAAGAGAATGAGAGAGGCATTTGGCCTTGTGACCAGGTTGAGAGTGATGACCAAGCTTCAGGCAGCGCCCCCAGACGCCACGCTAGAGTCAGGGAGCTGGCTCTGACCCGCCATGTGACCTCTCGTGGCCTCTGGTCAGCCAGAAGGAGGCGGCTCACTTCTTCTGCCAGCCTAGAGGGGCTTCTCTTACCTGACATTATAGCCGCCTTGCTGCTGCTGCTGCTAAGTCGATTCAGTCGTGTCCAACTCTGTGCGACCCCATAGACAGCAGTCCACCAGGCTCCCCCGTCCCTGGGATTCTCCAGGCAAGAATACTGGAGTGGGTTGCCATTTCCTTCTCCAATGCATGAAAGTGAAAAGTCAAAGTGAGGTCACTCAGTCGTGTCCAATTCTTAGCGACCTCGTGGACTGCAGCCTACCAGGCTCCTCCATCCATGGGATTTTCCAGGCAAGAGTACTGGAGTGGGGTGCTATTGCCTTCTCCAATAGCCGCCTTACAAGACGGTATATTCAGAAACCAGTCCTATGACTTAGTATCAGTGAGAGGAGAGGGAAGGAAAAATCTTGCAGATGAAGGAGCAAAAATCTGCAGTTATTTCAAAATGAAAATATCTACTCTCCATGCATGTTCCACAGGCAGAAGACTATAAGACACATTATAATATCACCTCCTCCCAGCCTCTGGCCTGGGTTTATTCCAGTTTGATCCTCCTAATGAAATATGAAAATTCTCTGTTCCACACAGTCCTCAGTGTGAATGCACAGAGAGAAATAGGAAAAGGAGACGCCCCACCAAGAAGATTACTCTCTTCTCCACTCCTGAGCCGAGCTCGTGCACTGGCTCTTTGAGAGATCTAGAAAGTACATTTTCTGAAATGATGGATTTGCAGGAACCTGCAGCAGAGCCTACAATTAGGAGAATAACCTGACTCACCGCCCTGTTCTGAGCGCCGTCCCCAGCCCTGCAGGAGGAAGGGTAAAACAGGTCTGCGTGGACCAGCGTGGAGGGATGCGCACCCCAAACTCGGGGTGTGTCCACCCGTTAGGAGCCCAGCGGCCACTGCTGCTCTGGCTGAGGGGCCAGTGCCTCCTGCAAGTCAGAAAAGATGCTGGGGATGAAGGGAGGCTCAGCGGTGTGCTCCTGTAGGGTTTTCACGTCTGTGAAGTGCCCCAAGCCGGGGATCATCCAGAGGCTGATATAAACGGAACTGAGGACGTGAACTGTCCCCACCCGTGGCTCTGTTTAGACGACTGCTCCCCGTTAGTGACCTTGGCAGCGCTCACAAGATGAATGCTTGAAAACAGAACCGTTCGAATTTGTGCTTTGATAAATGCCAACTCCTCCAAACCTCGATAAAGTGGACTATGTAACATTAAAATAAACGAGAACAGGCTCTGCAAACTATAGCACCATCACACCCCCAAAGCAGAGTGAGCCTCAAGAGTGCAAGGAAACGGTAGCCCCCAGACCCTAGTCATTGCAGAGCTGCCGGGAGGTGACCCGTGACAGCGGCGCCACCATCCCTGCTGCCTGTGTTGGCCTCAGTTATGTTTACACACACAGGCCCGTCTGAGGACACCCTGGTTGATGGCTGCCGTCATGTCTGGACCACAACGGAGAGAAAGCTCAAGATTTAGTGGAGGAAACTCATCTGATCCTGAGGACTAGGAATGGCTTGCTCATCAAGTAGATTTTTGGTTCTAAAGTTCTGGGTTCCCAATATTCATTTATAGAAAACATTGAAAATATACTTTGTAAAAATACTAAAAAGAGAAGATTATTATTAATCTTCTTTATTACCCTTCTTTATGTGATTTTACATTGGTGAAATCTCATTATATATAGTATCTAAATTTTATTAGATGTAACACATATATTATGTAAATGTAATATGTAAAAAAGTAATCCTTACAAGCATCAGTTTACTGGCTCCATGGTGTCCTCCTGGTGCTCTGTTGGCTGGAAGTAAATATTATTATCACCAATTTACTGATGAAGGATCTCAAAGAGGCCACGGAGTGGTCAGAGGCCACGTGGCCAGACCGTAACTGGCCAGGACCTGTCTCCATAGCTTGGGCACTTCCCCCCCCCCCCGTTCTCTTCCCCGGTTTTGGGGTCCCAACCTTCCATGGATCATGGCAATCACTTGAAGCCTTTCCTTGAGGTTCTCTTCATCATCCCGTCGTGCTGAGACAGTTTAGGGGTAAATCAGTCTGGACTTGGCATCTTCCGTGGAGAGTCCTGTTATCTTTTCAGAGGAAGAAAATCACGAGCTATTCCTAGCAAATTGGTCACAGTCATGTTCTAATAACACGCGTACCACTCTCTACGTGGACCAGGGGTGATGCTCAGGCAGGAGGAAGCTGGACAAGGAGGTGGCTTAATCTTTGTTTTAAGCAACCAATCACAGCCTCCTTTTGGGAGGAGGTATCACACCCCTCACAGGGTACCACTTGCTGATGGAGCTCATCCCTTCCATGCGTGAGGAGCCTGGGGGCTGCTGCTCATGCTAGAGGAATTCCGGGGGGACAGGGCAGGTGGGTGGCATCTGCAGACAGAGCCCAAAGCCTCTGCCAGCTTCGCCTTTGTCATCGCCACGTCATGACTCATCTTTCTGCGTTCTCCAGACCACACGGATGGACGGCTTTCTGTGAGCAAGAGCCGTGTCTGTCACTCTGCCCAGGCCACCTGGCTGGAAGGTGCTCACACATCCCCAGCTGTCCCTGGGGCTCAGCTGCGCCCACACCCACGCACACTCACACAGCCACACCCGAGTGGGTCCACGGCCCTGGGCCAGGACTGGTGGGATCCCCCCTGCCAGACCACCTCCCCTGACCACATGGGTATGACTTGAGCTGACAACAGACAATCACAAACAGTAGCTCAAATTTATACTTTTCTAAAAAAAAAAAAATGTTTTTAAATGTTTATTCTTCATGTCCAGGCTGGTTACATGCATTCAATCGTCACAGAAACCCTGCAAGATTTCTCATTCTTGTCTCCAGTTTACAGGCAGGACAGCAAGGGGCGGAGGGGCCATGTGTCTTCTCTAAGTTCCAGGGCTGGGGCGGCCAGGCAGGAGCATGTGGGAGGCCATGGTTCCAACAGTGGTGTCATTTGCCTCTTGCAGCCAGTTCCTATACCACTTCTCTTATTAAAGAGGGAAAGAATCAAATATAAGCCAAGCCATAGTCAATATTCCTTATTAAAAAGCAAAACAAAAGCCTCAAATCCCCACTCATTCCCCACTTCTCATTAAATTGTGTTGCTATAAATCACCAAGAAAGACCTCTCAGGTCTAGCCCTCAGGGAGGGTGAATGCGGAGACCCCTCCAGCTCCCTCAAGCAGCAGTGTGCCCTCGGATGGTTCCAGGAAGGAGCAGCAGGGGGCAGAGCTGGCCTGGGTATGCACCAGCTTCCTCTGATGCTTTGCAAACAGAATCCCACAGGTTTCTGCTTTTGTTTCAACTTTGTATTTTGCATTGAGATCAGTGGATTAACAATGCTGTGAGTTTCAGGTGAACAGAGAAGGGACTCAGCCATAGATATATATACATCTATCCATTCCCCTCCAAACCCCACTCCCTTCCAGGCTGCCACATAACACTGAGCAGAGTTCCCTGTTCTGTACAGTAGGTCCTGATTGGTCATCCATCTTAAATATAGCAGTGTGTACATGTCTGTCTCAAACTCCCCAACCGTCACTCCTTCCCACTGCCACAACCAAAAGTTTGGTTCTAAGCTTGTGAGTCTCTTTCTGTTTTATAAGAAAGTTCATGTATCATTTCTTTTTAGATTCCAAATATAAGGGATATCAACCATATTTCTCCTTCTCTGTCTCCTGCAGGTTTCTGTTACAGGAAGTCTATGATCTCCACACAAGTGATTGGGAAATTCAGTGTACTAATTTGTCAAAAAAAAAGTTTCTTTTTGTACATGCAGAGAGATATTGATATTTATACGGATCTATACACATTTAGGAGCAACCCCACGTCCAAGGAGTGGTGGCTGCAAGGGTGCAGGAGGGCCTAGAGGAGCTATCCCATGTTCAAAGTCAGGAGGGGCGGCAGTGAGGAGATTCCCCTCGTCCAAGGTAAGGAGCAGCAGCTGAGCTTTCCTGGAGAGGCCGTGAAGAGATACCCCACACCCAAGGTAAGAGAAACCCAAGTAAGACAGAGGTGTTGCAAGAGGGCATCAGAGGGCAGACATACTGCAACCATACTCACAGAAAACTAGTCAATCTAATCACACTGGGACCACAGCCTTGTCTAACTCAATGAAACTAAGCCATGCCCCTGGGGCCATCCAAGATGGGCAGGTCATGGTGGAGAGGTCTGACAGAATGTGGTCCACTGGAGAAGGGAATGGTAAACCACTTCAGTATTCTTGCCTTGAGAACCCCATGAACAGTATGAAAAGGCAAAATGATAGGATACTAAAAGAGGAACTCCTCAGGTCAGTAGGTGCCCAACACACTACTGGAGATCAGTGGAGAAATAACTCGAGAAAGAATGAAGGGATGGAGCCAAAGCAAACACAATACCCAGTTGTGGATGTGACTGGTGATAGAAGCAAGGTCTGATGCTGTAAAGAGCAATATTGCACAGGAACCTGGAATGTCAGGTCCATGAATCAAGGCAAATTGGAAGTGGTCAAACAAGAGATGGCATGAGTGAACGTTGACATTCTAGGAATCAGTAAACTAAAATGGACTGGAATGGGTGAATTTAACTCAGATGACCATTATATCTACTACTGCGGGCTGAAATCCCTCAGAAGAAATGGAGCAGCCATCACGGTCAACAGAAGAGTCTGAAATGCAGTACCTGGATGCAGTCTCAAAAACTACAGAATGATCTCTGTTCATCTCCAAGGCAAACCATTCAATATCACAGTAATCCAAGTCTATGCCCCGACCAGTAACGCTAAAGAAGCTGAAGTTGAATGGTTCTATGAAGACCTACAGGATCTTTTAGAACTAACACCCAAAAAAGGTCTTTTTCATTATAGGGGACTGGAATGCAAAAGTAAGAAGTCAAGAAACACCTGGAGTAAAAGGCAAGTTTGGCCTGGTAATGCGGAATGAAGCAGGGCAAAGACTAATAGAGTTTTGCCAAGAAAATGCACTGGTCATAGCAAACACCCTCTTCCAACAACACAAGAGAAGACTCTACATGTGGACATCAACAGATGGTCAACACCAAAATCAGATTGATTACATTCTTTGCAGCCAAAGATGGAGAAGCTCTATACAGTCAGCAAAAACAAGAGTAGGAGCTGACTGTGGCTCAGACCATGAACTCCTTATTGCCAAATTCAGACTTAAATTGAAGAAAGTAGGGAAAACCGCTAGACCATTCAGGTATGACCTAAATCAAATCCCTTATGATTATACAGTGGAAGTGAGAAATAGATTTAAGGGCCTAGATCTGATAGATAGAGTGCCTGATGAACTATGGAATGAGGTTCGTCACATTGTACAGAAGACAGGGGTCAAGACCATCCCCATGGAAAAGAAATGCAAAAAAGCAAAATGGGTGTCTGGGGAGGCCTTACAAATAGCTGTGAAAAGAAGAGAGGCGAAAAGCAAAGGAGAAAAGGAAAGATATAAGCATCTGAATGCAGAGTTCCAGAGAATAGCAAGAAGAGATAAGAAAGCCTACCTCAGCGATCAATGCAAAGAAATAGACGAAAAGAACAGAATGAGAAAGACTAGAGGTGTCTTCAAGAAAATTAGAGATACCAAGGAAACATTTCATGCAAAGATGGGCTCGATAAAGGACAGAAATGGTATGGACCTAACAGAAGAAGAAGATATTAAGAAGAAGTGGCAAGAATACACACAAGAACTGTACAAAAAAAGATCTTCATGACCCAGATAATCACAATGGTGTGATCACTCACCTAGAGCCAGACACCCTGGAATGTGAAGTCAAGTGGGCCTTAGAAAGCATCACTATGAACAAAGCTAGTGGAGGTGATGGAATTCCAGTTGAGCTGTTTCAAATCCTGAAAGATGATGCTGTGAAAGTGCTACAGTCAATTTGCCAGCACATTTGGAAAACTCAGCAGTGGCCACAGGACTGGAAAAGGTCAGTTTTCATTCCAATCCCAAAGAAAGGCAATGCCAAAGAATGCTCAAACTACCACACAATTGCACTCATCTCACATGCTACTAAAGTAATGCTCAGAATTCTCCAAGCCAGGCTTCAGCAATACGTGAACCGTGAACTTCCAGATGTTCAAGCTGGTTTTAGAAAAGGCACAGGAACCAGAGATCAAATTGCCAACATGCGCTGGATCATGGAAAAAGCAAGAGAGTTCCAGAAAAACAACTATTTCTGCTTTATTGACTATGTCAAAGCCTTTGACTGTGTGGATCACAATAAACTGTGGAAAATTCTGAAAGAGATGGGAATCCCAGACCACCTGACCTGCCTCTTGAGAACCCTATATGCAGGTCAGGAAGCAGCAGTTAGAACTGGACATGGAACAACAGACTGGTTCCAAATAGGAAAAGGAGTACGTCAAGGCTGTATATTGTCACCCTGCTTATTTAACTTCTATGCAGAGTACATCATGAGAAACCCTGGGCTGGAGGAAACACAAGCTGGAATCAGGATTGCCAGGAGAAATATCAATAACCTCAGATATGCAGATGACACCACCCTCATGGCAGAAAGTGAAGAGGAACTAAAAAGCCTCTTGATGAAAGTGACAGAGGAGAGTGAAAAAGTTGGCCTAAAGCTCAACATTCAGAAAACGAAGATCATGGCATCTGGTCCCATCACTTCATGGGAAATAGATGGGGAAACAGTGGAAACAGTGTCAGGCTTTATTTTTTGGGCTCCAAAACCACTGCAGATGGTGACTGCAGCCATGAAATTAAAAGACGCTTACTCCTTGGAAGAAAAGTTATGACCAACCTAGATAGCATATTCAAAACCAGAGACATTACTTTGCCAGCAAAGGTCTGTCTAGTCAAAGCTATGGTTTTTCCAGTGGTCATGTATGGATGTGAGAGGTGGACTGTGAAGAAAGCTGAGTGCCGAAGAATCGATGCTTTTGAACTGTGGTGTTGGAGAAGACTCTTGAGAGTCCCTTGGACTGTAAGGAGATCCAACCTGTCCATCCTAAAGCAGATCAGTCCTGAGTGTTCATTGGAAGGACTGATGCTGAAGCTGAAACTGAAACTCCAGTACTTTGGGCACGTCATGCAAAGAGTTGACTCATTGGAAAAGCCTCTGATGCTGGGAGGGATTGGGAGTAGGAGGAGAAGGGGATGACCGAGGATGAGATGGCTGGATGGCATCACGGACTCGATGGACGTGAGTCTGAGTGAACTCTGGGAGTTGGTGATGGACAGGGAGGCCTGGCATGCTGCGATTCATGGGGTCGCAAAGAGTCAGACATGACTGAGTGACTGAACTGAACTGAACTGATCCACATTTATATGCATATATATTGATGTGCATGTCTTTCTGTACAAATGGTTATGGTGGTTTAGCTGCTAAGTTGTGTGCAAGTCTTGAGATCCCACGGTCTGCAGCCCTGCAGGCTCCTCTGGCCATGGGAATTCTCCAGACAGGAATACTGGATGGGCTTCCATTTCCTTCTCCAGGGGATCTTCCTGACCCAGGGATCGAACCTGCATCTCTTGCACTGCAGGCAGATGCTTTATCACTGAGCCTCCAGGGAAGACCTCTGTACATAAATATAGATAAATATAGATAACTAGAACCATAATAGATGGAATCATCATTAAATTAGGGGAGTGTTTTTACGAGTTCTTTTAGACAGAGTAATTTAAATCAGTATTTTAAATCAGTTTAGGAACTTCTGAGTTGTGTTGCATAATTAATTGCTTGACTCATCTTTTCCTAATGTCCCAATGGAGTTCTCATGAACATGCAGACAGCGTGTAAAGCTGCCATTCTGCTGGAAATCGAGAGTCAGTTCATGGTTGTCCAGACGCAGGGAACAATCCCCCCAAAGCCAAGGTAACGCCCAGGGGCAGCACCAAGACTGAGGGTCCCAGGGGACCACCCTTCCCAGACCCGCCGCCTCCAGGGCTGAGGCCCGGCTCCCGGCACCGCCCTGACCTGACCCCGCTCTCTCAGAGATGCCCCGTGACGCGCCAAGCAGTCAGACCCCCCCCCCACCTTAGAGACAGAGCCCCGGGCGCTGGGAGCGGCACCCCGAGATCGCGGCTCGCCTTTAACCGTGGGTTCCGACGGGGTGGGGGGGAGGTGCGCGGTCCGCACTGCGGCTCCTCCTGCTGGGTCGGCCGCCGGGAAAGGACGGGAGCGAGTCGGGGCAGGAGTTTGAAAAGCCACTGGAGTAGAGGCGGGCAGAACACAGCTGAAACTATGTTCTAAGAAAAACAAAGCTCTGTTTAATTGGTAAAATTCACTTCAACCAATGTTGCTTGAGGAACAAGCCCGGGCCCGGTCCTATTCAGGACGCTAAAGAGATCACCGGGAATGAAGTCCCAGCTTGTGTGGACCCCGTGTTCCCGCAGGAGCACGGCTTGTCTCTGACCCCGTCTCTCTCTCTCTCTCTGGATCTTTCTCTCCCTCTCCACTCTCTCTCTCCAGCTCTGTCTCTCACCATCTCTAAATGTATCTCCCTCGCTGACTCTCTGTCTCTCTCCCCCCTCCATCTGTCTCTCTCTCTTTCTCTCTCCCCCTCTCTCCCCTTCTCTCCCCATCTCCATCTGTATCTCTCTCTCTCCCCCTCTGCCTCTCCCCCCTTCTCTCTGTCTCTCCCTCCTCTCTCTGTCTCTCCCCCTGCTCTCTGTCTCTGCCCCGCCCCCCCCCCCCCCTCTGTCTCTCTCCCCTGCTCTCTCCCCCTCTCCATCTGTTTCTCACTGTGTCCCTGTCCCCGCATCTGGTCCTGCCACAGGATGGCGTCATGGTCTGCAGCTTCTTCCGTGGCATTAAAGGCCCTGTAGCGAGTGTCCAGAGCCCTCCAGGGCTGGTGACCTGAGGGAGCCTCCCGGGAAGGCAGGGTTGGTCTGACCTCACCTCTGAGTGAAGCATCACTTTCTGTGAGACACCAACCTGGGGCCACCCGGGATCAGGGAGCATCTCAGAACCACCATAGTAGAGTCAGGGCTTCAGGGCTGGGCTGGACCAGAGGCGCCTTAGCGTCTGAGGGCGATACCTCAACAACCCCAGATAGCTCTGGTCCCCAGCTTGATGGCACACAGGCCCCAGAGTGCCCATGTTTCACCTGATCTTCTACCCACCGAACTGCTCTGAGCCAACCTCAATGCAGCAGAAAGCATAATAATAAATATAGCTGACATAGAAGAGTTGGAGAAGGCAATGGCACCCCACTCCAGTGTTCTTGCTGGAAAATCCCATGGATGGAGGAGCCTGGTGGGCTGCAGTCCATGGGGTCTTGAAGAGTCGGACACGACTGAGTGACTTCACTTTCACTTTTCACTTTCATGCATTGGAGAAGGCAATGGCACCTCACTCCAGTACTTTTGCCTGGAAAATCCCATGGACAGGGGAGCCTGGTAGGCTGCAGTCCATGGGTCGCTAAGAGTCGGACACGACTGAGTAACTTCACTTTCACTTTTCACTTTCATGCATTGGAGAAGGAAATGGCAACCCACTCCAGTGTTCTTGCCTGGAGAATCCCAGGGATCAGGGAGCCTGGTGGGCTGCCTTCTGTGGGGTCACAGAGAGTCCAACACGACTGAAGCGACTTAGCAGCAGCAGCAGCAGCCATAGAAGAGTTCTAGTGTAACACGAATATTTGAGACTCAAAATGAACTAAACATCAGACAGTGTAAGTAAACATTGTAACTCTGAGCACAACACAAACATATATAAATATGCTGATCAAAAGGAGAAATGCAGAGCAAACATAACAATCTAACGCTACAGCTTGAGTCCCGAATCCTAACATAGGAAAACTAGGCCAGGTTTTTATCTGACACGGACGGTATGGGGAAGTTACAGCGTCACTTTGAAGCTGATCAGAACCGTGCGTCTGGAGTTCGTGTCTGGCCGTGGGGACAGCTGCCGGTGGGAGAGAGGGCAGCGGGCGGGGCGGAAGGCCCCGCAGGGCTGTGTCGCAGGAGGGTGAGGGCCCCCGTGGTTGGGGGAAGGGCCCCGAGTGTGTGGCTTTCTTGCCCCTTGCTCCAGTGTTTACATGACTGACGATAGTACAAATGTAGACCTTGGTCCAATATAGTCTCGTGGTGAAAGCAAAGGTCTTGCTAAAATAAAACCCACGAATTCAAGCTTTATTTGACATTGTTGTGGGGCATACAATTCATAGACGTGTCCCAAAGAGTTACAGTTGTCAGAATTCACACTCTTACACACACACAAGAACCAGTTCAGAGCCGACAGTGACTGTAATAAGAAGCACTGCGGCTCAGCCCTGGCACTTTCTGTCTCAGCTCATCATCAAACAGGCTGCAGAAATGTTTGAGCTTCAGAAGACTTGACTCTGTAAGTCTGCGCAGGGCCCTGTGGTGATCTTGAACATTTAGGAGGGGGGTCCTTCGAATGCTGCTGTAATTAGGAACCTTTATTCCAGCATTCAAGAGAGGAGATGCCAAAGGACTTCTCCGTGGAAACTGGGTGACACGCGAGGCAGGACATCCGTGCAATCACCCTGTGGAGAGTCAGCAGATTAAACGGTGACAGCTCCAACTGGATGAGATTTAATCCAACATTCTGTAATTATGCTTTAGAATAGGCCAATCTACAAAGCATCTTTTGCTAGAATTCTCATTTTTAATCAGAAAAATTAAATTTTACAGATGGCTATTCTATACTAGGTGGAATAAAATTGAAAAGATCTATGATTTTGAAATGTCTAGATTTAATAAAACACTAAAAATTATAATTAGAGACAAGTTATTGAATGCATTTTGCTTCATACAAATCAGTGCAAAAAAAAGGTACTTTTCATGGGGACAAAATATCTGCCAACACAATATTCAAGCTAAAATATTTATAATTTCAATATGAAAAAATCACAAAATTGAAAAAAGTTCTACTGTAGCATGGTTGGCTTTAAATAAACTTGGTATTTCTGCACCCTATCACAATTTTTTTCCTTATGGTCAATTAAAAGTGTTGAAAACCTGTAACCACAATACATAACTTTAAAAAAGAAACAGATATTTTATGCAGACATAAATTATAAGATGAAATTATAAAAAGCATATATTTTTAGAAATTATGAGTGATATAGGATCAGCAAGGATACAGTCAACAGTTTTTAAAATTAAGTGACTATGAATAAGAATAATAACTCTGCTTAAGTGTTTTTTAATATTCAGATAATATAAACAAACCTTTTATATTTTGCTTCAATGTACATGAATATATAATATTTTCTTTCTTAAACAAAACTTCAAATTACATAATCTTAATACTTTTAGCACCTTTTAAGTCTCAGCTTGTCTGCCTCTGCTTAGGTGACAAATTACACAGTTGCCTTGGTTACAGGGCATTAGCCCAGCAACAAATGAAGTGGCGTCTTTGATGTTTATATTTCTACCCTCAGGTTGAAGCCGCAACTGGGCTGAGGCCCAGTTTGGATGCTCTTGGTCCTTTTCCATAATTCTCTTATAACCTCAATTCAATTGAAAGGATAGAAATGTGAAAATGAAATTTAAAAAGAAATGAGGAGAATTTTCCTTCTGGGAAGATGGAGTAGACATACTTTCCCTCTCTTCCTCTCACTAAGCATAACTAATAACCCTGACCATAATACATAAAACAAGCGTGAGCAGGCTCAGAAGGGAGGCTTCCCCGAGGGCCTCTGGACTCAGGACTGACATATGGCGAGGTCCCTGTGCTTCCCAGGCCACAGGTGCCACCAGGAGACCCCAGCAGAAGCCCTCTATCTCGTGAAAGGGCCAGGACAGGAGCAGCCCCAAGACAGAGTCCTTTCAGACAGGAACCTCTGCTCCAGCCACACCACACACAGTCCCTGCCCGCCAACCATCCCAGACGAGTGGGCACCCACCTGTCCCCAGACAGCAGCCCCTCCACCGCCCAGCAAGTGCAGGGACGTCAGCTGGGACAGGCCAGCAACACCCAGATTCTTACTCCGTGACGCTCAAAACACCCAGCCTCCAGTCAGTATCCATGCACAGTAAGAGGCAGGAAGATCTCAAAGTGCATGCAAGGAGACGGAAGGGAGCTGCTTCAGTCGTCTGACAAACGTGCCATCGTGAGCAAGCAACACAGGGGACACGAATGCACAGAGCAGGAGCCCCGGCAAAGAAACTACAACCTCCAAGCGAGAAACAGAAGCTGAAAGGAGCCCAGCAGAAATGTCAGAGGCAACGATTTGAGCAACACAGCAAGTTAGGACAGTAGTAGTCATGGCCTGAGAAGTCAGTCACCTCTATCCTGTGCTTCTAAGCACCCCCCGCAAAAAAAGAAACTAAATGCATAAGCCCACTCAGCTCTAGATTCTTTTAAAAATTTCTAGAACTATATTTTTATTTATTATACTTTTATGGAAGTATAGTTGGTTTACAGTGTTGTGTCATTTCAGATGTGCAGCAAAGTAATCAATCATATATACACACGTATCTTTCTTTCAGATTCTTTTCACTTACAGATTATTACAAAATATTGAGCGTAGTTCCCTGTGCTATACACTAGGTTCCTGTGGATTATGTTTTAAATATAGTTGGGTGTATATGTTAACCCCAAACTCCTAATTTATTCGTCCCACTTCACCTTTCTTGTTCGGTAACTGCATTTTTAAATCACCTCCCCCGCCCACCCCCGACTAGGGAGAATTATTTCAGGTTCTCCTCCCTGTAGGCAGTGTGTTACTGGGTGGCCTTGGACCAGGCCTGCCAGTCCTGTTTGATGCTACATCTCATCTGTACACACGCCAAGATGCATAAACATGTAATCAGAAGCCTTTCAAACTGTTTTCACACTTCCCCAATGGTAATATTTCACCCAATAACTTCATTTCCACATCTTTGACTCTTGCAATGACACATTTAGCACTGTGAATATCCAACGCCAGGCTGGAAAAGATGTTTGCCTCCTGTGATGAGTTACTGAATATCAGAAGGGCTTCCAAATTCCTTTCTGCCTTTCCCAAAGGAATCCAAGTGTATTTACCCAGCACTAAAATCACTGCAGATGGTGACTGCAGCCATGAAATTAAAAGACGCTTACTCCTTGGAAGAAAAGTTATGACCAACCTAGATAGTATATTCAAAAGCAGAGACATTGCTGACTAAGGTCCGTCTAGTCAAGACTATGGTTTCTCCTGTGGTCATGTATGGACGTGAGAGTTGGACTGTGAAAAAGGCTGAGTGCCGAAGAATTGATGCTTTTGAACTGTGGTGTTGGAGAAGCCTCTTGAGAGTCCCTTGGACTGCAAGGAGATCCAACCAGCCCATTCTGAAGGAGATCAGCCCTGGGATTTCTTTGGAAGGAATGATGCTAAAGCTGAAGCTCCAGTACTTTGACCACCTCATGCAAAGAGTTGACTCATTGGAAAAGACTCTGATGCTGGGAGGGATTGGGGGCAGGAGGAGAAGGGGACGACCAAGGATGAGATGGCTGGAAGGCATCACTGACTCGACAGACGCGAGTCTGAGTGAACTCCAGGAGTTGGTGATGGACAGGGAGGCCTGGTGTGCTGTGATTCATGGGGTTGCAAAGAGTCAGACACGACTGAGCGACTGAACTGAACTGAACTGAACTGAACTGATTTAAACACAAAGTCCTCCTGTTTAAATGTTATTGGTATCTCCGTTTCTAGATGATAAATAATTACGTGTGCCAACTTCTGGTTTTTAAAGCATCTTTCACAGGTACTCTCATTTCAGGGTCACAAACCCTGAGGAGGAGACATGATAGGTAGGTGGGTGTCATCACAGACACACCATCTGGGCAGAGAGATTAGGAATAAGCATTTGCATCTGCCACTGGTCACCCACAGTGGCTTCCCTGGTGGCTCAGTGATAAAGAATCTGCCTGCAATGTGAGAGATGCAGGTTTGATCCCGGGGTCAGGAAGAGCCCCTGGAGAAGGAAACGACAACTCACTCCAGGATTCTTGCCTAGAGAATCCCATGGTCAGAGGAGCATGCTTGTCTATAGTCCATGGGGCCACAAAGAGTCTGACGCAGCTGAGAAAGCAAGCAAGCTTCCCCAGTTGCATGTTGGCCCCCTCTGACCTTGGGGTCTCATCTTCTTCTTCCAGGTTCTTCTTCTTTAAGCATCGGATCCCACCCAGAAAGTCACCATTTTGCATCTTAGGAACTCACTCTAGATTCCCACACTTCCTTCCAGCTCCCTCTGCTAGCAAGTGAGTCATTTTTCTGCCCCTTGTCTGATCCTAAGGCTGTTTACTTTCTTCCCTATAAACGCACCTGGATCTTCCTCACCTCTGCCCACACCCACCTGCCAGGTCACCTGCCTGGGGTGCTCTTCTGACTTCTGGCTTCTTGAACTCTGCCTCCCAAAATGTAGTTCAAATCCTACCTCCTCCTAGAGTCCTTCCACAGGAATTGCTAAAGCAATTAATGTCAAAGTAATTCATCTGGAAGTGAGTCTAAAAAGGATCTTGTGATATATTGTTATTTTACTCATCATGGATTTAGATCTTGTTCCTTAGACTCTATTATAATCTTTTTATCAGCAGGAAGGTTCTCAAATATTCTTTGTATTTTTATAATGACTGTGTGTGTGTGCTGACTCTCTGCTGCCCCATGGACTGTAGCCTGCCAGGTTCCTCTGTCCACGGGATTTCCCAGGCAAGAATACTGGAATATGTAAAACAAATCACAGAAAAGGTGTTCCATAGGTCTCTGTTGGTTTCATTTGACCTGGAAATAAAATTTTCTCACTAGAAATACCATTTCCTAATAGAATGTTATCATGCTTTGGTTTTAAAAAATATCTCTTCTAAAACTGTCTACAGATAACTCGACACAATTATCTATTAGAGGAAAAATGCATTTCTTTTCAAAAATGCAACAGTTTTAAAATGTCAGTAAAAGGAAATCTTTGTACCCAAAATGCCACGATTAGAAATGGAACCGTAGAGAATCTTATATGTGGTTGTTGGGGGGGGGGTGAAAAGTTTCAGCAGATGGTCAGAGTGAGCGGAGAAGACAAAATGAAGGTATATGGGGGTCGTATGGTACCTCCATATCACACGGAGGCTACTCGAGAGGATGGAGCCTAGCCTGAGAGCTAGCAGGGGTCTGGCGAGAGCCCTTGCACCATCAGGACCCTCCGGGAGTCCCGGGGTCGCTGGACGGGAGGGGACTGCACAGGAGGCCCGCCCGCACCAGCCTGGAAGCAGGGCAGGGCTCCTGCTCGCATGGGCTCAGCCCGGAGGGGCGGCAGCCCTGAGCCTGCATGCCCGGATTAGAGTCCACGCCACGTGGATGGGACTCGCTGACAGACTTAAGGAAAAGGGCAGCTTACTGGGTTTTGTACTACCTTTTAAAATAATCACCTTTGCTGTTGTGGAGAGAACAGGCTGGTCAGGAGTGAGCAGATTATGTAGAGATGAGTTAGGAGACAGTTGTGAGAGTCTAAACAGGAAATGATGGCAGCTTGGGTTGGATTTAACAGGCCTCTGTGGAGAAAAGATTTGATGCAAGACGTGGGTTCAGGATACGAGATGGATGGAAGAGATATACGGGTTGGAGATGTGTTTTATTCCAGATCATTTCTAGGTTTGGCGCTTAACTAATCAGGTGGATGATGTGCTAGCTAACTGAACTATGAGTGATATATAACCTAGGGCAAAATATATCCCAGGGAGTGTCCTCACGGACCAAGTGGGAATCTTCCTCTTTTATAAAAACACAGCTGAAGTACAGGTGATGAAGGGCTTACTCTGAGCATCACAAAGACAGAACGAAAACTTAAAACATCTTTAATGCCACAATCTGTACTTTTTACCCACTCATGGGGCTTCCCGGCTGGCTCAGTGGTAAAGAATCCACCTGCAATGCGGGAAACCTGGGTTCCATCCCTGGGTCGGGAAGATCCCCTGGAGGAGGAACCAGCAACCCACTCCAGTATCCTTGCCTGGAGAATCCCATGGACAGAGGAGCCTGGCGGGCTACAATCCAGGACTCAGACAGTGGGACACAAATTGAGCCTCCCCGCCCGCTCCCCACCCCCCACACACGGAACTAACTAATGCTTAGAAATAGGGAGTTTCCTCAAAGTAAAGGAAAATCCCAAACCCTCAGCGCCCCCTCTCGGTGGGGGCTCCTTCCTCCTCCAGACGCAGGTGTGGTGACGTCACTGGGGGCGGGGTCTCTGGGAAAGCGCTCCTGACCCCCACCCTCCCGGCTCCTGCGCTCTAGGCAGAGAGGCGCCTCCAGCAGGAGCGCTGACGTTCCCCTGGCACAGGCTTCCCCCAGACCCTGTGCCCATCCCTGGAGGAGTCCAGTCAGTGGGATTCCCAGACCAACCCCCAACCCTGCAGGAAGCAAGGAAGGAGGGAGGAAAGAAGAAACATTTTCTGTTTAAAAACCTGTTTGATTAGGAGAGGCTTTGCCCCTGGTAAGTGAATTCACATGGTAAAGCCAAATCTTGTCGGTTGTACATCTGACTCTGCGCTATTTCATTACGCTTTTGGTTTGGGAGGACAGTTTCTTTTGATCATCTCAAATTGTTTCAACTACACAAAGGTGGAAAAGAAAAGTTTGAGGTGGGATCCAGGAACCCCCGTGTCTAGGGTGGCGGTAAGACTCCACCTGAGACAGCAAGGGCCATAGGTTTGCGAGGAGTTGAATTCCAGGGCGGCCCCTAGCGACACTCACGTCTGCCACCTCGCCTGCCTCCTCTCCCGAGAATGCTGACCCCTTCCTGCTGTCATGAAGCTTAAAGCCTGGTCTACAAAGAAGAGTTTTCTCTACAGGAAATGAATACTGAGTTTCAGTAAAGCATTTGGATTCAGCTTCCAAACAGTGAAAAGATGAGGGCAAAAATGAAAAAGGAGGCAGGAGGAAAGAGAGGAGTCTTCTTTGCATTCAGGACATCTGGGAGTTTTGCAACTGACAGACTCAGCCTTCAGGACATGAAGGGTCAGTGACCACCTGCCTTTCTCCTTTCTCCACACTCTCCCCTCCTCAGGCTGGGTGCCCTAACTCTTGACTAATAGAAGGTCCACGGGGGGCTGCAACGGGAGATGCATTGTGGGCTTGGAGGGTACGCTGTTGACATGGCAACTCCCGGGAGTCAGGACAAGTCTGAACAGGCTCCGGGTGAGAGAGCGGAAGGCAACCTCGCGCGGCTTCATCAGCCCTTCATGGGCTTCTGTGGCTTCCCTCCAGGAGACCAGCTGCAGGTCCTGCCCACCAGGCCTGGCCAGGCTCCAACGCCGACTTCTGCTCTGTGAACTGCCACCGGCTGTTTGCGGACCCCTCACATTAAGAAGGCCCCTCAGCAAGCAGTAAAGCTGTGGTCTTTGAAGCAGGATGCCAGAGCCTGAGTCCTGACTCACGGCTGTGAGTTTGAACCTGCGTTAGTGATCTAACGCCCCTGTGTGCATCTCACTTCATTCACAAAGGGGAGGTGACATCAGTCACCTGATGACATCAGGGCCCCCTTCCTAAGGCTGTGAGCACTGAGGCTTGCTTATGAGACACTTAGAACACCACTCGAACCAGTATGTCAGAGTCTGAACAAACTGAACGTGATCTAAGAATGGAAGCTATTGCCTTATGATCCTAGGGTGGTGTAAAAACAAAAGGCACACGGTTTCTACCGTGTCATCAGGACCAGCTACAGAGCAAGTGACCTGGGCCCACCGCTCGCCGGGGCCCAGGCACTGGAGTGAGCACTTTGCCTGTTTGTTTTTAGTTTTCTCTTGTTTCCTGTGGTTCTAGTTCATTTGCAAGAGGAGATGTTCCCCCTGCTCCCACACACATGCTTCCTGAACTGGGGAGCCCAGAACAAACATGGTCCTAATTACAGGGACCACAGACACCCACCTCCACATGGTTTAGCCAAAGTGAGTTTACATTTGTAATCAACAAACACTGTGAGCTGATTATAAGAAATACAAGAGGTTGGAAGTTCAGTATAACCAAGTTCTGAGCATATTTAACAAAGAAATCGATAGTGTTGCTGTGAACACTCTCGAGGCCTATCTAAAGGTTAATTCTTTTTTTTTTTTTTTCCCTGCACTGTGTGGCCTGTGGGATCTTAGTTCCCCAGTCAAGGATTGAACACATGCACCCTGAAGTGGAAGCACGGACTGCTAACCACTGGGCTTCTGGGGAATCCCCTGATTCACTTTTAATAGACTTTGAAATTTCAGTGGTTCTAGAAGGTCTGAGGAAGAGGATGTGAGGGAAGGACATGGGAAGGTGATGGACTTCATTGCCCGTAAGAATCATTCATTTTATTATAACACTCTACCCACATCTATAGGCTTCCCTGGTGGCTCAGATGGTAAAGCATCTGCCTGCAGTGCAGGAGACCCAGGTTCAATCCGTGGGTTGGGAAGATCCCCTGGAGAAGGAAATGGCAACCCACTCCAGTACTCTTGCCTAGAAAATTCCATGGACTGAGGGGCCTGGTGGGCGACAGTCCATGGGGTCACAAAGAGTCGGACTGAGTGACTTCACTTCACTTCTTCCACATCTACAGTTCTCAACTTTTCATGAGTTTAAGAAACAGAAGACCCAGATTCACTTTCCCGTAGCCTGGGAAACATAAAGGATATTTTTAAAATAATCATAGACTAGAAACGGACTAGCTGGTTCCAGGGAAAAGCTCAGGTGAGAACTGCTGGTCTCATATTATGCTCACAGTTGGCTGGTCTTAGCCTTCATCCCATTCAGGCAAGTTCCCTCTGCTCCTGTTTTAGTTCAGGCTTTTTGTTAGAAATGGATGCTTAATTATAACCTATGCTTTCGGCCACCTATAGATATAATTACAATCTTCCTCGCTTTAATTTGGCAGTCACTAAGCATTATTATGTTTTCTTATTAAAAAAAAAAAAAGTACTCTTGCCTTCCAGTCAAATCTGCCATCCAGTGGGTCCAAAATTTCCGTGATCGCCTCTCCTTTTGTCTGGGACATGCTTCCTCCATCATGAAATCAGACAAGTCAAGTGTGAATCCCAGCTCCAATGGGACAACAGGAGTGTTACTCATTGATGAGATGCAATGTCATGTATATGGAGTGTGGGCAGTGCCTGGCACACAGCTGGACCGCAGTAAACGGTGGTACCGTCAGCATCTCTGTCAGGGGTGTGCTTCTCCAGGAAACCCTGGTCCCAGCATCAGGACCACCTCCCTCTTCCGGGTGCTTCCTCTGAGGCCCCCATCCGCCCCCACCCCCACCCCTGACCTCAGCACAGCACGGGGCTGGGGCTGCCCTGGGGCTCAGCACAAACCCTGCTGGTGCAGACAGGCTCCTGTCCAACCCTGGAGAGCAGGCCCAGCAGGTAGCTGAGAGCCACCAGCCCTGGGCTGAAGAACGGCATGCCGGTCACCAGGCAGAGGAATTTGCTGGAAATGGAACCAAAGATTGAATATGCCCTGGAGTGGACAAGGCTGGGAAGAGACTGCAGTTCCTCAGACAAACTGAGAAAAGCAGCACTTCTGTGTGGAGAGGGCTCTGTTCGCAACATACCCACAGGAAACTGGGGCATATCATTTCTGAAAACATCAGGTCTTAAGTTTTACTGCAGTTGTTAAGAAGCATATCATTTTCTCCTGAGAAGTTCAAAGGACTTTTACAGGCCGTTCAGGAGGGAATTATTCAGCATACTTGTTCACTTGGCTCGCTTCACTCAAAGTCATGCCCATTAGATTCTGAAAAAAAAAATAATAATAATAATAACAGCACGATTTCAGTTCAAACACTGGCACTATCACCTGTTTGCTGTATTTGTCCTTTGCCATGAACGTTCATTAGCACTGCGGGTCAAACCCACAGGCAGCAAATGCATTTTAGGAAGTGGAGTTAGATGTGCAAGGTTTTAGCTATTTATAATTCCTATGACTTACAGTCTAATTGTAAGAGATTATATCTGTATCTTTCCATATTAGCCATAATGAGACTTTCATAGAGTAAACAGATATTGTACTTACTGCTGGCCATCACACCACAGATATATAACCAGTGGAGAACTGGCTCTCTGTAAGACCTTGATTTCCAATTTGTTCAAAACACCAGAAATTTTGTTCAAATTTTTTCATGTACTTTCTGCACTAAACTTCACTAAAGAACACAATGTATGTATATTCATAAAGGCCAGATGTTACTGGGTGAAACAGATTCTCCAAGCAATTATGTTTTTGGCAGCCGTGAGTCGACTGTCCTCAGAGGCTCAGAGCTTCCCAAGGACCTTTAATGTGTTGGTCAGATCTCATGTCCCAACAATGAAGCAATCACTAATTCTTTGGGCATTTGAGAACTGAAAGCTCAGACACGACTCAGGGGGCTTTGAGACTCTCGTCTATTTTCTTTCCTGCATGTTAAGGTCGTTTCTCAGTGACAAGGGGGAGAGAAATTCTCCATCACGTGGGGACCTGGCTGAGGCTCCCTTTCTGACAGGTTCCATCTCCTCCATGTTCTGTGTTCCCCGAAATCCCGGCTCTAGATCAGGAGGGTCAGCTGGGAGACAAGCTGGGGAGGAAGTGGGAAAAATCCTCTCTCTGCTTCACTTGACATCAGAGTTCTGCCTCAAGAATCCGTCCTCGGAATTCACTACACAGTAGTCAGTGGAGGCCATTTCTGTTTTGATTCTTAAACCTGACTTCTTGCTCCACGTGTCTAAGGAGCTGCAGGGCTCTGAGAATGGTCCATCCCAAGATGACAATTTCTTTCTTGTTTTTATGCATGTAAAATGTCAGCTACTTCAGATAAAATGCAATCATACTTACCCCATGCATTTAGGTGAGCAAACTATGATTTTAACATGAAAATTTACCTACTTTACTATACATAATTAGAATTTTTGAGTATGCTCATTTCCACAGAAAAAATAAATGGGTTCTCAAAAAATCGGTGACTATTTTAAATGTTTCAGAAACAGAAGCACTAAGACTAAGATGGGAAAGGAGTAACAGCTTCTTTGAAAGAGGAGGCAGTGGCTGCTCTTTGGTGGAAAGCTCTGAGAGATGCTCCCAGCACGGCCCTCAGAGGGGAGTGACAGACGGGGGTGAGCTTCCACAATGGCCCAGAGTTTCCCGGGCAGGGCGCCTTCCTGCAGGTTCTTGGTTCACTTTCATAACCTTCCAGAAAATGCCCCTCCCTGTTCAAACCTCCCTTGACCCGCTCTCTCATTCCTGGGAAAATTATCCAGAAGCCCGGTGTAGCCTCCTCCAGTGGAATGCGATCCAGCGGTGATCTTCAGCAGCACCTGATCAGCGTGAAGACAGTGGACGGTGATGGAGAGCCTGGGAGGTCCTGGAGCTGACGTCCCCCCAGGAGGAAGGAGCGGACTCCCTGAGTAAACTGCTCAGGCCTCACACACAACCCCCACCCCTCAGCCTGGGGGCCTCCTGCGACTCCAGGCTCCACCCTCCCTCGGGCGCAGCTCTGCCTCCTCATCCCCATTTCTGCAGAGTCCTGCCCCTTCCTATTCTCACAGTGACTTCCTCTAAACGTGTGTTCTGACAGCTCCTGATGCTCTGCATGTCAACACTGGAGAGAAGTCAGTACAGACGGTACTAGAACAAGCACCCTCCAAAGTGCAGTCAGCCCCCAGCCCTCGGATGGTTGTACCTCTGCCCTGCGAAAATCCAGACACAGTGATTCTCACCAATTTCTTGCTCTGGGGACCTGTTATCACTCACATTGAGCAGAACTCCAGGACCGGAGTGCCCTGACTGGGAAAGACGTCCCCACAAAGCTTGGAGTCCTTGCTAACGCCCACTCCCCACATTCAGTGCCCCCAAGCTCCCCGGTGGCCATGAGGCCCCCTTGCCACCCTCCCAGCTTGTCCTCACCTGCTCTCTGGGCCTTGTACCAGCTGATGTGCTCAAACGCTTCATTTCAAGATATACAGGGGATGAGTCAACAGTGGGTTCTGCACGGAGGCTGGGACGCTCCCCACCCAGATTTCCAGCTCGCCCACGAGCTCCCCACAGCCTCACGCACTGCCCACTGCTGGTCACAGAATCGTAGCGTCACGGAGAGAGATGTTTGGAGGAAGCTATTTCAGAAGCATTTTCATGCTGGTCCCTTTTTACTTTTGTAAACCCATCTTGGTATCGCTGGATCAACAACCATCTTGTGGCACCTGGCTCACCCTACCTGTGGCATTGCTGGAGACCATGTTTGGTGTAAAGGTTATTCCCTTTTACAGGTGACACATCTGTTCCTGGAGGAAGAAGTGTCGTTATCGTGAACCATTGGGCCAGAATGGACTGGCTGTTCTTGTGGAACTGCCTGATGACATAGAGCTACCTCAGATGAGACAATTTCCCTCCACGCTGGTCTCAGAAGTGTCCCCAGATTTGACTGAGCCATGCAGACTGATGTCTCCGGTCTCAAAAGTGCCCCCTGTCTTTATCTTCATTCCTAGGAAATAGAAATGATAGTCCCTTGGACTGCAGGGAGATCCAACCAGTCCATCCTAAAGGAGATCAGTCCTGGATGTTCGTTGGAAGGACTAATGTTGTAGCTGAAACTCCAATACTTTGGCCACCTGATGCGAAGACCTGACTCATTTGAAAAGACCCTGATACTGGGAAAGACTGAGGGCAGGAGGAGAAGAGGACGACAGAAGATGAGATGGTTGGATGGCATCACCGACTCAATGGACATCAGTTTGGGTGGACTCCGGGAGTTGGTGATGGACAGGGAGGCCTGGTGTGCTGTGGTTCATGGGGTCTCAAAGAGTCGGACCCAACTGAGCGACTGAGCTGACTGAACTGAACGGAGCAGAGAAAAGAAACAAGAGCCGTTCTGAAGACATGATTGACCATTTCTGTGACATACATGAGCCCCTTCAAACCCTCATATTCCCGAAGGAACGGATCTCACAGAAAGTGGCACGGTTTGAAGTAATGAATTTGCTGAAAAGAATGGACCTCAGAAATAAGAATGTGATTTACACCCAAGTACGACAGGTTTCACTTTTGCAGTAGACTGTCTAAGGGAGGTAAGAACCTGGATGCTGTCCATGACTTCATGGTGGCACACCCTGACAACACGCCACAGAAAGAGTGGCACCTTCTCCTCGGGGCCATTCCCAAGGAAAAGCACTCCATGTCCCCGGTATCCTGTGGGCGCCTTCCCCACACTGTCCCCTGACACGTCGTGGACGCGCTCCCCTCACTGTCCCCTCACGGCCAGTGGACACCCTCCCCACACTCGCCCCAGGTGCCCCGCGGACTCCTCCCCTCACTATCCCCTCACACCTCGTAGACGCCCTCCCATCACTGTCCCCTCAAGCCCTGTGGACGCCCTCCCCTCACTGTCCCCTCACGGCCCGTGGACACCCTCCCCACACTCTCCCCAGGCGCCCCATGGACACCCTCCCCTCACTGTCCCCTCACGGCCCGTGGACGCCCTCCCCACACTCTCCCCAGGCGCCCCATGGACACCCTCCCCTCACTGTCCCCTCACGGCCCGTGGACACCCTCCCCACACTCTCCCCAGGCGCCCCATGGACACCCTCCCCTCACTGTCCCCTCACGGCCCATGGACACCCTCCCCACACTCTCCCCAGGCGCCCCATGGACACCCTCCCCTCACTGTCCCCTCACGGCCCGTGGACGCCCTCCCCACACTCTCCCCAGGCGCCCCATGGACACCCTCCCCTCACTGTCCCCTCACGGCCCGTGGACACCCTCCCCACACTCTCCCCAGGCGCCCCATGGACACCCTCCCCTCACTGTCCCCTCACGGCCCGTGGACACCCTCCCCACACTCTCCCCAGGCGCCCCATGGACACCCTCCCCTCACTGTCCTCTCACGGCCTGTGGACACCCTCCCATCACTGTCCCCTCACGGCCTGTGGACGCCCTCCCCTCACTGTCCCCTCACGGCCCGTGGACACCCTCCCCACACTCTCCACAGACGCCCCATGGACACCCTCCCCTCACTGTCCTCTCACGGCCTGTGGACACCCTCCCATCACTGTCCCCTCACGGCCTGTGGACGCCCTCCCCTCACTGTCCCCTCACGGCCCGTGGACACCCTCCCCACACTCTCCGCAGACGCCCCATGGACACCCTCCCCTCACTGTCCTCTCACGGCCTGTGGACACCCTCCCATCACTGTCCCCTCACGGCCTGTGGACGCCCTCCCCTCACTGTCCCCTCATGACCTGTGGACACCCTCCCCACACTCTCCACAGACGCCCCATGGACACCCTCCCCTCACTGTCCTCTCATGGCCCATGGATGCCCTCCCCACACTCTCCCCTGACGCCCCGTGGACGCCCTCCCCTCGCTGTCCCCTCACAACCTGGGGACACCCTCCCCTCACTGTCCCCTCACGGCCCAGGGACGCCCTCCCCTCACTGTCCCCTCATGGCCCGTGGACGCCCTCCCCACACTCTCCCCAGGCGCCCCAGGGACGCCCTCCCCTCACTGTCCCCTCACGGCCCGTGGACACCCTCCCCTCACTCTCCGCAGACGCCCCATGGACACCCTCCCCTCACTGTCCTCTCATGGCCCATGGATGCCCTCCCCACACTCTCCGCAGACGCCCCATGGACACCCTCCCCTCACTGTCCCCTCACGGCCCGTGGACACCCTCCCCACACTGTCCGCTCATGGCCCGTGGACGCCCTCCCCACACTCTCCCCTGACGCCCTGTGGACACCTTCCCCTCACTGTCCCATCCCACCCCATGGACGCCCTCCCCTCACTGTCCCCCGACACCCTGTGGACGCCCTCCCCTCGCTGTCCCCTCATGGCCTGTGGACACCCTCCCCTCACTGTCCCTGATGCCACATGGACGCCCTCCCCTCACTGTCCCCTCATAGCCCATGGACGCCCTCCCCTCACTGTCCCCTCATGGCCTGTGGACACCCTCCCCTCACTGTCCCTGATGCCCCATGGACACCCTCCCCTCACTGTCCCTGATGCCACATGGACACCCTCCCCTCACTGTCCCCTCATAGCCCATGGACGCCCTCCCCTCACTGTCCCCTCATGGCCTGTGGACACCCTCCCCTCACTGTCCCTGATGCCCCATGGACACCCTCCCGTCACTGTCTCCTCACGGCCTGTGAACGCCCTCCCCACCCTCTCCGCTGATGCTCCGTGGATGCCCTCCCCTCACTGTCCCCTCATGGCCTGTGGACGCCCTCCCCACACTCTCCCCTGACGCCCTGTGGACACCTTCCCCTCACTGTCCCTGATGCCCCATGGACGCCCTCCCCTCACTGTCCCATCACACCCCATGGACGTCCTCCCCACACTCTCCCCTGACGCCCTGTGGACACCGTCCCCTCACTGTCCCATCACACCCCGTGGACGCCCTCCCCTCACTGTCCCCCGACACCCTGTGGAACCCTTCCAGATACCCCATGGACTGCTCTCCGCACCCGAGCACAGCCTGCAGCTCTGCACCAGAGTGGTGGGACATAGGCTGCCCTACTTCCGTCAAGGGGAGAGGAACTCTTACTTCCAGGGCAGACTGTCATCCCACTTGCAAGGCTGAGCTCAGGGTCCTGGTGCTCGCACTGCTCTCCACACTGTGCTGAGCCTGCTCGGCCCTGCAGTGTGCCTGCTCGTCCATCTACGCCATCTGGCTCACTGGTGTTTTATACTCGTCATTGTCATCCTTGTGCTTGCAGGAAATGATACTTGGTGGACGGGAGATCATCTAACTTGCCTGTTACAGTCACATTTAAATGCAAAGAAAAATGAGTAAGATTCTAAAGTTCACAGGGGAGAAACCTAGCGGACATTTTGAAAATGTTCCAAGGCTTTGTAAACTGAGATGCACATTTGTATGACTGTGTCAAATACTTCTTACGAACTGTCACCTTTTGTTAATGATATTTTGAGCTTAGTTTTGTGGGGAAAAGCTACACACGGGCTTCCCAGGTGGCACAGTGGTAAAGAATCCACTTGCCAATGCAGGAGACCCAAATTTGATCCCTGGGTCAGGAAGATCCCCTGGAGTAGAAAAAGGCAACCCACTCCAGTACTCTTGCCTGGAGAATCCCATGGACACAGGAGCCTAATGGTTCATGGGGTCACAAAGAATCAGACACGACTGAGCACACACATACATATTTATACATTGTGACACACACAATTTTCTTTTTAATCTCTGAATGCTAATTTCAACACTGTAGCAGGGAGTGATCTCCGTGAAGTAACTAACTCAGCAGGAAGATTAGCAAACAATCAACAGGCTGTTAGCAGACAAGATACACACAAGATGCTCTTAAAGGCCCAGTCCTGCTTTCTAACAAACTCCCAGATGGGAGGCAGCGCTGGGGGACTCCTGAGCACCGGCCCAGATCAAGCTCTGGCACTAACCATGGAGCCAATGGCCCTTCCTCCCAGCTTCCTCTTGGCCCTGCCCCAGACTCCTCTGGATGCCAGCCAAACCCTTGAGTCCTTCCTTAAGACAGAGGACAGACACCCCTCATCCTGAACTGAGCAAACATTTTGATAGGAAGCCCTTCGTTATTCACAAGGTCTTGGCATTTGACCTTGCACTGACCTAGACATCAGAAAACTATCATGTCCCTTTCTCCTGCAGAAATGAGACCTGGACTGGTCTCAGGGAGCAACACAGGCTCTCCACTCAGAAACCTTAATTTAAATTTTTAAAGCTAAGAATTCACACAGTTTCACTCTTCATTTCTGCATAACTTTGCATGTTTAGAGCCTCTTTACAGCTTATTGGCAGGTGTAGTTTTTCTGCATTAAAAGTCATTTTAAAAGGTTAAGTCACTTACCTTTACCTTTTTAAAGGGAAGCATAGAAGAGCGTTCTGATTTTGCTGTCAGAAACTCACTTTTGAAGTTGTGTCTGGATTGAAATTTTCTTTTTAGCCTGCACAAAAAGGAAGGTTACTGTAGTTTCTGCACGTGCATGGGTGTCTAGCTTCAGACAGTAAATCAACAGCAACACTTGCAGACAGGGCCATCGTGGTTTAACCTACATTACTCAATGCTTGTGGCTTAACAAACCTTGTTTTTAAAACCAAATTGGCCACACAAAAATGAATCCTTTTTTAATGACAGTGACGGATCTCTCTTTTTCCTAGTCCCAGGCTCCCTCTCTCATTAGTAAAAGATAAACCCTCTTTTGACCAATCGCTCACCTAAATATTCCTGTCACTGGGGGTCAATGGAAAATCCAGCAGCACCAGTCTCCTTCTGAGGCAAAAAAAAAAAGCAAAGGGTGGACATTGTCTCTACTCAGCTGGAGCCTTACAAACACTCTTATTTTAATTTGCCCTAAGGGGAATGCTGGTCAGAGGAGCAGGCCGTCTGGGGCAATCAGAAGTCTTTGGCTGTTGAGGAAACTCGCCAGCTCACTTCTGCCTTGAACCAGCCTTGAACGCTGTTTCTAGCTCTGTGTCCTCTTGACACAAGGGCCTTCTCCTTAATCTCATCTTTGTTTGCTGGATGGCGTTTTCTGCCGGGAGCCAGCACGGGAAATCCCACCCATGGCAAAGGTCATGAGGAAGAGACCTGACGGGCAAAGGCAGATCAGAACTCGAGGGACTCCCCGACCCCACCCATGACAAGGTCATGAGGAAGAGGCCTGACAGGCAAGGCAGATCAGGACTCAAGCATCTCCTGATGGGGTCCCCTGGATCTCCTCGAGCATCTACTCCCAAAACCAAAATCTGTCTGTTATACTACACTCTTCTGACATTAACAGGGGCTATCCCCGACCACCTTTCTCTGGAAAATTAACTTAGAGCTCCAGTTAATGGTCTCCTGCATATAAAGGAGTGTCTCAGCTCAAACCTCTCTGCTGGCAGTCTAGCTTGTGTGACAGGCTTATCCACACTCTTGCTACTACACACATGATTGTTCACAACCTCTCAACCATAAACAGCACAGAGAGTTTGGAGTATTTTGAAAGTCTTAGTTAGCATAGGGCTTTTCTAAAGATAAAAATCATGTTCGTGAAGGGTTTCATTGCTGAGTTAATGATTGCCGCCAGGCCTCCATACCCTTTAGGCACCTGGGAGTATGTTAATAAATGTAATTGGAATGTAGAAAAAGAAATATAGTAGTTTTGATGTTAACAATACTAGACTTTTGAGTTAATGAATTTTCTCTTTGTTATAAATCACTGTACTCCTCTTTCTTTGTTATAAATCGTTATATCATTGCTATGTAAGAATGTAACTTTATCACTATCTTAAGACTAAGCAGATCTTAAGGGAGAACAAGTTTTCTGATTGACTAACCTTTATCAATAGAAAGAAAGATGGGGCCATAAAATGTTAATTGGTCTCCAGACCAAAAGATATTGTAAACAAACATAAGAACCTTGTAAGAACAAAGGTATGCAAAGAACACTCTGTCTTTAGATAAGGCTCAGAGCAGCTGACCCTGCGTGACTCTGCTTCTTACATTTATCTCTATGTACAACTTAAAGTATAAAAGCTTCCCTGAAAAATAAAGAGACGGACCAGTTCCACAAAAGCCTGGTTCCCCCATGTCTGTCTTTCTTTCTTTCTTTCTTTCTTTCTTTCTTTCTTTCTTTCTTTCTTTCTTTCTTTCTTTCTTTCTTTCTTTCTTTCTTTCTCTCTCTCTCTTACTCTCTTTTTCAGGCTGATCCCTTGGAGTACAGGAGCCCTCTGTGTTCACTTATTTGCCTGGGCTTCTAAGACCTGAACGGGAAGGCGCTCTGCGTCTTCACTCCCTCGGGAGACTGGGAGGGCGCCTACGGCCTACGTGAACAGTGCAAGTCCCTTGTCTTGGGGCTTTATTGGCTTTCTGTGTAAACCAAGGAATATCAGCCTCTGTTCTATTCCTCTCTCTCTCTTTCCTTGTCACCGACACCATTCCTCCTGAGGGAATCCCTGGATCCAACTGGGGCTGGACCCCGGTAGTTTTCTACCCAGTGGCAATGGACACAGGCTGTGAGCTGGACTCTCTCTCACCAAGCCGGCTCTTCAGAAAGTTCTGGTCTCCGCAGCACTCCATTGGTACACCACTTCCACCAGGAGAGTTCTGACCAGTGCACCTCCTGAAGGCCGGTCTGTTTAACTCGGCCTCCAAGGCGGCTTCAGTCCTGCCCTGGGGCCACTCATCAGTTAGAGACCCAGCTCTTCCTTCTTTTTAAGGTGGTTATCTTTTTAACCTCCGCCCCCCCCCCCCCTTAATAAAAGAGGTTGCTAATTTAAACATCTCTCTTCTGGTTATATTTGGAAACACAAAATAGGTTAACAATCAAGATTGCCTTTGTCCTGAGTAAGAGAGAAGTGCTGTACTTTTACCCCACAGGTGTTGGTAATCTAGCCCAGTCCACACTGCTTCCAACTTCTCTGGGCTCCTTGACTCAAAGTCTGACTTTAGTGGAGTGTTCTCTTTAGCCCTCTGAAACTTGTAAAGGAGGCTTCCTTTTTAAAATATGTCTACTTTTAGTTGTTTTTTTAAGTGTTTAAGATAAAGCACAAACTCTTTTCTAGTGCCTAGAATTCATAAACACAGAACCTGAGACAGTTTACTTGTTCTAAGAATTAGAAATGATAACTTCAAAAGGAAAAAAGTTGCCTTTTTAGTTTTTGGTATGTTTTGTTTTGTGTTTTTGTTTGGGGGGGGGGGCGTTTTGTTTGTTCTTATTTGGGGAAGTGAAAGTGAAAGAGTTAGTTGCTCAGTCATGTCCAACTCTTCACTGTAGCCCGCCAGGCTCCTCTGTCCATGGGATTCTCCAGGCAAAAATATTGGAGTGGGTTGCCATTTCCTTTTCCAGGGGATCTTCTCAACCCAGGGATCCAAGTCAGGTCTCCTCCATTGCAAGTACTTTCTTTACTAACTGAGCACCCAAGGTTACATTCAAGGGGGAGTGGGGTTGCAATAAGACTTCTTTGAAAATTGTAATTATTTGTATTTTCTTACACCACTTTTTCTTCTCTTATTTAAAGAACTATATGGTCCATGATTTGGACCCTAAGACTGATCCCAAACTGTCAAGTAGAGGTTAATGCCGCCTCAGCCCTGCACTTGGCCTCAGGAATGCTCCCCTTCCCCACCCCACTCCCGCTCTGGACTCAGCAGCCCTGGTCTGGCTGCACTGCGACCCTCACCTCCTACTTAAAGCCCTTTCTGTGCATCGAAAGTAAACTGAACAGTTCGAAGTGCTTCCGGTGCTGCATGACCACTTGCTGGGTTTCCCTGGTGACTCAGACAGTGAGGGATCTGCCTGAAATGCAGACCTGGGTTCGCTCTCTGGGTCAGGAAGATCCCCTGGAGGAGGAATATTGGAACCGGTTCCAATATTCTTGCCTGGAGAATCCCATGGACAGAGGAGCCTGGCAGGCTACAGTGTATGGGGTGGCAAAGAGCCAGACACGACTGGGCAACTAACACAATACACGCTATGTCCGCTTATTACATCTTCCCATTCAGAAAGGTTTTAAACAAAGTGAATGTGGCTTACATGGGATGTGAGTTCAGTCGCTCAATCGTGTCCAACTCTTTGAGACCCCATGAAGTGCAGCATGCCAGGCTTCCCTGTCCATCACCAACTCCCAGAGTTTATTCAAACTCATGTCCATTGAGTCAGTGATGCCATCCAACCGTCTCATCCTCTGTCATCCCCTTCTCCTCCTGCCTTCAATCTTTCATAGCATCAGAGTCTTTTCTAAGAAGTCAGTTCTTCACATCAGGTGGCCAAAGTACTGGTGTTTCAGCTTCAGCGTCAGTCCTTCCAATGAATATTCAGGATGGACTTCCTTTAGGATGGACTGGTTGGATCTCCTTGCAGTCCAAGGGACTCTCAAGAGTCTTCTCCAACACCACAGTTCAAAAGCATCAATTCTTTGGTGCTCAGCTTTCTTTATAGTCCAATTCTCACATCCCTACATGACTACTGGAAAATCCATAGCTTTAACTAGACGGACCTTTGCTGGCAAAGTAATGTCTCTGCTTTTTAATATGCTCTCTAGGTTTGTCATAGATTTTCTTTGAAGGAGCAAGCATCTTTTAATTTCATGGTTGCAGTCACCTTCTGCAGTGATTTTGGAGCACGAGAAAATAAACTCTGTCACTGTTTCTACTGTTTCCCCATCTATTTCCCATGAAGTGATGGGACCAGATGTCATGATCTTCGTTTTCTGAATGTTGAGCTTTAAGCCAACTTTTTCACTCTCCTCCTTCACTTTCATCAAGTGGCTCTTTAGCTCTTCTTCACTTTCTGCCATAAGGGTGGTGTCATCTGCATATCTGAGGTTATTGATATTTCTCCCAGCAATCTTGATTCCAGATTTCATCCAGCCCGGCATTTCACATCAGGTAGTGACAATATACAGTCTTGACTTAGTTCTTTCCCAATTTTGAACCAGTCTGTTGTTCTATGTCCAGTTCTAACTGTTGCTTCCTGATCTGTATACAGAAATCTGCATACAGATTTCTCAGGAGG
Organism: Ovis canadensis; assembly: GCF_042477335.2. Classification (NCBI taxonomy): domain Eukaryota; kingdom Metazoa; phylum Chordata; class Mammalia; order Artiodactyla; family Bovidae; genus Ovis; species Ovis canadensis. Next base: position 15,318,665 of record NC_091267.1, read on the forward strand.
CAGGTCAGGTGGTCTAGTATTCTGAAGAATTTTCCCCAGTTTGTTGTGATCCACGCAGTCAAAAGCTTTGGCATAGTCAATAAAGCAGAAATAGATGTTTTTTTGGAACTCTCTTGCTTTTTCAATAATCCAGTGGATGTTGGCAATTTGATCTCTGGTTCCTCTGCCTTTTCTAAATCCAGCTTGAACATCTGAAACATCTTGGTTCATGTACTGTTGAAGCTGTGCTTGGAGAATTTTGGGCATTAGTTCGCTAGCATGTGAAATGAGTGCAGTCATGTAGTAGTTTGAACATTCTTTGGCATTGCCCTTCTTGGGTTTAGAATGAAGGCTGGCCTTTTCCAGTCCTGTGGCCTTTGCTGATGGGATGTAAACCATCACATTGAAACTAAGAGCTCATACAGAAAAGCACTGAGCAGGCTGCCAGCTTCCCACCAGGCTTACTTGAGGACATGAGCCAAAATAACTGTGAAATTCAGCAGAACATGGAGAAAGATTGAAAGAACCATCATCGTCAGAGCCCATAATTGAAAGCCCTTAGCACAGTCCTTCCTTGCTTGTTATGCTACCATTAGCTGCCTGTGAACCTCTTTGGATCCTCTGGTTCACAGATTCTTGGCCCATCGTTACCCCAGACTCCTTATTCCTATGGGGGCCTGATTATAAAAGTTTCAACAGTAAAGAGAAAAGGATGGGAGTCTTGTGACCGAGGAAGACAGGGCATCAGACTCAGGAAGTGAATCCCCACTGCCCAGCGACCTACCTTTAGGAGGCTGGGAATCCTAGCCATGGGCAGCAAATACGTTTCAGTCTTGAATGTGTATCACCTGAAACCCACAGCACACACCTCATTGTAAATGAGAGGACGGGGTGTATTATTCTTGATGGAATCTTGTTGTTATTTCCAGTTTGCAGAAAATCACAGATTCAAAAAAGTGCCGATTTCAATAGCTTTACACAAGTAGGCTTCACTGAAATAGTAAAGCCATTGTAAAATCAAATAAGACTTCCAAGAAAAGACCACAGTGCAGATTCAATAAGATTCAGTACATCTTATTTCTAAAACAACAAACTCTGAATCAACACAAGACTTTCAGTGCACTATTCCATAAGGGTAAACTCTTCAACTGACAAATATCAGTGCCTTGCATGATTAGAATAGTCAGTCAAGCAGAAATTTTTATACAACAAAATCAATATGTGTCACTAAAATTGTTTTCTAGTTGTAGGAAATGATCTAGGCTATTCAGATCATTCGTAATGCATGTCATAAAAAAAATGCCCAATAACATCATACCCACGCTTCCTAATCCATCACCGGGACTGAAGGCTTGAGGTTCATACTTCACGCTGTCGGATGGGTCTCACCAACAGCACACTGAGTTTGCTTTGTGGCATGACATGATATGCGGCATCACAATGGATTATGTTCACAAAAGGCTTTGTTTATCAAATCATGAAGCTCATAAAATGCTTTATTATGAAATTATTTTTGAAAATAAGAATACAGTTTAGCATTGAAACATTGTGATATTGACTAGTTCATCAACTTCTAAATCTATAATCTTATTATACCTATGTGTTAGGCCAATGGTTTGTTCGTTGGAAAAGCAGACTAGAGGGCTCTAATGCATCATTTTTTAAATAGCGCAGCATGTATGAAAGTATTTTGTTGGTATAATCAGAACACAGGTATCTTTCTCACTGATTTAAAGAATAGTCTGTGATATATTTTTGGTCAGAATTAAACCTCTGGTGGCAATGATATGAGTAACTGCAGACAATCGTACAAGTGATGTCCTTTAAGGGTGAGAAGGAGGGCAATGTCTGTGACCAGGACGAAGCTGGGAGGGGACAGAGAACACTTAGACATCTCTGCTTCCTGTTCAAACAAGGGCCACTCAGTTCCCAGTGAAATGCACATTTCCAAGCATTCCACTGCAGTTCTTCCAATTAGCACAAGCTAATATCCAATGGCAATGCCAAAGAATGCTCAAATGCACAATTGCACTCATCTCACATGCTAGTAAAGTAATGCTCAGAATTCTCCAAGCCAGGCTTCAGCAATACCTGAACTGTGAACTTCCAGATGTTCAAGCTGGTTTTAGAAAAGGCAGAGGAACCAGAGATCAAATTGCCAACGTGCGCTGGATCATCGAAAAAGCAAGAGAGTTCCAGAAAAACATCTATATCTGCTTTATTGACTATGCCAAAGCCCTTGACTGTGTGGATCATAACAAACTGTGGAAAATTCTTCAAGAGATGGGAATACCAGACCACCTGACCTGCCTCTTGAGAAACCTGTATGCAGGTCAGGAAGCAACAGTTAGAACTGGACATGGAACAACAGACTGGTTCCAAATAGGACAAGGAGTACATCAAGGCTGTATATTGTCACTCTGCTTATTTAACTTATATGCAGAGTACATCATGAGAAACGCTGGGCTGGAAGAAGCACAAGCTGGAATCAAGATTTCCAGGAGAAATATCAATAACCTCAGATATGCGGATGACACCACCCTTACGGCAGAAAGTGAAGAGGAACTAAAAAGCCTTCTTGATGAAAGTGAAAGAGGAGAGTGAAAACGTTGGCTTAAAGCTCAACATTTAGAAAATGAAGATCATGGCATCTGGTCCCATCACTTCATGGGAAATAGATGGGGAAACAGTGTCAGACTTTATTTTTCTGGGCTCCAAAATCACTGCAGATGGTGATTGCAGCCATGAAATTAAAAGATGCTTACTCCTTGGAAGGAAAGTTATGACCAACCTGCTACTGCTGCTGCTGCTAAGTCGCTTCAGTCGTGTCCGACTCTGTGCAACCCCATAGACGGCAGCCCACCAGGCTCCCCCATCCCTGGGATGCTCCAGGCAAGAACACTGGAGTGGGTTGCCATTTCCTTCTCCAATGCATGAAAGTGAAAAGTCAAAGTAAAGTTGCTCAGTCGTGTCTGACCCTTAGCGACCCCATGGACTGCAGCCTACCAGGCTCTTCCATCCATGGGATTTTCCAGGCAAGAGTACTGGAGTGGGGTGCCATTGCTGACTAACCTAGAGAGCATATTAAAAAGCAGAGACATTACTTTGCCAACAAAGGTCCGTCTAGTCAAGGCTATGGTTTTTCTAGTAGTCATGTATGGATGTGAGAGTTGGACTGTGAAGAAAGCTGAGCACCGAAGAATCGATGTTTTTGAACTGTGGTGTTGGAGAAGACTCTTGAGAGTCCCTTGGACTGCAAGGAGATCCAACCAGTCCATCCTAGAGGAAGTCAGTTGTGGGTGTTCATTGGAAGGACTGATGCTGAAGCTGAAACTCCAATATTTTGGCCACATCATTTGAAGAGTTGACTCATTGGAAAAGCCCCTGATGCTGGGAGGGATTGGGGGAAGGGGGAGAAGGGGATGACAGAGGATGAGATGGCTGGATGGCATCACCAACTGGATGGACATGAGTTTGGGTAAACTCCAGGAGTTGGTGATGGACTGGGAGGCCTGGCATGCTGTGATTCATGGGGTCACAAAGAGTCGGACACGACTGAGCAACTGAACTGAACTGAACTGAACTGAACTGAACTGAACTGAATATCCAATGTCTAAACGAGTTACTTGCAAGTGTTTAAGAGAGGAAGTGAAAGTAAAACACAGGTAAGGTGGGAATATAGACTGCAAAATCAGAAAAGTGTCAAGTACATCTGACCTTATTTTCCATACCTTGCAGGCAACATAAAAGCTAAAAGTCTTCATGAAGATGAACTGATCTTCCCAAAATCATAACTGAAGAATGATGGTCTGCTCTCTCTCCTGGAGTAATTCCATCCTGCTTGCTTACTGACACATTCTTCCTACAGAAAAGTCTTCAAGATTCAGGGAACAAGAGCCTGACCTTCTATCACTTAACTGCTGTTTAGTTACTAAGTCGTGTCTGACTCTCTGTGACCCCCATGGACTGCAGCCCGCCAGGCTCCTCTGTCCATGGGACTCTCCAGGCAAGAATTCTGGAGTGGGTTGCCATGCCCTCCTCCAGGGGATCTTCCCGACCCAGGGATTGAACCCCCATCTCTTACATCTCCTGCATTGGCAGATGGGTTCATTACCACTGTGCTCCCTGTCTCTGGACTGATAATTCTTGCAGTGTCTCAGATTTGTCCTCATTATATTTTCTGTGGTGATCTGTGGTCAGTGATCCTTGATGCTACTGTTGTAATTATTTGGGGTACCACAAACCCCACCCACACAAGCCATTGAACTTAATCCTGAGCTTTCTGCCTGGCCTCTTAAGTCCAGTGGACTTGCAGGTACATAGACTTGTTAAAGACAGTTGAACATCAAATGAAGTGTTAAAAAGTGCTTTTAGAAAAGAAGAGTACTAAGCGTGAATACAGGTTGGCCTTCTAAGCATCAGTGAGGCAGAAGTCAAGCCAATACTGGAAACCAGAGAGTAAACGTGTGTCACGTTAAACACAGCAAGAGGGTAAGGACAGGAAACATTCAAAGAGCAAAGAGAGGTCAACTCATTTTAAATCCAAATTAATGCAGCAGGAAAGAAAATACTAAAATTAAATTCTGAAATGCTCTAATCATATACTGAAATAAAGCTTGCATGAGGGTCACTGAAGATAAGGGGCTTTTGAAAAGTATGTTCTGAGCTGGTGGCTTATTGTAGGTCTATCGCCAAAGTTGCAAGTCCAGGGGCACATGAGCCAGGGACCACGCTGGGGAGCCAGCCCAGCAAGTGGAGGCCTGGGCGGAGGAGTGGTCGGGAGGACTCCCTGGGACAACCACGTGGAGTCTTAAGAATGGGTCTGGGGGCGCCCCTGGTGGTTCAGTGGTTAAGAATCACCTTGCAATGCAGGGGATGTGGGTTCAACTCCTGGTTCAGGGGAACTAAGATCCCACATGTCTCAGAGCAATGAAGCCTGCCTGCCACAAGGACTGGAGCCCCTGAGCCACATCCAGAGAGTTCATGCACCCCGCCCAAATCCCGCGGGACACCGTGAAGGTGCCCAGGGAAGCAGTGTGCCCAGCGCAGATGGCACACAGTGAAGGGGCCACGACTAAGACCCTACGCAGCCAATAAATAACAAAGTTTAAAAAACGGAACGAGTCTGGGTGGAGGATGAGGAGTGGGGATACTCTGAGAGGAGAGTCAGCAAAACAGACCCACCCATGATGGACACAGGGCACCCGAGGTCCTCGGGCCCAGGGGATGCGAGGGGGAGGGCAGGGGTCCACTGGAGGGGCACCAGCGACCGTGAAGGGCCTCGCTGGAACAGTGAGTCGGGGCATCTGTTAGGTCACAGATGACCTAGTGAGGCTACAGAGAGTCTGAGGATTCCGGGGTTACTTCCTCTCTATCAAGGACTCATTTATCTCGGGGCCCTGAGAATCCTGTCCATACATTTAAAATCCAGTGGCTCTCCTAAGATGCTCAGCAGGAACTGATCTTGGACTCTTGGCTCCTTAGAGCACCATCTGTCCTTTAAATCTTGTGACCGGATCTTCCATTTTAAAGGACTGTCACGGACCTTTCGCATGTTTTTGTTTGGGCCTTGCTTTGTCCCCTTGTCCAGAAACGCAGCAGGCTTCTGTTGTAAGGGCTCCACTCCTGCCCACCACCCGCCCCCTAATTACTCTGCACACGCTTTTCTTCTTTCTTCTTTTCCCACGACCCCCTTCCTGTCCCGACCGTGTGGTCAGCAACCTGCCCCCTCCGCACGTCCTCCTGACCTTCGTGTTGGTGCTTTTTCTCCGCAGCTCTTTTTCTGGTTTCTGCAGCTCACTTTTCATCTCATCCTGCTGTCTGAGAAGGACTTGCATGATCGCTGGAGAAACCAGTCTCCAAAGAGGCCCCACATGTGCCCTTCCTACAAGAAGTGCAGCGTGGAACCCCCTCTGAGCCCCTGACCAGTGACCCCCAGACACGGGGCCACTTCTGCTTCCTCACTCTTGGAAAACAAACACATCACCACCTCGGTTACTGTCTATGCCCTGATTTTACTTCCTTAAATAACATATTCAAAAAATAGATATCAAAAATGTAGTCTTTTCAATAGTGTCTAAAGGAAAGAAAATACATGCTTTTACCTATTGTGAGTTTTTCTCTTGAGTTCATTTCAAATGAGAAAACATCTAAGTCTGGAAGAGGACTGATATGTATTTACGCCAAGGGCTGCAGGTTTGAGACTCTTCCAGGTGAAGGCCCCATTGCAAACATTTCGCCCCAGATACCCAAGGAATGCTCACTTCCCCCAGGAATTTTGACTCTCGCGAGGGGGGGAAGGGGCAGCATGGGTCCGGGTGGGGGATGACGTCCTGGGCAGGGGGTGGTAGATGTTCCCGGACTGCTGGCCAGGCCCCCATCCTTCACGAACCGTGGCTGACTAGACAAAGCTACACTGCTTTTACCCAATTTAGACTCAGAAATCTAGACAAATACCAAAGTCAGTAATTTTCATTTTCTTTCTCTCTACTTTGCCATTTGTGAGATAAATCATTCTAGGGAATTTTGTGGTGTCAGAGGTCGAGGTGTCAGAGATCGTGGGAGAAACACCGCCCACACTCAGTTCAAGATCAGGCCAATAGTTCGAGGATCCTGACGACATCCATTCAATCCCTTTTTAAGCATGGTGATTTGCAACAGAAAGAGGAAGTATTCTAAATTAATTTAGCAAAAGCTGTGGTTCGCAACCTCTGAAGAAGCACCACTTATGAGAGCTGTTTCCAGGACCGCAGTGGAGATTGTGTCTGAACCCAGACACCGGATTTTAAACAAGCTTAAGTAGCAACCCACTGCTGACATCATCCAGAAAACTGTGTTTTCATGCAGGACAATCTATAATAAAAACTCCTCGGAATTCTTTTCTCAAATAAAATGAATTTTGCTGATCCATAAGAAGTAAGCCTTCATCCTACTACTGACTTTTCCACCAACATATGCACAAAAATCTCCAATTCTAGAAATGTTCCTCTTCAGACCTTCTGATGGTGCGGAGTTTACCCCATTACATAGGTTTTTATGTATTTCTGAGTGTGATAAGCAATGGTTCCTATGCAGATGACATCTATATAAACAGGAGCATCCTGTTTACTTCCTGTACTTGCCTGGGAGCAGAGCTCAGCAGTTCTCTTCCTCCTCAAAGGGAAAATCCACTCCTGCAAGATACTACTGAGAAATGATTCTTTTACTAGCAATTTTAGTGGGGAGATCAAACAGGGAACAAATGAAGCTGTAGAACACAGATTCCCTACTAAATGCACCATTCCTCCAGAATTCTCCTCTGAGATCTCCCTGGGCACCTTCAAACAGCTGCTGCAAGTTATCTCCAAGAAAGGGAGGCAGGCTCGACTTAATCTTGTCACTCTGGCACTGGATTTGAGGTTTATGACTTTATTCTGCAATTATCTACTGGATGTATTTTTTTCTTCTATTTTTTAAGAACATAATTTCCCAGGCCCATGAAAGAAGACAGAGGACAGTTATCTCTGAAAGTCTGGAAAATGTTGAACTAGATGGTATTTCCCATCATTAATTCTCAAGGGAAAAATGAACAAATGAACAAATACTCCTCACTGAACTTGCGCTGGTTTTTATACAGCACCTAATAGTTTGTTTTTTTTTAATTTCTCCTTGACCAAAACATTTTCTCAGTTTCCATACCTCCCACAAAACTTTTTTTTCTTCTTAAGGCTGTGTTTGCAAAGGATGTTTCAGCAGGCATCAGCAAAGCACAGGGTTGGCCTCTGGTACATTACACCATTTCACGACTTGCCTTTTTCTTCTCTGTGACATTTATAAAAAGGTGCTTCTAGCACAAAGTGCTTCACAGAAGAAATATCAAGAATCGAAAGAGAGTATGCACGATCCCCAGGACAAAGGGCTCCCGGTGTGCGCGGCTCCTCCACGGCTGAGGGCTGCCCGCCCTTCAGCCTGCTGTCATGGGGCTCCACCTTGCGTTCAGGTGTGGGGATGTGAGGCTGGATTGTCAGAGCAGGCGGGAGACGATCCAAGAGGGATGTCACAACAGATGAGACTTTCTGTGAACACTGAAGGGTAGGAATCTAATGCGGGTGCTCTGTGAAGGGCTGAAGAAATTCTAACGAGGTAGCCCTCGTCTTACACAAGCCCCTAGTTCTCGAGACATGAGCCCTGTGTTCCCCTCTCTGCCAGCTGAAGATTAAAGCCAGCTTTCTATTTCTACTTTCCATTTGGCTTTGGTGGGCAGAGAAAGCCAAGATTCTGGCCTGCAACAAGGTTACCTGCTCACAGTCGGCCTTCCTCCTGCCTTCACGTAGCTCACGCCTAGCTTCCTTTGGAATTTATAGGAATCTTGTAAAGCAAGGATGCGTGGGAATCATTCTTAGTGGGGAAACCAGCTCTGGTTTGGTTGACCTCTGAATTCTGTTAGTTAAAAGCAGAGCCGACAGAAATCTGAGGTTTCTAGGCAACAAGGCTGTCCTGGCCCAAGTTCAAGGCCACGAGGGGTGCTGCCCATCAGGGCAGGCAGACTCTGGCCCACGTGCTGCATCTCCTGTCCTAGCCCCCAGGTCGCTTGGCCGGGGAGTTACTCGGGGCTGGACCACCTCCCAGTCCTCAGCTGAGGTTCCTGGCTGCCTTCCTACTAACAGAAATTGGCTCAAGATTGTTTAAAACGAAAACAAAAAAGTTGGGAAAAATTTAGTAACGTGACAAGTTTAGGAGGTAAGGGGAACATGTGAAATGATGGAAGGCATCCATCCCACGCAGTTGTCTTTAAACAGCATTCACGATTTGCCAGTATTAAGCTGAGAGAGGCTGGGGAAATACCAGCCTGGCAGCAAGCTAGTTCTGCACAGTTTCTTCTTTGGCCACCTGATGCGAAGAGCCGACTTGTTGGAAAAGACCCTGATGCTGGGAAAGATTGAGGGCAGGAGGAGAAGGGGGCGACAGAGGATGAGATGGTTGGATGGCATCACCGACTCAATGGACGTGAGTTTGAGTGAACTCCGGGAGTTGGTGATGGACAGGGAGGCCTGGCGTGCTGCGATTCATGGGGCCATGAAGAGTCAGACACGACTGAGCGACTGTACAACAAGTTTCTTCTTGGTCATGCTCAGCACAGGCTTGCAGAGGTCAGTTTTCAGTGAACAGACCATTTCCACTGAAAGGACACAACCTTTGCTGGTGGATGTCAAGGGCCTCTGTCTTGGACATGCAACCCATTTCTCCTTCCCTGATGGCTCCACCCCTGTCTATGGCTCAGTCAAGGGCATTTCCTGGGCATTGACCCCAGTGGGTTTCCCCTGAAGCAGGATTAAGACCAGTTCAAGGGTGCAGGCAAGGTTGGGAAATAAAATTAAAAACTGTTAAGTTGTGTTTAACTCTCTGTGACCCTATGGACTGTAGCCCACCAGGCTCCTCTGTCCATGGGATGCTCCAGGCAATAATGCTGGAGTGGGTTGCCATTCCCTTCTCCAGGGGATCTTCCCTATCCAAGGATTGAACTCCGGTCTTCTGCACTGGCAGGTGGATTCTTTACCACTGAGCCACCTGAAAAGCCCCAAATTAAAAACAGAATCTCCCAACCCAGAAGCCCTCCCCATGAAGGTAATAGAGAAAGAAAACAGCTTTACCATCGAGACAGAGTTAAAACCAACGCATGACACGCATTGCGGGTCATCTGTCGAGTGGTGCCAAGGCAGAGCGGGTTCTCCCTCCAGTCCTGCTGGGCAGGCCTGACCGCTGCACACGTGGTCTCTGGGTGTAGCTGGTCCCCAGCCTCTAAGAGCATATGGTTCATCCTGAATCTATCTGGTAGTCAGGGTAACATCTGTGTGAGTGAATCCGCTTTATGGAAAGGACAGATAAGCTTCTCATGCTTATCTTATGACAGGAGGTCATCCTGGAACTCGGAGCCAGGCCCCACTGATGCTGGGTGGCTCCTTGACCCTCCAGGAAAGTGGGAGACCGGGGCTCATCACTGCAATGTTAATTCCCAAGAGATGAGCCACTTCCTTGAGGAAGATGGTCCTGGTCATGAAGTTCCAGGGGCTTCTTCAGTTTTTACAGAGGTGTAATACGTGTCACAAAGGTGAAGACCCAGGACAGGGCTCCTAAGGCCCAAGGGCAGAGGGGGACCTTTTCTTGTCTTTCCAGGGGGAAGATGATTAGATTTCCTTTGGACCCCTTTTCCTCCAGTTCTCAAACTAGCCTGAGACTGGTGAGCAGCCCTGCTCCCACTCAGGGCAAGGCATCTCTCTGGGCAGGTCTCCCAGATGTCAGGGCTGGTTCAACATCCCGCCTGCACACCTGTGTTCACAGGGGTCACCTGCATCTCACATACCAAGAATGCCTATTTGGGTCAGTCCCTGACCGACCCCTTGCACTGATGGAATGAAAACTGCATCGGCTGCTGAATTATCTTCATGCTTCCGATACCTTATGATTCCATCAACCCATCAGTCTATCCATCCGCCAACCCATCTATCCATCCATCCATCCATCCATTCCATCGAATATTTGCCACATGCCAGACCCTGGTGTGGATGCTAAGATTTCATAAGCAAGCAAAACCAGTCTAGTTCTCATCCTCGGGGAAACCTCTACTCACCTCAAAGCTGAGTGAACTTGTCTTTGCTTCTACTGAAGCAAAGCACATAAGTGAACCGTCCAGTAATCCAGACCTGTCCATTTGTTACATCATCCAAGAATTCTTCAAGTTAAATGATACTTTATTGTAACAATTCAAGCAGTACTAATGTTGTTTGAGATGAATTTTGTGTTCTTACAATAAATCACACCTCTATTCTCATCGAATTGAACAGTCCTACCATTGGGACGGCCTTGAAAACAGTGGGTCATATTCAGGCACTTAAATATAAACAGAACTCCATGTTTTAAACAACCCACTTAAAAGCACTCCCCTACCGTGGGGGAGACAGCACAACCCTCATCACTTGTGTTTAATCGAGAGCAGAAATGTGACTCTTGTAATTCAATTTCAAAAGCTTGTTCAGTTCCCTCTGAGAATTATTACATTAAAGAGAAGAGAGACTATTAATCATTCCTGGCCTGGAGGTTGCATTTAAGTATTAGTGGGGAATTAGAAATCCCAGGAAAAGATGTTTGTAACCGCTCTGGTGCTTCACTGAGTCATCCAGGGTCCCCTAACTGTGCAGTCATGTTGTGCTAATCTGTGGAGCTTTTCTTTATGGACATTATTTTGCATCATATTGGAATTTCAGATAAATTATCAGTTCCAGCGAGGTGCTCATCAAAGGAGAGAAACTGAATGTTGCGCACATAGTATCACCAACAGAGTGCAATAATGGGTTTGCAGATTCCTTTTATGCCAGATCTTATTCTGTGCATAAACATAATATAATTGGTGACCCATCGCATTTAACCACATGAATAGTCACAAGCTTTATTTCTGCTATAATATAAAAGTGTTCATTTTGTTTCTGTCTGTCTCACTTATATTTTTCAGCCTCCAGATTGTGTATAAATCCAGCTCATCTGAGGTCACAGGCTGCTATTGACCGAATTGTGCCCCAGATTCACCTGTTGAAGCTCTAACTCCTAACTCCTTCCTTCACTTTTGTAAATTCCTCTTTTCAGTAATTCATCTCCCTTGGTGTGTATAAATTGTGTGTGTATTTTCTTCTGCACATTATTAATTTATAGATGAAATTAACAGTATCTTATTAATGTCAATATTCAGTGATAAGTATTATTGAAATATAAAATGCCCTTCACATTATAGACATTTAATAAAACTTGTTAAAAAAAAAAAAGGAAAAAAGCTCTCAGGTGAGTGAAGTATCTCTTATAAAAAGAAAATATCTTGGCAGAACAATTATCAACACTCTTTCAACTGTAAATTGACCCAGTTGAGAAGGAAAAATATCATTTGATGAGTCATGTGATTAGTTCCCTTAATGACGCGACTCTAGTGATGGAACAGCTGGCCCAGCACCTAGACCTATCTCGAAAGCAAACATACTCATCGGTGCCTGGGTTTATTTACCTACGTGTGAGCTCTTGTGGGCAGTTAAGTTCTTAGATTTGTATTCTTCAGTCTGGTTCCTGCTTTTGTGGTCACTTAATAGACTTCGTTAAGAGACTCTCAGAGTCTGTGAACCTCCAGGTTTAGAGAGATGGAGCTGAAACATGAATAACAAGTGGGGTATTAGGTCCTGAGATCTGGATAATCACTGTTCTTTATATTTTGAGCTTCCTTCTTGCCCATTTGATGTATGTGAATGGACCCTGTGTGTGTCTTTCTTTCTCTCTCCCAGGTACAGATCTGGCCAAAACTGCGATCCTGCGAATGTGATAGTTCTTAATGTTTGTTATCATCTTGCCAGATTCTAAAACTTTACAGAAATTTCACATTCAGGATGTTAGGTCTTGACTGAATTAAGCTAAATGCCTATTTGGCAAGAAAAGAAAGGACCTAAAGCCAATGCCTCCTGGGAAGTAGGGAATCTCATCCCAGGTCAGCGGGAGCCACGGGCTGCCTGGCCCTGCCCCCGGCACCGCCCCCAGTCACGGCCGGAGCCTTTAGGACCGGGAGGCTGGCCTGGTGTCGGGGCCCCTGGGACACTTTCACGCTTTGCTTCTCACATAGTCTTCCCAGTCACTCTGCAGCAAGCAGTCAAAGCCTGCCCTGAACCGTCTCAGAGCCACCAGCTCATCTGAGGCCCTGAACCGTCTCAGAGCCAGCTCATCTGAGGTCCTGAACCATCTCAGAGCCACCAGCTCATCTGAGGTCCTGAACCGTCTCAGAGCCACCAGCTCATCTGAGGTCCTGAACCATCTCAGAGCCACCAGCTCATCTGAGGTCCTGAACTGTCTCAGAGCCACCAGCTCATCTGAGGTCACAGGCTGCTATTGACCGAAGTGTGCCCCAAATCCACCTGTTGAAGCTCTAACCCCCACATGGCTATGTTCGGAGATAAGGCTTTCAGGAGCCAATCAAGGTTAAATGAATCATAAGGGTGGGGCCCTGGCCCAAGGGGACCCATGGCTTCATCACAGGAAGACGTGTGTGTGTGTGTGTGTGTGTGTGTGTGTGTGCGTGTGTGTGTGCGTGTGTGTGTGTGCGCCGTATGAAGACCCAGAGAGAAAGCACCATCTACAAGCCAGGAGGCTGGTTCCCACCTCAAATGGAATTGCCGAGCAGCTGGATCCCCAGTTCCTGGCTTGAGCAGAGAGACAGCGCACAGCCCTGGTGAAGCGAGACCCAGCGCTTCTCCAAGACCAAAGCTCTGAAACCGCCTTTAGGTAAGAGGAGACACCAGCCCTTTCTTGAGATATTTCGAGAAGACGTCTGCTCTTCTGCCCTGTACCTCTCTTTCATCTCAGCTTTTAAAGAGATTTAAATATGTTGCAGTGAATAACACAGGAGCTGTCTGGGCTGTGGCTGCCAGATGTTCATCTTTCCACTGAGCTCCAGGTGACGCAGGGAGGTCTAAGCGTGTGGCTGTCCCTCCAGCTCGAGGCCTTCTCTCCCTCCAATCTGACAAGGAAAGGCAGCTGCCAGCCACTCCTCAGAGGCTCTTGTGTTACACATGCTTAGACTGTGAAAGGTGTGTGCTTGTGACCAACACACCTTCAGCTGAGAAATTCTGTCTCAAAACATTGAATAAAAAACCATCTTACACAACGTTTCTGCCAATTTTGGATACGTAATATTCGTGTCAAATTTCAAATTATCCGATGTGTTTCCTTCCCTGTGTGTGGTAGGATGGTAAGTAAAACTAGCAGAAATAAAAGGAAATATCCTTTCTGGCTCAGAGAGTTTGTGCGGATTCCCAGGAGGAAATAAAATATTTGCATCATGAGGTAGCAAAATAGCAAATTAGAACTTCCAAATGCTCATCAGTCCAACCAGTTAATTTCAATGCATGATGATGGAAGTTAGTATTTCCCTTCAGGGGGTTACCTGTGTAAAGACACTTCTGTGAATAGAACATATCTTCTTTGACTTCAATCATGTAGCAACTTATTTTCCTGCGTTCTTCCCAGGGATTTTGCCATTTTCATTATAAAGCTAGGGCAAGATGAAATTAAATGTCTGATTTAAATCTAATGAGAAAGTTTTTTTCTCTTTCTGACAGATTAGTGTCAACGTTTAAAAATAAACAGAGTTCATAACAAGTAATCAGAACTGAGAGGATGGTCCTGTCAGACGAATCACCTCCTCTTTATTCAGAGTCTGAAATGCTCAGTTAAAATGTTTGCATCACCAGTTTTTTAGACCACTGTCACAGGTAAATATATCCAAAATACTTGAAAACTTTTTTATGTGTTCAGTGGTTATAAAAAGTCATAGGGTTGCTAAGATCTTGGAAACATTTCTTGAGTAATTAGTAGTTTTTGTCCTAGCTCTCTAAAGATATCACCGTCATCAACAACGGTCGCATCATCGGCCCTCCTCGCCTATGGCTCTCCCACTGCTCATAAAATAAAGCCCATAGGTCTCACCCTGGTCTGGGGTCCCTGAGGCACACGGCCCACCATCCTCTCCAGACCCTGGTCTCCGTGTCGTCCTTCTTTCTGTTTCAGCAGACCTGGGTTCATTTCCGTCTCCTTCCAGCATCCGCCCATCAGCTCATCTGACCGTTAGCATCACACGCACCCGCTTCCTGGACCACCGTCTACCCTTGCTCTGGGCTTTCCTCCTAAGCCCATGGCTCTCAGGCCAGACCATCCATCAGAATCATCCTGCCTGGACAGCAAGACACAGTTCACTGGCCGCATCCCACGGCTCCTCGGCCTCTCGGAGGACAGACGTGTGCAGATGCTCACCACGGCCCTGACGTGTCTGTGGACCCTGACGATCCTGCGGACCAGCAGGAGCGCCTGCATGGGTGCAGAAATGCAGGGAGCCTCGGTCCACGTGCCCGGCCATACCGCCAACCCAGTGTGGAGAAAAGGTTCAGCTCCTCAGTTTCTCCTTCTCCAGGATATAATTTTGAATTTGCTGTGTATCTTCCCTTTTATATTCTATTTTACTAAATTTACTCCCACAGCAACTCAGACTCAGTTTCCTAAAAAAGGGCCAGTTACCACACCACCTGAGATAGGCACGCCAGCATTCAAGCTGTGTTGTTCAGTTGCTCAGTCCTGTCCCACTCTTTGCAACCCCGTGGGCTGAAGCACACCAGGCTTCCCTGTCCTTCGCCATCTCTCGGAGCTTGCTCAAACTCACGTCCATCGAGTCAGCAATGCCATCCAACCATCTCATCCTCTGTTGCCCTCTTTTTCTCCTGCCTTCAGTCTTTCCCAGCATCAGGATCTTTTCTAATGAGTTTCCCTTCGCATCAGGTGGCCCAAGTACTGGAGCTTCCGCTTCAGCATCAGTCCTTCCAGTGACTATTCAGGGTTGATTTCCTCTAAGGCTCACTGGTTTGCTCTCCATTCAAGTGCCAGTACTACCAGCATCAGCAGTCACATGGGTGAAAGTGTGAGGTGAGAGCCCACAGCAGCACCCTCATTCCCTTCCCTCTTTCCCAATGTTCCGTTTCACAGTCTGGGGGTCTTTACCAACTCTTGGAGGGTACGGCCACCTGTGAACTGAATTGAAGTCTTGTTTATTTGAAGAGTTCTCTGAGGCCTGAGAAGTGAATGTCTTTTCAACATATTTACCTCCAATTCGCCATGGAAAATTCAAAGAAAGGAAAAAACAAACCCTAGGCTAGACTGTTCAGTTCCTAATGGCAGGACTTAAGTCCTATTAAAATCTATATCCCCATTACTCAGAGCAATGAACCACATGGAGGGAACACCCTGAGCCCTTCTGAACAAGCTGGCTGAACGGTTCGGTTGCACGCATTATTCCCTGGGTATTTCTAACAAGCCATGGGGTCTCCGTGGAGACTTGGCAAATTAATGACTGAATGAGTAACCATTGCACAGTGTTTGCAGAGGCACAAAAAATTTGCAGGGCATTTAGAAGGGATGAATTTACTCAGTTCTATCAGAAATGTACTGACTTGTTCCCATACGAAAATTTTTATAAAATCATACTGGTGTTTATGTAGAACTCAAGATTTGGATTTCAAAGGGAGGTGAGATATCAATCTATTTATGCAAATGTTCATAATGCATTATCATGATTTGTTTTTTCTTCTTCCTAGAGAATAAAAGCAGAGATATAGTCATTTTATCTTGAAATAACTTGGAGCCAAAAGCTCCAAGTATATCATAAATCAAGACAAACTGTAGTTATTAACATTCCTTGGTCCAAACAAAGTTCCATTCTATTTAGTTTTTCTCCTTAAATAAGTTAGAATAGTTCATTTAGGGGTAATTAGATCCTCACATACTTTATCGGATCTTTGGAGGATATAGAATCATAAGAGATAAGCATGCTTCTGCTGGCATATGCTTCTTTTGGGGAGAGGAAAGGAAGATGCAGGAGATGGGTGCGTGGTGTGCAGAGGGTCCTGGTCTCCCACTGGAGTAGCTGTGAGCTCCTCTCACTTAACCGGTAAGCACAAAACAGACTCAGAGACAGGGAGCCCAGATCTGGGCTGCTTCCGGTCCAGGAGAGGCTGTGCATGTCACCTTTGTTTTTCTGCATTCCCCTCCTACCTTGCAGTGGGGACAGGCTGTGTGTCAAGGAGATGGGTGACTTGCTTTACCCTAGACCACTCTCTCCCTGCGGTTAGAAGGTCATAACGTCCTTTTCTTCTTAATCCCACCCACTGTCTCCACTTCCTCTGCTGTGTCTCTGCCCTGATGTGGGCAGAGCTCTGTAGTTTTCACATGACTGTCCCTTCCTCAAGGCTGTTTTCAAGCTTTGAGCACTTGGATCTTTACTTTTTAATGAAAACCTGCCGACATCATTTCTCTGCTTCCTACATTTCGCGGGCTCCATGATACAGATGGAGGACGCAGATCCTTGGATCCTCCAGCTTCTGCAGTCAGTTTCTCCCTAACTCTCCAGCTGCTCCCCAACCTGCCCCTCCCCCTGGAATACCCATCTTCACGTGCTCAGACAGGCCACTTCATTTCTTCTTCAGAGATGTGGGCATGCCTAGCCCAGCACCTCAATTCTTCCCCTTCCCCAATCTTCCCATCTCACATTTCCATGCAAGGTCACCCCTCCAGAAGATGCCCCCTCACCACTCACTAATGAGAAGGCTCAGCTCTCCTTGACAGCTTGTCACTCCCCCCACATCCAGCCTCAAGGCTTATTTCCACAATCATTTGTCGATTGTCCGGCACCCGCATCACTACAGGAGGACCTGGGTAGCCATCCACCTCTGTCCCTTCTGCCCCATCTCACCAAACAGCCCAGTGCTGGGCACCTTGATGGTAAACATTTGTTGAGTGCTTGGAAGAAAGAAAGATCTTTCCCAGGTTTAAGTGTCTGGGTCAAATTGTTCTTTTCTATCAGATTTGTGGACATGAAAATGCAGATAAGAACGGGCTGTCATGATTTTGCAAACTAATGGAAAGGTCACCCAGTGCCAGCGCCTTAGCGCAAGCAGAAAGCATCAGAGCGGGACAGGAGACGTGCACGTGGGCCACACATGCTCTCCCGATGCAGAACTGCAGTGTCTTCCTTCAACTTCTAAGGTCAAATAGTGCATCATTCTAAGAACTTTAAATTGTGTCTTTAGTAAAGTCTCCATACCAGTTAATACTAAAAATTAGGGTTCAAAATATTTGCTATTTATATTTGAAGCGATTACTTCACTAGCATCTACCAAGACATCTTGTTAATTACTTTTCTAAGAAATCTAGCTGTTCTGCAGCCCTTGTAAATATTGTCAGCCTAACCTCCCACAGGGTGTCTGCACAGCCAGAGTTGGTGTCCCCATGGTTTTTCCAAAGAATGCTTTATATAAATCAGTTTATTATCATTGGTGTCTTAGATGGTGTTGGGGAGAGGGAATGTTTCCTTCTAGCCCATTTGGTTCTTTTGGCTGCTCTCATAATTAAATTGAAAAAAGATTAACAGGAGAAAAATAATTTGTGTGCCCAAAGATCTCCAATAAATAAGAACAAAGATGGGGCCAAAGTAGCCAGCTTTTCTACATTTTAGAAAAAGGAAGATGAAATGTGTGAGGATTAACAGAACAAAGAGGTTTTGGCTTGGGTGTTTAATCGATATTAAAAAAAAAAGAGAGTTTGGGCTTGGGGTCATAAATGAGCAAAGAAGTAACAGGTTTGTCTCCGCAACCTTCTTGTCCCTAAATTCCCATCTCCGGTAATAAAGGTGCTTCTCTGCCCACTTTTAGAGAGAGAGAGACTTTCACACGGGAGGCCCATTTCCTGTTCTCAAAGAGACAGAGGGGATGAGAGACAGCTGTTTCTCTAGTAATTTACATCCAAAATAATCAATATTCCTCCTGGCATCATGGGGGTGGGCTGCCCTGAGCCCACACAGCAGTCGAGGCATTTTCAGTTGCTGTTGTTTTTTAAATGGAAATCACTGTTTCTTTTATCGCTTCAATTGAGCTTGTTGAGTGACGACTCATTAACTGATCAGGAGCAAGGCTGTATGTTTATATCAACAGTACTTTTCATTCATAACTAAACGAGCATTTTGACTCATAAAATAGCTCCATGGAGTTATGTGGGCCATGCAAAACCATCCATTCTCTGACTGCTAAAAACTGATGTATCCGTAATCCAACCTCCCTTTCTTTCTACTTGTCAAATGGGGATTCGCTACTGTCACTAATGCATTTTTCCATTTAGAGTGAAGCAGCTGGGGTCGGCAATCCACAGCCTCTCCTTCCTAACCTTGATGTTAATTTTCTAAGGAAATAAACAACGGCAGCCCCTGCTTACCCACCAGAGGTCTGGCTTTCAGGATTATATAACACATGGCTCCACATCTTTCTTAAATCAGCATAATGAATAAAATAATTAAGCACAGATAATTTGGCAGAATTCAATCAGCACGTTAGTGTTTACATTGTAAGGACTAACATGAGGTTCAGCTCTTTGCAAAGAGACAGTAAGAAAGTCAAGGAAATGAAGGGCTTCCCTGGTGGCCCAGGGGTAAAGAATCTGCCTGTGAGAGCGGGAGACATAGGCTCGGTCCCTGGTCCAGGAAGACCCCACATGCTGTGGAGCAGCTCGGCCTGTGAGCCGCCGCAACTGAGCCTGTGTCCTAGAGCCCGGGAACCACAATTCCTGGAGCCAGCACACCCTAGAGCCCATGCTCCACAATAAGAGAAGTCACCCCAACGAGAAGCCAGCGCCCCCCGACGAAGAGTAGCCTCCACTCGCCGCAACTAGAGCAAGCCTGGGCAGCGACAAAGACCCAGCACAGCCAAAAACAAAAAAGCAAAATGCAAACACCACTGAAAGGTTGAATCATAAGCAGCGGAAGTTTTGTCATCCCTGGGTCTGTTGGTGTGGTACTGGCAGTGGGTCATTTCCTATTTTGGAGTTGGGGACACTGCAGCATTTTGGGAAGGGAGGCTGTGGGTCTACCCGTCTGCATTTGGACGGGAATTATTAAATGCATCTGAAGTCAACCAGAGCCCACATCCTAGAATAACATGCAGAGCACCATCAACCACGACAGTGGAAAACTGCAGCTGCTGCTGGAAACTTCCAAAAGCCCTTGTTCAGCGGCCCTTGGCTTTTTATGGGAAAAGAAGAGAGGAGTCGGTATCTCAAAATTCAAGCAATAGCATCCACTGGGGGGTCAAAGGTCAAACACAGATTATGAGCCTAAAAACAATTATCCCATAATGTCAGGAACAGTTTTGAACTACCCCAGAGAAAAACACAAATCAACGGCTTCTTTTTTTTTTTTTTTTTTTAGCAGAATTTAGTCACCTGTTCAAGTAAGCCACAAGCAGAAATTGTTAGACTAATCAGATCCTGGAATCTTACTATATAAATGGGCATAAATAAAGATCATGTTGATTAAAAGAGGTTTATATTGATGTGTCTCTCATCTTTCTTTCACTTCAAAGTGATTCCTTGTATAAAAATATTGAGATTAAGAAATAGCATTAATGTGTGCAAGTGTTCTCTAAGAGACACAAGTACATCTATTTAAAACCAATTTTTTCTTTTATAATGAAAGAGTGATTATCAAAACTGAAATTGGGAATGCAGAAACCTGTGAAAAGAAGAGCGGCAAAAAGCAAAGGAGAAAAGGAAAGATATAAGCATCTAAATGCAGAGTTCCAAAGAATAGCAAGAAGAGATAAGAAAGCCTTCTTCGACGACCGATGCAAAGAAATAGAGGAAAACAGCAGAATGGGAAACACTAGAGATCTCTTCAAGAAAATTAGAGATACCGAGGGAACATTTCATGCAAAGATGGGCTCGATAAAGGATGGAAATGGTATGGACCTAACAAAAGCAGAAGATATTAAGAAGAGATGGCAAGAATACACAGAAGAACTGTACAAAAAAGATCTTCATGACCCAGATAATCATGATGATGTGATCACTCATCTAGAGCCAGACACCCTGGAATGTGAAGTCAAGTGGGCCTTAGAAAGCATCACTACGAACAAAGCTAGTGGAGGTGATGGAATTCCAGTTGAGCTATTTCAAATCCTGAAACATGATGCTGTGAAAGTGCTGCACTCAATATGCCAGCAAATTTGGAAAAGTCAGCAGTGGCCACAGGACTGGAAAAGGTCCGTTTTCATTCCAATCCCAAAGAAAGGCAATGACAAAGAATGCTCAAACTACCACACAATTGCACTCATCTCACATGCTAGTAAAGTAATGCTCAAAATTTTCCAAGCCAGGCTTCAGCAATACGTGAACCGTGAACTTTCAGATGTTCAAGCTGGTTTTAGAAAAGGCAGAGGAACCAGAGATCAGATTGCCAACATCTGCTGGATCATGGGAAAAGCAAGAGAATTTCAGAAAAGCATCTATTTCTGCTTTATTGACTATGCCAAAGCCTTTGACTGTGTGGATCACAATAAACTGTGGAAAATTCTGAAAGAGATGGGAATACCAGACCACCTGACCTGCCTCTTGAGAAATCTGTATGCAGGTCAGGAAGTAACAGTTAGAACCGGACATGGAACAACAGACTGGTTTCAAATAGGGAAAGGAGTACATCATGGCTGTATATTGTCACCCTGCTTATTTAAATTATATGCAGAGTACATCATGAGAAACGCTGGACTGGAAGAAGCACAAGCTGGAATCAGGATTGCCAGGAGAAATATCAATAACCTCAGATATGCAGATGACACCACCCTTATGGCAGAAAGTGAAGAGGAGCTAAAAAGCCTCTTGATGAAAGTGAAAGAGGAGAGTGAAAAAGTTGGCTTAAAGCTCAACATTCAGAAAAAGAAAAACATGGCATCTGGTCCCATCACTTCATGGCAAATAGATAGAGAAACAGTGGAAACAGTGTCAGACTTTATTTTGGGGGGCTCCAAAATCACTGCAGATGGTGACTGCAGCCATGAAATTAAAAGACACTTACTCCTTGGAAGAAAAGTTATGACCAACCTAGATAGTATATTCAAAAGCAGAGACATTATTTTGCCGACTAAGGTCCGTCTAGTCAAGGCTATGGTTTTCCTTTGGTCATGTATGGATGTGAGAGTTGGACTGTGAAGAAGGCTGAGTGCTGAAGAATTGATGCTTTTGAACTGTGGTGTTGGAGAAGACTTTTGAGAGTCCCTTGGACTGCAAGGAGATCCAACCAGTCCCTTCTGAAGGAGATCAGTCCTGGGATTTCTTTGGACGGAATGATGCTAAAGCTGAAACTCCAGTACTTTGGCCACCTCATGCGAAGAGTTGACTCATTGGAAAAGACCCTGATGCTGGGAGGGATTGGGGGCAGGAGGAGAAGGGGACGACAGAGGATGAGATGGCTGGATGGCATCACTGACTCGATGGACGTGAGTCTGAGTGAACTCTGGGAGTTGGTGATGGACAGGGAAGCCTGGCGTGCTGCGATTCATGGGGTCTCAGAGTCAGACACGACTGAGTGACTGAAATGAACTGAACTGAAGAGTAATATGAAGAGAATGAAATACATAGGGCACTTTTAACTGTGATTAAGAGTTGAGCCTCAGCTTATTGTATTTTTCAGATTCCACATATAAGTGAGGTCATACAGCATTTGTCTTTTTCTGTCTGATTTATTTCACTTGGCATAATGCCCTCCAAGTCTATCCATGTTGCTGCAAATGGCAAGTTTTTGTTCTTTTTTATGGCTTAGTAGTATTCCATCGGGCTTCCCAGGTGGCATCAGTGATTCCTGGGTTGGGGAGGTCCTCTGGAAGAGGGCATGGCAACCCACTCCAGTATTCTTGCCAATAATGCCATGGACAGAGGAGCCTGGGTGGGCTACTTACAGTGCATAGGGTCGCTAAGAGGCGGACGTGACTGAAGTGACTTAGCATGCACACACCTCTCCTGGGGCTTACTTGAGAAGAGCCAACAGAGAATATTCCTCAGGCTTCGAGGTGCATGAAAATGCGTGGGGCTTGTTAGCCTGTCTCTGGGGATTCTGGGTCAGCTGGTCCACTTTTGACATTTGTAACCAGCACGTCAGATGGCTCTGGACCAAGGTATCGGGTTAAGAAAAAACTACAATAGACGTTACTTCCAGCAATCTGCATGTTCTTTACACATCATGGAAAGAGATCTTATTTAGCTTTAGCTTGTACATTCATCTTAGTTACAGATTGGTGCAACAT
Organism: Ovis canadensis; assembly: GCF_042477335.2. Lineage (NCBI taxonomy): Eukaryota > Metazoa > Chordata > Mammalia > Artiodactyla > Bovidae > Ovis > Ovis canadensis. The sequence goes on from NC_091267.1 coordinate 15,341,308, forward strand.
GCACAAGTATATGTATTTAGAAGTGGCTGCAGAAACCCCCCATCAGCACGCACCTGGGGACACTCTGCTCGCTGCACCCTCACCTTTGCTCCCTGAGTAACTGAGCCACTCTGCTCATTGTTTGCTCTGCTCAGTTGCTTCAGTCGTGTCCGACTCTTAGCGACCCCATGGACCGCAGCCCACCAGGCTCCTCCGTCCATGGGATTTTCCAGGCAAGAGTACTGGAGTGGGGTGCCATCGCCTTCTTCTCATTGTTTAGTCTCTAATACATAATATTTAAAATATTCTACAGCCTGCATTACTAAAACAGTGTTTTTTCTTTCTTCCAATCCCCATGACAAACTGATTAAACTCTCTTTCGACTAATATGAAACATTCTCTCAAGGGTCTGTAATTTCTGCCTTTGACTCTTCATAATCTTTAAATTTGCAAAGAGTGAAGTATACATTAATGAACATTATTAGCTGTGTTCAGCTGCATTCTCAGTGAGAAGGTCAGGTGCTTGGACCATATCATCAAAAGAAATAAAAGATGATTACAGAGAAGTATTCTCTATAGATGACATCATAGTAATGTTATTATTATTATTTTGAGAATCTAAGTACTTTGAGGGATGGCAAGAGAAAAAGACAGAAAGAAATTTAAATTTAATTTTTAAATATATAAGGCTTATGATTTCTCTTATTTAATCTTCAAAACAATCTTAAGATGCTGATATTATCACTAGCATTTCTAAAAGAAAAAATAATGACAGTGAAGGTTTAAGATCAGCCAGTTCACACAGCTGTAATCGATGAAACTGGGCTTCATGTCCCCCAAGCCTTTCTGACTCTAACCTCTGTGCCTCCTTTGGGCAACATGTGTGCTAAGTTGCTTTAGTCATGTCCCACTCTTTGCAACCCCATGGACCATACCCCCCAGGCTCCTCTGTCCATGGGATTCTCCAGGCAAGAATACTGGAGCGGGTATCCATGCCCTTCTCCAGTGGATCTTCCCCACCCAGGGATCAAACTCGGGTCTCCTGCATTTCAGGCAGATTCTTTACTAACTGAGCCACCAGGGAAGCCCAACGTAATGCAAGACACTACGTAACACTGTTTTCTGCAATCTTCAGCAATTTTTTTTCAAAATAACTTGTTCATAGAACCACAACAATTTAGTACTTGGTGAAATTACCAAAGCTTTATATAGTCAATGATCTTTTGCCATTGCCTTTGCTAAGTCGCTTCAATTGTGTCCAGTTCTTTGCGACCCCGTGGACTGTAGCCCACTAGGCTCCCATGTCCATGGGATTATCCAGGCAAGAACACTGGAGTGGGTTGCCATGCCCTTCTCCAGGGGATCTTCCTGACCCAGGGATCGAACCTGTGTCTCTTGTAGCTCCTGCATTGCAGGCAGATTCTTTACCACTGAGCCACCGGGGAAGAGCTTTATATAGTCTTTGTCTAGTTAGCTTTATAAAGTCAGCAATCTTACAATCCAATAATTATTCCAAAGAAGAAATCCCCAGAATGTACAAGTCCACTGGAAAAAACTCTAAGACTACTTACAGAATAACGAGTTGGGTAAGTGAGTTTGTCTTTTTGAGAATATTCATAAAAAACTGCATGAACTGTGGATATATATTGTGTGGGAATGTAACAATTAGTGCATCAAGAGTACATATATGCTCACATGTGCAAGGAAGGGAATCTCAATCTACACAAGTGATTACTAGCAACCTTGCTTTGAAGGTGGGCCAGGTAGTCACCACTTAACAGTTGTTTCTCGCAGCCCCTTGGGTGTGCAGCTGTCCTGCAGGAGGCTGCGGGGAGCTCCACTTTGAAGAGGTCTCTCTGTCTGGAATGTCTCTCTCTGCCGACAGTGGCCTTTCATTCTGGAGGATCAGATTCAGCCAATCTCCTTGCCCAAGATCACCACTGTGATCAGGAACAGAAATGCTTCAAGCTTTGAGTGTGTTTTGAAATATATATATTTTAAAATGTTGACATGATGTGGGTGAGAGGAAAATTGAAGTGTAAAATATTTCTCTCTGAAATGCATTATCCTTATCAAAAATTGCTAATGGGAATTTGTGATATTTCAGAGTTCTGGGTGGTAGCTACAATTTTCTGTTTAGTAACAGAAAACCAGAGTCCTTACACCTGAAAGAAGTCCCAAATAAACCACAACACATCAGTCTTTTAAAAGTGAAGATTCTGAAAATCTGTTGTGCTAAATGAACATAACCAATAAGTCAATCTGAGCAACTTGCTGGATTGGAGAGGAAGAGAAACCAAGGAGCCCCTCGGGCAGACGTTCGTCTCATTAGATAGAAGGGAATTGCTGTGCTATGTCACAAAGTGCTCATTATATATGGATCACTGAACGTGCACAGCCTCTCAGAAACTTTCCAAAAGCTACAAGAAAATCAGACTTACTGACTACCGAAGAAAATTCTCAAGAACTATTGTTTTATGGTATCACAAAGATGGTTGAAAATTATCATTAAAAAAAAAAAGTAGCATTTCTATTTTATCATAACACATTTTCTTAAGATCCCAAGAAAAAGAAATTTCCCCTGCATACAGCAGCGTTGTCCTCATAGGGTAAATGGGCAAATTTTGAACTAATACCTTCTTAAAATAACATTATTGAGATATAATTAACATTCTATAATGCTTGTTCATTTAAAGTGTTTGATTCTATAGGTTGTAGCATATTTAAAAGGAATTATACTTACAGAATATCATCACAATCTAATTTCAGGAATGCCATCATCCCAAATTGGACAAAGTTGATGTCAAATAAAGGAAGTATCTATTCATGGTAAGATCTCCATTCTGGCTTCATTTAGGGTCTGTTTGGTTATAAGGGGCCCCTGCCTTATTTCCATGCACTATAGGCCTACTTGGCAGTTATGAGATCAGAATCACCAGGTTATGAGGCTCAGGGAGGGACTGGCACAGGAAGGTTACCGAGGGGGTTGGTTGAGTTCAGTTCGCTGTGTTCCTAGGGAATAGAAGAGGCACCAATGAGCTGACTCGTCTTTGGAGCCTCTCGTTCCACTGGTCTGTCTCTGGGTTCTTCATCTCTCCTGTGCCCTGGAAACCGTCTACCGACCACTCTGAGCCCCCGGTCGGGAAGACCCCCTGGAGGAGGACATGGCAACCACTCCAGTGTTCTTGCCTGGGAAATCCCATGGACAGAGGAGCCTGGCGGGCTGCAGCCCATGGGGTCACAGAGTTGGACACGACTGAGCAACGAGCACTTTTACTTTCATTCTTTCTTAACTCAAACTTCATAAAAATCAAAAGATAAAGGGCATCTTCAACCCCCCCCCCCAAAAAAATGTTTTCTACAGCAGCTTTAGTCAGCAATGAGAAAAGTTAACTTAGGAGTAGTTTTAAGTTTTCTATCAGCACTCAAATGATTAAATGCTAAATTACTTTCAAAGTATAAGAACTCCAAGGCTCATATAATTTTACTAAGTGCTCTGTTTACATCTTATTTCAGATGAGTCAATTAGGGAACCTTTCCAACAGAGGCTGCAAAGCTAGTGACATTCCCGCTCCGAAATTACCAAGACTCTAAGAAGACTCTGTAGCACCTCTGTTTCATAAGCAGAGAGTAGGTGAGACAGTGCAAAATCATTCAGGGTGAATTCTTCAGGGTGATTACAGACGGTCTGATGATTCACTTCAGGTCTGTCCTAAAGGACCTTAGTGACGGTGAGCCTCAGTGTTGGTTTGGAGCTTTATTCCTGCCATAGGCAACATTCCAGGGTGGTTTTTTCCTCCGGGGCATGCATTTGTTTGCAGACACAGTGAAGAAATGTAGGGTGTTTGCTGAGGTCTTTTGAAGTGAATGTGGTCCTCTGGAGAAGGGAATGGCAAACCACTTCAGTATTCTTCCCTTTAGAACTCCGTGAGCAGTTTACCTCATGAAAAGGCAAAAAGATAAGACACTGAAAGATGAACTCCCTGGGCTGGTAGGTGCCCAATATGCTACTGGAGATCAGTGGACAAATAACTCCAGAGAGAATGAAGAGATGGAGCCAAAGCAAAAACAACAGCCAGCTGTGGATGTGACTGGTGAGAGAAGCAAGGTCTGATGCTGTAAACAGCAATATTGCATAGGAACCTGGAATGTTAGGTCCATGAATCAAGGCAAATTGGCAGTGGTCAAACAGATGATGGCAAGAGTGAACATCGTTTTAGGAATCAGTGAACTAAAATGGACTGATGGGTGAATTTAACTTAGATAACCACTATATCTACTACCGTGGGTAAGAATCCCTTAGAAGAAATGGAGTAGCCATCATGGTCAACAAAAGAGTCTGAAGTGCAGTACTTGGGTACAGTCTCAAAAATGACAGAATGATCTCTGTTCATTTCCAAGCAAACCATTCAATATCACGGTAATCCAAATCTATGCCCCAACCAGTAATGCTGAAGAAGCTAAAGTTGAATGGTTCTATGAGGACCTACAAGAACTTCTAGAACTAACACCCCCAAAAGATGTCCTTTTCATTATAGGGGACTGGAATGCAAAAGTAGGAAGTCAAGAGATACCTGAAGTAACAGGCAAACTTGGCCTTGGAGTACAGAATGAAGCAGGGCAAAGGCTAACAAAATTTTGCCAAGAGACCATACAGGCCATAGCAAACACCCTCTTCCAACAACACAAAAGAAGACTCTACACATGGACATCACCAGATGGTCAACACCAAAATCAGATTGATTATATTCTTTGCAGCCAAAGATGGAGAAGCTCTATACAGTCAGCAAAAACAAGATCGGGAGCTGACTGTGACTCAGATCATGAACTCCTTATTTGCCAAATTCAGACTTACATTGAAAAACGTAGGCAAAACCACTAGATCATTCAGGTATGACCTAAATCATATCCTTTATGATTATACAGTGGAAGTGAGAAATAGATTTAAGAGACTAGATTTGATAGAGTGCCTGATGAATGATGGACAGAGGTTCATGAAATTGTATAGGAGACAGGGAGCAAGAACATCCCCATGGAAAAGAAATGCAAAAAAGCAAAATGGCTGTTGGAGGAGGCCTTACAAATAGCTGTGAAAAGAAGAAACGCCAAAACCAAAGAAGAAAAGGAAACATATACCCATTTGAATGCAGATATCCAAAGAATAACAAGGAGAGATAAGAAAGCCTTCCTCAGTGATCAATGCAAAGAAATAGAGGAAAACACTAGAATGGAAAAGACTAGAGATCTCTTCAAGAAAATTAGAGATACCAAGGGAACATTTCATGCAAAGATGGGCTCGATAAAGGACAGAAATGGTATGGACCTAACAAAAGCAGAATATATTAAGAAGAGATGGCAAGAATACACAGAAGAACTGTACAAAAAAAGATCTTCATGACCCAGATAATAAAGATGGTGTGATTGCTTACCTAGAGCCAGACATCCTGGAATGTGAAGCCAAGTGGGCCTTAGGAAGCATCACTACGAACAAAGCTAGTGGAGGTGATGGAATTCCAGTAGAGCTATTTCAAACCCTAAAAGATGATGCTGTGAAAGTGCTGCACTCAGTATGCCAACAAATTAGGAAAACTCAGCAGTGGCCACAGGACTGGAAAAGGTCAGTTTTCATTTCAATCCCAAAGAAAGACAATGCCAAAAAATGCTCAGACTACTGCACAATTGCACTCATCTCACATGCTAGTAAAGTAATGCTCAAAATTCTCCAAGCCAGGCTTTAGCTGTATGTGAACTATGAACTTCCAGATGTTCAAGCTGGTTTAGAAAAGGCAGAGGAACCAGAGATCAAATTGCCTACATTTGCTGGATCATCGAAAAAGCAAGAGAGTTCCAGAAAAAACATCTATTTCTGCTTTCTTGACTATGCCAAAGCCTTTGACTGTGTGGACCACAATAAACTGTGAAAAATTCTGAAAGAGATGGGAACACCAGACCACCTGACCTGCCTCTTGAGAAATTTGTATGCAGGTCAAGAAGCAACAGTTAGAACTGGACATGGAACAACAGACTGGTTCCAAATAGGGAAAGGAGTACGTCAAGGCTGTATATTGTCACCCTGCTTATTTAACTTATATGCAGAGTCCATCATGAGAAATGCTGGGCTGGATGAAGCACAAGCTGGAATCAAGATTGCCAGGAGAAATATCAATAACTTCAGTTATGCCGATGACACCACCCTTATGGCAGAAAGTAAAGAACTAAAGAGCCTCTTGATGAAAGTGAAAGAGGAGAGTGAAAAAGTTGGCCTAAAGCTCAACATTCAGAAAACGAAGATCATGGCATTTGGTCCCATCCCTTCATGGCAAATAGATGGGGAAATAGTGGAAACAGTGTCAGACTTTATTTTGGGGGGCTCCAAAATCACTGCCGATGGTGACTGCAGCCATGAAATTAAAAGACACTAGTTCCTTGGAAGAAAAGCTATGACCAACCTAGACAGCATATTAAAAAACAGAGACATTACTTGGCCAACAGTGGTCCGTCTAGTGAAGGATATGGTTTTTCCAGTGGTCATGTATGGATGTCAGAGTTGGACTGTGAAGAAAGCTGAGCATCAAAGAATTGATGCTTTTGAACTGTGATGTTGGTGAAGACTCTTGAGAGTCTCTTGGACTGCAAGGAGATCCAACCAGTCCATCCTAAAGGAGATCAGTCGTGGATATTCATCAGAAGGACTGATGATGAAGTTGAAACTCCAATACTTTGGCCACCTGATGTGAAGAACTGATTTATTGGAAAAGACCCTGATGCTGGGAAAGTTTGAAGGCGGGAGGAGAAGGGGACGACAGAAGATGAGATGGTTGGACAGCATCATCAACTGAATGGACATGAGTTTTAGTAAACTCCAGGAGCTGGTGATGGACAGGGAGGCCTGGTGTGCTGCAGTCCATGGGGTTGCAAAGAGTCAGACACAACTGAGTGACTGGACCGAACTGAACTGAACTTTGAAGTGAAGATAACCTCTAAAGATTTAAGTGACTCATCCTTCCTCCACATAGAAGTCTTTCCAGTAGGAGCAAATCATAGTCTAAGAACATGATATCCACTCTTCATTCTTGTGTGGAACTGAGATCAGGATGTGAGGTGTACCTGGAAGACTCAGCTCCTTTTCACTGAAGGAAGACACTGCCACTGCTTCTCATCATGTTGTCATTGTTGTTCAGTCCCTCAGTCATGTCTGATTCTTGGTGACCCCACGGACTGCAGCACACCAGGCTTCCCTGTCCTTCACCATTTCCCAGAGTTTCCTCAAACTCATGCCTATTGAGTCAGTGATGCCATCCAACCATCTCACCCCTTGTCGTACCCATTTCCTTTTGCCCTCAAACTTTCCCAGCATCAGGGTATTTTCCAAAGAATCGGCTCTTTGAATCGGCTCTTTGATCTTCAGCTTCAGCATTAGTCCTTCCAGTGCATATTCAGGGTTGATTTCCTTTAGGATGGACTGGTTGGATCTCCTTGCCGTCCAAGGGACTCTCAAGAGTCTTCTCCAGTATCACAGTTCGAAAGTATTAATTCTTTGACACTCAGCCTTCTTTATGGCTCACCGTGAACTCATCTCATCATAAGGGCAGGAACCTCATTTGTGAGTGCCTCATGATCTATCACCTTCCAACAGCCCCCTTCCCTCATTCCGTCACCTTGGGGGTTGGAATTTTAACAAACAATTTTGCTGAGAATCATTCAGTCCAGAGTAACAGCAAGGTAGAGTATGTGATTCTGAAATGAGTCAGCTTATTCTGAATGAATACGTTTATCCAGGACATTAGTCATCTGTGATACGTCTGTATCTTCACCAGAGCTGATATGAAGGAAGTGACAGGAGGTTTTCAGAAATAGCTGAGCTGAGTGTCCCTGTCCCCGTGACCGATGTGAGCCTGTGGCTGAGGGTCTGTGGAAGCAGTGCCCTGGCCCCTTCACCCACCGCCCTCCACTGCCAGCAGTGAGCTTGCCTCTCCCCACAGAAACCCTGAGCCTTTGGCTCCGCCCCTTGGGAACAGCCATGCTTCTTCACGCCCAACTCTCTGACCACGCGATTCTGTGGGCAAGAACACCAGAGTAGGTAGCCATGCCCTCCTCCAGGAGATCTTGTTGACCCAGGGATAGAACCTGTGTCTCCCACAGCTCCTGCATTGCAGGCAGATTCTTTACTGCTGAGCAAACGGGGAAGCCTGGCTCTGCCCCCTACACCACTCCATGGACATCTTATCTGGGTGTCTCCTGGCTGACGTTCTTCTCCCACAGGAAAGTTATGACCAACCTAGACAGCATATTAAAAAGCAGAGACATTATTTTGCCAACAATGGTCCGTCTAGTCAAGGCTATGGTTTTTCCAGTGGTCATGTATGGATGTCAGAGTTGGACTATAAAGAAAGCTGAGCACCAAGAATTGAGGCTTTTGAACTGTGGTGTTGGAGAAGACTCTTGGGAATCCCTTGGACTGCAAGGAGATCCAACCAGTCCATCCTACAGGAGATCAGTCGTGGGTGTTCATTGGAAGGACTGATGCTGAAGCTGAAACTCCAATACTTTGGCCACCAGATGTGAAGAGCTGACTCATTTGAAAAGACCCTGATGCTGGGAAAGACTGAGGTCAGGAGGAGAAGGGGACAACAGAGGATGAGATGGTTGGATGGCATCACCAACTTGATGGACATGAGTTTGGGTGGGCTGTGGGAGTTGGTGACGGACAGGGAGGCCTGGCATGCTGCGGTTCATGGGGTCACAAAGAGTTGGACACGACTGAGCAACTGAACTGAACCTTTCTCCCACTCAGCTTTCCAGCCAGTCACGCTGTAGAATCTTTGAACCCTGCTGCCAGCATCACTGGGCCGCTGGATTCCATTCCACTTTCCAAGGTCCAGAGCTATAAACATTTCCCACTAACAGCCCCACTTACACATTCAGGAGCACGGCTCACTGGCTTGCTCAAACGCCTGCTCTTTGTTATCCCCATTTGCCCTCTCCCACAAGATGTAAGACACAGATTAAATCTGTTTTGTAACTAATAAACTTCAGATGGGGTTCCCCTTTAATCACTGTCAGGAAAAAAACAAACATTTTGCCCCAGAGCACCATTCATTTCATAATTTATTCAAAGATTAGGGGCAACCTAGCACTAACATTTTGATAACTTAGTAGGGAAATCAACAGCTGCCATCTATTCATCATTCCTTATTCCATCTGAAAAGTGGAGAATTTCCTGCCGTATTAACAAACAAAGATGGCACAGCCATGAGTGCTTCATCCAGCCCTCCAATGTGAATTCTGAGCCAGGAGGGCATAACAGTGCCTGCTCTCTGTCAGCTTCCGCTCCCCAGGGGGAGCACTGAGGAGCTGGTGAGGGGAGGGGTGTGAAAAACACAGGATGGGCCCCAGGTAGCTGAAGTGCTTATGAAAGGAATGGTTTCAGTGAGCGCAGACGCTTGCACCTTCGCATACACAGAAAAGCTCCCAATTCCTTAACTTGGGATATCTACTTTTCTTTAATTAACAATAATATTTCGATTGCCTGCCCTTTGTTGTAGAACTTCTATATGACCTGACTCCTCCCCTCGAATCCTTGGAACAGTTCTCTCCAGTTACTTGAGATGCTGCCTCCCAGGTTGGAAGCCCGAAAACAAGTCAGTCAAAGTGTTAGTCACTCAGTCATAGCCGACTCATTGCGACCCATGGACTGTGGCCCACCAGGCTCCTTTGTTCATGGAATTCTCTAGGCAAGAATCCTGGAGTGGGGAGCCATTCCCTTCTCCAGGGAATCTTCCCAACCCAGGGATCAAACCCCGGGTCTCCTCGATTGGCAGGCAGATTCTTAACCATCTAAGCCACCATTCTTTACCATGTGAGCCAATTTTTAGGGAAGCCCTAAAAATTCCCACCAAGTAAAACATAACTCTCAACTTCTAGGTTGTGACTATTATTTTTTCAGTTGATACGTCATTAGAAAAAGAGTCACATATGGTCCATTTCTCCACTCCATTACTCTCTGTAATGTGTAAGTTCTTAAGGCTAATTGTGGATTCCACTTTCTCTGAAGTGTGTACTTGTATCTCTCTTAAAACTCGGTGGTTTAGAACAGTGAGTGCACTGCAATATTAGTTGACCCACAGTGAAAGTTCAAATCATCATTTCATTCCTCTTTATTGTTGCTCACATCATGAATGCTTCACATCCATGGGTACACTTTTTGTTCCTGGTTATTTGTTGCCTGTGTTTTTCTCTTTAGTCTACCTTCAAAAATTACAGAAAACAGTAAAAACAGAGCTCGTCAGTTTGCATTGTTCACAGTCAGATTAACATTGGAGTGCTATATTCATCTGCTAACCTAACAGTGTCTGATAGAAAAGTTACCTCTTTATTCCCGTGCTTTTCCTACAATTTTCCACAGTGGTAATTCTGAGTGACTCACTGCATCATTTTATAAGACCATCTTCTTCAGAGTTCTTCTGTTTCACTTGCTCCCTTTCTCTGTCTCCCAGTTCAACATAACCTAAAAACCAAACTAATACAATGACTAAGTGAAATATTTTTGTCATTCTCTTAAAAGGTTTTTTCCTCAAGTCTGCTATTGGCAGTAATTACAGACTCTCTTTCCTAGATGAATGCATGTAATATAGCTCTAAGAAGTTAATTAAAAATGTGCATTTGGTCTGATAAACTCTCGGTGCTTTTTTCACAAAGTTGTTTGCTGAATTCACAGCAATCTGAACTGCACAACTGAACACTGTGTGCCTGTGCCAGGGCACTCCCTGTGGACGATGTAACCTGGCACAAAGGGCACACTACCCCGTGTGCTAGGAGACCCTGTTAGAACAGATGAGGGTGCTTCTGAGAAGGCCTGAGTCACGTAACTGTTAAACACAAGCCGCTTAAAACTTCCCAGGAGGAGAATAACCCAAGGATGCTGAAGAATTATGATCGAGGTTGAGCATCTTCACATGTCACTAGGGAACACACATCACAGCAACAGAGACCCATTTCTCATATATTAGACTGCTAAGAATTAAAACCAAATACAACCCTGAATTCTCTTAGCAAATATGAACACACGCCACTGGCCAGAATGCAAATCAGCACAACCCGCTTTTCAGATCTGTCTCCTAATGGAAATAAAAACACAGAGGGAACCTCATTAAACGTAAAGGTTATTGCACAGCAAAAGAAGCCATTAAAAAAATGAAAAGACAACCTCCAGAATGGAAGAAGACATTTGCAAATGATATGATCGACAAGGGATTAGTCTCCAAAATACATGAATAGCTCATACAGCTCAATGTCAAAAAACAAAACAAACAAACAGAAGCAAGCTGATCATAGGCTGGGTCAGTCTGAGGCATGGGGATATTTAATGACCTGTCATCAATATACAGAACACTCTTGACATTGAGCCTTCTGCTCTTTGTGATCTCGTGCCATAGCAATGGGAAAAAATGGTCACTAATCATGACTAAATGCACACAGTGAGATAATAATAGAGAGATGTCCCCATGTTTAACTGTAGATTGTAACCTTCTGAACTGATCTTTGCTGCTATCTGACAATAGGGAAATATTAATTTAGAACATTGCTCTATAATTAGCTTGAGATAATTAGAACACCTCTGAGTTACTTTGCTTTAGTTAATAATTTATGTAGAGAAGTCCTAAAACATTGATTAAGCATTTTAAAGGTATTCATTTGGTCTGCTCTCTTTTTCAGGCAAACATCACTCACTTGTGTGTAAGAAACCCTTTAGGACAGATGACGTTCTATTGTCAAAACATGAAGGATTTCATTCCATTCAAAGAGCAGCTGGCACTTTGTTTATCTTGCCAAAGGACTCAGTTCACCAAGATAATTCTCAAAGATGCTCAGTGCCAGAAACAAGCATCAAAGTCATCATCTGACCAGTGAATGAGTCGAGACACCTGTTTCTCCACCTGAGTGGTTCATCCACTTGGAAAATAGGAAAGTAAAGAGGTCTTGGAATTGAGTAAAAGTTTAGTCAAAATTAGAATGTATTTAGAGGGAAATATTAAACTTTTCACGAATAGACCTTAGAACACTAGAAAGAAGAATAATTATTTGCTGCTGTTATTAGTTACTGAGCTAGGTGTCCTAGTTGAAAGCACTTAAACTTTTTAAACATCCTAGTTGCAATCTTTAAGTAGCAGAGACTTTAAACAGCATTCCACGTATGCTGCAGTCAGTCATGACACACCGCCCTTGAAGATTTGGTGCCAGGAGTGTTAGCTCGGCTCGTTGAATTCTACTCCTCTTATATTTTGGTTTCGAATGTCCTTTAGAAACCATGCAAAGAAATCACAGGGATTTCTTCTTGAATTTGTGTGCTTATCCGTAATCCCCAAAGACAGCCCCAAAGTGATTTCCAAATGAGTTCTGGGGTCGTTAGCTGTGCATGCTGTGGCCATGGATGGATATAGGTTTCTAAGTGAAGGTGTTAGTCACTCAGTCGTGTCCGACTCTTTGCGACCCCAGGGACTGTAGCCCGCCAAGCTCCTCTGTCCATGGGATTCTCCATGCAGGAATACTGGAGTGGGATACCATTTCCTTCTCCAGGGGATCTTCCCTACCCAGGGATCGAACCCGGGTCTCCAGCATTGACAGGCAGATTCTTTACCACCTGAGCCACCAGGGAAAATCCAGAGTCTAGGTGGCTTAACTAAAGAAGAATTGTCAATGTTCTTAAAAGTAAGAAAAAAAAGGATCACGGCAGACCAGCTTGTTGAATAGGATAGTGTACCGGGCTGAATGTTCACGTCCACCCAGAACGTCAGAATACGACCATATTTAGAAGTAAGGCCTTTGCAGATGTAATCAGTTAAGGACCTCAGGAGGAAGCCATCCCCCATTCAGGGTGGCCCTAAATTCACTGACAAGAGTAGGAGAGGACACAGAGGGACAAGCAGAGGAGGAGAAGCCGTGTGAGCATGGAGGCAGAGAGGGAACTTCACAATCACAAGCCAAGAGACGAAGATAACAGAAGCTGGAGAGGCAGCAAGCGCCCTCTGGAACCCTCAGAAGGCACACAGCCCTGCCACCTCCTGGAGTTCGCACTCTTGACCTCCAAAAGAGTGAAGGAATGAATTTTCTGTTTTTCTAGCCATCAGATTTATGGTGATTCGTTTTTGCAGCCCTGGGAAACTAACGCAACTGAAAAACATCTCAGTGAAATTTCAAACCCAAGGTTAAGGAACTGTGGTGTTGGAGAAGACTCTTGAGAGCCCCTTAGACTGCAGGGAGATCAAACCAGTCAATCCTAAAGGAAATGAATCCTGAATATTCATTGGAAGGACTGATGTTGAAGCTGAAGCTCCAGTACTTTGGGAGCTGGGAAAGATTGAGGACACAATACTGTTAAACAATTATTCTTTGATTAAAAATAAATAAATTTTAAAAAAGAAAAAAAAGATAAAAAGCCTGTCTAAGAACAACTCTGAGATACTTCAATGAGTGTAAAATGAATCAAGGTGAACCTAGATCATGCCTAGAAAACGTAACATAATTGAGGAGCAGAAAGGGCTCTAAAAAGCCCGAAAGAGAGAGGGCCACTCAGTCTTTTTAAAGAATCAAACCAGGAAGACAATATCCTGTTTTGCTGAATTTTTCTTACCTTTTCCCACTTCAGTTACCTCTGTGTGACATTTACTGCATCCTTTATAAAAGCCAGCCCAAAGAACGGTGGCATGTTTACAGCAGAAAACAATCTTAAGTGAATTCAGTATTTGAGTCAGAGCAACAACATATCTTTGCATTTCAGTACCTGAAATGTTTGTTTTGCCGCTCTATAAATATTGTAATCTTGAGACACTTTCAGTTTACCTGAGGGCTGTTGCAGTGGGTTCTCAACACCGTCTGACAATGTGTGATAAATCTTTAGAGCTTTTTCTGCACAGATCAGTGACTTTCTCTCACCTTCTGCAAGATATGGAACTTGAGAAAAGCTTTTATTGAGTAGTCAGAATTATAATTTACTTGGCAGTACAATGATCCCATTACAGGGAGTCTCCACACTCCATGTTTAAGACAATTGGTAATGAACGTGGGTATCACTGGATGAGCTTCCTGGTTTATAACCAGGAAAGGGGGAGATTTGCATTCTGGAGTCTTACAACTGCTGGTGGAATTAGAGCTGTTGTTGTCGTTTAGTTGCTAAGTCTTGTTCGACTCTTTGTGACCCCATGGACTTGCAGGCTCCCATGTCCACGGGATTTCTCAGGCAAGAATACTGGAGCGGGTCTCCATTTCCTTCTCCAGGGGATCTTCCTGACCCAGGGATTGAACCTGAGTCTTCTGCATTGTCACTGAGCCACCGGGGAAGACCCAGTTAGAGCTGTTATCTTCCCCACCCCCACCCCCCACCAAAAAAATACTGAAGTCAGACAGAAAACTCCACTGCAGGGAATGTTCCTGTCTGCAGAAATGGAGGAGGCGAGCTTATTCACTTGGTGGTATTTCATCTGCCCCCCACGTGTCTCCTACATCATCTTTCTCTCTGGTTTTTCCTTCAGGGTAAATAAAATAGATTTACCACCAGTGAATCCTAGCTCCATTCTCAAGCTGTTCTAAGCATTTCCTGAAACATGGTAACCAAAAATGACCTTCCCAACACTGAGCTCTAAGGTGTGGCATCCCTGCTCAGTTCTTCTCTTGGCAGGACAGAGCTCCCAGGCTCAGCATGCTCTCCAGGCCCTTTTCCATAGAAATGTCTCTTTCCAATTAACAGAAAAGACCAGCCAGCCATAGCCCGCTCCAAACACTTAGTCATTTAGAAAACAACCTTTGAATGTTTAGGACTATGTGGACAGGAACTACAGACACTGGACACTTTCACGGGTGTGTGTTTCAATGCCTCACCATTTTCATTCAGTTCAAAATCAGAAGACCCTCATGGAAGCAAAGTCAAAGAATTTGTCGAGAAGAGATAAAATTTTAGAAGCTCTAGTGTTTAGGAGAAATAATATAAAAAGCATGCTTTTTGGACAAGGAAATAGCTTAAAAGCTCAGTTAACAACTATTGTTTTTAACCAGCAAGGAGCCCCAAACTGAGAAGAAGGAGGGAAAAGCGAATACGTCACACGGACATGATCCTGATCAGAAGCAAAGTGTCCTTTCCGCTGATGTCAGACGTGGCTGCGAGTGTTAATTGCAGATGGAAATATAACTTAATAACTAAGGTAGCCTCTAAACATGGCTCCCATGGCAACACGGTCATGCCTGGCAACCAGCTTCACTTCCTTAGCGATAAATGAAGCAACTGCTTTATCTTGCATGGTGCAGCCAGTTCAGTGGAGGAAGTCACACTGTCTTCAGGAGCACACGATGAGATGGGTGTGGGGTCATCAGGCAGCAGGTGTGTGTGTGCATCCTAAGGCCCTTCAGTTGTGTCCGACTCTTTGCAATCCCATGGACTACAGCTCTCTAGTCTCATCAGTCCATGGGATTCTAGAGGCAAGAACGCTGGAGTGGGTTGGCATGCCCTCCTCCAGGGGATCTCCCCAACCCAAGAATCGAACCCGGGGCTCTTATGTCTCCAGAAACGGCAGGCGGGTTCTTTATCACTAGTTCCCCTTGGGAAGCCCAGGCAGGAGGTGGTCCTTCCTAAGACAGTCACTTCACTGTCTAGACAGCAAGCCATCTAGTACATTTCTACCACTGGCATTGACAGGAAGTCCAATTCAATGAATGCACATACATTTTTAATTCTCATTCTCTAAGGCATATGTTAAATGTCTGTTTAATATTTACCATGTCTCAACGCTTAAGTAAAGAAATGAAAAGAAAAATAGGTTCAATGCAGACTTCTTTGAGGAAAGACACTTCTTTTTTTCTAAGACCATCTCAGAGTCAGTTCAAAATTTCCCTTTACCTAATGTAAACTTGAGTATTTTTGTTCTGTTTGGAGCAAAGAAACATCTTATTTAATCTCTTCTCTGTGGATGATATTTACCTAGAGGAGCTTTGTCCCTTTCAATATTACTTATGTGCACAAAATTACTTTGAGATCCTTAAGGATTTTTAAGAGTGAAAAGGAGTCCCCAAGCCATCCAGTTGGCTGGCTAGATTATCACCGAATTTCACAGTGTGTGGTTTGTTGCTGTTGGACCCAGGCACGGTGACAGTACATCTGGCCAGATCCCACCCTGAAATGTTTTCTGGCATTGATGCTATAAGCTGTTCCCCTTGTGTACTGGAATGTGAAATTGCTAAGGATACGCCAGTCTTTGCCCTGCAATCCTCCCACCTCCGTGTCAATTTCAGGACTAATTCAGGGGACCATTCTATCTCAGATCTTACTTTTCTCCAGCGTCAGATTCCTATAACCAGTGAACCAGAGCTCTGCCTTTTAAGCTAAACTAGTTTGTCAGGATAGTTCTTTCATCGCTAATTTCTTCTTGTTTTTAGGTTCCCTCTATTCTAAGTCAGAAAATGAAAAGAACCACATGTACCTAACACTGTAAAAGAGACTTTCAGCACTTTGATTCATCATCAGTAATCACCCACTATCAACTCTAGGGTTATGTGACCACAGCACTTCACTGAGTCCTCAGCTCCACACCATTGACCTAAGGTAACAGCTTATGGACACCTATTGGTTGCCTCACTGGACACTGGGGATGCTAATATGAATAGTTAACATTTGTTAACATTACTCAGTAGCAAGTCATTTATAGACAGACTTACATAAGCCTCCTGGAAGCTTAGAGGATATGTTTTATTATTAACCCCATTATTCAGATCGGAAAACTCAAGAAACAGGCTTAGAGTGGCTAAATAATTCTCCGAACGACACATACCTTGCTTTGAATTTAGCCTCTCAAATATCTAAGCTTTTAACCATAATATTATACTGCTGCTAAAATCAGAATCAGAATCCATATGTTAAGATTTTTCTTCCCTGGAGAGATTCATACCATCTAGAAGAGAGAAAAATAAATAACAAAAGCTGAAAAAGGTTATTATAAAGTTTCTTGTACTCATTTATTATAAAGTGTCTTGAAAATGTGCGAACAAATGAAGACCTTAAAACAGCAAATTAAAATGTTGCTGAGCGATGGCAAACAGTATAAACGGTTCAGTCTGGAGACAGGGGATGCCTCTGACCAGCTGATATGGGAACCAGGTCCTGACTGTGGGAAGGGGTTTCCTTCAGGAAAGAAACGGGGGTTTTCAGGGGAGGGGAAGAGGAGCACAGAGTGGGGGGTCTGTCCTGAGCACCAGGCTATGGTAGTGAAAGGTCTCAAATAGTTGCTCTTCAGTCGCTGAGTCGTGATCCGCTCTTTGCGACCCCATGGACTGCAGCATGCAGTCCGCGCGTGCAGGGACACGCAGGCCTCCCTGTCCATCACCAGCACCCAGAGCCCACTCACACTCACGTCCATCGAGTTGATGATGCCATCCAACCACCTCATCCTCTGTCGTCCCCTTCTCCTCCTGCCTTCAACCTTTCCCAGCATCAGGGTCTTTTCCAATGAGTCGGCTCTTTGCATCAGGGGGCCAAAGTATTGGAGCTTCAGCATCAGTCCTTCCAATGAATATTCAGGGCTGATTTCCTTTAGGATGGACTGGTTGGATCTCCTTGCAGTCCAAGGGACTCTCAAGAGTCTTCTCCAGCACATTTCGAAAGCATCAAGTCTTTAGTGCTCAGCCTTCTTTATGGTCCAACTCTCACGTCCGTACAATACTACTGGAAAAACCATAGCTTTGACTATACAAAACTTTGTCAGCAAGGTAATGTCTCTGCTTTTTAATACGCTGTCCAAGTTTGTCATAGCTTTTCTTCGAAGGAACTACTGTCTTTTAATTTCAGAATAATAGCAGAATGCACATTTAAACTCTTTTAAATGCTTTTAATTATGATGGTGAATTGCCCACCACTTACAAGGATCGGTGTTCGAGAGGTTGCCACTAATATAATTATTATTATTCCTATTTTTAACTTACATGGTGGAAAATAACTCGTGTCCAAAAGTTTAAGGCAACTAACATTAAGTTCAGTTCAGTTCAGTCGCTCAGTCATGTCCGACTCTTTGCGACCCCATGAATCGCAGCACGCCAGGCCTCCCTGTCCATCAGCAACTCCCGGGATCCACCCAAACCCATGTCCATTGAGTTGGTGATGCCATTCAACCATCTCATCCTCTGTCATCCCCTTCTCCTCCTGCCTTCAATCTTTCCCAGAATCAAGGTATTTTCCAATGAGTCAGCTCTTCACATGGTGGCCAAAGTATTGAAGTTTCAGCTTCAGCATCAGTCCTTCCAATGAACACCCAGGACTGATCTTTAGGATGGGCTGGTTGGATCTCCTTGCAGTCCAAGGGACTCTCAAGAGTCTTCTCCAACACCACAGTTCAAAAGCATCACTTCTTCGGTGCTCAGCTTGCTTCAGAGTCCAACTCTCACATCTTAACATTAAACATCTCACGACTAACATTAAACATCTGGACATTACAAAAGAAGCGCTGGCTGCACGGGTTGCTATGACTCAGTCTGGTTAACAACATGTGGAGAAAAAAAAGTTCCATGCCAAGAAGGGGGTATGTCCCTACAGCGCCGCTGGAGTCCCGGCTACTTAACCTCATCACAGAGAGGAGGAAAGCCGCCCTTTTCAGTTTACTTGGGTTTTTCTCTTATTCATTTCATCACTCAGCTATTCTTTCAAATAAAAGATCCTGGTGATAATATTCTCAATTCATCATCAGGGCAGCCACTGAGGGGACTTCTTTTTTTAGCTAGAGTTTCTGAGCAGAAATTTGATTTGTTTTTTCTTCATGGCAAAGTGGGACACAAACTCTCCATGGCCAGTGGGAGAAGCAGATTAATGACTTCATGGTCCTGGCCCAGCATCATCTGTTCCTCACTATGAACCTTCTTCCTTTAAATGAAACTGATGGGAAATGGATGGCGTCAGTGTGAGGGGATAGATGTGCTTCAGAATTAAGAACTGCTTCAGACTGCATGGCATCCCAGAGGGTCTGAGTTGGTGCTTGCTTCAACTCTGCAATCCTAGGGACCGTAGCATGCCAGGCTCCCTTGCCCTTCACTAGCTACCAGAGTTTGCTCAAACTAATGTCCATTGAGTCAGTGATGCCATCCAACCATCTCATCCTCTCTCCTCCCCTTCTCTTCCTGCCTTCAATCTTTCCCAGCATCAGGGTCTTTTTCCAATGAGTCAGCTCTTTGCATCAGATGGCAAAGTACTGGTACTTCAGCTTCAGCATCAGTCCTTCCAATGAATATTCAGGGTTGATTTCCTTTAGGATTGACTGCTAGGATTGACTTGACTATAAAGGCTTATAAAAACTTCATTTGTCAGTGTTTTGTGGATTTTCTCATTGCAGATAAGGAAATATGGACCTGTACTTAGCCAACAGAATTAAACATAATTTCTAAGACAGAATCAAAATAAACTCACACCGTCTACCTTCCTTTTAGCCGACTTACATTTTCCTTTCAGGTTGAAATTGTACTGTGGCGAGGTAAATGACAAGACACACTGACCAAAAGCATTTTCCCTTTTGAAATAACGAAATACACATATTCATGTAGCCATAACCACAGTGATGAAATGCTAGAGCAATTTCAGAGAGAACATTCGATCACAAGCAGAATAAAGCCTCTGTTTGGGTTTTGATGATAGTGTTTCCATCTGTCTGGCTGAGGACACAGGAGAGCAGGACCATTCCAACCTGCAGCAGAAGCAGCGAGATACCCACCTCCTTTGCAATCCTCAAGATAAGGAAACAGATTTAACAGTGTGTCTCTATACACTTAAAAATATTATGCGTGCCAAAACTATGAGTTATAGTATTTATAGGGTATCTGAGATATGCTAGACTTTTTATGGCTGATGCCTCATTATTGATTTAAAGAGTGTAGTTTGTGAGTTTTTACACATAGTACTGTAGGCAGATTGCAAACTTTTGACAGGTCAGTGAACTTTTAATCTGCCATCCTAACAGGGACACATTTGAGAGTGACAAGGAGTCAGCTTTCCAATTTCCCATACAACAGAGGTCAGAAGGGTTCCGTCCCCAAACCAGGCTGTGAAGGCAGCCCCCTTCAGAGACTTTCTTTCTTAAACTCCAACTCAACCCACAACCAGCTGGAGGCACAGGTGACTTTTCTTATAATTCTCAAATTCTTCTTAGAAAACACTGAGGCTGAGGCCTCAATAACTACATCTTGTAACAATCAATTTGAGAGACAAAAATAATTCTCTTAAAAATAACTTAAAAGTCAAACTGATAAAAACGTGAATGATTTACACAAAATAGGCCGAACCCCAGGGTTACACTAGAGAACTCATGGGCTCTGGCGGTGCAGGTACGTGGGTGCTGCCCTCTTAATCATGAACTCTAGATCCTCAGTTAAAAAAAAGACAAGGTATTTTCTTCTTCAATTAGAAGTCGGACACGACTGAATCGACTTAGCAGCAGCAGCAGCAGCAGCAGGGGATCTTACTGAGTAACAGGTTCCATCACTAAATAGTCAGATCACTGTTTAATTTTTTATTGTAAAGTGACATAAAATGAACTCAGCTGACTTAAAATGAAAAATAAATGTTCTGGATCAAGACACTATGTGCTTGCTTTGCTCCAGAGTTACAATGACGACTTCCTGGCTGGGTTTCCTCTCTGCCCATCTGCTCCTTAATTTTATCCCACTTATCAAGGCAAATATAAATAAAATAAATATTACATAAAGTACACAGACTCAAGGTGGTGGCTAACTTGTGTTGTCAGAGAATTTCTTTTTATGCTGAAGTGCATGTATCTTTAAAATCTTGATGAGTGCTATAATTTAATATTAATGACTTTTTAAAAATTTCATTTGCATAAGTGCTTGAATCTGATAAACATTTTATTTACAGAGACCTCTCTAAGCACTGTTCAAGGCTTTCAAACAAAGAACTCAAGGCAGATGAAGTAAAACAAAGCAGATTTCAGATTCACTGAAATGCAACTACGAATTCCAAAGACTTGATAAAAACCTGGCAAGTCACTCTTGTGTGATGCCAAACAACATCACATCTGGAGACATTTTGAAAGTAAATATTTCATTTTCTACATGCAAAGTGTTATACTTTGGCTTCAGATTTCTTTCTCATTTAGAAAATCTTTGGAACTTCCTTGGCAGTCCAGTGGTTAAGACTCTGAGTTCCAAAGAAGAGGTCACGGGTTCAGTCCCTGGTAAGGGAACTAAGATTCCACATGCGTGAGACTTAGCCAAAAGAAAGGGGAAAAAAAAAAAAGAATAAAAGAGAATGTATTTTTTTAAACAGCAAGAAAGAAACGTCTTTCATCATGTATTAATTACAATCTAATATGACAAGAACAAGAAAAGAAGGTGTCGAGCACAGGTCTTCAGGATGCGAGCACGAAGCCAGGACACAGGCGGTGGCAGTCATCTCCACAGGCCTTTCGTTTTTACAGAGATCTATAGAAAAGTGAGTATGTTTTCATTTGCTGCCTTGTTTGCAAGGTGTTTGCATGCTAAATCGCTTCAATCGTGTCCGACTCTTTGTGACCCCATGGACTGTAACCCATCAGGCTCCTCTGTCCATGGGCTTCCCAGGCAAGAACACTGGAATGGGTTGCCATTTCCTTCTCCAGGGGATCTTCTCAACCCAGGGATCAAACCCAGGTCTCTTATGTCTCCTGCATTGGTGCTCGGTTCTTCACTACTAGCGTCACCAACATGGCTATACAAAATGTTTTGGTGCCATGTGACCATATTCATCCATGACATTGTGCAAAATTCTATTTTAGCTTATTGCAAAGACTTACATATCAGAGTATTTAGTACTCATCTGTGGTATTTCGCTTGAGATGCCCCCTGTATTTATTTTTAATATCTTCATAGATGCAAAACTCTCAATGAACATATGAGCAAAGCAATGGAAGTTCTAATGGCACTGTAATTGTCTTGATCTGTCTCAGAGTCCTGGAAACCAAAAACACCTTCTAGGACAAAATTTTGCACTTATAGTGAAAGCTCAATTGAGCAGACCAGAGATAGTAAAGGAAGGCCTAGATAAAAGAAAGGCAAAGAGAGGAGGAAAAAAGGTCTCAGAAATTATGAGTCCCTATCTGATACCATATCCTGAAACCAACATAAAAGAGGAAAAGAAGGAAAAAAAAAAAGTCTAGAGTTTGGAGGGTTCAATCTCTCAAAAAAAGAAAGAAAGAAATCAATTTTACTTAAAAAAATCTGAAGAAAAAGTCTCAACCAATTTTCATATAAAATTATCATAAGAAAAACAAATATAAAATAATTTCTCTAAGGACCATAAAAGCATGCCAGAAAGAGTTCTTTTTTTCATGAAACAGTTTTACCACAAAGAAAAACACATAGCAGTCTCACAAGAACTCAATGTAAAAAAATTGAAATAGAATTTGTACACTCTGAACAAGCAGGTTCATTGAAGTAATGCAAGAGTGGTTCAATATGGGAAGTTCACTAATAACATTCATCATATTAATAGAGGTAAGGAAAAGTCAAACCAGCAAGGAGGGCAAACCAGTCAATACTAAAGGAAGTTAACCCTGAATACTCATTGGAAGGACTGATGCTGAAGCTCCAATACTTTGGCCACCTGATTCGAAGAGCCAAGTCATTGGAAAAGACCCTGATGCTGGGAAAGATTGAGGGCAGGAGGAGAAAGGGACCACAGAGGATGAAATGGTTGGATGGCATCACCGACTCGATGGACATGAGTTTGAGCAAATGCCAGAAGTTAGTGGAAAACAGGGAAGCCTGGTGTGCTGCAGTCCATGGGGTCACAGAATGGGGCATGACTTAGTGACTGAACAACAGCAAGGGAAAATCATATAATTTTCATAAATATATAAAAGATATTTGACAAAATCCATTGCTGTTCAGTTTTCATTTTCCCCTATGTTCAGACACTACTCCCTAACCACACCCCCCACCACGTTTTGAAATAGATGCAAGCTACAAAGCTCACAGCAATTTTCCCTTGTATATGATCAGTTTATCTATTATTTCTCATACAGGCGAATAATGCAGTGAGTGTTCCATGCAGTATTCTGTGAGGTATAAACCCATGTTTCGAATGAGTATTTTTCCTCATGTGTATTTCATTACTTCATTCCTTTTGGTTTTCAAAAAATAACTGTTCCTATGGAAACAGTAATGGTGCCATTTTGCCCTAAGAGCAGTACATAAGAGAAATATATATATATATATATATATATATATATAAAGCCATTTAGTTTCATGCTTTTATTCCCAAAACATTTATAATTACATATCCAATATTATCATAATATCAAAAATTTGGAAACAAATTAAATTTGAAATTAAGAATTTTCTTTAAATTAGGTTCCAATATTTTTCAAAGTTCTCTCTCTTGGTGAAATATAAAATTTGATCCTTATTTCATTTATTTGTTAACTGACCCATTCAACAAAAAATTTATTAAATGCCTATGCTTTGGCAAAGATATAGAATTTATCACAGTACATTTATCTTATGTTAGAAAATACAATGAGATTTTGACAAGAACTATTAAATTTGGAAAACTCAGCAGTGGCCACAGGACTGGAAAAGATCAATTTTCATTCCAGTCCCAAAGAAAGACAATGTCAAAGAATGCTCAAACTACTGCACAAACGGACTCATCTCACACACTAGAAAAATAATGCTCTAAATTCTCCAAGCCAGGCTTCAACAGTACATGAACTGTGAACTTCCAGATGTTCAAGCTTGATTTAGAAAAAGCAGCGGAACAAGAGATCAAATTGCCAACATCCATTGGATCATCAAAAAAGCAAGAGAGTTCCAGAAAAACATCTATTTCTGCTTTATTGACTATGCCAAAGCCTTTGACTGTGTGGATAACAACAAACTGTGGAAAATTCTTCAAGAGATGGGAATACCAGACCACCTTACCTGCCTCTTGAGAAACCTATATGCAAGTCAGGAAACAACAGTTAAAACTGGACATGGAACAATAGACTTGTTCCAAATAAGAAAAGGAGAATGAAGGCTGTATATTGTCACCCTGCTTATTTAACTTATATGCAGAGTACATCATGAGAAACAGTGAGCTGGATGAAGCACAAGCTGAAATCAAGATTGCCAGGAGAAATATCAATAACCTCAGATATGCAGATGACACCACCTTAATGGCAGAAAGTGAAGAAGAACTAAAGAGCTTCTTGATGAAAGTGAAAGAGGAGAGTGAAAAAGTTGGCTTAAAACTCAACATTCAGAAAACTAAGATCATGGCATCCAGTCCCATCACTTCATGGCTAATAGATGGGGAAACAATGGAAACAGTTTTCTTGGGCTCCAAAATCGCTGCAGATGGTGACTGCAGCCATGAAATTAAAAGACGCTTACTCCTTTGAAGAAAAGTTATGACCAACATAGACAGTATATTAAAAAGCAGAGACATTACTTTGCCAGCAAAGGTCTATCTAGTCAAAGCTGTGGTTTTTCCAGTAGTCATGTATGCATGTGAGAGTTGGACCATAAAGAAAGCTGAGTGCCAAAGAATTGATGCTTTTGAACTGTGGTGTTGGAGAAGACTCTTGAGAGTCTCTTGGACTACAAAGAGATCCAACCAGTCCATCCTAAAGGAGATCAGTCCTGAATATTCATTGGAAGGACAAATGCTGAAGCTGAAACTCCAATATTTTGGCCACCTGACCCTGATGCTGAGAAAGATTGAAAGTGGGAGGAGAAGGGGACGACAGAGGGTGAGGTGGCTGGATGGCATTACTGACCCAATGAACATGAGTTTGAGTAAACTCCAGGAGTTGGTGATGGACAGGGAAGTCTGGCATGATGCAGTCCATGGGGTAGCAAAGAGTCAGACACGACTGAGTGATTGAACCGAACTGAACTGCTTAAACGTGTGCCTTAAAAATTCTTTTGTCCTCAAGGAAGAATGATAAAAGTATCTCTAACATTTTTACATTTTCAGAAGGGTTATTTAAAAATGTTAATTACCAAAAAGTGAAAGAAATTATTGCAATAAAACTCAACTGCTTCATTTTTTCAGTCCTGGAGCATCTCAACGTTACTCTTAGTTAATTATTTTTCATCTTTAGAGCTGAAACTTAAGTGGTCCTAAAAATAGCCCATAAACAAAGACTTTAATTTTGAGAAACTCAGATACTTGAAGCAGGCCCACTGCTGACCATTTATTAGAAAAGATACTCATAATTTATGAGAAAGGAAACAATAGACATACTTCTTTTCAAGACAGTATAAGTTAAATCAGTTTGATTTGACTGTATGTAATTCACAGATATTTATGTCAGGTAAGAAATGACCCACTTGATTACTTAAATTTACAGTATTAAGGTCTTTTTTTCTCTCTCATTTAAATGATTTACATTTTTTCTGATAAAAAGTTGTAATTCAGAGCAAAGGAAAGCACTCATCTTCATAATGCATTTTTTTTTTTGGTATGAACACATCAACTTTAATTGGATGTCAACTTTAAAAGGATGTCAATGACATATACTTCGGCTTCATAAAACTGTTCATTAACCTGAGGCCCATGATTTAATTTGCAGAGGAAGTAGGGAAGGAACCAGGGGGAGCATCTTGAACAGAGGTTTAAACCTGAATCTTGGTTGAATAAAGTGTACACAAAACACTGTCATTGGTTATGATGCAATAAAATCTAACCATGCTGGACAAAGCACCTTCTCTCTCTGTATATAATTAAGTGGTTTCAGAAGCAGATCCTGGCAGGGAATGGCATTTTTGTGAGGCAAATTTCCCTGAAGCTAGACAGCGCTCTTTTCATATTACTTAGGCGTCCCCATTTTATGAGGTAAATGTTCTATAAAAATTTACTGATTAAAAGGTGGACTTCTATCAGTAACCATCCAATACGAATCAGTGACTGGGAGTTGAAAATGGAGGGCTTTGGGCTAATGATCTAGGTAGAGAAAAACAAGAGCCCCGATCAAGAATACAGGGTAGTAACAGCCAGTCTACACAAAGTTCGCTCTTAATCTGGGGAGGGTGAAGGAAGAAGATTTGGTTCAGATGATCTTATTTGCAAAGCAGAAATGGAGACACAGATGTAGAGAACAAACTTATGGCTACTAAGAGGGGAAGGAAGAGGAATGAACTGGGAGGTTGAGATGGACATATACACATCACTATGTATAAAATTTTCCAGGCAGGAGTGCTGGAGGGGGCCACTGCCTTCTCCGATGTATGAAATAGGTGACTCCTGAGAACATGCGGGCTAGCTCAGTGCTCTGTAGTCACCAGAGTGGGAAGTACATCAAAAAGGGGGGGGGGGGATATATGTACATAAAGCTGATATACTTCGATATCCAGTAGAAACTAGCACTACATTGTGAAGCAACTGTCCCTCAATAAAAATTAATTTTGAAAAAAGAGAAAAGGGTATTGGACTGAGCAGGAACATGGAAGACCATCAGGAGGTTTGCAGAGGGTAGGGTGTCCTGGGAAAACAAAGGGCTTTTGAAGACTGAACTGCCTTCACAGCCCAGCTCCATCTTTTCTACCTGAGACATTTTTATTATTAATCAATGGGGCCATTTTAAACAGTGAACTCACCAATTATAAACAAAAGAATAAATTAGAAAAATAAAGATGCAAAACTAGCTCTTAATTAGTCCTCATCCCATCCCCACATCAAATCTATCACTCAGTTCTTACTTTTTCTCATAAACAATAGAAGATGTTACCTCCATCACATGCTGTGATGTCTTTTTTTCACTTCTTTTGGCAACTGAAGAGGGAGCACAGACTTTCCGAATTAGATAACTTGCTCTTGGAGCTGATTAAATGCTGGGAAGCCGTCCAGTCCTTCTGGGTCTAAGGACTCATCTGCAATGACTTGAACAGAGCCAACCTGGTCCTTAGCAGAGGCTTAATAATGATTGGTCTTCTTCCCCACACGTAGACGCAAGTAACTCAGTGTGTTCCACTTATCAGTACATCAGGGGGGTCCTGAAGCTCTCTGGACTCCAGCACTTGGCTCTTCTCAGCCTACACCACTATTTTGCTCTAGTTTTTTTACATTTTACTTTTTAGATTCCACATGTAAGTGATCTAATTTCTCTGTCTGATTTCTTTCTAAGAGAAAGAGCCCAGGAGAATTTCTTTTTAAGAGAAAAACTTCTCTTTTCATGTTTCTCTGAGATCTGCTGCTAAGCCTATGAATTTTCTCTTTCTAAGGAGTGAAACAAATTTTTTTTTTCAGAAAGTGTACATAAATCAGTTGAAGCCATGACAATGTGAACAGCTCATATCAAGTCCGTGTCAGTACCCACATCACAGCTGTCTTCAGCCAAGAGTGACTGTAAATTGTGATCGGTTGAAAGATAATTCCAAGCTGTAAGAATCTTAAAATGTGAAAAAAGTGCACATATTGAAAGAGATGAAAGGTGGTTATAACTAATATTTTGAGCAATTATTACGTACTGTGCACTTTTCCAAGTTGGTTAGGTTTATTGACTTATTTAATCGGAATAATAAACAAACCTGTACAGTAAGTGTTAGAGAAGACTCTTGAGAGTCCCTTGGACTGCAAGGAGATCCAATCAGTCAATCCTAAAGGAAATCAGTCCTGGGTGTTCATTGGAAGGACTGATGCTGAAGCTGAAGCTCCAACACTTTGGCCACCTCATGCGGAGAGTTGACTCATTAGAAAAGACCCTGATGCTGGGAAAGATTGAGGGAAGGAGGAGAAGGGGACGACAGAGGATGAGGTGGTTGGATGGCATCACCGACTCGATGGACATGTGCTTGAGCAAGCTCTGGGAGGTGGCAAAGGGCAGGGAAGCCTGGCATGCGGCAGTCCATGGGGTCGCAAAGAGCTGGACACAACTGAGCGGCTGAGCTGAACTGACAGTAACTCCTACTTCATGAATGAGAAAAAAGAATATTCAAGCAACCAGAAATATCTCATGCCCAAGCAGTAGTCCAGCTCATTGTTCACAACTTGCCAAACACAGCGTGGTACTATTGAGCGAAGAATAAGAACTCAGAATAGTCCAAAAAAAGAAAAAAAAAGAATAGTGTTCAATAGGATCTTCCACTAGAGTTGTCAGATAAGATAAGGAACACCCAGTTAAATTTGAATCTCAAAAGCAATGAGTAATTTTCCGTGTAAGTGTATCCCAAATACAGCATGAAAAGTATCTACACTAAAAAAAAAAAAAAAAAATAGCGCTCATTGTTTTCTGAAATTTAAATTTCCTTGGGCATCCTATGTTTTCCCTTCTAACTCTATCATGCCTATACCCCATACCAGAGTGAAGTGCTTCCTTACCCATCTTCAGTTCAGCTCAGCTCAGTTCAGTTCAGTCGCTCAGTCGTGTCTGACTCATTGCAACCCCATAGACTGCAGCATGCCAGGCCTCCCTGTCCATCACCAACTCCTGGAGTTTACCCAAACTCATATCCATTGAGTCAGTGATGCCATCCAACCATCTCATCCTCTGTCATCCCTTTCTCCTCTCGCTTTCAATCTTTCCCAGCATCAGGGTCTTTTCCAATAAGTCAGCTCTTCGCATCAGGTGGCCAAAATATTGGAGTTTCAGCTTCAGCACTCATCCTTCCAATGAATATTCAGGACTGATCTCCTTTAGGATGGACTGGTTGGATCTCCTTGCAGTCCAAGGGACTCTCAAGAGTCTTCTCCAACACCATAGTTCAAAAGCATCAGTTCTTCGGTGCTCAGCTTTCTTTATAGTCCAACTCTCACATCCATACATGACCACTGGAAAAACCATACCCTTGACTAGATGGACCTTTGTTGGCAAAGTACTGTCTCTACTTCTTAATATGCTGTCTAGGTTAGTCATAACTTTTCTTCCAAGGAGTAAGCGTCTTTTAATTTCATGGCTGCAGTCACCATCTGGAGTGATTTTTATACTCATAAGAGCTCATGCCCCTTTCAGGATAGAGGGAGATGGTCACACATTTAGAACATATTTAGCACTTTGTATGTTTTGTGACTATACAGCACACTTTCCATTAACCAGATGCCCTGTGCATGTTATTAATGATCCTCAAAATGGCCTGAAAAGGACAGTGTTTGCCAGCCTCATTTTATACGTCAGGGTGTTCAAGAGAACAGAAGTTGAATGTCTTCAAGGTTACACAGAAAATGAGCAGTGAAATGAACTTGTGAATCCATTTCCCCCTGCCTGCAGAGGTCATGCTCTTTGCAGTGAAAACCATGGTTTTGTGCTACACTCTCCATCTTGGCTGCTCTGAACTAATTTTTCCAAGAGGGCATGATTGCTCCAGTCCCAGCTCATGTAAAACAGTGGGGATTGGCGCCAGGATGGGGGAGCAGCCGTGTGTCCTTCTCGGCTCCCTCCAATCAGCATTTGAGGTGGCCAGGACTAAAGGGCCAGCAGCACTGACTCATTCAGCCTCCATGGGGCAGCAACTGAGAGGAAACAGGAAATCCATACTAATTTCACGTTCTGAGGGAAAGCCAGGGGTACAGATGAATAAGGGTGCGCTTTTCACTGTGAATATGGCTAAATCCATCAAGCAAAAGGACTTGCTTTTAAATGACAGAAAATGAATTACAAAGATGCTAGCTCCCAAGTTGCTGACTTACAATCAGGATAGAAAATATCTCTAGTGTGGTTCAGGCTATATGAGTGTTATCGTCAAGACAATTGGCACTTCAAAATTACTGTGTTTGCTTAAATATTGATTATTTTGAGGTTTAAGATTAGAATCAATGAGTTTTATTACACCTTATTTCAGCTGAGGGTTTTCATGAAGCAACTCAATCATGATTTTGTGACGATGTTTGAACATTAACATTAAAGGTAACAATGCATTTTTTTAAAGAAAAAAGTTATATTTTAAATTCTCATATTTGTCACTGAGCTTTATTCTTATTATGCGTGTCCACAGTTCCCTACTTTCTCCATTTTCTGGCAAAGCTCTCTCTGTCTGTTTCAGAGATGTGATTATCACACAGTGATGGAAAACCAGTTTTGACTCCCACGGTATCAGCTCTCATTGAAAACACATGATGCTTGGAAACAGGGAGGGGAATTAAATCAGAAGCAAGACAGAAGAAAAATAATTTAACATATGATCTTAAAGTTGTGGCACAAACATAGTAAATGCTTGAATATAGATATTTATGCAACCAAATAAAGGTTATTTTTTACATTATGTCAAACATCTACATCTTTAATAGAATTTTGAAGATTTTGCAGGAGTTTTGTATCGTATAATGAGGTCAAATTAGCCCATCTGGGCTCTCTTCTACCGATCTGTCTTCTTGGTATATCATCTTTAATTCTGATTTGTCTCCTTTAGAATGAAAGGTGTTCAGTTTAGGGTTACAAGGTACTTTTTGGTGGATCAACAGTGATCTCTGTGTTTTGAAAAATCAGTGAAAACTACACGTCCAACTTAAAGTCTTAGGGACAATGCTTTGTTTATACCAAGAAAACTGAACTCAATAATATGATTAAACAATAGCTACTAAAACGCAGAAACCTGTGCTGATTAAAATTACAAACGCAGGTGATGACATTAACATATATTTAAAGAAGGCCTAATGACCTGAACTATTAAGACGAAGGACATGGAGCCTTCAGAGGAGGACAGACGACACGTGGTGCTGTCTGGACTGATGGACGGGCATGTCTTCATCCCAGTCTTGGTGGGCGTGCCACTCAGCCTATTTTCAGATGCAAACCCGGAGTCCAGAAGGTCCATTTATGGCACAGATACAATTAACATAGAGACTGTATGGACTGCTCTCACTCACAGAGAGGATGCAGAAGGAAAAACAGCACAGAAGATGACCCTGGGCAATATCATTATTTAGGGGCATCCACACAGAGGAACCAGCAAATGAAAGTGCGTAAAATAACTAGAAATATAAGAGGAGATGCAGAAAATCCTGGCGTCATGAGATACTGTACAATGTTGTGCACATTTCTGCTGTACAGCAAAGGGATTCCCCTCTACATAGATATACATTCTTTTTCAATATTCTTTTCCATTATGGTTCACAGGATCATAATAAGGCCTCTTCAGTTCAGTTCAGTTCAGTTCAGTCGCTCAGTCGTGTCCGACTCTTTGCACCCCCATGAATTGCAGCATGCCAGGCCTCCCTGTCCATCACCAATACCCAGAGTTCACTCAAACTCACGTCCATCAAGTCGGTGATGCCACCCAGCCATCTCATCCTCTCTCATCCCTTTTTCCTCCTGCCCTCAGTCCCTCCCAGCATCAGGGCCTTTTCCAATTAGTCAACTCTTCGAATGAGGTGGCCAAAGTATTGAGTTTCAGCTTCAGCATCAGTCCTTCCAATGAACACCCAGGACTGATCTTCTTTAAGATAGACTGGTTGGATCTCCATGCAGTCCAAGGGACTCTCAAGAGTCTTCTCCAACACCACAGTTCAAAACCATCGATTCTTTGGCACTCAGCTTTCTTTATAGTCGAACTCACACATCCATACATGACCACAGGAAAAACCATAGCCTTGACTAGATGGACCTTTGTTGGCAAGGTCTCTGCTTTTGAATATGCTATCTAGGTTGGTAATAACTTTCCTTCCAAGGAGTAAGCATCTTTTAATTTCACAGCTGCAATCACCATCTGCAGTGGTTTTGGAGCCCAAAATATAAACTCTGACACTGTTTCCACTGTCTCCCCATCTATTTCCCATGAAGTGATGGGACCAGATGCCATGATCTTCGTTTTCTGAATGTTGAGCTTAAAGCCAACTTTTTCACTCTCTTTCACTTTCATCAAGAGGCTTTTTAGTTCCCCTTCACTTTCTGCCATAAGAGTGGTGTCAGCTGCATATCTGAGGTTATTGATATTTCTCCCGGCAATCTGGATTTCAGCTTGTACTTCTTCCAGCCCAGCGTTTCTCATGATGTACTCTGCATAGAAGTTAAATAAGCAGGGTGACAATACACAGCCTTGACATACTCCTTTTCCTATTTGGAACCAGTCTGTTGTTCCATGTCCAGTTCTAACTGTTGCTTCCTGACCTGCATATAGGTTTCTCAAGAGGCAGGTCAGGTGGTCTGGTATTCCCATCTCTTTCAGAATTTTCCACAGTTTATTGTGATCCACACAGTCAAAGGCTTTAGCATAGTCAAGAAAGCAGAAATAGATGTTTTTCTGGAACTCTCTTGCTTTTTCGATGATCCAGAAGATGTTGGCAATTTGATCTCTGGTTCCTCTGCCTTTTCTAAAACCAGCTTGAACATCTGGAAGTTCACGGTTCACGTATTGCTGAAGCCTGGCTTGGAGAATTTTGAGCTTTACTTTACTAGCATGTGAGATGAGTGCAATTGTGCAGTAGTTTGAGCATTCTTTGGCATTGCCTTTCTTTGGGATTGAAATGAAAACTGACCTTTTCCAGTCCTGTGACCCCTGCTGAGTTTTCCAAATTTCCTGGCATATTGAATGCAGCACTTTCACAGCATCATCTTTCAAGATTTGAAATAGCTCCACTGGAATTTCATCACCTCCACTAGCGTTGTTCATAGTGATGCTTTCTAAGGCCCACTTGACTTCACAGGATGTCTGGCTCTAGGCGAGTGATCACACCATCATGATTATCT
This sequence comes from Ovis canadensis, assembly GCF_042477335.2. Taxonomy (NCBI): domain Eukaryota; kingdom Metazoa; phylum Chordata; class Mammalia; order Artiodactyla; family Bovidae; genus Ovis; species Ovis canadensis. Next base: position 15,373,902 of record NC_091267.1, read on the forward strand.
GGGTCATGAAGATCTTTTTTGTACAGTTTTTCTGTGTATTCTTGCCACCTTTTCTTAATATCTTCTGCTTCTATTAGGTCCATACCATTTCTGTCCTTTATCGAGCCCATCTTTGCATGAAATGTTCCCTTGGTATCTTTAATTTTCTTGAAGAGATCTCTAGTCTTTCCCATTCTGTTCGTTGCCTCTATTTCTTTGCATTGATCACTGAGGAAGGCTTTCTTATCTCTCCTTGCTATTCTTGGAACTCTGCATTCAGATTCTTATATCTTTCCTTTTCTCCTTTGCTTTTCTCCTCTTTTCTTTTCATAGCTATTTGTAAGGCCTCCTCAGACAGCCATTTTGCTTTTTTTGCATTTCTTTTCCATGGAGATAGTCTTGATCCCTGTCTCCTGTACAGTGTCACAAAGCTCCATCCATAGTTCATCAGGCACTCTATCTATCATATCTAAGCCCTTAAATCCATTTCTCACTTCCACTGTATAATCATAAGGGATTTGATTTAGGTCAGACCTAAATGGTCTAGTGGTTTTCGCTACTTTCTTCAACTTAAGTCTGAATTTGGCAATAAGGAGTTCATGATCTGAGCTACAGTCAGCTCCTGGTCTTGTTTTTGCTGACTGTATAGAGCTTCTCCATCTTTGGCTGCAAAGAATATAATCAATCTGATTTCAGTGTTGACCATCTGCTGGGAGCCAGCACGGGAGATCCCACCCATGACAAGGTCATGCAGAGAGGCCTGATGGGCAAGGAGAGTTAGGTCTCAAGGGGTCCTCTGTCTGAGCATCTACCCCAAAACCAAAATCTGTCTGTTTACTGTCTGCTATACTATACTCACTTACTCCTTGGAAGAAAAGTTATGACCACCATAGATAGCATATTCAAAAGCAGAGACATTACTTTGCTGACTAAGGTCCGTCTAGTCAAGGCTATGGTTTTTCCTGTGGTCATGTATGGATGTGAGAGTTGGACTGTGAAGAAGGCTGAGCACCGAAGAATTGATGCGTTTGAACTGTGGTGTTGGAGAAGACTCTTGAGAGTCCCTTGGACTGCAAGGAGATCCAACCAATCCATTCTGAAGGAGATCAGCCCTGGGATTTCTTTGGAAGGAATGATGCTGAAGCTGAAATTCCAGTACTTTGGCCATCTCATGCTTAGAGTTGACTCATCGGAAAAGACTTTGATGCTGGGAGGGATTGGGGGCAGGAGAAGAAGGGGACGACAGAGGATGAGATGGCTGGATGGCATCACTGACTCGATGGACGCGAGTCTGAGTGAAATTCGGGTGTTGGTGATGGACAGGGAGGCCTGGTGTGCTGTGATTCATGAGGTCACAAAGAGTCGGACACAACTGAGCGACTGAACTGAACTGAACTGATACTATACTCTTCTGACATAACGGGGCTATCCCCGAAAGAGTTAATTCAGAGCTCCAATTAACAGTCTCCTGCCTATAAAAAGAATGTCTTGGTTTAAACCCCTTTGATGGCTTTCTAACTTATCCGACCGGTCTGCCTGGACTTTTACAACTTGTGAATTGTTTACAACCCCCCAACCGCAAGAGGCACAAAGCTTAAAACATCTTAAAGATATAGAGCCTTTTAGAGTTAAGAATTAGTTTTGTGAAGAGTTTGTTGAGTTAATGTTTGCCACCAGGCCTCCATATCCTTTATCTTTTAGGCACCTGGGAGGATATTAGGCACCTGTAAATGGGATGCAGAAATAGGAATATAGTAGTTTTGATGTTAGCAACACCTGACTTTTGAGTTAATTTTCTCTTTGTTATAAATCACTGTACCCCACTTTCTTGTTATAAATTGTTGTGTCCTTGCTATGTAAGAATGTAACTTTATTTAGTGCTTTCTGAGAGTGGCACCAGACTTTGGGAAGAACAACACTATTACCCTTATCAGAAAAGGGTTATAAAATGTTAATTGGCCTTCTGGCCAGGAGATGATGTAAATCACCTAAGACTTGTGTATACAACTAGGTATGCAGGGAGAAAGCCTGGTCTCGATAGAGTCAGGGCTGCTGATGCTGCATAATTTTGTATTATCCATTGATCTCTATGTAAAATCAAAAGTATATAAGGCCTTTCTGGACAATAGAAGATGGGCCAGTCACTGGAAAGACTGGTTTCCCCCGTGTCTTTTCTTACTCTATTTTCTGGCTGAATTTCCATCTGGGACGTGGAGGCTTGCCATGTCTACTTACTTGTCCCAGCTTCTAAGACCCATGAGAGAGGGAGCCCAAGGCGGGGCACCCTCCACTATTCAAATGGGCACCAGTGGCCTAACGTAGATGGTGCAAACCTCTTGTCCTGAGGTTTTATTAATTCTCCATGTAAACCAAGTTATTCAGCCTCTTTTCTCCACTAATTATCCTACTACACTATTCTTTCCTAATCTCTCTTTTACATTTCTAAATAAGTAAGCTTTTCCTCACCCACGCCATCCCCGCTTCGAATTACCCTGGATCCACCAGGGCAGGACCCCGGGAACCATCTGGTGATGTCCATGTGTAGAGTCTTCTCTTGTATATGTTGGAAGGGCCTCTTATATAGCATAAAAAATTTAAGTTTTGCCATTTTTGTGTAAAAGAGTCCAGATGTCTTCATTCCTGGGTCTTTTTTATCCCCTACCATCTAGAACAATTTTTCCATCTTTTTTTTTTTTTTTTTTTTTTTTTAGTTTTAGAACCCAGATGCTTCAAAGAATGCAGCCCAGTTATTGGGTAAAGCCCTTCCATTTGGGTTCATTGCATGCTTTCTCTTGGTTGGATTTGGGTTTTGCATTTTTGGAACAAATATTTGCTATCTTATCAGTGCATTGCCTCTAAAGGCACACGGGCTCAACCCAACTGATTACTAGTGAAGTCAATTTGATCACATCGACACTTGACCTAGATAATATCTGTACAATATTGCTCTTTATCCTTGGTGACTACTGTGTTCTCAGCAGAAAATACTTTGTGACTCTAGAGATCAATTGTGTTTTTTTTATCCCTGTTCTTGCATAGTAGCTTTGACAGCACTTGATGGGTCGTGCCTAAGACAATCTTACTACATGACAAATGTTTACTGCAGGTCAGAGTGAAGGCATAGATTTCCCTGTGCAGGCATGCTCAGTTGTGTCCAACTCTTTGAAACCCAATGAACTGTAGCCCACCAGGCTCCTCTGTCCACGGGATTTCCCAGGCAAGAATATTGGAGTGGGTTGCCATGTCCTCCTCCAGAGGATCTTTGCTACCCAGGGATCAAACCTGTGTCTCTTTTGTCTTCTGCATTGCAGGTGGATTCTTTACCACAGCACCACCTGGGAAGCCCTCAATTTTACCCTGGTAGTTGCCAATAATGATATGGTAATTTCATCTACTTTCTACTTTTTATAGTTGGATTCCTCCTATAAGAATACACCTCTCCTTCTCTGCCATTTATTTATTCACTTATTTTATCAATATGCCTTTGTGATTGCTTATTTTAGTCAACAGGTCATATAACCTATTACTGTCATTTATTTTTTTTTCTCGCTCAAATTGTCCTCAATAGGACCAGTGGGAGCCTGGCTGCAGGCTTCTGCCTCATTCACTTCCTTACTTCCATTACTTCCTTACAGGTGATACAGCTCTTCTCACACTTCCCTTGCCCCCAGAGTGGTACCAGCCACATCTCCAAGGAGCCCTGCTTACTTTCATCGAAGAATTGCATTTACAAATCAGAGCTGGGTGTTAGATGTGACTCATATGATAGACACAGGAGCTATGTATAAATAGATGCAGACAGATGCATGCATCTACATCGGTTTTCATATCTGTCCATCCCTTTCTCTCTCTCTCCCTGCATGTCCACCTCTCTTCCCAACACCACAGGGCTTCTTCCAGCTTTGCCCTTTTCTTTATTAGTAACTCTTTTCTTCAGCAGGGAAAAACTTCACATTATCCACAAGATCTCTGTCTATTTACTTATTTTCTCACACCTAAAACACACACAAAGTAGTTTCATAATTGCCAAGTCACTTCCCTGTGTTAAAGAGTCAAAATACTGTCCAAAGAAACAGGTTGTTCTGGAGTTGCTAATTAATTCTTCTTCCTCACCCTTCAGTATGTTTAAGTTTTTAATTTGAAAAGCATAAGCCTTATTCATTTCATTTTGTTGTATTTTGGATTTTCTTCTTTTTCTTCCACGCTTGTTGATTTTACTTATTTTGTGGAAACATGAAGTTGTTCCAAAAGTCAGAGCCCTCATGGGAATAATCAGAGATCTATTTCATCCCTCACGCCTCTCTTTGCTGCCTCTTGTAGGAAGCCAATCTCATTTCCTCTCTCTGTGTCCTTTCTGTGCTTCCCTTTATAAAAATGAGGAAATGTATGTGTGACTTTTCTTACTTGCTTTCTTATTTACACACAGAAAAAATTATTGATCATCTTCCCTTATTAGCTTTTCTAAGTAACAATATCAGTTCAGTTTAGTTCAGTTCAGTCACTCAGTCATGTCTGACTCATTGCAACCCCATGGACTGCAGCACACCAGGCCTCCCTGCCCATCACCAACTCCTGGAGTATACCCAAACTCATGTCCATTGAGTTGGTGATGCCATCCAGCCATCTCATCCTCTGTTGTCCCCTTCTCCTCCCGCCCTCAATCTTTCCACATCACTTGTAAGATTCTTGAGAAACCTGTATACAGGTCAGGAAGCAACAGTTAAAACTGGACATAGAAGAACAGACTGGTTCCAAACAGAAAAAGGAATATGTCAAGACTGTATATTGTCACCCTGATTATTTAACTTCTATGCAGAGTACATCATGAGAAATGCTGGGCTGGAAGAAGCACAAGCTGGAATCAAAATTGCCAGGAGAAATATCAATAACCTCACATATGCAGATGACACCACCTTTATGGCAGAAAGTGAAGAACTAAAGAGCCTCTTGATGAAAGTGAAAGAGGAGAGTGAAAAAGTTGACTTAAAATTCAACATTCAGGAAACTAAGATCATGGCATCTGGTCCCATCACTTCATGGGAAATAGATGGAGAAACAGTGGAAACAGTGTCAGACTTTAAAACATTGGAAACAGTGTCAGAGCCAAAAATGGAGGCTCCAAAATCACTGCAGATGGTGATTGCAGCCATGAAATTAAAAGACGTTTACTCCTTGGAAGGAAAGTTATTACCGACCTAGACAGCATATTAAAGAGATATTACTTTGTCAACAAAGGTCCGTCTAGCCAAGGCTATGGTTTTTCCAGTGGCCATGTATGGATGTGAGAGTTGGACTATAAAGAAAGCTGAATGCTGAAGAATTGATGCTTTTGAACTGTAGTGTTGGAGAAGACTCTTGAGAGTCCCTTGGACTGCAAGGAGATCCAACCAGTCCATCCTAAAGGAAATCAGTCCTGGGTGTTCATTGGGAGGACTGATGCAGAAGCTGAAACTCCAATATTTTGGCCAACTGATGTGAAGAGCTGACTCACTTGAAAAGACCCTGGTGTTGGGAAAGATCAAAGGCAGGAGGAGAAGGGGATGACAGAGGATGAGATGGTTGGATGGCATCACCGACTCAGTGGACATGAGTTTGGGAAACTCCAGCAGCTGGTGATGGACAGGGAGGCCAGGTGTGCGCTGGTTCATTGGGTCGCAAAGAGTCAGACACTGAGCGACTGAACAAAACTGAACTGTGAACCGTTTCAGGTGAGTTGACAGTGGTCTTCAACTGAATCTTGGAAGGTTGCTTGAGACCACCATGCACTGAGGCAACCCCAGGTAATCCAGGAAAGAGCCAGGGTAAGGGTGGGGAACCAAGGCAAGCGCTGCAAGCAACTGGGTCCACTGACCTGCCCATTGGATGGTGCCCTTACAGTTTCTGTGGAAACTGAAAAAGAAACCAGCAGAGAGACTGCTCAGGGCAGGAGGAGTGAGTCTGAGTCCTCCTTTGCTTATATGACATCACGACGTGTCTCTGCCTGACACGCTTCCCAGTTTCCAGCCAAGTGACTCTTCCACGTGCGTGTTCTGATGGTGTTCCTCTTCCGTCTGTTTCTTTAGCATGTGTTGCACACTGCTTGCTCAGTAGCTGTCTTGTCTGACTCTTTGTGACCGCATGGACTGTAGCCCCTCAGGCTCCTTTGTCCATGGGGATTCTCCAGGCAAGGACACTGGTGTGAGTATTGAACCCAGGTCTCCCACATTGCAGCTGGATTCTTAACCACTGAGCTAGTGTTTTCAGTTTCAGTTCAGTCACTCAGTCGTGTCCGACTCCTTTCAACCCCATGGACTGCAGCACACCAGGCCTCCCCGAACATCATCAGCTCCCAGAATTTACCCAAATTCATGTCCATTGAGTCGGTGATGCCATCCAATCATCTCATCCTCTGTCGTCTCCTTCTCCTCCCGCCTGAGCTACTGCTTAGTGGTCCAATTTTTTGTCAACTCATTAGAGCCGTTCACGAAAGCTGTAAATCTCCTGCTTACATATGTTTGCTTCATCACACAGTCATGCCTTCAGCATCCCCCAAACGCACTCCCCCCAAATGAACTATCCACCATTGCCACCACTGTAGGCAGAATCTCTCTAATATCCAAGTCTGATTAGGTTATTCTGATTGAAAGCACATCAGTGATTTCCTGTTGTGTAGGAGACAGAACTCAGATTATTTGTAGGGACACAGAAGTCCTTTCACAATATGATCCCTGTTTTACTCATCCAGTCTCTTCCCCCACAGTGGTGCTATGAGCCCCAGCTTCAGCCTCATCGTGATACCCACACACCTGCATTTATCATGCTGTTTCATGCTGGCCTGCAGAGATTGTGTTTTCTGTTTGTGATTTCCTTACCCTTCTTAGACAAAAATCCCTTTATGAGTCACACCCAGAAAAATCGCTGTGAGGATATTGTCCCTGACTGCTCAATATTGAGTTGCCATCTAAAATCTGTCTTGACTTCTCTTCAGATAAGCCTGTGCTTGAGTTACAACATCTACCAGATTGCTTTAAATTTAATTCACATTCTGTCTCTCTCTTATTATTTACCCTTCATTTAGATCAGGGAAACAATATTAATTATGTATGTTATCTCCAGGGCTTGGTACACAGTAGATACATGCAAAAAAGACTCAATTAATAATTCAAGGATAGAGATTAGGATTTTTTTAATTGAATTGAATGGAAATGAAATGAACAGAAAAATGCTCTTCCAGGAAGTTAAGCTTCATTCCTCTGCATCAATTATCAAAATGACCTTGGATTTTTTTCCTACGGTCTGTTTGGTAATCCAATTTAAAATTTAGGCCCAAATATTTTAAAATTTAAGTTTATCAGAAAAATATACTTAGAACACAAAATAAGATCCATAGTAGATTGAAAAAAACAGTCAATTAAATCTACTGTAAGATTATTTTAGAGCTCATATCATCAAATCAGAACATTATTACAACAAATAGCCAAAGCTTGTGTTATTATTTCTAAGGTCATAACCTCGAGACTTCAAGTTTAACGATCAACTTCAAAGGCAAAATTGGATTTATCTCTTGAAAAAACTGTGAATATTTTTCATTCCTTTTTTGCGGCTAGCTAGGTAGCTAGCTAAGTCACTTCAGTTGTGTTCAACTCTGTGCGACCCCCACCAGGCTCCGCCATCCCTGGGATTCTCCAGGCAAGAACACTGGAGTGGGTTGCCATTTCCTTCTCCAATGCATGAAAGTGAAAAGTGAAAGTGAAGTCGCTCAGTCATGTCTGACTCTTAGCGACCCCATGGACTGCAGGCCACCAGGCTCCTCCATCCATGGGATTTTCCAGGCAAGAGTACTGGAGTGGGGTGCCATTGCCTTCTCCATTTATGCGGCTAGTATAACCCTGAAAGCAAAACCTAAATAAAACTTGGAAAAGAATTCTGAAGCTCTGACAAGTGCAAAGCCTGTCAGTCTCCACTCCCTCCGTAGCACTAAGAGCTGGGCAAACTGAAACCCTTTTGCTGGAAACTGGGAGAACTGGGATTGGGACAATTCATGCCCAGACCTCTGGAGGGCTGGGTTTATCCAGAGTCATGGCTGAGCTGAGCTGGCCTGGATCTAAAGCCTCTGAAGCATCAATGTAAGATGATCATCCTGAGGACCATTTATTCATAAGTTCATGCCTTATGTCTTTTAATTTCATGACTGCAGTCATCATCTGCTGTGGTTTTGGTGCCCCCCAAAATAAAGTCTGACACTGTTTCTACTGTTTCCCCATCTATTTCCCACGAAGTGATGGGACCGGATGCCATGATCTTCGTTTTCTGAATGTTGAGCTTTAAGCCAACTTTTTCACCCTCCTCTTTCACTTTCATCAAGAGGCTTTTTAGTTCCTCTTCACTTTCTGCCATAAGAGTGGTGTCATCTGCATATCTGAGGTTATTGATATTTCTCCTGACAATCTTGATATCAGCTTGTGCTTCTTCCAGCCCAGCGTTTCTCATGATGTACTCTGCATAGAAGTTAAATAAGCAGGGTGACAATATACAGCCTTGATGTACTCCTTTTCCTATTTGGAACCAGTCTGTTCTTCCATGTCCAAGTCTAACTGTTGCTTCCTGACCTACATACAGATTTCTCAAGAGGCAGGTCAGGTGGTCTGGAATTCCCATCTCTTTCAGAATTTTCCACAGTTTATTGTGATCCACCCAGTCAAAGGCTTTGGCATAGTCAAGAAAGCAGAAATAGATGTTTTTCTGGAGCTCTCTTGCTTTTTCCATGATCCAGCGGATGTTGGCAATTTGATCTCTGGTTCCTCTGCCTTTTCTAAAACCAGCTTGAACATCAGGAAATTCACGGTTCACGTATTGCTGAAGCCTGGCTTGGAGAATTTTGAGCATTACTTTACTAGCATGTGAGATGAGTGCAATTGTGCGGAAGGAAAGTTATGACCAACCTAGACAGTATATTCAAAAGCAGAGACATTACTTTGCCAACAAAGGCCCGTCTAGTCAAGGCTATGGTTTTTCCTGTGGTCATGTATGGATGTGAGAGTTGGACTGTGAAGAAAGCTGAGCGCTGAATAATTGATGCTTTTGAACTGTGGTGTTGGAGAAGACTTGAGAGTCCCTTGGACTGCAAGGAGATCCAACCAGTCCATTCTAAAGGAGATCAGTCTTGAGTGTTCTTTGGAAGCAGTGATGCTAAAGCTGAAACTCCAGTACTTTGGCCACCTCATGTGAAGAGTTGACTGATTGGAAAAGACCCTGATATTGGGAGGGATTGGGGGCAGGAGGAGAAGGGGATGACACAGGATGAGATGGCTAGATGGCATCACGGACTCAATGGACATGAGTCTGAGTGAACTTCGGGAGTTGGTGATGGACCGGGAGGCCTGGTGTGCTGCAACTCATGGGGTCACAAAGAGTCGGACACGACTGAGCGACTGAACTGAACTGATGTCTTATGTGCCTCCATGTGCATGTTCAGTCATATCTGTCTCTTGCAACCCTATGGACTATAGCCCGCCAGGCTCCTATATCCAGGTGATTCTCCAGGCAAGAATACTGTAGTGGACTGCCATTCCCTTCTCCAGGGGATCTTCCCAACCGAGGGATCACATCTGTGTTTTTACCACTGTGCCACCTGGGAAGCCCCTGTAAATCTATGCTTTATTTCACTAAATAAATCTTAGGATTCTTGGGTATAAGACTCACTTTTCTGTTCTTGCAGAAGTTTGCAATGTAGGGCTCCAATACATATATTAAATGGAATGGATATTCAAGAATTTAACTTCAGTCTCTTCATTTCATAAGTCAGCCAGCTGAACAGATCTAAGAATTCACAGGACCAGGGAATGATGACACCAGAATGTTAGCAAAATCACTTTAAAATCTGATCCACTGGGTCTGTGTAATCAGAACTTGGTGTTCAGAGGTGCTGAGAACCTCTGTGAGAATTGAAGATGATTTTCTGACAAAGGTCAGGAGATGGGGTCAGCCGTGGCCGACAAACACACAGTTTACTGCTCTTTATACACTGATTAGAGATGGTACAAAGGATCAGCTACTCAACTCCATCCAGATGAGAAGTTTCCTGGGGTGCCAGAAGCCTGAGGAGAAGGGGCCCTTTCAGGTTGATGAGGGAGTCTTCCCGGGGTGAACCTTCACCTGCTGTTCCCACTTATGCCTCCATTCACGCATGAGGTCTGCAAAGACACATCCAATGAGTGAGCCTGTCTATGAAACAGACTCAGAGAACTGACCTGAGGTTGCCCAGTGGGGAGGAGGTGGATTGGGAGGTTGAGGGTGGCAGATGCAGACAGTGTATTCAGGAGGGATAAGCAATGAGGTCCTACTGTATAGCGCAGGGACTATATTCAACATTCTGTGATGAAATGTAATGAAAGAATATTAAAAAGGACATGTGTCTATATACTTTTATAACTGATTTTCTTGGTGGCTCAGTGGGTAAAGAATCCCCCTGCAATGCAGGAGACTGCCTCCAATACAGGAGACCTGGGTTCAACCCCTGGGTTGGGAAGATCCCCTGGAGGAGGTAATGGCAACTATCCATTCCATTATTCCTGCCTGGGAAATCCCATGGACAGTGGAGCCTGGCGGGCTTCAGTCCATGGGGTTGCAAAGAGTCAGACACAACTTAGCAACTAAACCACCACCGCCGTATGTATATAACTGAATCACTTTGTTGTACAGCAGAAATGAATACAACACTGTAAATCAAGTGCCCTTCAATAAAAAAGTAATTAATTAAAAGGCAAAAAAATAAGAAATCTCAAAAAAGAATCCCGTGTTTCAAAGCATATGTGCACCTGAGGAAAATAATGAGCTATTGAAAGCAAACATCAGTTTTCTGTTAATCCCGAATGAAAATCTGGAAACAAATCCGGCTCACTTCCATGTGCTGATCCCCACCCTAGTTGTGGACGCACCGCGAACAGCCAGCTTGAACTAGACGGACATCAGTCACTTCATGTCGGCAGGTCGTTAGGACTTGGGGCTCAGAAAGCCAAGCCGCCACGCGGGGTGCTGAAGCAGCCACAGCCCACTGTGGGAATCTCTCTGTGGCCGAAGGTGCCCCCCTACAGTCTGACATCTGTCTGTAGACGCACGCTCCAGGGCCTCGACTGATGAAGCCCATTTTCACATCAGCAGGGAGGGGAGCCTTGGAGGGGCACCGCCGGCCACAGGCCTCACGGGGGCCCCTGCCGCGTGGACATGGGGGCACCAGAGCGGGGAAAAGGCAAGGAAGGCGGGAACTGTTTTCAAGATGCCACACTCTGTCCTCATTAAAACCGAGCCCACAGCGAACTCTGCATGAAGACCAATTATTCATGAACTCAACTATTAACATAAATGCTTTAACCTCCTGTGAATATCCCAAGGGAATAGACATCCCTAAACAGTTTCCATTTGCTGGACCCACCCTAGTTTTCTCCCACTGTCCTTTGAGTGGGGGTGGGACGGCTAGCCTCTTCATCTTGATGGTAGAAGCACCTTTGGAAACAGCAGGTTAATGAAATCAGTTGTCAAACAGATCCTTCAGGCACCCCTTATGGAATTTATCCTCACGTCACTATCACTATTTAAACTGGTGTTCAAACAACGATAAATAGGTTTCTCAGCCATCATTATAATTGAGGCTTTGCTCATCAAGACAGGGATCAGGGCATCTTTCTTAACTTCAAATGAGGATAACTGGTTTTAGAACAACCCCTAGTCTGTAAACTGGGTTGTTTCCAGAAATTGGGTGAAATGTATTTTCACTTTTCACCTGGATGTTCTGGTTTCATCCACTCTTAGTGTGATATGGAGGAACTCTCAATGTCTTTCACATCATTTACGTCTTGGCCCGTAAAATGAGACTAACACACAGCCACTACAGACCTTGGGAGCATATATAGGACAAGCCAACATCTGTGAGGTGCTCCGTGCCTTCCAGAGCACAGGTGGGTGATGTCCCCTGTTAGTGCCCACAGGGGCTTTTAGAAGCACAAGCATCAGTGGCAACATAAGAAATCCACTTTCAAAACAGACTCACGTGCAAATTAAAACTAGAGTGAGGTATCCTCTCAGTCCTGCCAGAACGGCCACTACCAGAGTCTACAAGCAAGGAACGCTGCAGGGGGCATGGAGAAAAAGGAGCCCTCCTATGCTGTTGGTCAGAATGACAACTGGCGCAGCCGTCATGGAGAGCGTGATGGAGGTGTCTTACAAAACTAAACTGGAGCTGCCATATGACCCAGCAAACCCACTTCTGGGACGAAACTCATATTAGAAAAGAAGAGAGTGTCATAGGATGTGGCGCACGTGTACAGTGGATACTATTCACCCACCCAAATGATGAAAGCATGCCATTAGGAGCAGCATGGAGAAGCCTAGAGACTATCATACTGACTGATGTAAGCCAGACAGAGAAAGAGAAATGTCATATATCACTTATATGTGGAATCTGAAAGAAAAAAAACAACATACAAATGAACTTATTTGCAAAAAGAAATAGATACACAGACATAGAAAACAAACTTAAGGTTACTGAAAGGGAAAGTAGGGGGGGATTAATTAAGAAGCTGGGATTAACATTTACACAGTATGATATACAAAATGGATAACCAACAAGGACCTACTGTATAGCACAGGGAACTCTGTCCAGTATTGTATAATAACCTATAAGGGAAAAGAATCTGAAAATGAGCACGTGTTAGAGCATGGTAGAAGGTGACTGAAAAGTGGGTCACATAAGGAACAGCTGGAGAGGCAGCGAGTGTGGTTTAGAAAGGGGACCCAAGCCTAGTGGCGGGATCCCATCATCTCATCTCAACGCTTGAGGTGTGGGCCAGGGGAAGTGGGCCAGGCACCCAGCGGCATGAGGGTGCCCTGCCAAGGAAAGATGCTGGGAGCCGCAGGAGGACGTGTTTGGGGTGAGTGCATGAATGACTGTCTAAACCTTACAGTCGCCCAGCAGAACATGCTGCCTTTGAAGGTGGTGATGCCTCTGTCACTGGAAATGCTCTATCCGACAACGTGTAAGTTCCCAGGAACCCGGGGGAAGGCATTCCTTTATCTGCTGGAATCTTGTACTACAGGACCTCTTAGGTCCCTTCCAGAAACACCAGATTATAAGGTCAGTTAATGCCCTATGGGGCTTCCCTGGTGGCTCAGATGGTAAAGAATCCACCTGCAAGGCGGGAGACTCAGGTCCCATCCCTAGGTCAGGAAGATTCCCTGGAGAAGGGCATAGAAACCGTTGGAGAATTCTTGCTTGGACAATTCCATAGACAGAGGAGCCTGGCAGGCTACAGTCCATGGGATCGCAGAGATCTGGATACAACTGAGCAGCTAACACTTTCACTCTCAATGCCCTGTGAGCATAGAAGTGCGTGATCCCTATTTTAGAGCTATGTCACATTTCAGTATGACCTCAAGGTTACAAAAAAGTATTTTATTATTATGAATCACCGTTTAAGCTTTACCTTTCATCCCAAGTTACTGGTACATATTAATTACATCTTTTAATACAAAAAGGGCTTCCCTTGTGGCTCAGTTGGTTAAGAATTCACCTGAAATGCTAGAGACCTGGGTTCGATCCCAGGGTTGGGAAGATCCCCCGGAGGAGGGAAAGGCTCCAGTATTCTGGCCTGGATAGTCCAAGGGGTAGCAAGAATTGGACATGAATGAGTGACTTTCACTTTAATACAAAATGTGTATCTTATGATGTAAATAGTATTAATTCATATTTCCAACAACTTTAAAAATACTTTATAAATAAAACATTTGTTATCTAAAAGGTCAACATGTTATAGCATACAGATGACAACTCTTGCTATGACAGATATTTAGGTTTTCTGTAAACTTTCTCAGTTTATCTTATTTAGGATCTGGGACAACATCAGGGTTCAGGAGAAATGAGCATTCATTCTTCTCAGGGCCCCTTATAACACGGACTGAGACATTATGTGGAGGCTCTCTATGCTACTGAACATAAACGGAAATGAAACTAATGTAATGGGAATAGCTAAGTTAAAGAAATCAGTAAAACTTTTTGGGAAAAATAAAGTTATCTTGATCTTATCAGAAACATTGGAATTTGCAAAATATGCACTTTGTAGTAGGCCTTCCCGTCCTGTTACTAGGGCCACCATGTAAGTTGGACCAATGACAATGGACAAAAATCTTACTTTAAATTTTATATAATTACCTCTTTTTGCAGCAAAAAAGGAAGACATCTTTTCTTGTTTCTCCTGTGCATCCTGCCTCCCTCAGTTTTATTCACAACACAGTTTGAATCTTGATGAATCTAACACAAAAACTGTACAGATAAACACCTCCAGCTGAATAGCACAGAGAAGAGAAGATGGAAATGTTCCCTCCTAATGAGCCGTGTCATGAGGACAATGTTCTGAGCCCTGTTGAACAACACCCTGGGAGCCACAGGCTGAAAATGAGTCTGCTTATGGGTTCAGCCAGAAATCGAGAGCGGAAGGGGTCCTGACACCCCTGGTGGGGTGACTCTGACATGCAGACCGCAGTGTGCCTCGTCACAGGCCTGAATGGTGTGTGAGCTGCTCCCCACAACCCACGGGAACTAGATCATCACATGGGCCCGATTCTCTGTTGTCTGTAAGAAAATTACAGTGTACCTGCTTACCCAGCCAAGGGGAAAATCTGAGTCCCTTTCAGATTATACAAAAGTAGATATTTGTATTATGAGTACTTGGGGAGATGAAAAAAAAATGTCAGAGTCACAGAGTTAATGGATTTCGTGAAATGGTAGGAGCAGGAAGCAGGAGTCAGAACAGTGTCTGGATGCAGGTAGGGCAGACGTGACTCAGTAACATGACTGATGAAAATTCAGTGGCAAGTTTCAGAATCTCGGCCCAGAGGAGACCCGAGCACATGGGGCAGGTACACATGCGGGTCAACTTGATCAGAAAAGGGGTCAGACCCGCCTGCCCACAGAGCCCCCGCTCCACCACAGATCCCTCTCATGGCCCAGGGGGAGGGATGGAGCCTCCCAGCCTCTCCTGGGGCTCATGCACTCAGACAACATCCGTGAGCATCCTCGCACCAGCATGGGGGGTGTGGATACTCTCCCGACCCTTGACACGGGTGCTCCACACATCGCCAGAGACGTCTCCCTGGACGCATGGCACGCTCACCCTAGAAACACAGGGGAGGCGTCTTGCAGAGCCCACTCGCTTGTCTCACCTCACAGGGCAGCACTGATGATGCAGGGGGAACAACCCAACATCGTGAAACTTAGAAGACACAAAATCTGTTGGCTCTAAATTACACAAAAGTGAAGTGAAGTCACTTAGTCGTGTCTGACTCTTGTGACCCCCATGGACTGTAGCCTACCAGGCTCCTCTGTCCATGGGATTTTCCAGGCAAGAATACTGAAGTGGGGTGCCAATTCCTTCTCCAGGGATTGAACCCGGGTCTCCCACATTGCAGACAGACGCTTTCCCGTCTGAACCACCAGGGAAGTCCAGAAGAGCTATTGAAACAGAGAGACCAGTGTGTGCTCATCAGTCCCCAAGGAAGCCTGGGGACACTCCAACGGGGTGAAGAAGAGGGCAGGGGACTTCAGAAATTCCCATGACCAACACAGCCAGAGACCAGCACCTCTAGGGAACTCTGAGGATGGGATCCCTTAGTAGGGTCAAGATCCAGCGAGAGGAGCAGGTAGACGATGCCAGGGTGTCCTGGCTGGGACCAGGAAGAGCAGTGATCACGCGCCTGCTGAGAGTCAGGGTGGGCAGAGGCCTCGGGAGGCTGGCAGGGCCCCAGAGTCAGAGGGGAGCAGCGACATCACAGGAGCCCCGAACCACAGGGTCGCAGTGCTGCCCGGGCACGGGCTCGTCCTCTCACAGGGGCAAGCAGCATCCTTGGTGCTTTGGAGGAAACCGTGTCCTGACCCAAAGGAGTTTGTCCCAGGGTCGCAGGGAGCACCAGCCACAGTGCTGCCCCACTCACACTGGCCCCGAGAGCAAGAACCACACAATAACCTCCGTGGGGCTTGAGAGGCTTTGGCAAAGTACAACCCCTCTTGATGAAAAAAATGAAATATCAAAGGAACTACTGAATTCCACTTATATATACACGCAACAACCTAAAAGCCGGAGACTTCCTGTGGAATCAAAGGAAATATTGCCACTCAGCCCAGGAGAAAGTAAGTCAAGGAGAGCCAGCATCCCATCAATGTCCACTGCAAGTGTTTACTAGAGCAGTTAGGCAGAGAAGGAGCCTCATATACAGAAATCAGAAATAAGGGGTAAACACACCCCTACTTGCAGACATCGATGCAAGCACTACTCGAAGAGTCAGACACGACTGAAGCCACTTAGCATGCACACATATATCACTTATATGCAGAATCTTTAAAAAAAAAAGACACAAATGAACTTATTCACAAAACAGAAATAGACCCAGAGACATAGAAAACAAATTTACATTGCCAAAGGGAAATCAGGGTGGGGGGCAATAAATTAGGAGTTTGGGATTAATAGATATACACACACTACTCTATATAAAATAAATAACCAACAAGGACCTACTGTATAACACAAAGAATAACACTCAATATTTTGTATCTGAACTTATAAAAGTATCTGAAAAAGAATAACTGAATCACTGTGGTGTACACATGAAGCAAACACAACATTGTAAATCTACTATACTTCAATAAAAATAACATCAGAAGATGAAGTCCTAGAGAAAATTTAAAAGAAGAAAAAAAATTTTCATTCCTTTTGTATACATTTTTTGTATCTATATGCTTATCATTTTAATAAGTGCTTATTATTTTTCATGTCTATCCTTTTAATAAAAAGACTGTGGCTATTAAAGTATGTTAACACACACACAAAAAAAAAGAAGAAAAAATTTTCACTAGAGTTCATCCTTCAGTCCTGGTACATTTCATATGACATAAATTCAATCATCTCTGATAGAGTCTGTGTTTATAGGACTGAAAACTAAAGAATGAGAATCTTCCTTAGGATGTATGCTGTCCTGGTGACCCCATTATTACATACAAAACACACCTGAAAGTATGAGAACCTTCCATATAAATTAAGAACAATTTAGAAGACAACACATTTCAGAATTAATTCAGATCCTGGTCCTATTCTGCCCCGATGCCCTCTCCTGGGTCCTTGGGCAAATTCACAACGTTAGTCTTTTACAGGAAGCAGAAATCTAACTAAATCAAAATGAAAGACCTGGAGCTAGTGCCAGGGGTTCAATGAAGTGATTTGCGCTTCATCTAAATTGAGGGACACTCTCTGTAACACCAAGCCTTTAAAAGCTGCAAACTAGGTCCAGAACAGCTGTCAGCAAAGGTGACTGGTGATCATGACACGCAGGGGGCTCTCTGCGCGCACACCCCCTGGCCTCTGGTGGGCCAGGCTGGTGACCAGAACAGGCTGAGGGGAGAGCTGACACCCGTCCTTGTCCCCTTGCATGCAGTCAGCCTTCCTGACCCAAGGGAGATGCATGAGGAAATTGTGGTACTTCCCTGAGAAATCAGAAGCAGAGGACTTCAGAACCCCCCCCTTTCTCTCTGTCACCACCAGCCCTGTCTTGGTCCTTCCTTCCCAGGCTGAGCCGTGCATGTCCAGTCTGCTTCTGAGCCGTCTGCAGGGGCTGAATAAAACTTGAAACCCAGAGGAAAGCACAGCAAACCAGGTCCTTCCCCAGAGACCCAACAATTCTGCCAGAAGCACTCGAGGTTCTCACTGGTCTTCCCTAAATGTCAAAGGGAAAAGTAGCAAATAAAGAAATAGGTTTGTGGGATCATAGGAACTGTGATTTCACAGCAATAGTGAAGCCAGCTGAGGACTGAAGGTTCGGGAAGCAGTCAGAAACAGAGCCCTCCCTCGGAGGGAGGGAAGGAAGGATGAAGGAAAGAAGAAGGGAAGGAGGAGTGAAGGAAGGGAATTTTAAAATGAAGATTATAGATTTTTAAATGTTTCTGGGAAACTGGTTGATGACTAACTTCAGCTTGCAGGACTGGCTGCGAGGGACCTGAATTGTAACGTCCTGAAGGAGCTGTCATGATGTCAAAGAAGACACAATGGTCTTGGAATCAGACACTCTGGACTCAAGCCCTTTAGAAGAAGTAGGAGGATCCTTTCTCTAATTTTCTCCTCAACCAGCAATTCAGTGTTTGTGCACTTGCAGTTAGTGTCTAACAATGGGGTTTTCGAGTTGCAATACTGATTTTCAGCTACATGTCAGCTTGGCTGCCTTTTGGACTGACAGTTCCCCCTCCATGCCAATGGGGCAGCGTCCCCAGTAATAAGAACCCACACCAGTCAGAAACAGCGGCCACTTCTTCCTGGACTCCAGAGCCTTTTACCCACCCAAAGAAAATTCAGGACCCTTTAAATCTTAACATTTTCTTGAAAGTTAAGTTAAATGAAAAAAACTCACCCAGAACCATTTTTTTACAAAGGAAGTCAGGAGGAAGTTTGGGATACAGTTGACGTTTGGTTACCATGGAAACTACTGCTAGCATCTCTCTTTTAATTTAAAGCAGTAGCTCAGAGGAAAACCTCTCACAAGTGTAGTTATTAACAACACAGAAGGAGCCCACTTGCACCTTTCCATTTAATGCCTTTATCATTCCTGCCCTACTGACAGGTTTTCCCATCCTAACCTACATCTAGAGAACACACTCTGAAAACTAGGACTCTGTAATCTAGCTGTTAGCTTTTAGAATGGGAAAAGAATGATCAAATTTGAGTTTGTCTGGCAAAGTCACAAACAGAACCAGACCTTATTAGGCTGTCAGATCTGACCCCTTTGCTCAGGAAACCAAAATGATAAGCAACTTCATCTTTGGGAACTTATCATGACATAATTGACAGTCCCAGGATAATTCTATCAATAAGTATTTTCTGAGATATAAACTTCATCTCCTGGTAAAAGAGGAAAATCAAAAAATAATTTCAACTGCTTTTGCTTGGAATTTAAGTTTTTCTGTTTTTGCTCTCATCATGATCATCCTCCTAATACTTACCCATCCTCATTTGTCCCCCTGGTTAAAGGAGAGCACCCTGTGGAATGAAGTGGGCGGAGGGGGGTGTCTTTCCTCTGCTGGTCTCCGTCCACCCTGTGGCCAGATGCCCATTTCAAATCTCAGGTCAGCCGCTAACCAGCAACATGACTTCCCTCAAGGTTCTGGACTTGCCTATTCCCAGGGGTTTTCTCAGGAAAATGTGGATGGTGATACAGCACATGGCACAGGACGAGCTGACATAGGAAGAGAGGGCCTTCCAGGGCAGGGGCAGCAGAGACACCCAAGGGGATCCAAGCGAGGGGAGCCCCTGGACAGACCTGCCTCCTGAGCCCACCGCTCTGTGGACGCAGCGGCGGGGGGCGGGGCGGGGACTAGATTAAAGGGTTGTTTATCCACTTGTCAGACAACTCACGACTGTCTGCTTTGTGACTGGACGGACAGAGCAGGAGAGAGAACAGACTCCCTCCCATGCGCCGTTTCCACGGACGGCGATCAATTCTCCAAAGGGAAAGTGCAAGCCCTGTCTGTGACAGGACCACGAGACAGGGTCCGTGGTCCTGTCACAGACAGGGGTGCTGCTTAAAAACACCAGGAACACGTCCCTGCAGGAACCATCTTTCCCTCGAGGCCTGCCTTTGTGAGGGGAGGGAGGAGGCGGGGGGGTCGGTCCCTGGAGAAGAGGGCGGTACCGGGTTCTAGGCAGATGAACAGTGTGCGAGAAGAAAGGAAAGAGTGAGGTGTGAGAATGGCCGAAGCGGTGAAGGAAGAAGGAGCCAATGACCTCTGCAGGGAGCAAGGTCCCGCCACGCACAGCCCTCTGCAGAGCCCCGGGGAGGTCGGCTCCCTCAGGCAGGTCTCCGAGGGCTTCAGTTCTCCACAGGTCCAGGACTGCCCTGGAACTGATTCCCAAGTACTTCCGGGGCTATGCCTCCACCCGGAAGTGGTGAGAGTCAGGGCCATGACAGACGGTACTGCAGGAAGCTCCTGGGCTGAGAGCCAGCATGCTGGGCACGACTGAGGTGACAGGCTGCCAGGTGGCACCTCGAGCCTGAATTGGTCCTGGCTGGAGCCGGGAGGAGCAACCCCACACCCGAGGCCAGGGGCGGCAGCTGGGAGAGGCAACCCCACATCCAAGCAGCGGTGGCTGCCCAGGCGCAGGAGGACCTAGAGGAGATATCCCACGCTGAAGGTCAGGAAGGGCGTCGGTGAGGAGATAGCCCTCGTCCAAGGTAAGGAGCAGCGGCTGCGCTTTGCTGGAGCAGCCGTGAAGAGATACCCCACACCCAAGGTAAGAGAAACCCAAGTAAGAAGGTAGGTGTTGCAAGAGGGCATCAGAGGGCAGACACACTGAAACCATACTCACAGAAAACTCGTCAATCTAATCACACTAATACCACAGCATTGTCTAACTCAATGAAACCAAGCCATGCCAGCGGGGCAACCCAAGATGGTGGAGACGGCTGACAGAATGTGGTCCACTGGAGAAGGGAATGGCAAACCACTTCAGTATTCTTGCCTTGAGAACCCCATGAACAGCATGAAAAGGCAAAATGATAGGATACTGAAAGAGGAACTCCCCAGGTCAGTAGGTGCCCAATATGCTTCTGGAAATCAGTGGAGAAATAACTCCAGAAAGAATGAAGGGATGGAGCCAAAGCAAACACAATACCCAGCTGTGGATGTGACTGGTGATAGAAGCAAGGTCCGATGCTGTAAAGAGCAATATTGCATAGGAACCTGGAATGTCAGGTCCATGAATCAAGGCAAATTGGAAGTGGTCAACCAAGAGATGGCAAGAGTGAACGTTGACATGCTAGGAATCAGCAAACTAAAAGGGACTGGAACAGATGAATTTAACTCAGATGACCATTATATCTACTACTACGGGCAGGAATCCCTCAGAAGAAATGGAGTAGCAATCATGGTCAACAAAAGAGTCCAAAATGCAGTACTTGGATGCAGTCTCAAAAACGACAGAATGATCTCTGTTTGTCTCCAAGGCAAACCACTCAATATCACAGTAATCCAAGTCTATGCCCCAACCAGTAATGCTGAAGAAGCTGAAGTTGAACGGTTCTATGAAGACCTATAAGACCTTTTAGAACTAACCTAAAAAACATGTCCTTTTCATTATAGGGGACTGGAATGCAAAAGTAGGAAGTCAAGAAACACCTGGAGTAACAGGCAAATTTGGCCTTGGAATGCGGAATGAAGCAGGGCAAAGACTAATAGAGTTTTGCCAAGAAAATGCACTGGTCATAGCAAACACCTTTTTCCAACAACACAAGAGAAGACTCTACACATGATATCACCAGATGGTCAACACCTAAATCAGATTGATTATATTCTTTGCAGCCAAAGATGGAGAAGCTCTATACAGTCAGCAAAAACAACACCAGGAGCTGACTGTGGCTCAGGTCATGAACTCCTTATTGCCAAATTCAGACTCAAATTGAAGAAAGTAGGCAAAACCGCTAGACCATTCAGGTATGAGCTAAATCAAATCCCTTATGATTATACAGTGGAAGTGAGAAATAGATTTAAGGGCCTAGATCTGATAGACAGAGTGCCTGATGAACTATGGACGGAGCTTCATGACATTGTACAGGAGACAGGTATCAAGACCATCCCCATGGAAAAGAAATACAAAAAAACAAAATGGCTGTCTGGGGAGGCCTTACAAATAGCTGTGAAAAGAAGAGAGGCAAAAAGCAAAGGAGAAAAGGAAAGATATAAGCATCTGAATGCAGAGTTCCAAAGAATTGCAAGAAGAGATAAGAAAGCCTTCCTCAGTGATCAGTGCAAAGAAATAGAGGAAAATAACAGAATGGGAATGACTAGAGATCTCTTCAAGAAAATTAGAGATACCAAGGGAACATTTCATGCAAAGATGGGCTCGATAAAGGACAGAAATGGTATGGACCTAACAGAAGCAGAACATATTAAGAAGAGGTGGCAAGAATACACAGAAGAACTGTACAAAAAATCTTCATGACCCAGATAATCACTCATCTAGAGTCAGACATCCTGGAATGTGAAGTCAAGTGGGCCTTGGAAGGCATCACTATGAACAAAGCTAGTGGTGGTGATGGAATTCCAGCTGAGCTGTTTCAAATCCTGAAAGATGATGCTGTGAAAGTGCTGCACTCAATATGCCAGGAAATTTGGAAAACTCAGCAGGGGCCACAAGACTGGAAAAGTCAGTTTTCATTCCAGTCCTGAAGAAGGCAGTGCCAAAGAATGCTCAAACTACCACACAGTTGCATTCATCTCACATGCTAGTAAAGTAATGCTCAAAATTTTCCAAGCCAGGCTTCAGCAATATGTAAATCATGAACTTCCTGATGTTCAAGCTGGTTTTAGAAAAGGCAGAAGAACCAGAGATCAAATTGCCAACATCTGCTGGATCATGGAAAAAGCAAGAGAGTTCCAGAAAAACATTTATTTCTGCTTTATTGACCATGCCAAAGCCCTTGACCATCCAGCCCTTGGGTGGATCACAATAAACTGTGGAAAATTCTGAAAGAGATGGGAATACCAGACCACCTGACCTGCCTCTTGAGAAATCTGTATGCAGGTCAGGAAGCAACAGTTAGAACTGGACATGGAACAGCAGACTGGTTCCAAATAGGAAAAGGGGTACGTCAAGGCTGTATGTTGTCACCCTGCTTATTTAACTTATATGCCGAGTACATCATGAGAAACGCTGGACTGGAAGAAACACAAGCTGGAATCAGGATTGCCGGGAGAAATATCAACAACCTCAGATATGCAGATGACACCACCCTTATGGCAGAAAGTGAAGAGGAACTAAAAACCTCTTGATGAAAGTGAAAGTGGAGACTGAAAAAGTTGGCTTAAAGCTCAACATTCAGAAAACAAATATCATGGCATCCGGTCCCATCACTTCATGGGAAATAGATGGGGAAAGAGTGGAAACAGTGTCAGACTTTATTTTTTGGGCTCCAAAACCACTGCAGATGGTGACTGCAGCCATGAAATTAAAAGACGCTTACTCCTTGGAAGAAAAGTTATGACCAACCTAGATAGTATATTCAAAAGCAGAGACATTACTTTGCCGACTAAGGTCCGTCTAGTCAAGGCTATGGTTTTTCCTGTGGTCATGTATGGATGTGAGAGTTGGACTGTGAAGAAGGCTGAGCATTGAAGAATTGATGCGTTTGAACTGTGGTGTTGGAGAAGACTCTTGAGAGTCCCTTGGACTGCAAGGAGATCCAACCAGTCCATTCTGAAGGAGATCAGCCCTGGGATTTCTTTGGAAGGAATGATGCTAAAGCTGAAGCTCCAGTACTTTGGCCACCTCATGTGAAGAGTTGACTCACTGAAAAAGACCCTGATGCTGGGACGGATTGGGGGCAGGAGGAAAAGGGGATGCCAGAGGATGAGATGGCTGGATGGCATCACTGACTCGATGGATGTGAGTCTGAGTGAACTCCAGGAGTTGGTGATAGACAGGGAGGCCTGGCGTGCTGCGATTCATGGGGTCACAAAGAGTCGAACATGACTGAGTGACTAAACTGAACTGCACTGGAGCAAATACAAGGATGAGGCGGCCACCTGGTGTCAGATATAGTGAATCTGATGAAAGCGTGTGTGGTGCAAACAGAGAAAGGCTGCAGCTCGGGGCGAAGCATGACATCCAAGCTGTTTTTCCTGTTGATTTTTACCTTTTTCCTGGTCCACAAAGTGGCAGCCCTTGGAAACTGGGCTCAGTGAAATCCAAAAGAGCTGAAATGAGTGTTTTCATTTCAAAGGCTTGAACTGACCTTTTCATTACACCAGCTTTAACAACATAAAAAATTAAAAGGTACAAGCTAATTGAGTTTCCTTTGTTGCCCTGGAAATCTCCAGTAATGCTTTTTATGTTCAAGCAAGGAACTTCACAATGGAAAATATGACAGAATTATTTTATTATCCAGTTCAGTTCAGTTCAGTTCAGTTCAGTCATTTCAGTCGCTCAGTCATGTCTGACACTTTGCGACCCCATGAATTGCAGCACGCCAGGCCTCCTTGTCCATCACCATCTCCTGGAGTTCACTCTGACTCACGTCCATCGAGTCCATGATGCCATCCATCCATCTCATCCTCGGTCATCCCCTTCTCCTCCTGCCCCCAATCTCTCCCAGCATCAGAGTCTTTTCCAATGAGTCAACTCTTCACATGAGGTGGCCAAGTACTGGAGCTTCAGCTTTAGCATCATTCCTTCCAAGGAAATCCCAGGGTTGATCTCCTTCAGAATGGACTGGTTGGATCTCCTTGCAGTCCAAGGGACTCTCAAGAGTCTTCTCCAACACCACAGTTCAAACGCATCAATTCTTCGGCGCTCAGCTTTCTTCACAGTCCAACTCTCACATCCATACATGACCACAGGAAAAACCATAGCCTTGACTAGACGGACCTTAGTCGGTAAAGTAATGTCTCTGCTTTTGAATATACTATCTAGGTTGATCATAACTTTTCTTCCAAGGAGTAAGCATCTTTTAATTTCATGGCAGTCACCATCTGCAGTGATTTTGGAGCCCCCCAAAATAAAGTCTGACACTGTTTCCACTGTCTCCCCATCTATTTCCCATGAAGTGATGGGACCAGATGCCATGATCTTTGTTTTCTGAATGTTGAGCTTTAAACCAACTTTTTCACTCTCCACTTTCACTTTCATCAAGAGGCTTTTTAGTTCCTCTTCACTTTCTGCCATAAGGATGGTGTCATCTGTATACCTGAGGTTATTGATATTTCTCCTGGCAATCCTGATTCCAGCTTGTGTTTCTTCCAGTCCAGTGTTTCTCATGATATACTCAGCATATAAGTTAAATAAGCAGGGTGACAATATACAGCCTTGACGTACCCCTTTTCCTATTTGGAACCAGTCTGCTGTTCCATGTCCAGTTCTAACTGTTGCTTCCTGACCTGCATACAGATTTCTCAAGAGGCAGGTTAGGTGGTCTGGTATTCCCATCTCTTTCAGAATTTTCCACAGTTTATTGTGGTCCACACAGTCAAAGGCTTTGGCATAGTCAATAAAGCAGAAATAAATGTTTTTCTGGAACTCTCTTGCGTTTTCCATGATCCAGCGGATGTTGGCAATTTGATCTCTGGTTCTTCTGCCTTTTCTAAAACCAGCTTGAACATCAGGGAGTTCACGGTTCACATATTGCTGAAGTCTGGCTTGGAGAATTTTGAGCATTACTTTACTAGCATGTGAGATGAATGCAACTGTGTGGTAGTTTGAGCATTCTTTGGCACTGCCTTTCTTTGGGATTGGAATGAAAACTGCCCTTTTCCAGTCCTGTGGCCACTACTGAGTTTTCCAAACTTGCTGGTATTACAGTTCAAAATTAAAAAGAATCACACATACCCTTACAATAACCCACTTCAGTAAGATTCAAAACAATGAGCACGTTTAAACCCTTATGCTGAGAATACAGAAGATTTCCCTTCCCAGATATCTTTAATTAATACTGTACAGTAGGAATCTTGTTGTTATTTAGTCACTAAGTCATGTCAGACTGTGACCCCATGGACGGTAACCCACCAGGCTCCTCTGTCCATGGGATTTCCCAGGCAAGCATACTAGAGTGGGCTGCCATTTCTTTCTCCAGGGGATCTTCCTGACTCAGAGATGGAACCCATGTCACCTGCATTGACAGGTGGGTTCTTTACCACTGAGCCGCCAGGAAAGCCCTACAAATCTATAGAGGATGCTATACTTTGGTTGGCTCTGCTAGTTTTCAAATTTTTACAGTTTTTTAAAAGAGTTTGATATGAGAGGCTTTTATAATTGAAAGAGAAAGAAGACCTTCAGTTTCATGGACTAAATCTGTCATTATGTCAAATTATAACTTATGTGAATATATGATGTACTATTTTGTATCATTTGGTCAACCATTAATTATCCCTAGTTCAAAGATAGCAGTATTTTTTATATTTTAAAACAAACATTTTAAAAAAGATTTCCGTTTTCAGTGAGCTAATTTATTATATTTATAACTTTACGAGAGTCTGAAAATAACTCAGTTCATCAGTTTATTTTTTGAATACACAGAATTAAACTTAATTTAACCCACTATTATATAAAAGACTTTTCAATACTACTATACATGGTGTATATAGTACATGGAATAATATGTGTAATGGCCTGAAAATTCTCCATCATTCTAAAAAAAAATTTTTATTGGACTGTAGTTGATTTACAGTGTCGGTTTAGTTCATGTTGTAGAGCAAAGTACGAGAAGGCTTGGCAACCCACTCCAGTACCCTTGCCTGGAAAATCCCATAGATGGAGGAGCCTGGTAGGCTGCAGTCCACGGGGTCGCACAGAGTCAGACACGACTGAAGCGACTTAGCAGCAGTACTGCAAAGTGAGTCAGTTGTACTATTTACAACAGCCAGGACACGGAAGCAACCAAATGTCCATCGACAGAGAACTGGATAAAGGAGATGTGGTATACACACACAAAAGAACTATTTGACAACTGGATTTAGATTAAAAACATTAAAGCCCAGATCTAGGATCCTTGGTCTAGTTCTCCATCATTTTATCCTATTTTACTTTAGTTAATATTTTATTTTGCTTTATTTTATGAAACCTCTTTGGGTTGATGTATTTCCACTAGACATATGCTTCATATTATTTAAGTGAATTATGATACTTAATATTACTTCTGTGATACTCGCTAAAATACACAGCAAGTAACACATGTTAACTGAGCCTTCCTGAGCTGACAGTAGCCATACAGTCACAGATGTAAAATTATGTTGTTTTGGTTATTTGTTGGCCAATTATTGCATTGATTGTGTCACTAAAACCTGACAACAAAATTTCCTCTCCTCCTACACTCATGTGTTTCCCTTAGAATCAGAGTGATACTAGAGATTCAGAAACAATGTTTAATGTGTCTTCATCGGTTAACATTTGTGAAAAGTCCTCAATGGGTAAATAATATTTTTTTAAATAAAGGATTCAGATTTCTGGTTCCACCTAAGACACAGCAAGCCCAGCACAGACAATTCCCACCACAGTGAAATGAAATCACAAATGAAAACTATGGACAAAACACAAAAGCCACACTGAAAATCATGTGGCCACAGTCATTTCCAGTGTTCGGTTTTCTTTCTTCCCTTCATCTCCGGCTTTGACCCAACCACACGCTGGCTGAACAGGGATGGCCCTGCAAAGGCTCACAACAAAAACTCCAAGAAAAAACTGTTCTTCTGGACAGAATATTGAGAAAAACTGGCTCTCAGAGCCACCGGAGAATGTGGAGAGAAATCTTTTCTTTGCTCCAGGCCTGCAGACCTGTGACAGGACAGGACCAGAGGAAAACCGTCCCTGGAGGTAGGAACCATGGAAAGAATCCCCAGTTCTGTGAAGACCACGCAGAACTGAAATCCGTGTTCTCTCCATTTGCCCTCATCGTCCAGCCTGTGGGCAGGACCAGTCCCACAGAAGAGCGTGACTGACAGGGGAGAAAACTTGGAGAATATTTCTAGCCGTTGGGCCAAGGACAGGGGTCCCTGGAAGTCAGAGAGTATGGGGGAGACCATAAGAGACCCCTAATTCCAGGTAGGAAACAACAAGGTCCCAGACTCTTCCTCAAGCTGCCCGAGTCTGGAGCACACCTAGAGGAGCTGGGCGAGGGTGCTGTCCAGGGAGCTGCCCGTGTCTCAGGCAACCCCACACGATGCTGGGGGATTGTGGGGCAAACCCCAGCAGTATAGCACGGCTTGGAAATAAAGCTGATACTAAAGAACCAGGCACAGCTTAATCTGGATCAGTCTTCATCTAACTGGGTTGATTGCCGGTCAAAACACACAAGTCCGTAGTCTCCGAATTTTTAATGGGGTTCAGGCGCCTCACAATGTTGTATGTTATTTGTCTAAGTTACAACCCCAAAATGCTCTGACTTGCCAAGGGCTGTGAAATTCTGAACAGTTTTCAGAGGGAAAGACAGTCAAAAATGTCAACCGTCAGATGACCGAGATGGCAGAATGATCAGAGATTTAAAGAAACTCTTATAGCCATCCTCCACATCACCTGAAGTGAACAGAAACACAGGCATTCTCAATAGAGAAGTAGAAATTCAAGAGACAATGAAATTAAATTTGAGAACTGAGATACGCAATAGCTGAAAAATAATTCTAAGAATGGCCTCAATAGATGAAAGGGCTGACTAGACACCAATCAAAAGATGAATAGAAATTATCCAATCTGAAGAAGAAAGAAGAAAACGAGAAAAGAATGACAGAGACTCAGGTTACAGTAGGACAATATCAAACATTCTGAATTCTGACATAATATCAAATGTGTCACTGGAATGGGACCCCTCAGAGGGGAGACAGGGATTGGAACAGAAAAACGTACATGGACAAATAGCAGCTGAGAATTTTTGTGAAAAATATAAATTTCACAGGTTCGAGATAAGCAGAACAAAGCAAAATAAACCCAAAAAGAAACATGACCAGACATATCAGGAACAAAATTCTGAAAACTAAAGATTAAAAGAAATTCTAGAAATCAGCCAGCGAGGAACAGCATTGTACACATAAGGAAACAGCAGTCCTGAGGTCTGCAGATTTCCTGTGGGAGATCACAGGACGGTATGTATGAGCAGAATGTAAACCCAGAATTCTACACCCAGAAAACACATTGTCCAGGGATGCAGGCTAAATGAAGACGTTCTGGGTTGAGACATTGTTCCCGGCAGACCTGCTTTCCTAAAAGAGATGCTAAGGAAATTCTTCAGTCAGGGGTGAGATAGTCCTGAAGGGAAACTTAGGACTTTGGGAATACAGGAAGAACAATAGAAATGGAAAATGCCCAGGAAAATGTAACAGATGATATTTCATCTTAGAGGTTATTTAAAATGTATTTAACTGTCTGTAACAAGACAGGGAGTAAGAGATTAAGCAAGGATGGTACTCGGAAGTAGTACCATTCCTTCCGGCCTTGCCCTCTCTCCTGGATCACCGTCAGCCTCTGGACAAGATGATATACAGTCAAAAACTAATCAAAAAGAACTGAACCATCAAGAGTCATAAAATACAGTTATAAACTGTTACCCAAAGAATTAAAAGATTGGACCCAATGTATTAACGGATTAGTTCAATCATACTCTTAAGAAAACACAATTCTGATGTTATATAACTGTTATTTAGCATCCAAAAAAAATAGTCACATAACACATTTTATGAGTTATATAATAGCCATTATCAAAGCCCAATAAAAAGTCATGTAAATGGCAAAAATTATAGGCCATTAAAATTATTATAATAGGGAAAACGTACCATCTAGATACTTTCCTGCAAACTTAATTCAAATGGGGCTAAAATATCATGGTTTCGTTTCCAGGGTTACTTTCTGTTTCAGTATTATAGTCCTTATTATTTGAAGATTAAATGTTACAAATTTAAGCAATTAGTATTATTGAACATTTTTTTGAGAATTTTTTCAAAGTGTATACCATGTACCAAATGTCCTAGAATCCCTGCATGAACATGAATATAAAATTACATTTATTAATGATGGTGAAATCAAAGATTCATACTGTAACCTTAAAGACAACAAAGGAAACACTGAGGAATCAGGACTTCTCACTCTTTGGGGAGTTTATACTCTGCACTTGCTTTGTGTTATCAGTCACCATGACTTCGTATAAATCCTGCTACACCACTGATTCTTGTTATTTATCCCACAGCTGATATTCTGCCATGCTCAGGATACATATAATGGGCAGCATCTGTATAGTCAAAGCTATGGCCTATCCAGTAGTCGTGTATGGATGTGAGAGTTGGGCCACAAAGAAAGCTGAGCCCCAAGGAATTGATACTTTCAAACTGTGTTGCTGGAGAAGACTCTTGAGAGTCCCCTGGATAGCAAATAGGTCAAACCAGTTCATCTTAAAGGAAATCAACCCTGAATATTCTGAACTGATGCTGAAGCTGAACCTCCAATACTTGGGCTACCTGATATAAAGAGTCAAAATGTTGGAAAAGACTCTGATGCTGAGAAAGTCTGGGGGCAAGACGAGAAGGAGGTGACAGAGGATGAGATGGTTGAAGAGCATTACCGACTCAATGGACACACGTTTCAGTAAGCAGGAAGGACAGGGGAGCCGGGTGTGCTGTAGTCCATGTGGCCACAGAGAGCCAGACACTAATCGGCGACTGAACAACAAGAGGTGGAAACTACTGCTTCAGACACTTTTAAAACTGAGTCCAAAACAAGAAGGGACAACTGGTGTTATCCGCTGCATTCCACAGACCACTCCGGTGTGGGGCCGTGAAGGAGCCCGCACACACGTCAGTCCACACCTGCAGAACCTGGTGGAGACGCAGGCACACACAAAGCAGAGCGGACAGCTACAGCTAGGAACCTGAGGCTGCTGATGGAGCAGCAGCAATGACTGCTCTCAGCGGTGGGGTCCTGCCTCTGAGCCCTGAACCCGGTGTGGCTGGTGTGGGGCTGAAGGTTCTGGAGACCAGACACTCTGAGAGCTGATGGCATCGTGGACATTCCTACCACTTAGTCCCCGCTCTCCCAAAGCCTGGTGGGATCTAGGGAAACCCCAGCGATACTCCTGGAAGCTCTCCAGGGAGCTTAGGGGATTCCACGTGATGATTAACATGGTATCCACAAGTGGGCATTTGCAGTAACCCAAAGGGAAGGAAATGGACATGGGTTTGAGAAAATTCTGGGAGATAGTGAAGGACAGAGAAGCCTGGTGTGTTGCAGTCCACGGGGGTCACAAAGAGAGGACACGACTTAGCAACTGAGTGGCAACAACAGAGGGAAGGAGGCCGACCTAAATACCCATCACCAACGCAGTGAGCAAGTAAATCACGGTTTTTCCACAGTGAGATCCTGCATAGCAATTTAAAATGCAGCAACATCAGGGAAAATGCAACAACAGAAATTATGTCTCGTGAAAGAAGCCAGATGGCAAAGGGCACCTTCTCTACAATCCATCCATCTGAAGAGCAAAACCAGCAAAGCCCGCACCATATAGTGGGCACAGCAGTCAGCGGTGAGCAGGGGAGTGACCGCAGAGGGCTGTGTGGGGGGCAGGCGTCTCACTGTGACAAATGTGCTTTCCCCTGATCCTGGCTCTGATTACACAGCGTCATCTATTTTTGGAGCTTCAGTGAGTTGTACATTTATGTCCTGTTTGGTGATATATAATTTTTCAGTAAGAAGCAGAAATGAAATATGTTTTAAGTATCCTTATGCAGTTCTTTGGTTTAACTGAAATCTTACTAAAACGTGATGAAGCCACAGAATCTAAACTTTTCTTTTTATTTTATTTTTTTAAACTTTTATTTTTAAGTGATATGTACACACTTCTGACATGAAGAAAACAGCTCATGAACCAAAGTAGAATGGTGTGAAAGACCATGTTGAAATGGATGCTTTATTTGCTCTTCAATATAGTCAGTTCTTGTTCAGTGTGAATGTTCTCTTTGTAAGAGACTTAGTGCCCTCAGATCAAGTTATAAAAATCACATGTTACAGTGGGTGTCTCAACATCACCACCAAATGTCTCAATGTCACAGTGATAAATTTCTTTTGTCTTGCAAGAATGTCAATAATAAAGGAGTTTTAATACTTTATTAGATAGGATATCAAATAGGGCCCCCAAATTTGAAAATTTCCATAATATGACTAAAAGTGCCAGACTAGTAGTGCCAGAAGAATTCTTAACAGCTCTGCAAAAAAAAAAAAAAAAAAAATGATTTAGTTCAACAGGCCTGATACTATCCATTCTTAGAAAGACCTGCTCAGAAGCTTGGCACCTGGGAACTTCAATGATAAGTGGTCTAAGATCCAGTACAGTACGGGGGCTTCCCAGGTGGCACAGTGGTAAAGAATCGCCTGCCAAAGCAGGAGACGTCAAAGAGGCAGGTTTGATTCCTGAATTGGGACAATCACCTGGCAACCTACTCCAGTGTTCTTTCCTGAAAAAATTCCAGGGACAGAGGAGCCTGGTGGGCTGTAGTCCATGGGCTCATGAAGAGTTGGACACAACTGCGCACAAGCTAATATAAGAATTTCCCTAAACAATGAGAGTAGCTCAGGGTGCCAAGGCTGTTTCTGCAGACAACACGGTGAAGCCTTTGATGAGGGAACTTCCCCAGAGAGTGTTAATAGTGTAGAATCTAGAAGCTGCAGGACCTGCAGACTGTAACGCATCCTTGCCTGTGGCTGTGGCAGCTGAACCCAAAGGCAAGGAGATGGTGCCTTTTGTAGAGGAGAAGTGGGTGGTGGAGCTGGGACAGGGCTAACACACTCTGGAGACGGGAGGAAGTGGGGGTGGCAGGTCACAGAGCAGTGCAGAAGCAGAATGGAGGCCGGCTTCCTGGGGCCCAGAGGAAGGGGCTGCTGGCTGTCGAGGACGTGGGGGAGGCAAGCGCAGCTGGATTTCTGGGCGTGAAATGCTCTCTGTTGCATGTCTGTCTTCCTGCAGTAACCATGGGGACACTTCCTCATGTAGCTGAACTTTATGGGGGGCGGGGGGCTCAGGGAAGAGGACAGGAGAGCTAAATTGGCGTGAACCCGTTAGACATTCATTCTCAATTCTCCTTTGGCTCTTGTTTCTGAGCTTCTCAAGAAGCTTTCTGAATAGGCTCTGAGGCTCGAAAGGGTTTTCCTGCAGCCAAAGGAGGCACAGCCCATGGACTCTGAGCCCCCGGGTTGCATGACGGTGCATCTTCACTCTGAGAAGCTGAGCTGATTATAATAAGTGCTTTTCCACTGAGTCGGATGATACTGAAAGGTATCGTGTGACTGGTGATCATGTGAGCTCCTTGCAAACAAACACGATGAAATTTTGGTTTTGTGTATCAATATTGCCAGCTTGATTAAATTCTGTCTGCCACTGAGAAATGCATTTGCTCTTGTTTGTTAACCAAATCAGAACCCAGAGAAAGGTACATTAAAGAAGTTAATGAACACCACCCCAGGAGCCCTTTTGGAAGCCAGACTAAAAGCTTTCCCTGACTGGCTATCAGCTGCATACTCCAGCTCCTTAATCGTCAGTCCCTGTGATTCTCTTTGTATAGATTTAGGGTGTGTTCTAAAGAGGCCACTCAGTGCCCCCAAAGAATATTTCCTTTCCTGCTACACCGAGTCCTGGCACCTGCAGTGTGCCCCAGAGTCCTGTGGAACAGCCAGAAATAGCTTGATTTCGTTAATCTTTTATAGGAAAAATATGACCCTTTGAAAACTGCACTCACAGGTGATTTTTAAAATAGTGATATTTGTGTATGAGCGACAGCAATGGCTTAAGCTGGTTCCTTCACCCAGAAAGAGCGATTATAGAAAACACTGGGCTGCTGTCTTAACATCTGTAGTTGAATTATGTATGTGAAGTTATGCCAGTGACAGCTTCTTAGCATAAAGTCCCCCAGGTGCGTCCAAATCCTGCATGATTCCCTGGTGGCTCAGGTAAGAATCCGCCTGCAATTTGGGAAACCCGGGGTCAGTCTTTGGGTGCAGAAGATCCCCTGGAGGAGGAAATGGCAGTCCACTCCAGTATTCTTGCCTGAAGAATCCCATGGACAGAGGAGCCCGGTGGCTATAGCCCAAGGGATCACAAAGAGTCGGACACTACTGAAGTCACCTAGCCTGCACATTTCCACTTGCATGAGGTGTATAAAACAGCCAAATTCATACATTTGGGAAGAATGGTGGTTGCAGGGAAGCATGGTGGTTGCAGAGGCTGAGTGAGAGGGGGAAACGGGGACTTGTTCAAGTGGATATAAAGTTTTAGCTATCCAAGAAGAACAATGTTATTCATAACTGGCACAAATCAAAGGCAGCCAAGATGTTCTTCAGTAGGTGAAGGAGTGGATACATAAACTGGTAAATCCAGACAGTGACATTTGTGCAGGAGTTTTTTTTATCAAGCCACAAGAAGACATGGAGTAAATTTAGATGCATGTTACTCAGAGGAAGATGTCCATCTGAAAAGGCTAAACACTCTATGGCTCCAACTTTTGCCACATAGCATCCTGGAAAAGGCAAAGCTATAGAGACGGATGAAGCTATCCTAGATGATGCTGTGAGGGTAGATACATGCCAAAATCCATGGAAGTTCCACACCAAGAGTGAACCCTAATGTGCATTGTGGCCTTTAGTCAATAATAATATGTCAACATTGGTTATCAATTATAAACACACCACACCAAGGTGTGTGTGTTAGTGGTTCAGTCATGTCCAACTCTTTGCAACCCCGTGAACTGTAGCCCTCCAGGCTCCTTTGTCCATGGGATTCTCCAGGCAAGAACACTGTGGTGGGTTGCCATGCCCTCCCTCCAGGGGATCCTTCTGACCACATAAAGGTAAGATATTACTCACAGGACAAACTGTGTGGATGGGGGAGGGTATACATGGGGCCTCAGCAATTTCTGCGGTTTTTCTATAAACCCAAAACTTCTCTGAAAAATAAAGTCTATTAGATTCTCAAAATTTTAAAATGTAGGGTTAACAATAAGAAAAAGAAGACAAAATTTTTAAAGTGCATTTTAGGTTCTATCTTGGGAATTTTAACTTGTATTTCAATACTTCCCACCTCGATCAGGACTCCATGGAGGAAACAGGATGAAATATGAGAATAAGCAGAGAATGAGCAAAAATGTCATGCTCATTGTTTGCAGCATGACAAGTTTAACTCCTATCAGACTCTGTGAACCATCCACTGTACTGGTTTAGTTCCCCTTTGCCTCTCACTCTTCCAGGCTTTCTCTCTAATCTGGGCACCAATGTGACTCAGCAAAGAAAAATATTCTAGCAGAACCACACTATTTCATTATATTGAAAGAACCAATAAATGCTAAGCAATGTTAATCCATTCATCACATAAGTTATACATTATATATGAATCCCATTTTATGGCAGCCTCTATAACAAAGCTCAATAAACTCAACAAAAGCCCCTGGATATTTTAAAAATAAGATCTACTGGGCTGACATTTAAAATTGTCTCATAGTCTCTGAGTTATTATGCAAACATTATCTTTGCTTTGGCAATACGGATGGCTAGATTTATAGATTAACCTTTACAGAGTTTTGGATTTTCACCAAATAATTGGATGAAGTTGAACCAACGCCCGAATTCAACCAGCATAGTGAAGGAAAATTTTAAATAGAAAATGCCTATGAGCAGGGGAAAGTGGATTTTTGTTTTGAAGAGATACAGTGTTCGTTGCAGTTGGCACAGTTGATTCTAGCACAAATGGAAAAGCATTATGGTCCTGTGTCCACTGTATACAGCTACAGAAATGAACTGTCCAGTCAGTGCAAGTACAAACGAAAAAATTAAAGGCTTTTCTGGTCATAAATGCTGTTTAGGTGATTTATAGGATTTCTGGGTATTACAGAATTCCACAAAGACCCAATGAAACCTAAATCACCAGCCCATCTTTCTGCCACCTCTGGGCTCACTGTCCATTTTGATTCATTTTAGTTGGAGACAGCCTAAGTCAATTGGTCTGTAAGCGCAATTGCTTCTCAGATTAATTATTTTTTCTGGGAAGAGCTAAATCTAATAACCTAGAACCTTTTAGGAAATAAAACCTTGCTTGGATAGGAGTAATTAAAGCCTGATAAGCTATGACCTGCACATTTTCTTATACTACCTCTCCCTGCCAATTCTTGGTGGCCTGACCTAGAATTTGGTGTTTTCAAAGACAGGTGGTCATTTGAGGAGTAGGTTTTTGATCTAGTGACCATATGACTCTTCTGAGGGTGCTTTTCTCCTAGGAGTCTGGTTTTGGACTCCAAGGTCACATATAATGCTGGCAGAAAGCCTCTTTTGCTTCTGCACCAAGGACTATGACCTGGTGCCTTTACCAAAGAGGAAAATGGTGCCCTCTCTTAGAAGTAATACAGGATGAGTATTAAATATTCCTAAGGGGGACAGGAATACATTAGTTCTTCCAGGGCTTTATTGTTTGCATAATAATCTTCAAACCAATTTTTAAAAGGTATGAAATTTAGAGTGATTATAGAAATTTTATAATAAGCAGTAATAAAGCAAGAAGCATTAAAATATAGCTCAAAAGACAGAAAGTATTTAAGTTTAATACATTCATAAAATGAATACTTACTCAAGAGGGCAGAAATTAAATAAACCAAACAGTTTTTCCCTTTCCCAGTTGACACATACTAAATCCCCAATGATGGATAATCATTTTTAAAATGGGTGATGCACACTACACTGAATGACAGAAGAGTTCCAGTGAATCAAAACTATGTGTCCCTTTTGGAAAATCAACTAAAAATTGGTAGGTGGTTGGCCTAACCAACCACCCTGTGAGTGTTCAGATGGATAAATCTGCAGGCCATCTCTATAGAGATTGAGATTTACTATCTCTAAAGAGAGGGTCTTAGTTAATCAAGACTGAGCAAATCTCTTCAAACTGGATAATTACTGGTACTAAGTAAAGTGATAGATGCAGATGGCAATGTTAAAAGTATTTTTAAGAGCCTTAAATAACCCTCATTTTTAACACCAAAGGACCTATAGAGAAAGAAAACATAATAACTTCACTTGGCTGGAAAAAGCATGGCCTCCAAAACAGACAAGTCTATTTGCTAAGAGGAAAAAATAGTTGATTTTCAACTTCTTGCTAAACAAAATTTAGTCCTTAATCAACTAAATCTGAAGACATGAGGCAAGTGACCC
Organism: Ovis canadensis; assembly: GCF_042477335.2. Lineage (NCBI taxonomy): Eukaryota > Metazoa > Chordata > Mammalia > Artiodactyla > Bovidae > Ovis > Ovis canadensis. Next base: position 15,410,591 of record NC_091267.1, read on the forward strand.
AAGAAGGCCTGTTGATAAGAGACCCCAGAAAGCCCGGATGTGACCTTTACTTGAGACTCAAATTGTCCCTGAATTTTGTAAGTAGGACATGGCCACCACATGAATGCTTAGAGAAAAGTTCATTCTGAATCATGGAGGAATGGTGAATAGGTCTGATTCTGTTAGCCAACATGTAAACATCCAAAATTTGTATCATCGATGTTTCATAAAAGGGAAAAAAGTAAGTGGGACTGAAAGCATATTTGAAGAAAAAAATGGCTATAGAGTTCCCAAATTCAGCAAAAGAAACAAACCTACAGATTGAGGAAACTGATCAGACTCCAGCCTGATAAGCCTAAATAGATCCATGCCAGGACACATGTGATTGACAGTCAAAATTCTGAAAAGCCAAGTCAAGGAAGAGCATCTTGAACAAGGTACAGATTAAAGGCATATTGACTGATGAGAAAACATCATTTCAAAGGGCAGCAGACTCCTCATTTCAAACACCAAGACTAGAAGGAAGAGACACAACCTCATCTCTGTGATAAGGTTCTGTCTCTGTGAATGTTCCATCAAGTGAAACTACATGAAGACATTCTCAGCAAAAGGAAAAGTGAAAGACTTTGTCTCTGGGATAATGATAAACGGATCACCAGGAAGAAATATGTTGCTGAATGGAAACACAACAGATAACAGAGCTTTGAAATACATGAAGAGTAAACCTGGTAGGACTAAAAGGAAATAAACAAATCCACAATTGCACCTGGGGACCTGTCACCGCTCAGTAATTGATGGAAATCACTGCACAAAAATTCAACAACGTGTAAAAGACACCAACAACCAACAGGACCTATGGAAAACTCCATCTCTGCAACTGTCTGGAGGGGACACCTCCAGATCCTCAGGACTGGAGGCCATCAGGGAGAAAGACTGCAGCCCCACGAAACTGTATCCATCTGTCTGCTTTAAAGGGTGCTCCCTGGTGGCCCAGGGGTAAAGAATCTGCCTGCCAAGCAGGAGACTCAGTTTGATCCTTGGGTCAGGAAGATCCCCTGGAGGAGGAAATGGCTACCCACTCCAGTATTCTTGCCTGGAGAATTCCACGGACGGAGGAGCTTAGTGGGCTGCAGGACGTGGGGTCGCAGAGAGTCAGACCCTGACTGAGTGCCTAAACAGCAGCAACAGCAGCAACCCACTTTAAAAGCTGCTGACCTCAGGGTCTGGCATCCAGTCAGCCTGAAACTAGGTGCAAAAGGGGAATTCTTCCCTTGGAACACTAACAAGTGTCAGTTGGTGAGGATGTGGAGAAAAGAGAAGCCCTGTATACTTCGGTGAGAATGTAAATTGGTACAACCACAATGGAAAACAGTATGGAGATTCCTCAAAGAAACTAAAATTAGTGCTACCATATGATCCAGCGATGCCACTTCTGGGTATTTGTCTAAAGAAAGTGAGAGCGCTACTTTGAAAAGATAATGTACCCCTGTGTGTGTGCTCCATCTCTTCAGTCTTGTCTGACTCTGCGACCTCATGGACTGTAGCCCACCACACTTCTCTGTCCATGGAATTCTCCAGTCCAGAATACTGGAGCCGTTCCCTCCTCCAGGGGATCTCCCCAAATCAGGGATCCAACCTGGGGCTCCTACGTTGCAGGCAGATTCTTCACCATCTGACCCACCAGGGAAGAACATGAAGGAAAAGACATTAAAAACACAGTGTCTTTTATATTCAGTCCAAAAAAGGAAATCCTTTGTAAACACTTCACAAAACAGATACAGGATCTTCATCCTGAAATTGCAAAATGCTAATGCTGACAGTTTTGGAGAAATTACCATCTAGCCTTGTCTAGATTTGACGAGACTACATGGTCTTTTCAACATCCTTTCTGATACATGACATTTAAGAAAACATCTTCCACTTCAGAAGGTCAAGGGAAGAAATTTAACTTCACATAGATTTTTTAAAATACCCCTGAATGAAGTTAACTTTATATAAAAAATAATTCATTTATTCATTTATATGCGTGTGTGCTAAGTTGCTTCAGTCGTGTCAGACTCTTTGCAACTGTGGACTGTAGCCCGCCAGGCTCCTCTGTCCACAGGATTCTCCAGGCAAGAGCACTGCAGTCAGTTGCCATTTCCTTCTCCAGGGAATCTTCCAGATGCAGAGACCAAACCCGCATCTCTTACATCTCCTGTAACGGCAGGCGGGATTTTTTTAACCGCTAGAACCAACTGGGAAGCGTTCATTTACGTAGTCAGTCAATATTTATTCCAATTGATCATGTAATATATGCTACAGGAAAATGATAAAAGTGTATAAAGAAGCTCATCCTTTCAACAAGCTTTTCAAGGGAATAAGAGACACAGATAATAACAGAGCTGGACATAAGAAAACTGTCTTTCTTTAGGTATTAAATTGTATAATAGGTATTAAATTTAGGTATTAAATTCAGAAGGTTGACTTGATTATTAATAGGTATCCAAAGTTACATTAATGTAAGCAGAAGCAGTGAATGTTATATGCTTATAATCGATTTGTCTTAATGCCAAACCCATAACAATTGATAAATTTGTCCTCACATAAACATATGTGTATATTTCACTATAATTGTCAAAAAGATGGTTTAAAATGCTGGTTTCCATATTCTCACAGAGATATTCTTTGCCTACCATATATTCTAGGCATCAAGGAGAGAAAAAAAAAAACATTTCTTTGTCTAAGAGCTCTGGTCATGCTGTCCTTTTCTTTCAGTTATCTCTACAAAATGTTTCAAAATATTCTAAATAAATCCAAAATAATTTGTTAAGCATTCATTTGCACCCAGCATGATTTGATTAGAGTTAAATTAGTAAGTGTCCAGTTGAACATTTGTTCAGTTCAGTTCAGTCACTCAGTAGTGTCTGACTCTTTGCAACCCCATGAATCGCAGCACGCCAGGCCTCCCTGTCCATCACCAACTCCTGGAGTTCACTCAGACTCACATCCATCGAGTCAGTGATACCTTCCAGCCATCTCATCCTCTGGCGTCCCCTTCTCCTCCTGCCCCCAATCCCTCCCAGGATCAGAGTCTTTTTTTTTTTCAGGCTCTTTCTTTTTTTTTTTAATTTTTATTTTTACTTTATTTTACTTTACAGTACTGTATTGGTTTTGCCATACGGATCAGAGTCTTTTCCAATGAGTCAACTCTGTGCATGAGGTGGCCAAAGTACTGGAGTTTCAGCTTTAGCATCATTCCTTCCAAAGAAATCCCAAGGCTGATCTCCTTCAGAATGGCTGGTTGGCTCTCCTTGCAGTCCAAGGGACTCTCAAGAGTCTTCTCCAACACTACAGTTCAAAAGCATCAATTCTTCGGCGCTCAGCCTTCTTCACAGTCCAACTCTCACATCTATACATGACCACAGGAAAAACCATATACTTGACTAGACGGACCTTTGTTGGCAAAGTAATGTCTCTGCTTTTGAATATACTATCTAGGTTGGTCATAACTTTTCTTCCAAGGAGTAAGCGTCTTTTAATTTCATGGCTGCAATCACCATCTGCAGTGATTAATTCTAATGATGATGAAAAAAAAATGATGAACAGAAAACATAGTTCAGTTCATAAATAAACATTCGTAGCTCCCAAATGCTTGTTACGGGAAAAGTTCAAAGTTTAGACCAAAGAATCGATTCTCTTTCATCAGAAGACCTTACAGAGAAGACAATCTTAGAGCCTAGTGAGCTGACGAGATGGGGTTCCATTCAGAAGTGCTTGAAGACCACAGCTCTCAATAGAGCACAGTGTGGATAATTAATTGCTTGCTGTCTCTCTTCCCTTCTGCTCTGTAAGCTTAATTAATGAGTGCGAGAATCCCATCACTCTCACTATCTCTCTGATTCCACAGGAGGCAGCCCACGTGCCATGCGGAGGATGCACTTGGAAGAAACAGCAAGGGTGGAGCCCGGGGAGAACAGCATGGGGGCCTCAGGTGCAATGGGAGTCGGAGGGAAAGTGTGCACAGCTCCTCTGCTCTGTCAGCCTAGGGCCCCGGCACACCTGCGGGACTCATTCCTTAGTGCTCCCCAGCAGAGTGCGCCCGCTTCCAAACGCGTGCAGATGGCATTGGCCCGCACCTCCTCGCCAGGGTCCCCACGCCCCCACCCAGAGCCCTTGCTGCCCTCCCCTCAGTGTCTGAACTGCAGCCCTTTGTTAGCCCCCGGAGAAACCCTGCAGTGCCCGCAGTCACACCTGCCGGCACCCCATCACAAGGACACACACAGCCCCTTGGCCAGATTTCAAGATGCAGAGCTCCTCGCATCTCACCAGACTTCAGCCCCTACCTCTGTGTCTATGAATATTGGGAAGCCCCCCTTAAAAAACCCCTCAGCCTCTCATCCTCCTGTGGATCTGTACTTTCTCATTCCTGGTTCTTCTCAGTATCAACACACACACATATACACACAGCTCACCAATACCTCCTGGAATCATCCTTACATTATAAACAAACTCCAATTTACCCTCTAATTTGTGCAGAAAATTCTCTCCATTTCTTGCCTTGGCTGAAACCTGGCCCTTCCCTGCCCTGTTGGACATGGAAGCTTCTTACCGTCGCAGCCCTTTCAGCCCCCAAGGTCAGTGAGGGAGGTGGGAGAGGCAGTGAGCTCGCGTTCTCCTGACCCCACTTGCACTCTGCCCCTGCCTCAGACTCACTGATTCATCTGGAGCACCTTCTGCCTACATCCATCCTGTCTTCCCCTGCCTCCTAGCCAGTGGCTCTGGTTCACTGGAGACTGAAACCTGCTTCGGTACCAAATCCGGTAAAGACCAGAAACGTCTCAGTGGTCGTGTGAGATCACGTCTGTTTAAAGACCCTCATCTCCACCCGGCCGTGCTAGTCCTATTGCCAGACCGAGGGCATCCCTGCACCGGAAACCCCCAAATACTAAGCTCCAGTGCTCATTCCCAACCGTAACTCTGATTTCCTGTAACCCTCTCTGATCCTCATTAATTATGGAGTCCTTGATCCTTGATCGGTCTGTGTTTAGACTCTCAGCCCCTGTCACTCAACCTTCCTTGCTCAGCCTCCTCAGTCATCTGAACTGCTCTTAAATGTGCTGAAATAACCACATTTCATCACCATATCTGCCCTGGAAAAAACACCCCCAGTTAATAATGCTGCAGCTTCCCCTTTATGAACACTACAACTACATAGTCAAATAAAACAAAAAAAGTAAACACACCTGTATGAAAATTTGCTAATAAACACATATAGAGATGGAACCCACAGTTTTCCCAGTACCATAGGTACCAAGACAGAGCTGGTGACAAAAGGCAGAAACCACAACCTCGTAAAACTTAAAACATGGGGACAAGATAGCTATAGACATACAATTATAAACATGAATCCGATGCCTGTAAGTCCAAGTACTGCTGATGAGACTGTGGGCATACGCTGCAACTGCACCACCTTGTTCTCAACTTTGCCTTCAAAGTCAGAGAAGGTCTGGTCTATGAGTAACTTGCTAGGTTGAGACCTGAACACTTATTAAAAGTTAGCCAGGCAAAAGTAAGACAGAATTGCGTTTCAGACGTAGGGAAGAGGATGCATGAAGGTCCAGGGTGGGGAAACGCGGGGAAGTGAAGCCAGGTGAGCAAGCATGCAAGCAGTTGGCAGGGAGTCAGCTCCGAGGGTGCTCAGCGGTGGGTGGACGGGGTGTCTCCCCTCAAAGGCCCTGGGAGCGAGCGATGGCAGGAGGAGCAGGGCGCAGGCTCACTTTCAGCAGTCGGGGCGTTCTCTGGAGGGGGTGTCACGTCGCAAAGGCAGGTGGAGTAAGGGACTCGGGAGAGAGGAGTAAAGGCAGAGACGTGGACCCTGGGTTGGAACCAGGAGCAAGAAGACTGGGTGGGAACATGCAGGCGAGACGAGATGGGGACCACTGCTCGGGATGAGGTGCCACAAGACGGGAAGGAGCGCAGCCACTGCTCATGGCCGCGTCCGGAGCCTCGGGAGAGGGGTCTGAGGGAGGAAGCGGGGACATCCCGGGGTGAGGGCTCCGTCCACTACCCGCGACCCGTGCCCAGGTCCACCTGAAGTACTGAGACGAGTGAACACCCTGAGGGTGCGGTGAGGATGACTCAGACCCGGGAGACTCGAGAAAGAGAAAGGAGCGAGAGAGCAAATGACGCAGATTAAAGGCAATAGTTTTCATTTGAAGAAAAAGATGAAAAGAATGAGAGCCGAGGAGACGAGAAAGGTAAAAAGCACTTTGTTTAAACACAGGAAGCACTCAGGTGCGGGCCAGGAGCTAACAGAGGGGAGGAGATAGGCCCCCTGCGGCTGCAGAGAGCGGTCACGGCCCCAGCATGGGGAAAGCAGGGGAGACAAAGAGACGCTTGGCGGTGTTCTGGAAAGAGGCCGAGACGCCCCTGATGTGATGGGTTTGCCTTATTAATGAAATAGGACATGGATTTCTGTGCTGAGCGTGAAGGGGGAAGTCTGAGTGATGACTAGGGAGCAGGGAGCCGGGTCAGGAGACAGAACTCGGGCCATGAGAACAGACAACCTTTCTTTGATTCTGGTTGAATTCGAGTCCGCAAATGAGGAATGAGAACTCTGTGCCTCTGGACATGATTAACTTGAACGTAGAGGGTATCTTGGCCTCATAGGAACACACTCAGCTTGCGTTCCAAGTCCTGGGAAATGGCATTCATCCTAGAAAGTGTCCTCCCCCAGAGTATCTTTGCATTAAACGGCCCATTTGGGTCAGACGCTGGGCCCTGAGGCCTCGCTCACATTTCTCGGGCCTCAGCGCTGCAGCCTTGGGAAGCTGTCACCTGTCATCTTAGCTCTTCAAAGGCTGCGTGTCACTTTTATGTCTTGCTCCAGACCATCACAGGCGAAGGGAATGTGATCTCAACCCTCTTTGCCTCCTTTCTAAACTCGGGGAGAAATTAGGATGTCTTTGCTGGCAGAGTCCTCTGTAATTTCATTAATAGCATGCTGAAGTGATCAGTGGAAACATCACGCTTCACATTGAGGGTCTGAAGCTGAAATCCAAGGATGGCAATCACACGCCTCTTTGGTCCACATGTGGCTTCTGCTAATTGCTGTTCATCAGAGAGAGCTGCTCCTTCTTTGGACAGATTCTGAGGACAGCAGCACTGCATCTGCTCTCCTGCCGGGTGCCCAGCACCCTTGAGCCCCCTGCAGCCTTTCACTCCCGGACCCGCGTCTACCATCCTTCTGGTCCACGTGGGAGACAGGTGCCTCGCACACCCCACTGTGCTGAGATGTCCTCAGGAAGCTGGGCTAAGCCCTCAGAGCTCAGAGGCTGATCCCGTCACAACACAAAGATCTAAGAGCAAATGAAAGTCAACTTTTTTAAAGGAGGAAAACAAGATTAGGAGACTTTCTGAGCCTTTTTGGTTCTTTCTCCTGCAGAGAGCAGACAGAAAAATCTATAGACAAACAGTGACTCCCTGATCCTGTAGTTCACCCAGGATGTGTGCCAGGGTCTCCCAGGCTTGGGCTTGTCTCTGTTCCTGATGCCCGGTCCATAGCCTCTGGTCCAAATTAAACAGCTCAAGGCTGAGAGGAGGATTCAAGCCTTATACTCCACCCTGCTCCCCAGACTAGAGGAGGAGCAGGGAGAGGATCCCCCACTCCCCACAGGCTGTGGAGATGGGAAGACACACAATACAAGGAGACCAGGACGGTCCAGGAGCCCAAATCCCTAGACCAGTCACCAGGCACTAAGACAGACGAGGCTGCCCCAGAGGAGGAGATGCAGAGAAAAGGATGAAATCACAGAAATCTCACTGTGGGTGGCCCTGAGCTCGTGTTGTATATACGCAGCCCCCGGTCCTTCACCACAACCCTTTGGGGTAGTTACTCTCACCGTCAACTTTCACAGACCACACAAGAGAAGGCACAAAACCCACGTGACTTGCTGAAGACACATCGCCACTGGTAAACAGTGAAAACAGGATGCAACCTGGGCAGCCAGCCTCCACCTGCACCTTTACCTGTGTGGTGTGGCTTCCAGTCCCTTCTGAACTCACCTTCTGTGACCTGATCTGTGCAGATCTATCGGTCCCAGAACCAGTACTGCTTCCTGGGGAACCGGAAGTCACAGGGGCCTTCTCTGCTGGAGTCCCCGGGCTAACAAAGTCACACCTGTGCTGACCTTCCCCCACCTTTGGAGCAGTTCCTCGGACCTTCTCAGACACTGTCTCTTGGGTTTGAGTCCTCATTTTGCCCCAAACAAAACAACTCACAACTCTCACGAGATGAGTTCTTCTTTTTCTCTTTTTTCAGTAGACAGATCAAAATGCTAATCCCCTGGAGATCTGAACACTGACATTTCTGATTTTTAACTGCAACATTCTACTGGCCCCTTGTCCCACCCCCCACCCCCCACCCCTACCCCAGACAGGCTGATGTGTAAGAGGGAGAGTGAGGAGACCACACGGCTGTGCTTCAGCCTCAGCACCACGAATGCTGTGGCTGGACAATGGTGGGTGCTGGCGTATTCTGGTCCTTGCAGGATGCTGAGCCCCACCCACTTCCGGCACTTCTTTCTCCCTGTCATGAGGTCATGATGATTAGAAATGTCTCCAGGGAAATATACCTTGTTCAAGGACTGGAAGAATCAATGTAGTGAAAATGAGTATACTACCCAAAGCTATCTATAGATTCAATGCAATCCTTATCAAGTTACCAATGGTATTTTTCAGAGAACTAGAACAAATAATTTCACAATTTGTATGGAAATACAAAAAAACCTCAAATAGCCAAACCAATCTTGAGAAAGAAAGAATGGACCTGGAGGAGTCAACCTGCCAAGACAATATGGTACTGGCACAAAGACAGAAATACAGATCAATGGAACAAAATAGAAAGCCCAGAGATAAATCCATGCACCTATGGACACTTTATCTTTGACAAGGGAGGCAAGAATATACAATGGAGAAATGAAAATCTCTTTAAAAAGTGGTGCTGAGAAAACTGGTCAACCACTTATTAAAGAATGAAACTAGAACATTTTCTAACACAATACACGGAAATAAACTCAAAATGTATTAAAGATCTAAACGTAAGACCAGAAACTATAAAACTCCTAGAGGAAAACATAGGCAAAACACTCTCTGACATAAATCACAGTAGGATCCTTTATGACCCACTTCCCAGAGTAATAGAAATAAAAGCAAAAATAAATAAATGGGACCTAATAAAACTTAAAAGCTTTTGCACGACAAAGGAAACTATAAGCAAGGTGAAAAGACAGCCTTCAGAATGGGAGAAAATAATAGCAAATGAAGCAACTGACAAAGAATTAATCTCAAAAATATACAAGCAGCTCATGCAGCTCAATACCAGAAAAGTAAAGGACCCAATCAAAAAATGGGCCAAAGAACTAAACAGACATTTCTCCAAAGAAGACATACAGATGGCTAACAAACACATGAAAAGATGCTCAACATCACTTATTATCAGAGAAAGGCAAATCAAAACCACAATGAGGTACCACCTCACACCAGTCAGAATGACTGCTATCAAAAAGTCTACAAACAATAAATGCTGGAGTGGATGTGGAGAAAAAGGAACCCTCTTACAGTGTTGGTGGGAATGCAAACTAGTACAGTCACTATGGGGAACAGTGTGGAGATTCCTTAAAAAACTGGAAATAAAACTGCCTTATGACCCAGCAATCTCACTGCTGGGCATATACACCAAGGAAACCAGAATTGAAAGAGACACATGTACCCCAGTGTTCATCGCAGCACTGTTTATAATAGCCAGGACATGGAAGCAACCTAGATGTCTGTCAGCAGACGAATGGATAAGAAAGCTGTGGTACATATACACAATGGAGTATTACTCAGCCATTAAAAAGAATGCATTTGAATCTGTTCTAATGAGGTGTATGAAACTGGAGCCTATTATACAGAGTGAAGTAAGTCAGAAAGAAAAGCACCAATACAGTATACTAATGCATATATATGGAATTTAGAAAGATTGTAACGATGACCCTATATGCGAGACAGCAAAAGAGACACAGATGTAAAGAACATACTTTTGGACTCTGTGGGAGAAGGCAAGGGTGGGATGATTTGAGAGAATAGCATTGAAACATGTATATTATCACATGTGAAAGAGATCGCCAGTCCAGGTTCAATGCATGAGACAGGGTGCTCAGGGCCGGTGCACTGGGATGACCCTGAGGGATGGGATGGGGAGGGAGGAGGGAGGGGGCTTCAGGATGGGGAACACATGTACACCCATGGCTGATTCATGTCAATGCATGGCAAAAACCACTACAATATTGTAATTAGTCTCCAGTTAAAATAAATTAATTAATTTAAAAAAAGAATGTCTCCAGACTCTGACCTTCAAGTGCTCCCTGGATGGCAACACCCTCCCCCGGTGAAAAACATGAGAACCAACAACAGTAGAGAGAATACTGGCCTGTAAGAGAAGCCAGGCCTTCACCCTCTCACCTCTCAAGACGGATGAGACAAACGGCCCCTGAAGCTGACCACTGTTACACTGAATCAAGCAGAGTCAGGAAGCTCTGCGTTCTCCACGGCACATGCTGCTTTGTCATTTTCCCTTTCCACTAAATCTCTTTCTTAGCACATTCTAAGTTCAACCAACCAGTGTGATGTTGGCCATCCCAGCACCTCCCCTCCTTGCAGGGGAGTTTTGCCTCCTCTCTCTAGGAAGCCCATGATGGTTGTGTGGATGCAAAGAAACTTTCTGAGGAAAATGACATTCGTCTCACAGCCTTAGATCCTAGGGGAAAATAGTCTGTATTCCTATTGATCCAAAAGTGTTTCAATACAAGAATTGCCAAAAATAAGGCAGGTAGGTGTCCTGTGGCTGCTGCTGATTCTCCCAGAGAAGCAGGTCTTCTCTGGACACGTCAAGACCACCTACGCACAGTGCCTGTGAGCACAGAGAGAAAGCCTGACATCACCCGCTCACCAGTGCCAAGAACTGACCCAAAGACAGGACAAGAGGGCCAGCCAGCAGAGAAAACACAGCACTGTTAACCGTGTCTGCTCTCCCAGGCAGATCTCATTCAAGAAATCAAGGAGCTGGCTGCAGTGGAGAGTGTGCACGTGCTAAGCCACTTACTCTGTGATCCCATGCTCTGTAGCCCGCCAGGTTCCTCTGTCTATGGGATTCTCCAGGCAAGAACACTGGAGTAGGTGACCAGGCCCTTCTCCAGGGGAACTTCCCAACCCAACCCAGGGGTCAAACCCAAGTCTCCCATTTTGCAGGCAGATTCTGGTAGTAAAGAAGATACCCCTTTCATTGGAGACTTAGTGGTTATGTGGTCCAACCATCTCTCTAGAAAGCTCTATGCTGGTTGTAATTAATAAATACCTGAACACACTTAATATTATCATCATATTATATGAATGATTAAATCCTGGAGTTCAGTTTAATGGTCATGCCATACTCAAGGTACAGGGTGGGTTAAAAAAAAAAAAAAAGGGAGATGTTGTCAACAGGCCTGGAGATTAACCATCACAGGGTATTTTTTTTTAAACAGGAGAAAGTAACCAAAGTCACACAGCTCACCTGCTCGGGGGGGTCTAGAACCCAACTCACATGCAGAGCATGTGCTAGTCATTCTCTGGGAATTGTAAGCTGGACACTACTTCAAACTTGGCCTAAATTCTGTGCAGATAAGTGTAATTAGAAAGGCAACGCAGCTTAGAAAACCTGCACGTAAATGTGCAATAAAACAATCTCAGTGTCGAGTGACAAGGACATAGTTACGGTTCAATTATAATTCTAGTTTCTAGAGCCTTTGGAAAAATGGGCACCTGTGGGCCGCACCATTAACTAAACCATGTGCTCTACTCAGCGTAAGACTATGTGCATGCACGCACGCTGCGTTAAGGAGAAACAGTCTTTCCAGAAAGGAAATCTGAGATAATAGTAAGTCATTTTATCCACTTATGCCAAATTTATGGGACCTACATGGTTGTTTTTCCTTTAAACTACAGTGAATGTATGTATGTACTCAGCTGTGTCTGACTCTTTGCGACCCCTTGGAGTGTAGCCCGCCAGGCTCCTCTGTCCGTGGGATTCTCCAGGCAAGAATACTGGAGTGGGTTGCCATGCTCTCCTCCAGCGGATCTTCCTAACCCAGGGATTGAACCTGCATCTCGTGCATCTCCTGTACTGGCAGGCGGATTCTTTACCACTAGCACCACCTGGGAAGCCAGTAAACTCTGATATCACACCATTATTAAGAACATGTTGATGGACGAGCGTCTGAGTGAACTCTGGGAGTTGGTGATGGACAGGGAGGCCTGGCATGCTGTGATTCATGGGGTCGCAAGGAATTTGGACACTACTGAGCGACTGAACTGAACTGAACTGAACTGAATCTTTAAGTTACTGAATAATCACCAAGTGGGTTGACATTTTCGTTAAAGGAACAAGAGCAGATTATTATGCCTGTACATTCATTTAATAAGTATATTTGACTGACCTTTCATGTGTGAAAGTCCACGACATTTTAAAATTTTGTTTATTTGGGAATTTCAGAAAAGGAAAACTGACCATTTTAAGCTCCAAATACTTCCAAGATATGTGAGAAAACAGGAGGTGAGACAGTATGATATCAACTACATTAAAAACAAGTAAACAAACTATATTTATTTCTGTTTTTAATGTTGTTGTTTAATTACTATCGTGTCTGACTCTGTGACCCCATGGTCTGTAGCCCGCTAGGCTCCTCTATCCATGGGATTCTCCAGATAAGAATACTAGAGTGGGTTACCATGCCCTCCTCCAGGGGATCTTCCTAACCCAAGGATCAAACCCACATCTCTTATGTCTCCTGCCTTGACAGCTGGGTTCCTTACCAGTAGCGCCCCCTGGGAAGCCTGGAATCACCTGAAAGTCTTGTTAAAACTGTTTCTGCAGCCCCAGTTTCTGACTCAGCAGGTCTGGAGTGGGGCCCAAGAACTTGCATTTCTAACGAGGTCCCTGGAAAGGCTGATCCTCCTGCTTTGGGAACCTCACTTTGAGAAGCTCTGAGACAGGGCATCTGAGCAGCTTGCCTCGTAAAGAGGACCTCAGTGTGTAGGTGTGACCTCCACACGTGGTGACAACTCAAGTGTTCTCTAAGTTCTCACCTCCACAGAACCTTGTCACCGGGAGCTCCTGATGCAGACTGACTTTCAGACCTGCCTCAACTCTGCCAGCCCCAGTCTGTATGGAAGGAGCCCTTGGCTGACCCATGTGATCACTGGAGCGAGCCGTGTGCCGTGTGAGCGCAGGATGACAGCACTGGAGGGAGGCTCTTTGCTGCTCTTGGCGAGGTCAGACTCCCCTGAAGAACAGGGGGGCTGGCAGGGTAGGGAGTGGTGGCCAGGAGCACCCAGACCTCCAAGGACTGGCCCTCCAAACCCCGTCAGACAGCCTGGCAGAGGAGCCTGGAGGGTGCTCCGAGGGCCTTGCTGGTCCCATGCTCACATCAGACCCTCCTTCGGTGCCGGCCCACCCCGCAAGTCCTGCTGAAGGAGCTAGAGCGTGGGGACCCCAGGTTTCTCTTGATGCCTCTGGGGTTGATTAAATCCCCCTGAAGACCTCACCACAGGCTTTTGAAGACTTTGCCCCACAGACTGTGCAATTCAGGTGGTAACCCTGTAGTTCACTCCAGCAAGGAGTGCCCACCATGGGGACCTCGCCTGACGTGACACCTAGGACCATGGGAACCGGAGCCCTTGGCCCGACAACCGGCAGAGCACATCAGGAGACCTGTGGGACCCACACTCTCCTCTCCTCCCCGGACACAGGCAGAGCCCTGCCTAGCCCAGAGCCCCGTAGGGAAGAAAGGCATCCTGAGGCCCGGTCCTGGTGAGCCTCTGAACATCCACCTGCTCCAAACACCCCCTTTCTGAGGGCCCCTGACTATAGGGACCCTGAGGAACCCAGCTACTGGCTAGTGGCCTCCTGAGGGCCCGGATGAAGCCCCAGGGTTCCAGGACAAGACTTGACATTTTGCAGGGGGAGGTGCATGGGACCAAGAGCTAAGTGTGGTCTCAGGGACACTTTTCCCTTTTGTGCTTTGTTTCGTTTCCAGAGTTGAGTCACTAAACCGCTCTGCCCCCTAGCTTCTGATCTGAAAGACAAAGACCGCACCCTCGTTCCACCAGTGCGCTCTACGAGGAGCTCAAACGCCGTCAAGGCAGGCCCTGCGGACGGGGCTGCAGGAGTTGGGAAACCCTAAGTGGTTCAGGACAAGCCTCGTGGGCGTCTGTGCACTCGGCCCCCGGTGAGGGGACCACCGGGCCCCAACCCACAGCTCTCTGGACCCAGCCATCAGACCCTGCTTTCCCGATGTACAGAAGGAGACTTTGGAAATCGTGCCTCTTTAAATCCTTTCTAGCCCTAGAATTCAATTAATTCTGTTCCACCAAAATTAAGTGTCTGAGAAGCCATCGATGATTAAAATTATGATTATCGCACTCATGGCCACGTTAGCAGGCACTCTGGGATCCGGAGGTGTGATCAGACTTTCCATAGCAGAATCCAACCCCCCCCCCCCCCACCGCAGTATCTCCCGGGGGCTGGGGTCTGAGTATCATTAGCATCTTAATAGGAAGCTTGTGAAATTCAGAGGCCTCAGGACTCAGGGCGAGCTTCTCAGGGCTTCTCCTGGGCTCCTGTTTGGGGAAGGGGCTCCGAGCTCCCACAGAGGAGACAACCTGCTGCCCGGGTCGGGGCTATCTTCAGCACGTCGCAGCTGCCCCAGGGTCTGTCTGGCAGAGGCAGCGTGAACCCCTGCGGCTGGCCACACTCCTGGCTGGTGACTCTGGATCCCACCGCCCTGCCGGCATCACACCTGCCCTGGGAACCCGCCTCCTTGAGGCTCCTAGTTCCCCAACCCCCAACCCCACTCCAGTGCTGCCCTTCTCGCGGACAAAGGCCCTGAACATCTGAGCTACTCCATTCTCTCACCAAGCCCATGGCTTATCGAATCAGAAGGCCAGTCTTTTACCCCCTTCAAAAACGAGACCAAATGCAGAATCACGTGGTGTCCAATGGCATTCTGCTATGCCCTTGGTATTATTTAGAAACTAAACATGATCTTAGGGGCTCAGTTTCTAAATAATAGACCCAAGTTCGATCCCTGGGTCAGGAACATCCCCTGCAGAAGGGAATGGCAACCCACTCCAGTACTCTTGCCTGGAGAATTCCATGCACAGAGGAGCCTGGCGGGCTACAGTCCATGGGGTCACGAAGAGTCAGACACCACAGATCAGCTAACACTTCCACTTTTAAACATGATCTTGTTTTCCATTTTCTTCACGTTTTGCATTCTTTCCAGACTCTGTTGCTTGTTTTTCCTCTTGCTTTTCCTCTGCCTCTTTTATGAAAATAAAATCCCTGCCCCAACCTCCCACCAGACACTTTCTGCGTATGTATTGGATACATTTGCAGTTTGCCAGTGCCCGTCTGTGGTTACTGACAAGATTTACCAAAGCGCGATTTCATCACGTTCATCAGCAAAGGACAGTCACTCCCACTGAGCTGATAAAATCACCTTAATCACATCTGGTGGAGCATTCAGTCTTCCACCCAGGAAGCAGTCAGGATGTCTCACCTTGAGAAGCCAGTGAGCCAGCTTTGAGTAAATGGATTGCCTGTGGTCTGAAGGCCCTGAAAGAGCTGTTGCTTCCTCCTTACAAAGTAGAATGTGGAATAAAGGTGGCAGCTTGCAGCGTGCTGGCCGGAGCAGTTCTCGTTGCTGCAGTTTTATTTTGCTTTTGGAACATTGCTGACTCACAATGCTGTGTCGGTCCTGGGTGTGCAGCAAAGTCAGCTCAGCTGTGCATACTCGTGCCGTTGTCTCTCAGAGTCTTCTTCCACACAGGTTATCACAGAACGGGTAGAGTTCCCTGTGCCGGTCGACAGGTCCAGGCTGGAGAAAACTCGGGACTGAAGGCTTAAGTAAGCGTGAGTGGCCTCACTCACCTGCCCAGGAGCACACGGGGCAGAAGACCGTGGCCGTCCCTAGAGGTTTGTCTGCGGCCAGCAGAGGGCCTGGGGTGCTGCGACCCCCTCTGAAGACACAAAGACTGGCAACTCGGCTATTACGGTGAACTCGGAGACGAGTCCTCTGTGAAGCAGAACATTCAGTCTGTCTGTAACTTGCTGACGAGGTCACTTTGTTCCCTGGTGAACAATCACCTCCAAACCAAAAAAGAGAAAAGTAAAAAGGGTTGGGCCAGATCAGAGCACAGGATGGAAAGCCAGGCTGGCCCCCCCACCCTCCCAGGCTGTCAGATTCGAACCGGGAGGCGGGACTCGAGGTCCGGGTTTGGTTCTGCGCCCTGCGGCCCTGCTTCTGAGTGACCGCGTCCTCAGAACTCAGGGGGTCTTGGGATGAAGGTCTCTTAGGTCAGTTCCCGGTGATTAGGAAGGTCCCCGGGCCCACGGGTGTGTTCTAGTTTCTTCTACAAGAACTGGGCTGGTCTTCTCGCCGAATCTGTGGCTGTGTTTCCTCCCTGGCGCGGGACTGTGGGGTCAAGTTTACCTCCCCAGATGCCATGTCCCCAGCCCCTGGAGTATCTTCAGAAGGAAGCTGTGTCAGAGTAACGCCCACAGAAGAGCTCTCCAGAGTGGTAATGGTGATGCCGGCGGTGTTAATTCCTGAACTGGTGAATGTGACCACTCATCCATCAGTGGCCTGGAGCTCAGCACAGAACAGATCTCAGCTTACACAATTTGGGCAGGCCTGGTAAAGACGTCAGTGGCCTGGAGCTCAGCACAGAACAGATCTAAGCTTATACGATTTGGGCAGGCCCGGTAAAGAAGTCAGTGGCCTGGAGCTCAGCACAGAACAGACCTAAGCTTATACGATTTGGGCAGGCCAGGTAAAAATGTCAGTGGCCTGGAGCTCAGCACACAACAGATCTAACTTACACGACTTTGGTGGCCGGAAGGCCCACACAGTTGTCATCTCTGGCCATGTAAGGAGTTCTCCTGGCACGACAGCTCTCCTACTCTCTCACAGTTGTCCTGAATGAGCGTCACAGAGCTGAGGGGAAGCCATCAGCTGGCTGGCTCCCCCTCAGGGCGCTTCCCTTTCCAGCGGCCAGAGGCTGCCTGTGTCTCTGGTCCACGGCCTCTGACCCCATCTTCAGAGCAAGGACCACAGCATCTTCCAGACTCCCTCTCCATCTGCCCCCGCCACCACGACCCCTCCTCTGCCTCTGCCCCTCGCTTGTTCATTGACAAGGGCCCTTGAGGCTCCACTGGGTCCCCATGACCATCCAGGATAATCTTCCCATTTAACATCGTTCATTTAATCACATATTTCTTTGCTTTCTTGCTTAGTCACTCACTCATGTCCAACTCTTTGTGTCCCCGTGGACTGTAGCCCGCCATGCCCCTCTGTCCATGGGATTTCCCAGGCAAGAAAGCTGGAGTGGGTTACCATTTCCTTCTCCAGGGGATCTTCCCGACCCAGGGATCAAACCTATGTCCCCTGGGTTGCAGGCAAATTCTTCACTGCTGAGCCATCTGGGAAACCCAGTAATCACCTACAAATACCTGTTTCCAGGGAAAACATCCCTACTCCCCATGCTGACAGCATTCCTGCTTGTTCTCCTTCCAAAATGCCTCCCAATTATTATGTCTTGGGTTATCACAAGAGCTGCTGATGAATTTCGCAAACTCTATTCTCCCTCTTCCTAGTCCTTCACCCTCCTCCATATTCCCGCTTCCAAGTTATAAGTCTGACCCTGCGGGTAACTTGCACAAAGGGGAAGTCATGCCTCTGGGCTCCCCTGGCCCCAGTCACTCTATTATGCTCATTTTCCCTTGCGTTTACATATGTGTCTCCCCAATTAAATCATGAAGGGATCAACGGTAATTACGCTGAGCAACTTCGGCTCAGCTGCTCCTTTGGGAGAGATGCTGGCTAAGCGTCGCCTCGCACAGGATCCGTGTTGGAACTCGGTGCCAAGAATCAGGCTCTGAGAAGTGATGGCCCCATGCGGGACATCTGCGCAGCTCCTGGGCCTCACCCCCGGGCCGCCCTCTCCCCCCAGCTCTGCCCTGCGGTCTCCTCTGCATCAGGACGCCCAGGGCCTTTTGCCCCCAAAGCCACCAGCGCTGGGTCTGCACACACCTTTTCTAACTTGAAGCCTGAGTCATACCGTCCTGATTGAAATACACGGCCTCTAAAGACTTCTTTTCACTTTCGTTTTAGTTGTGACTACTTAAATCACAAAATTTACATATTCTTGTGGTTTAAAAACAGTACAGGCATTTCAGAAGAATGGTCAAAACGTCCATCTACCTTTTCTTCATCTCTGTGACCTGACCCTGGAGATAATCATTGTGGTCTATGTGAGAATTTATCTTTTACATCATTTCTACATATTTCCAACTCGAACACAGCTCCACAATGCATTTCTAACTATGCTGTTATGTTTATCTGTGCATAGATTTTAGTACAGACAATCCAATATTAAGAGGTTTTCATTCACGCTGTTTCCGCTGTTTTGCTGTCGCAAATAACATTCCGCTGATGGTCAGGGTGTCTGCATCTCTCTGGGCGCCTGCTACTTCTGCAGGAGACTCCTGAAAGCTCAGCTGATGGTTCAGAGAAACAGAGGTTACAGAGTCCACAGAGTTAAATGAATCTTCTTAAAGACTGTCCCAGTTCCTACTCCCATAAACAATGTCTGTGTGTTTTCTTATATGCTTATCAATCTTATTTAAAATGCATTCCACTGTTTTTAAAATTTGCTGATGACCGGAGAGGTTGTGCAAGTGGTAAAGAACCTGCCTGCCAGTGCAGGAGATATAAGAAATGAGGTCTCAATTCCTGGGTCGGGAAGATCCCCTGGAGGAGGGCATGGCAATCCACTGTAGTATTCTTGCTTGGAGACTCCCATGGACAGAGGAGCCTGGTGGGTTCCTACGGTCTACAGGGTTGCAAAGAGTCAGACACGACTGCAGTGACTTAGCATGAGAGGTTGTACAACTTTTCAAATGTTAAACGTCCACATGATTTCCTTCTGTCCAAGAGAACAAGTGGTAAAGGAAGGCTGGAGATCAAAATGTATCCAGTACCCAGGGCCAGGCCCTGTGACACACGCTTTACACGTGTGTCGGTGACTGAGGAGTCCTTTCAGAAAAGGGCTCTCGGCTTGAGCTACACCCACGTCAACTGGAGGGCCGGTCACAGCACCAGCGCCCAGCCCCACCTGGAGATGCTGCCCAGGAGACGGGGTGGGGTCTAGCAAGGTTCCCAGGAGGCTGCCTCTGCTGTTCCTGGGACCACCTTTGAGAACAGCTGCACTACAACAGATACAAGATTCAAACTAATTCCTTCGTTCGGCATGCATATTTTTTCTTTATGAGAGCTGGTACCTTCTTGACAATAAAATCCAATAAGTACCTAGACCCAAAAGAAAACCCATCTGGTAGGTGAGAAGAGAGCCTCTGGAGTGTGAAATAAAATGAGACTTATTTATTACACCTTCACTGAGCATTTTCCACACATCACAAATATTGTGCAAGTCAGGAAAACAATTTCTTCCTATTCATATATAAATATTGGGGGAAATGCAACATCAAATCAGCTTGGAAGGAGGGATTGAGATGCCAGCTGCCCTTTCTAGACCCTTTGGGGAGAAGTCACATTCAGTTTTGGGTTTTCCAGCTTATTTGTAAGTAACCTTCTCATTTATCTGATTCTTTCCTTCTTCACAGTTTTAAAGGAACAGAGGATTTGATCACAGATTCCTGCCTCCCTGTAGTATGTGTACATGTATCCATCTGTCTGCCTTTTCAACGTGGCCATTCAAAACACTATTGGAAATGCTATTTGATAGGTTTTGAAAAATTCATTTCTGCTTTTAAAAACTCCATGATTTTCAGTTTCTCATTAAAATACTTAGTCTTAATAACAAAAACCCTTTACTGAGAACATAAAACATGGTGGTGTAAAAGTTTTTGAAAGAAGCATTCTTTTCTCAAAATTGTGCAGTCTATATGATTGGGGATTTTTTATTTTATTTTTACCAATTAGTAACCAACATATCCTGAGATTTGACTGTAAAATGAACAATGCATTAAGTGCTTTGAAGAGGCAGAAAAAAAGTTTCACTTTACACTTTACTTAAGCAAATAACCCATTAAAATATGAATTAGATAGAAAAGTCAACCGTGGAATAAATAAGCATATTTTAACAACAACAGCAACCACAACAACCCACACATACAGAAAAGGAAGAAAGAGAAAAAAGCAACAGAAAGCAGAAGTGATCAAGCAAGACCATCTCTGTATGTTAAATCTACTCTGTTACCATATTAATATCAAGACATAAAGAAAAGAAGTAAATGTAAAAACAAGAAGAAAAGAACATTAAAATTCAAATATGCATAAAAGCTCTGAGTACACCTGAAATCTATAACTTCTTTTAGAGACACTCAGGGTGGGTCTGTAATCTGTTAAGACTCTAAGACACTGGAGCAGAGACACTGAGTTAGAATATGCATATATTTATCGTATAGAGTGTACCTTACATCCTGTCACTCAAAAATACTTTTTCTTGAGGCAACCATGGAAAATTAATAAGTTAGAGTGAAAAATAATGGAAATTTTTGATACAGAAGGAACATATTTCCTCAAAATAATACTGTAATACTAAAATGGAAAGGCACAAGCCATAAACAATGGTCTATATTTAAAGGGAGTAATTATGGACCAGGGTCAAGCTCCTCAAAATTAAACCATGTTACTCTCCCAGAAACAGAAAAAAATGAAGAGATAAGAGCCAGACTGACAGAAAATCTCTAAAGTCAAACATCTGAAGAGAACTTATTTCCAGAATAAAGAAAGAAACTTCTAAGTTAGTAACGTGAAAGACAGCAACCCAGTATTTCACTTCAATCAGTTCAGTTCAGTCTCTCAGTCGTGTCCGACTCTTGGCGACCCTGTGAATCGCAGCACGCCAGGCCTCCCTGTCCATCACCATCTCCCGGAATTCACTCAAACTCACGTCCATCGAGTCGATGATGCCATCCAGCCATCTCATCCTCTGTCGTCCCCTTCTCCTCCTGCCCCCAATCCCTCCCAGCATCAGGGTCTTTTCCAATGAGTCGACTCTTCGAATGAGGTGGCCAAAGTATTGAAGTTTCAGCTTCAGCATTAGGCCTTCCAATGTACACCCAGGACTGATCTCCTTTAAGATGGACTGGTTGGATCTCCTTGCAGTGCAAAGGACTCTCAAGAGTCTTCTCCAACACCACAGTTCAAAAGCATCAATTCTTCGGTGCTCAGCTTTCTTCGCAGTCCAACTCTCACATCCATACACAACCACTGGAAAAACCATAGCCTTGATTAGACAGACCTTTGTTGGCAAAGTAATGTTTCTGCTTTTGAATATGCTATCTAGGTTGATCATAACTTTCTTTCCAAGGAGTAAGCATCTTTTAACTTCATGGCTGCAATCACCATCTGCAGTGATTTTGGAGCCCAAAATATAAAGTCTGACACTGTCTCCATTGTTTCCCCATCTATTTCCCTTGAAGTGATGGGACCAGATGCCATGATCTTCGTTTTCTGAATGTTGAGCTTTAAGCCGACTTTTTCACTCCCCTCTTTCACTTTCATCAAGAGGCTTTTTAGTTCCTCTTCACTTTCTGCCATAAGGGTGGTGTCATCTGCATATCTGAGGTTATTGATATTTCTCCTGGCAATCTTGATTCCAGCTTGTGCTTCTTCCAGCCCAGCGTTTCTCATGATGTACTCTGCATAGAAGTTAAATAAGCAGGGTGACAATATACAGCCTTGATGTACTCTTTTCCTATTTGAAACCAGTCTGTTGTTCCATGTCCACTTCTAACTGTTGCTTCCTGACCTGCATATAGGTTTCTCAAGAGGCAGGTTAGGTGGTCTGGGATTCCCATCTCTTTCAGAATTTTCCACAGTTTATTGTGATCCACACAGTCAAAGGCTTTGGCATAGTCAATTAAGCGGAAATAGGTGTTTTTCTGGAACTCTCTTGCTTTTTCTATGATCCAGCAGATGCTGGCATTTTGATCTGTGGTTCCTCTGCCTTTTCCAAAACCAGCTTGAACATCTGGAAGTTCACAGTTCATCTTTGTCTGAGATACTCAGAAGATGCCCCTCGAGATGCCGGAGAAAAATAACCAAGGAAGTCACAATTTGTATTGCAAAAGAAATTTAAAAATCAAAGAAACTACCATGAGATATAAGCAAAACAAAACAGAAAAGATGATCTGTTGATTGAAAATCGATATGAATTAGTTATGTTACATTTTGAACTAAAAATCTCGGTATGACAAAAATAATCTTCAGTGAAAAGCAAACATATAGAAATTCCACAAGATACATGTACCCAGGGCCCTCAAAACACATAGCTAGTACAGCCGATATTTTACAGTAACTATAAAAAGAGTATAGTCTATAAAATGATGACTCACTATGCTGTACACCTGAAACTAATACAATATCGTAAATCAACCAAACCTCAATTTAAAAAACAAAACAAAAAAACACCTCACAAAGCTAAATTAAAAGACATATGGAGTTTAAAACTGAAAGAGGCAAGTTAAACCACTAAGTGCAAACCAATAGGAAGGAATTTTGAACATTAATATCAGAAACCATCTCTCAGGCCATACAGAAAATCTCAACAAACTCCAAAAATGAGAAATTGTATAAGCTATGTTTTTCTAGCCACACTGCAGCAAGATTAAGAATTTATAACAAAAACACAAAGGGAGAGAAATCTCCATAGTCTTAAGTTCTAAAAACAGCAGACTATTGATCTGACATTAACATAATTAATATCAACTAATGAAGTACAGAAGCAAATATCAAAAGAAGAAAACATAAAATTTTTAATATGCGTAAATATAGGCCCTATTGCTTCTATATTTATCATAAAGTGAAACATTTTGGTCAATGTTTTCATTTTAGAGCACTTCACTGTGTTTTTATTTAAGAAAGAAAAGAAATCTAGTTATGAGACAATTGGTTGCATTAATTACAGTGCGCACATGCTAAGTCAATTCAGTCGTGTCTGACTCTTTGTGACCCCATAGACTGTAGCCCGCCAGGCTCCTCTGTCCATTGGATTCTCCAGGCAAGAATGCTGGAGTTGGTTGCCATGCCCTCCTTCAGGGAATCTCTTCAACCCAGGGATCGAACCCAAGTCTCCTGAGTCTCCTGCACTGGCAGGCGGATTCTTTACCACTAGCGCCACCTGATACTACAATTAAGCAGTTTCTAATTTTCCTTAAGCATTCCCGCCTATAATAGTCTTACTCCTGCAATCCAATGAAAGCCATTGATATATTTTATTGTCACCAGAAATAATCACGGGAGAAAATAATATGATAGAGTTCTCAGCACATAGAATAGAATGAACTCTATTTGAATTGCATATTTTCTTATTCATCCAACTATTGAAATCTTTGACAGTGAAAGTCATTTACATTGAATGCTGTTTTGATGTAATAAGACTTACATTTCCAAATATAGTCTCTGAGCTAAAAATACTCCCGGGAGCAAACAAAGCAATATTGCATCTAATCTGAAAGTGACGTGTCTTTAGACGTGGAAGAATCCTTTACTCTTAGGAATAAGCAGAGGTCAGTCCAAAGCATCGCTTACCAATAAGGCCTTGCTAGGGGCTAGTTACCCAAAATGGTAAGACCTGTTTGTGCTGGGCATAGGAGGAGGGTTCTGTGGCTGCATGGCTGGAAGACACGGAATCCCACTCAGTTTACAACAGTGTCTGAGGATGCTAACAGGTGAATAACACAGCCTGAATCTCCAGGAGAGAGGGTGCCAATTTCAGGTGTGCGCAAAGCTTTTAGGACTTGCTTGATTTTTGTTTTGTCTTTTGTTCTTAATCCTGGACCCATCTTTTTTATCCTGGACCCATATTTTTATCCTGGACCCATTTTTTAGGGTGTAACTCTCACAGTCAGCATCCTGGCAAACATGCTTTGGCAACCTCAGCCCTAAATAAACAGCATAGGCTTCTGAAAATGCAAGAGTTCCTGGCAAGTTGACCACAATAAGTGGCTTTCTGGGCAATACAAGCTCCACGTCCCCAGCCTCCCATCATCACATCCACAAGCCTGATGCAAGCAATGTAAGAGCACCCAGAGCAAGCCAGCCCTGTATCGAGCTCCCCGGCTGGACCTGAGCCCAGGACCTTGGCAAGGAAGCCGAGGAAAGCCTGCGATCACACCCAGAGACATGGTTTTGGCTCAGACAAAGCCTGTTCTCCCAGAGTCCCCAGGCCCCTGGTGGGCACCACAGGCGAGCCCCCGCTCACACCTGCTTCACGACCCTCCCTTAGTGTGGGCCTGGCACCTGAGCACTTCGTGGGAATCCATCCACACCAGGGGTCAGCAAGCGTTCTCTGCAGAGAGTCAAACAGTGCACAGTTCAGGCTTCGCAGGGCCCGGCTCTCCGTGACCTGACTCAACCCTGCCGTGTGGCCCCGAGGCACTACAGACAACGGGCACAGCCCCGGGGCCCAGTCACACTGGCTTAGGGACACTGAGACTTGGATTTCATATCATTCCCTGGCCTCACAAAAGCTTCTTCTGGCGAAGTGTTCTGGGCAGGAGATTAGGAAGTATGCAATTCCCCTGAGGACTGCAGACGTGGCCAAATTCTCCCTGAGCTCGCAGCAGCTGCCCCTTGGATGGTCTTTCCTCTGAAACCACAGCCTGCTTTATGCAACACAGGGAACACCGATTACAGAGGCACCTTTCTGACTGCCTTCAATTTAAATAATATCTGCCAACAATGGGCGACTTTGCCAAATAAAGCTCTCCCATTCCTGTGTACAGGAGGTATTCAGAGCTGCACTGAGAGCAGTTGTCGTTCAGTCATTCAGTCATGTCAGACTCTGCAGTCCCATGGACCGCAGCACGCCAGGCTTCCCTGTCCTTCACCATCTCCCGGAGTTTGCTCAAACTCATGTCCATGGAGTCGATGATGTCATCCAACTGTCTCATCCTCTGCCAGAACACTTAGCCAGAAGAAGAATCTTTTGCGACGAATGGGAATGAATCAATTCTTTGGCACTCAACCTTCTTTATGGTCCAACTCTCACATCCATACCTGCCTCAGCGCATACGGGCCTCTTTATCTTCGTTTTGTGTTCACTTTTCTTTGCAGATACACAGGCAGTGATGACCAGCCCAGGTGTTCATCTGCGTGCTGTAGCTCATCTCCTGCCTGCACAGGACGCTTCTGGTCCAGATATGATGTTTGGGGTAGTTTCCAAACTCCCCCCTGCCTTATAGTGTTTCATGAATGTATTTGTTTAGCTTCCTAAGGTCTTGATATTTATTTCCTGAGGTTGAAATGAAAGGCAACATTTTCAGAGAGAGAAAAATGATATTTCTTACATATCACCACTTTTTTTTAGAAAGCGAACTCTAAATAGCCACAAAGACACAGGATTAGAGAACAGTGTTCTGCACCTACTGCCAAGAAGACATACAGTAAGGACACAAATGATTTAAAAAAAATCCCAGAAAATTAAAACACTCTAAAAATCTGCTGGGGAAAAATTGATACTTTGCTCACAAATACTTTTATAATTGGGTTTCACTTGGGTTATTGTATTATTGTCCATAAAACAGAGCTGATATGTGACAACAGGCAAAAATTCCCAGGAATACTGGACACAGTAAAGTAATACCCAAAGCGACTGTGAAAACTTCAAATGGAAAAAAGAACCTGTAAACTATATTAGAATTTCACAATTATGCAAACTAACATGTCCAAGGGAGTTTGGCCACCGTTTGTTTGCATTTTTACTTGGTTTTTACTCATAAAATAATCAGATGGGTGTCTGCCTTATGGGTACAAGCAATAAGTTCTTAAATGAGTAAGGAAATGATTTTAAAAATACAGATACTTGCCAGAGGTGGTATTAAATTAACAAAACAACAAAATCTAATAATCCTGAGTGCCACAAGGAGGCCATTTGGAAGCCTGGGTACAGCTCATTGCCTTGGTAGGAATCAGGTCTTTCCTTGTGTCTGGGACCATCAAATAAAGATTACATGTTATTGGGGCTTTCCTGGTGTTTCAGTGGTAAAGAATCTGCCTGCCAATGTAAGAGACATGGGTTTATCCCTGGTCCTGGAAGATCCCACATGCCTTAGAGCAAGTAAGCCCATGCACTCAAACTACTGAGCCTGTGCCCTACAGCCCATGGGCCTCAACCTCAAGCCCTGAAGCCTGGACCCCTGAGAGGCTGTGCTCCAGAACACGAGAGGTCGCCACACTGAGAAGCCCTCGGACTACAACTAGAGAACTGCCCCTGCTCGCTGAAACTGGAGAAAAGCCCTCAAAGACTCACCACAGCCAAATATAATAATAATTAACTAATTTTAAAAAAGATTACATGTTATTAAAGCAAAATTAAATGTTAAAATACTTTTTTCAAAAATAATACAGCAATACTCAGGGCACTCCTATTCTGAGAATTACGGTGCCGTTGCCATGAAGCCCCCAGTGTTGAAGCTGGAGAGAAGCTTGGAATAACCCCCTTCTTCAAGTGAAGCCCACAGCTGCCCTGTGTCCAGCCCCATCACAGGGGAGCTAGCCACAGGAGGGACCAACGGCCCTGCCCTCCCGCCGCCCAGCACTCTCCTTTCATCCAGATCCCCAGGGAGGACCAACACCGCAAGAGCGGCGATTTCTCTGGACTCCCCAGGGACAAGAGGGCACTTCAGCTGTGGCCCAGCAACAGGTTCCAGACACAGGAAGCTCTTACAGAACCATCTGCCCATCAGGATTTTCTAAATAGTACTTGGTGAAGCTTCTGGCAGAGAACTGGGTTCTTGAGCAGTAAAATGGCTTGAGTTGAGCAAAACTGGTCATGCTGCCCCTGCAGACGGGGAGGAGGGAGGAGGTCCTCCCGCTCGCTCTGTCCCGTCCCCCTGTGCCTCTCTACAGTCAGCCGTTTGTCCTGCTCTGCGGTTCTGGGGAATTGTAGTTCTCACTGCCAGAACAGCCCGTGCACACGCCCTGGGCGAGGCCATGGGCAGAGAGCTGGAGCTGCGGACCTGTCTGGTCAGAGACAGAGGGCATCCCGTCAGCCAGCTGCCTTGAGAGGCTCACTGCAACACAAGCAGATTCTGGGGCATTTAAGACTACCTGCAGAAAGTTCCCAGAACTAGGTGGTAAAGGGAATCTAGTTAGAAAATCAGAAAGGGAGGAAAGGAAGGGAGGGAGGGGGAGGGGAAGGGAAAGAAAGAGGGAGCGAAGGGAAGAGACCAGGGAGGGAGGAAAGAATGAGGAGGAGGGAGAGAGCACCTAAGAACTGATGCTTCTGAACTGTGGTGCTGGAGACGACTCTTGAGAGTCTCTTGGACAGCAAGGAGATCAAGTCGGTCAATCCTAAAGGAAATCAACCCTAAATATTCACTGGAAGGACTGATGCTGAAGCTGAAACTCCATTACTTTGGCCACCTGATGTGAAGAACCAACTCACTCGGAAAGAACCGATGCTGGAAAGACTGAGGGCAGGAGGAGAAGGGGGTGATGGAGGATGAGATGTCGGATGGGATCATCGACTCAATGGACATGAGTTTGAGCAAACTCTGGGAGTTGGTGATGGACAGGGAAGCCTGGTGTGCTGCAGGCCATTGGGTTGCAAAGAGTCAGACATGACTGAGAGACTAACATCAACAAGCCTTTCTGAAAGGGTACAGATGGCTTCAGAATTTCAGCTGAAGACAAGAGAACCCTGATACTTGATATTACACATCTTCCCAGGTGACGCAGCCCTGGGTCTCTATGGAGACCATGGAGGACGGCAACATGCCTCCATCCATTCCCTCAGACGGTCTCTGTTTCATGAGACAAAATCTGGATGCTGCAATGAATGAAAGCTTGCGGACATTACACTGCTCATCAATACAGCTGTTTTTAGATGGTGAGTGTTCCTCAGAAACTGGAGGGACATCAGATGCCTATTAGCTTTTGGCAGAATTTCAAAATTCCAGCTTTTTCTGTGAAGCTAGTTATTTTACAGGCAAAATGAGGAAATCGCTATCAGAATGAACTCTCAACCCAGGAATTCTCCTTTCTAAGCTGTCCAATTTACCTGATTTAATGCAATATACTACACTGCAGATAACTGAAAATACTTAAATAAGTCATCCAAAAACTAAGATTACCTAGTTGAAGAGGTTTAAATGGCACACCAGCTCTATTCATGGTTGTGGTTACATGAAAAGAACAGCCAATCTCACAACAAAGAAGAATTAATTGAAGGTGAATATGCTCTCAATTGGGAAAGTAATTTTTCCTTCCACTAGTTTGATCCCTGGGTCAGGGAGATCCCCTGGAGAAGGGAACGGCAACCCCACTCCAGTATTCTTGCCTGGAGAATCCCATGGACAGAGGAGCCTGGCGGACAACAGTCCAAAAGAGTTGGACGTGACTGTGTCACTAAACAGCAACAGCAGCAGTAGACTCTGGAAAACTGACTCTCACCCAAAAAAGCTCTATGGAAAAACCAGGCAGAGTAGAGCAACCCTTGTTCTGCGGGTAGTTGTAAGCCTATGCATACCTAGACAATTTTCTTAACTTCTGAGCTCAGTTTCCTTCATCTTAAAACAAGAAAGGCTTTAGCAGGATGATCCCTGAAGTTTAATCTTGTCTAATCTTTCATGATTTTTCCCAACGTTTTCTCATTTTTTTATTTCTTCAAGGGAATCAAGTATCTATAATGAGCTTTATGTGATATAAAAATAGAAAGGGTCTCACTTCTGTTTTCATGAAAACCATGCCAGGGAACATTTTTATATTTCAGAAAGAGTTTTTGATTGAAAGGCTTGGATGGAGGCTTTCAGTTTCACCAGAAGCGATGCTGTTTGGACATCACTGGAACAATTTCAAGGGAAATTGGCTCCTGGCGACAGCTCTCCCCCTAGGGTCCTTCACCAAGTCAGGGACCTGCAACAATCAGTCTTGCATCCTGGAGGGCACGGATGCGCCAGCTCTGCACATCGCTGAGCTAGACCAGGTCAGCTTATCACACGGGAAGTGATGATGGGAGAGCAGTCATTTGTCCCCATTTTTCAGAAATACATCTTCAGCTTACTCACACTGTGTAATTAATGGGATTATATTAGCATCATACACAACATTAAATAAGCCCCACAAAACTTTAAAGTTTTCAAGAATTACTTTGCAGGTCGTCACTCAAGGCTTCCCTGGTGGCTCAGACAGTTAAAAAAAAAAAAAAAAAAAAAACTGCCTGCAATGTGGGAGACCTAGGTTCAATCCTGGGGTTGGGAAGATCTCTTGAAGAAGGGAATGGCTACCCACTCCAGTACTCTTGCCTGGAGAATTCCATGGACAGAGGAGCTGAGTGGGCTACAGTGCATTGGGTCACAATGAGTCAGATACCACTGAGCGACTAACACACGCAACAACTGGAAGAGGGAAAATTAACACAAATTCACACAAATTCAAACATTTGCCAGTTTAACTTAAAAAGTCTTTCCAAACACTCTACTTGGAATTAGAAAATTCAATTAACCTCACACACACAAAAAAAAAACACCCTCAAGAGCCAAAGTAGGCCAGAAGCGAATGACTTCATTTCCATCAATTCTTAGGCTGTGAGTGGACATGGTGAGATTGTCCAGACGCTTGCCAGACCCCGCAGCACCACCCACCTGCTTCTGGGAGGGCGCTGTGTGTGTTTGCTCACATGTTAATTTCTATCACTAGGATATACACCCGGGGGTTCTACTTTCCTTCATCTCTTTCATGCCCATCACTGCTTCTGGCGCATAGAGTGTCCAAAACCCTGTTGAACAGAGAAATGAAGGGAAAGCATTAGAAAACACTACAGAGGAAATGACATAGAGGTTGTGCCAAGAATGTTTTTCTTGTTGCAAAGAAACGGAATTGCAGCTGTGACATTCTCCTGAGTGCACAGAGGAGTCTGGTGGGCATGACAGCTAAAAAGACGCTCGCCAGCTGAAGAGGTGCCCGGTGGGCTGGAGTATCCCACGCGTGTCACAGTCACAGCACATAGTCAGGGATCACACTCAGCTTCCCAGTCATTTCTGACTGTTCTCAAGGATTCCTTCTATAAAACTCTTCAACTCCAGGGAGGCCACTGAGAGGAAAGGACACAGCTGATTAAGTACTTGCAGAGTTGGTGAAGCTGAACAAATGCATACAGAAGGCTGACTGGAAGTCAAAGCCATTTCTAAATGCCTAACGTGGCCTTCCCTCCAAGAGACTGAAGTCCCAGCAAGGGGGACACAGTTGAAATGAAAGCACAGGAGACGTTTGACAAAGAGGCAGGGTCCCTAGATTTGTTACTTACCTTGACTAATCAGAATTTCATAATATTTTTCTGTTCATCCAAACCTTCATTCTCCAAATACACAGTAGAGTATGGCTATCTCAGTGAGGAAAACAGTATGGAGTTTCTTCAGAAAACTAAAAACAAGATCCAACAATCCCACTCCTGGGCATATATCCAGTGTGGTGTGGGGGTGGGGTGTGTGTGGGGTGTGTGTGGGGTGTGTGTGGGATTTGTGCATGGGGTGTGTGTGTGGAGTGTGTGTGGGGTGTGTGTGGGGTGTGTGGGGGGTATTTTGGGGGGTGTGTGTGGGGTGTGGGGGGGGGTTGTGTGTGGGGTGTGTGTGGGGTGTGTGTGTGGGGTGTGTGTGGGAGGTGGGGGGGTGTGTGCGTGGGGTGTGTGCGTGGAGTGTGTGTGGGGTGTGTGTGGGTTGTGTGTGGGGTGTGTGTGGGGTGTGCATGCGGGGTTTGTACATGAGGTGTGTGTGAGGTGTTGTGTGGGGTTGTGTGTGGGGTTGTGTGTGGGTGTGCGTGGGGGTGTGTAGGGTGTGTGTGTGGGGGGTGTGTGCGTGGAGTGTGTGTGGGTTGTGTGTGGGGTTGTGTGTGGGGTGTGTGTGGGGTGTGTGTGTGGGGTATGTGTGAGGCGTGTGTGGGGTGTTGTGTGTGGGGTGTGTTTGGGGTGTGTGTGTGGGGTGTGTGTGGGGTTGTGTGGGGGGTGTGCATGGGGTATGTGTGTGGGGTGTGTGTGGGTTGTGTGTGGGGTTGTGTGTGGGGTGTGTGTGGGGTGTGTGTGTGGGGTATGTGTGAGGCGTGTGTGGGGTGTTGTGTGTGGGGTGTGTTTGGGGTGTGTGTGGGGTGTGTGTGTGGGGTGTGTGTGGGGTTGTGTGGGGGGTGTGCATGGGGTATGTGTGTGGGGTGTGTGTGGGTTGTGTGTGGGGTTGTGTGTGGGGTGTGTGTGGGGTGTGTGTGAGGCGTGTGTGGGGTGTTGTGTGTGGGGTGTGTTTGGGGTGTGTGTGGGGTGTGTGTGTGGGGTGTGTGTGGGGTGTGTGTGGGGTTGTGTGTGGGGTGTGTGTGGGGTGTGTGTGTGGGGTATGTGTGAGGCGTGTGTGGGGTGTTGTGTGTGGGGTGTGTTTGGGGTGTGTGTGTGGGGTGTGTGTGGGGTTGTGTGGGGTTGTGTGTGGGGTGTGTGTGAGGCGTGTGTGGGGTGTTGTGTGTGGGGTGTGTTTGGGGTGTGTGTGGGGTGTGTGTGGGGGGTGTGTGCGGGGTGTGTGTGTGTGGTATGCGATTGAAGCATGCAGAGCTGGGCAGTGAGAGGAAGTGTGTTGCCCCTGTGAACACTTACTGAGCCCCACGAAATTGCAGAGATCAAGAAGGCAGGTTTGTGTCCTAAGAGAATTCAGACGTGAATTACAGGTCCCCTGCCTCAGGGTGTGTAGGCTTCACCGCAGCTGTGATGATGGAGACGCTGACAGGGACAGTAGCTAGCATTCGAGGCATTCGTCACAGGCAACATGCTCGCCATGTCCTCTGGCTCCTGTGAGCCTCATGGCCTCCCCCAGGGAAGGGCCTGGTGGCCGCCGTCTCCATCGTGCTGCGCTGCCTGTCCCGCGGGAAAGGGTCAAGTGGACGCTGGGCACGTTGCAGCGTCCAGGTCAGCAGGACTGAAGGCCAGCCCAGCCTCACGTCCTGCTCTTGCTGTGCAGGTATTAAATGTGGCCACAGGTGAACGTCAGAATAAAGGCAGAGACAGAGGAGACCTTGAATGTGCGCTTGGCATGATGAAATGTTATGAACCACGTGTGCAAGGCTTCTGACTTGTTTTGAAATCATTTTTTCAAAAATAGCTAAAAATGTCTAGTGACAATCAAGGAAAGAACAGAACAAGAAAAAGAACAGTAAACAAACAAAAAACCGGACGAGTTTCTATGGTCTTTCCCTGCAGAATGTCCTTCACAGGAAATTGCATTTTAAGATCTTCTCAGGCAGAGAAACCCCGTTTGCAAAGTGCAGGGCTTTGCTGGGGTGGAAAACGGGCGTTACTCTAAGGACAGCGTCCGCCTGTGGTGAGTCCCTGCCGGGGTCATGTGCTCACCCACGCTTCCGGCAGCAGAGCTGTCCTCCTCTTTCTGGCTTAACGCCGGGCACCTGCGGGCCAGCTCTTACCCGTCACCTCCTCCCTGTGAATCCCCAGCTCAGAGCATCTGCTGCTGCCACTTTCCCTCTGTGTTCCACCCACGCCTGCTGGGACCCCAGCCTGTCCCCCGTCCTCTTGTTTGTAGAAAAGCCTTAGTGTCAGAGGCCTTCCCTGAGTTCCAAAGAGCAAATTTAATCAAGTAAGAAAATGCAGAAACAAAGGAAAGCAGCCAAGCAAGATAAAGTAATAACAGTTTAGCCCGAAAACAAAGACAAGGGCCTTCAGTTCCTCCTCAAGGGCTGTGGACATTATCCTGAGCCATGTCCTTGAGCTGTTTTGTAGACAGTAAAACCCCCAGCAGGTGGAAAAAATAACTGCCTGCTGCCCACCAGCACGTGGACCCCAGACCGGCTGGAACCAGAGGGTTCATGACAGATTCTGGACACACTACACTGTTTCCTCCCCGTCAGTCAGGGAATCGTGTGTGAGCTGCTCAGTCACTCTGCAACCGACCAAACCCTTCAGTCAAGGCCATCAGGGAGTTCAGATCTTTTGAACATGTGTTGCCCATTTCCCTTCCTTGGTGACTTGTAATAAATACTATGTGTGCGTGCTAAGTCACTTCAGTCGTGTCCGACCAGGCTCCTCTGATCATGGGATTCTCCAGGCAAGAATACTAGAGAGGGCTGCCATGCCCTCCTCCGGGGGATCTTCCCAACCCAGGAATGGAACCCGAGTCTCCTCCACTGACGGTTGGGTTCTTTATCACCAGTGCCACCTGGGAAGCCCAGTAAATACTGTACTTTTCTTAATAACAACCTGGTGTCACTAGACTGGCTCTGCTGTTGGGACCCAAGTTTGGGCAGCAACACACTGAACCTCTTTTGGAAAGAACGGTCAAAATTAATAGTGTCACACCTCTAGAATTCGGAAAAAGCAAGAAGATGGATTCTCTTTGAGAGGCTTCAGAGAGAAATGCTGCCCCACTGACACTTTGATTTTAGTCCAGTGAAAGCTGTGTAGGGCTTCTGACCTACAGAAAAGTAAGATAATATATCTATATTGCTCAAGCTGCTAAGTACTTGGAAATGTGATAATCAGCAAGTGCATTCTAATACATGCACGTGTGTAGGCTGCCATCGCTGTTTCTAGCAAACAGAAAGGAGGTGTGGAGGGTCGGGGACAGGGTTTGTCTCCTCAAATGCAGTGAACGTGGGACCCAGAAAACTGAGGCATTTTGAAAGCTGAACTTGGAAACCGTGATATGATAAACTGTAATTCGGCTTCACAGAATATATTAACAGTGTCACGTTGTCATCTTCTATTGTTTTTCTGAACTTGGATATTTTCGCTCCCCGCTGAAGCCACTCTGACTAATCCCACTGACATGGTCCTCAGTGGAAAACCCGAGAGCCACTTCGAGAGCTGGGTTTTAT
This sequence comes from Ovis canadensis, assembly GCF_042477335.2. Classification (NCBI taxonomy): domain Eukaryota; kingdom Metazoa; phylum Chordata; class Mammalia; order Artiodactyla; family Bovidae; genus Ovis; species Ovis canadensis. The sequence continues at coordinate 15,444,514 of NC_091267.1, forward strand.
GTAACTTCTTTTGCACCACAAGTGAGGGTTTTCTCTCCACCTTTTAGAAACTGTTTTATCTGTGACCTTTTCCTCTGATCCTCCTCATGGCCTGGCCCTCCTTTACAAGGGTTCTGCGGGGCTACCTCCTGCCAGTCTGCCCTCCGCCGTGTAGCCTCACAGATGATTATCCCTGATCTTCTGGGTCTCTCGTCAAACCCGCCAGTGATGACTGCTGAGTCCAGGTCCCTACCCAGACCCTCCCCCTGAACTCCAGGCCTGTGCTTGTCAGCAGGCAGCCTGCAGGGATCAGAAGCGCTTTCACACTAATACCAGGATGGAATCTGCCTTTTCCAGTGTATTGATGTTTGTGCTGGCGGAGTGCCAGGATGGCAGGTGAAACCACAGGCTCCCAGCACCAGTAACGGCCATGGCATCCAGCCCCACTGGGGCCACCAGGGAAAAGGAACATAGCACAAGCCCACTCCCCTCACGACAGTATACACATCTATACGCGCATTTTTTGACAAACGTGGTTATCTGGGTTAAAACATGCAATGAGTTAATTACTATTATTTTAATAAACTGATATAGATATTTAAATTTTTCTGCTTTAATTTTCAGTGCTGTAAACATGGATGGATACAATCCACAGAATGAAAAGCTCTCTGGGCCCTCACTGAGGTGAGAGACCCACCTACTCAAGGGCACGTCCACGCTGCCCTGCTGCATTGCAGGCTGCCTAGCAGTCCAGTTATCTGTCAGTACATTAGAGCTCATGAAGCTGGAAATCCCCTGCTCATATGTGTTTCCCTCATCACACAATCATGCCTTCAGAATCCCCCAAATGAACTACTGGACTGCAAGGAGGCCAAATCATTCAATCCTTTGTGTGTGTGTGTGTGTGTGTGTAATAAAGTTCTACTAAAGTATAAAAAGTATAGAGAAAGCTTCTGACATAGACATCAGAAGGGGGCAGAAAGAGTACCCCAAACCATTCAGTCCTAAAGGAAATAAACCCTGGATATTCATTGGAAGGACTGATGCTGAAGCTGAAACTCCAAGACTTTGGCCACCTGATGTATAGAGCTGACTCATTGGAAAAGACCCCAATGCTGGGAAAGATTGAGGGCAGGAGGAGAAGGGGGCGACAGAGAACGAGATGGATGGATGACATCATCGACTCAATGGACATGAGTTTGAGCAAACTCTGGGAGATAGTGAAGGACAGGGCTGACTGGCGTGCTGCAGTCCATGGGGTCGCAGAGAGTTGGGACACCACTCAACAACTGAGCAACAACAACACTGTGAGTTAGACACAGATGCTGTGCAAAACCGTTTGTGCGTTAACTGAATGAGAAAGATCGATATCTGCGTTTGGACCACAAACTATGATTGATTAAGATAGTTTAATCTTTCTGAATTCATGATTAAGAAACTTTCTAGTAAAAGAGACAAACAACAATACATTATACATTCAGTACGAATCACTGCAGCATATTCAAATGTTTGGCAATTATTCAAATAGTGTAACTTGAGACTATGATCCTTCATCCGCCAATATTCTATATTAGAGTGTAGTCTCTCTAGAAACAAATTCTTGGAATTTTATTCATTTTCTTTCCACGTCTCTGAATGAGGTAATTTCCTAAGAGACACTCTTCAAGAATTATGTCTGGGTAAGTACTCTTGCCTGGAAAAGCCATGGACGGAGGAGCCTGGTGGGCTGCAGTCCATGGGGTCACTAAGAGTCGGACACAACTGAGCGACTTCACTTTCACTTTTCACTTTCATGCTTTGGAGAAGGAAATGGCAACCCCCTCCAGTGTTCTTGCCTGGAGAATCCCAGGGACGGGGGAGCCTGGTGGGCTGCCGTCTATGGGGTTGACACGGCTGAAGCGACTTAGCAGCAGCAGCAGCAAGAGACTCTGATCTGCATGCTGTGATTAAGTTAGGTTTCAGAAGGTAGAGAGGCTTTTGTTGTGTGTGAATGCCCTGATTTCAAGAGCGTACAAGCATCTCTTCTCACAGCCAGCCCCAGATAGTCAAATATGCTCAAACTGCATTTCACATAACAGCATCAAAGACAGGGAGTAGTTTCAAGTGCACCGGTTTCTCTTAAATGGGAACTTTACAACTTGGTACTGTAATCCTCGGGGCTCCCCTGGTAGTTCAGACGGTAAAATATCTGCCTGCAATGCAGGAGACCTGGATTTGACCCATGAATCGGGATGATCCCCTGGAGGAGGGCATGGCATCGTACTCCAGCATTCATGCCTGGAGAATCCCATGGACAGAGGAGCCTGGTGGGCCACAGTCCACACGGTCACAGACAGCGGGACACGGCTGAGTGATTCACACTTTCACGCCTTCACTGTACTCCCCGTGGCAGAAGCTAAGCACCCCACAGGACTGTCTGTGAACACAGCGCCTCTGGCCTGTCCCTCACAAAGGCGGGTCACGGGTCTCACAGATGCAGCTCATTTGGTAGACGCACCACATTTCTGAACAAGAGGGAGGCACCTGGGCTGAAAAGGCCTCAGAAACGCCATGTCCTCCTCACCGCCTCTGGGCGCCCCATGGTCATGCTTACTGATGGGCCAGGAAGAAAGAAAGGGGCATATCGCCCCAAATCCATCCAAAACCTACCAACAACACAAGAGAGGCTGTAGGTGTTAAGGGTAGGTCTGCAGATGGAGATTCCCTCCTCCCTCACCCCATCGACACGCCTGAGTGTGCTGGTAAGCAGAGAGGGTTCTGAACTCCCCCAGGCGCCGCTGGCCCTCGAGCCTGGGGACACAGGGTGGATGGGCAGGCAGACTGCATCAGAAGTGACTGCAAGGGCGTGAGTGTGAAACTGGGAGGAGAGACTCTGGTCATCAGGGGGATGCTGCCCCTACCTCCAGATTAATTTGTTGAAGCCTAATCCACGGTGTGATGGTGCTTGGAGGTGGGCGGTGATTGGGCCGCAACGGCAGAGCTCTGGGGAAAGGGATCAGCATCTTATAAAGGAGGCTCCAAAGAGTTTCCCCCGCTGCCATGTGGAGGCGCAACAAGAAGACAGCTGCTTATGTATCTACAGGCTATCTCTAGCACTGGAGATTTTTTACATTTTTAAGTGACTTTTTTTTTTTTTTTTTTTACTGTATCATTGAACATCACCTATACCTGTTCAGTCACTTAGTCGTGCGGCCCCATGACTGTAGCCCACCTGGCTCCTCCGTCCATGGAATTTTCCAGGCAAGAGTACTGGAGTGAGGTGCCATTTCCTACTCCAGGGTATCTTCCTGACCCAGAGATCAGACCCATGCCTACTCTGTCTCCTGCATTGCAGGCAGATTCTTTACTGCTGAGCCACTGGGGAATTCACAAATAATATGCATGGTATGATCCAATTTTTCTAAAATTCCTTCTCCCTCCCTCCATCCCTTTTTCTCTATTTAATTATATTCTTTGGAGAGAGGTCTAGATTGCTATTCAGATGTTGGCAATGGCTCTTTTTTGGTAATAAAACTTTGGATGAATGCTTTCTTTCTTCTAATTTCATATAGTAATTTTGTGACATTTTTATAAAAACAGTAGACATGTATTCTTTTTTTAAATAGAGAAAGAGGAAAGGAAGCAGGAGGAGAAGGAGGAAGAAAAGGGATGAGGAAGGGAAACCCCTGTGAATGCAGGTACCAACTTTTCACCGATGTGATCCATTCACATTTCACATGACAGCTCCCAACGCGAATGAAACTAATTTAACGCAATAACTTGGCACTGTGTTCCTATATGTAGATGAATACTTTACAAAATGCTGCAACTATGCTTTACTGAAACTAGCATACTCATAGATAAGAACACTTTGAGGAACAAATTTTATTTTCACTTTAAGAAAAGTGATCCAAATCCTAGATTCCAGCTAGATTTCATGGAGAACACAAAAGTAGGGTGATTCAAAAGTGACTACATTTGCTACAAAGTAAGTTAACGTCACCTCTTAACTTGGGGTGGTTGGCTTTGCAACTTTATTCATGCTATGTGTATATATGATAGTCATGCTAAATTTATGGATGGTGACACAAATTTTGGAGAAACAAACTTTCGAGAAGAGCTGTAACATCACCTGGTATAAGAAGATCCTCGGTCAGCATCATTTATATAGCAGAGTTTAAACGATCACACTGATTAAATAAAAATACAATATACATAGATTTTCTTCCTCATCCATATTATTAAGTTATCAGGCGATATTTAGTTGAAAAACTTGAAGCACTATATAAGTTACATTTATCTCTTAGAGATAATAATGTTAAAAATTAGCAACCACACAGACAGACATGCACACATTTAAAGAGTAAGTTCAAAAATTCACATGTAATGAGTTTTGAACCCTGTATTTATCTGTCTATAGTATAGGAGAACAACACAAGGTATAGGTGCTCCTTTCCACCAAGTTATTTTCTTTTATTCTCTAGAAGAAAAATGATAACCTCTGAAACTCCTACACGTAAGTTAATAAACTCCATGCTCCTGAAAGCTGACACATTTCTGTAGCTGTGGTCATGTAAGAGTTGAAGAGATATTTTACGAACTTGTTCAACGTAAGCAAAAAAATTTAATGATTTAGGTCCCACTGAAGCATTTTTTTGGTTTCGTTTTTGTTTTTCCACAGAAAAACAGAGATTTAGACATGTATCAACCTGATGGCTCACAACACCTTTGGACACCAGGGAGCATTTTAAAAAAATGTGTAGGCTCCATCTCTAAAACCATTAAATCAGATGGTAGTTCTGAAAATGTGTTCCCTAGACCAGCAGCATCAATGTTAGCAAAGAGCTTTGTAGACGCGTAAACTGGGGACCCCACCTTGAATCTACTGAATTGGACGTGGAGGGGAAGTCACATAAGCTGAGTTTTAAGAAACTCCAGGTGATCGGATGCTCAGTGACATTTGTGAACTGCTGCTCAAAGCTGAGGGCAGAACATCAGGATTCTGTGGCTCTCCCCCACTCACTCAAATATGCAGTCAGTCTGGGGTTTTATTCAGCATTCGTACCTATGGCGTGTCCAGCTCTGTGCGACCCCATGGGCTGTACCTGCCAGGCTCCTCTGTCCATGGGGTTCTCCAGGCAAGAATATTGGAGAGGGTAGCCATTCCCTTCTCCAGGGGATCTTCCCGACCCAGGGGTCAAACCCAGGTTTCCTGCACAGCAGGCAGATTCTTTACCCTCTGAACCACCAGGGAAGACCTGGGACTCACTCAACCAAATTCTTCTTTGACGTCAGGGCACCAAAGACAGGGTTTCCCAGCAGACAGCAATTTAATTCAACCAAACCTCCAGTCCCCTAACGTGCAGCATCTTTTCTGGAACACTTCACAACCCTCTTCCTGACTTGGGCAGAGGTCAGGTGAGAGAGTGAGACATGTGGTCACTGATATTCAAGGGATCTCTGCTTTTCTACCCCCATTGTCAAATCCTCAATCATTACAAGATACACAGCAGCAAACCATGATTCTTGGAAAACCAACGTACGGAAAGGAACACTGATGTATCCCTTCCCGGCTCATAAATATTCCTAAATTATAATCAGATTTTACTTTGAGAGAAGTATGAAGTTTCACTCTTTATCCACGGCAGACCTATTTGACTTCCCTGGTGGCTCAGATGGTAAAGCATCTGCCTACAGTGCAGGAGACCTAGGTTTGACCCCTGGGTCAGGAAGATCCCCTGGAGAAGGAAATGGCCACCCACTCCAGTACTCTTGTGTAGAAAATCCCATGGACGGAGGAGCCTGGTAGGCTACAGTCCATGGGGTAGCCAAGAGTTGGAAATGACTGAGCATCTTCACTTTCATTTTCAGACCTATTTTGAAAACATCAAAAACGCAGGAGTGTGCTCACTTACTAAGTGTCTCCTAGCGCAAGTGTCTCTGTGAGGCCCCCCGAGGCTCCAAAGACAACAGCACAGGATGCCTGCAACACCCCTGGTCTCATTTCATTTTCACTGACCTGAGCTGCAGCACTGACATGGATTTTTAGCTACATCCACATACCACCTCGGGTCTCTTTAGAGGAAAAATGACACACTTTCCATTTAAAGCAATATTTTCTCATAGTCAAAGCTTGGTGACCCTGACAAAATGTACCCAAACCGCGTCCTTATTCTTCTTCCCCTTCAACAAGATGAGGAGATTTCCACTGGAAATCAGCATGATCCCCATCCTCTTCTCCCTTCTTGGATCTGTGTTGTTTCTAAGTGGAAATCTTGTTTACCTGGGCTTCCCTGATGATTCAAGAGGACAAACAATCTGCCTGCAGCGCATGAGACACAGACGACATGGGCTTGAACTCTGGGTCAGGAAGAGCCCTGGAGAAGGAAACGGCAACCCGCTCCAGGATTCTTGCCTGGGAAATCCTGTGGACAGGGGAGCCTGGTGGGCTACAGTCCATGGTGTCACAAAGAGTCTGACATGACTGAGTGACTAAGCCCAACAAAAGCAACCCTCAGTGCTGAAGGACAAGGCAGCTGTTTGCATTCTGGTCATTCTGTGTCCCAAAGTTGCAGCGACGTTTCATCTTCACTCCTGACAGATTGGGAAGTTCTAGTCCGAGGATGGTGGGATATCCTTAGACAGATGGATGCACTTGGCCGCTGCAGCGGGTGGGGGAGGAGCCTGATAGAGTGAGTCCAGGGGACCCGCTGCAGCCTTGGGCAGACAGCAGGAGTCCTCCCACCATCCATTGAGTCAGCCTCTCAGAGGTGGCCAGGGCCACTCCCAGGGGACGAACTTACTTAGGGGCAGCCCCCAAAGAGGGCCCCCAGGCAGACCATGCCCGCAGACCCCCTCCCCCGCCTTTCATTCTATGCAGAAATTGCTGACTCGTGCTCCCTAGAAAAGTGATGAGCTCTCCCTGCTTGCATTTCTGACAGTTCCTGTTAAAGGGAGGACTGTTGGCCAGGGAACCAGGAAAGAATCATCAGACCAGCAAAAAAGAAAGAAGTGAAGATGGGGGTAGGGCCCAGACCAGACATGCACCCCTCAGAGATGAGGGAATTCAGAAGATCCTGAGCATAGAAATGATGGGTGACTTTAAGGAAACAGCACGGAGAACAAGAAAGGACACGTCTGAGTCACGGAGGCAGGGAATGGCAGCGCGTCAGACAGTCAACCTAGCCAGCGGCTGGGACGGGCCTTGCAGGAGAGTTCTCTAGTTCCCAGTGAAGTTTTGTGTGGAGAGCGGAAGGCAGACGAAAGCGGAGCCCCTCCGGCCGAACTGGGAGCGGGGCCGGGGGCAGCTCCCCAGGGGCCCCAGGCTCCCAGGCTCAGCCAGGGCCCTGAGAGCCGGCGGACTCCCCAGGGCTGGAGGAGCCGGCTCCTCGGGATCTCCTCACCAGTCCCGCGCTCCTCCAGGGCCTGGCACCCGTCCGCTGCATCCCAAGCTCCCCCTGCTCCCCTCACCCCACACAGAGACAGGGACGCGGCGCCTTCCTGGAGTCCTCAGCTTACGCCCAGGCGTGACGAGCCGGGCTTCCTTTGCTGGTCAGCCCCGCGGGGCCAGAGGTCGGCCCTTCGCGGGCTCTGACGCTGAAAGGCGTGAAGGACAGCTCGCAGAGGGCTGAGCTCACTCTCCACCAGCGCCAGCGGCCGGACTCTCGCATTTCCACCCCCCCCCCCCCCCGCAAGGCAGGTTAGCATGACAGCCCCAAAGAAGCCAGCTGAAGGGAGAAAACAAGCCTAATGGATCCACAGTGGTCTTCAAAACACATAAAGAGTTCTCATTTCAATAGGCAACACCCCGTCTTCTGAAATAAGGTTCTGCAGAACATGGTGTCCCAAAGAAAACCGACAGCAGGCTGCACAGCTCCCTCCAAACCCCGGGTCGCCTTGCTAATCCCCACTACCTAACAGTCTAAGTGGCAGATTCCAGTCCCCATCGATTGCAGCAGCCAGCGGCCGGTGGCTTCTCTAAAATGTTGAGAACTGGGGGCACAGCCCCCCATTTCTTGAGATTCTCAGAAAACTATTCCCCAGCAAAAAAGAATGAGACTTGCATACAAGCCAGCAATCCCACTCCAGGTGTAAATCCCGAGAAAACTCGTAATTCAAAAAGATCCGGGCACCCCGGTGTTCACAGCAGCATTATTCAGAACAGCCAGGACATGAAGGAAACCTAAATGTCCTTCGACAGATGAATGGATAAAGAAGATGAGGTACACACATACAATGGGATACTGCTCAGTCATTAAAAAAAAAAAAAGGATGAAAAAATGCCATTTGCAGCCATATGCATAGATCTGGAGACTGTCATACTGAGTGAAGTCAGAGAAGGAGAAATATCATATGACAGCCCTTATGTGCAAAATCTAAAAAGAAATGATTCAAATGAACTTACAAAACAAAAACAGACTCACAGACATATGAAACAAACTTATTGTGTGGCAGAAGCCAGCACAATATTGTAGAGAAATTGCCCTCCAATTTTAAAAAAAAAACTACCATTACCAAAGGGGAAGGGGCAGAAGGGATAAATTGGGAGTTTGGGATTAACAGATACACACACAATAAGGGCCTGCTGTACAGCACAGGGAATTCTATTCAATATCTTATAATAAACCATAATGGAAAAGAATCTGAAAAAGAATATGTATTATATAACTGAGTCACTTTGCTGTATACCAGAAACTAACACAATATTGTAAACCAACTACACTTCAATTTAAAAGAGACCAAGAAGGATGAGGCTTTCTACCCCAAAGTGACACCAAAACCTTTAGCTACAGAACTGGCTCCTCGCACAATTCTGTGAATACAGCAAACTTAGCCAGCACTCACGACCCAGAGAGAAAGTCTGACCAAGGGTATTTCACCACGTACACAGAAGTGGAGAGGTCACCCGCCACCTTCCCCCTCCACTCCCCATCACTGAGGCGTCCCCACCGCCCCTGATGCCCCCGGGACAGAACCCGGATCTCCAAGGCCTGGGAACAGCTGTGGGAGGACCCTGACCGTGAACACAGGACCCAGCAGAGGGGCCGTGCCCAGGCCTGCTGCCATTCCTGGAGATCTCACCACACGAGCAGACCTGCCCATGGCTGAGTCCCAGGCTCACAGGGCGGAGTGCGTGCACCAGCCACTCGCACCCACAGAGGAAAAGAAAGCACCATCAGAGCCACGAGGTCTTCTCACAAGAAAACAAACAGAGGCCCCTGAGCTACGCAGACAACGCCCGGCACGCTCCCCCTGCACACGCCTGCCTGACACCCAGCCCACACCAGGGACGCTGAAGCTTTTTACATGGTTCTGGAGGCTTAATTTTCCACTTTCAAAAAGGAAAAATTTTAAATGCAGCATAAATTAAATCCCTTTTGCAGTTTTTTTCCTTCCAAGATAACAAGTCACCATCAGCAGTTTAGGCTACCTGCTCTAACTATGTGGAAACTTTTTAAATCAGCACATCCTTAGATAAACAAGTCATTGACATCTGCTTGACAAATAGGTTACAGAGAAAATCACTTATAAATTTAAAGTCAGGAAGATATTTGCAATCAGTGGAGCTGGAAATTGACAGATTTTAGGTAAGTTTCCAGAAGCAGCCACTTTGATCTCTTGATTCAGTTTACATGACTATGTGGTGCTTATACACATTTAATAAATTATTCAGCAAGAACAACAAAGCTATATAACACATTGCTTTCCTTGATGTAAGGCTGCTTCAAGCATAAGCACTGGGGATCATATGGCATCTATGGAAAGAGAAGGGATCCTCTCCTGCCCAGAACCTGACCTTGGGTATCAGTTAACGTCTAGGAATTATTTCTGCACCATCTCAATGTATCTGAGACAACGAGCAAATGCAATTATCCTCAGGATCACAATTTGAAGTTGAGTCACAAGAAGCTTTTAGCCTTGCATGAGTCACGCAGTTCAGACATCTCTCCACAGATATGCCTGGGGCATTGGAGGAATTTTACTGTGGTTTATGTCAGAGTGAGGAACTCTGGATCGGAGCAAGGTAGGATGTGAGCACACAGGGCTTGGAGATGCAGAGGAGAAGGGGATGACGGTTTAATCCCCAGTTCCATTGACAGCAAAAGGATTTCCCAAAGATACTCAGAAATGGGCTCAGCCCCCGCACTGCTGAGCACATACGTGGTCAGAGCAGCAGAGGGACTCTGTCTCAGCAACTCCTGAGGAGACAGAACAAGACCAGCTCCTCAACCGCGTCCCCATATTCATCAGCAAGGAACCGAAATAGCGGTTTATGCATACGAAACAGCCAGTATGCCCGCTATTTAAATATTCCAGAGCCATCTCCCCATGAGAAAGCAAAAGGCCCAGAAAAATAACAACTGCCTTGCGCCACTGGGGCAGCCAAGTCTAAGGAGAAAGCATCATTTTTCTTTGAAGTTCACAGAAAAACGAGGTTTTCCCAGCATCTGGACTTCAGAGGCACATGGGGCGGAGAGGGGCGGGTGTATCTCCTTTAGCCTGGCTGATAGTAGTGGGGGGAAAGAGAGTGTGTGTGGGGGAGGGGTCTGGGTTACTCAGTGAAGAAGGGATGGGGCCTCTGGATGGGTCCCCATTAATTACACATGATTACAAGGGTGCCCCAGGAAGTACTTGGCCTGCAGATACAATACAAGTTCTTCTGGAAGCCCTCACTCAGGAAACCGTATGCAGTTTTACATCTTTGCAGACCTCCGTTACCACCGCAACTCATTTGAGAAGGAGACAACGTAAACTCTGAACAGGAGGAATTGATTAGAAGGACGCTGGACGGGGGAAGAGCCCACCTGGCTGTGAGATGAGGCAATCCGCATTTACACCCAGCGCTCTGGGTTCTGCAAGTCAGAGATGACAGCATCTGGAAGGGACCAAGGCATGACAAGGGCAAGTAAATCATGTCCAAACCCACCTCAGCACTTCCCCGAATAGGGCAGCAGCGGCTACTGTGTCTGTTCCAAACCTTCACTTGTGTGCGTGGGAATCGGAAGAGAGCAGCCGCGGTGCGGGGAGCCGCTGCCGCCCGAGCGAGTCCAAGCAGGACCTCTTTGTGCAGCTGCGTGAGCCACACACACAGAAGCTGTCCTGGCATTTGCAATGGCAGCTTCAAGTTTCACAAAACACATGCGATATTGTCATCAGAGCGAAATGTTTCTGCTGAGATATTTGAATAAAGTGCAAACATTTTTCCATGCAAAGGAATTACATTGTTCTTAAAAATACTCACATAGGTGTATGTACAATTTTTCCCTGGCCATCAAACATGAAAAGTCATGATTTTCCATCCTCTGACAATTTTCTCCTCTTCTGTCCAGAGAACTATTTATAACTTGGTAAATGTAAATACAGTTAGCTGGAAGAATATAGTTAGTAAAATAAATTCACAAACTAGAGAAGCTAACATGCAGACTTACACTGAGTTGATCTTTTTGATCCAAAATTTGATATTTCACTTGAAGTCCTCATATGACTCAGGTATGCATTACACAAAATTCTTTTAAAAATTTTTTCTTGCTTTTGTATCATCCTAAAATACATCAGTCTTGCAGTCTGAAAATTATTTACTAATATAGAATCATTTCATCTTTTCATACCATTTTCTCATTATTAAATATGAAACTGTCACAAAAAACTACATTTGAAACTAAGTTATGGTGATTTGAACCCCAGATTAACATTTCTAGAGGGATCAATGTTTGGGATAAATATGCATTAGACATCATTACAAATTTGATGAAAAAAGCATTTGTTTGTACATGATATGCCCAGCTATGTCCAACCATTAGATTATTTTTTCAGAGTTTATCTGAACCAGACATTTCACTACACTTACTAACTTTCCTCACATGGCGTGACCATTGTCTCATGTGGCTTATAATTCAGAGAAATTATTCTGAATTCATAGAAATTATTTTCTGTACATCATTTTCACTGACAGTTTAAAAATTCTCCTTTTGAGTAGATTCCACTCAAGGCATAGCTAATACCTGAAAATACATATATGTGTGTGTCGATATGTAAACTTTTAATGTCCAGTTTCATTCTCAGAAACTCATTCACAGCTTCCACCATGAGAACAGTCGCAGGTGGTGGTTTTCCCTGATTTTTTTGGTCATCTCAACGAAGACTAAGTTCACAGCGTAGTTTTTCACTGACATCCTGATGGCTGGACGCCCCAGGGTCATGCTGCTGACTGCCTGAGATAAGCTTATGACCTCATGACTGCAGACGGACACAGCACGTTGCAGAAGCCCCATGCACTGTTTACAGCTGGGAGCAGACGCAGCAAATGTGCAAATAAGCTTATTTCCATCAGATGGATATGTCTTAATACAAATGGCCACAAAAATAAAACTCAGGATCAAGTGTCCACAATCGTATCTGAAACACATATAGTTTCAGCATTACCACTGATCTTACAATGAGAACAAAAGCATGTGTTTTCTAATTACATCTGTTTCAAAACAATGTAGATCACAAATATTCCTGACCACCTTGATAGGCCCTTCTTCCTTATCCTACAAAGAATACAGATCTAGAGAGTCCAATTATAGACTCTTTACAGTCTTTAAATAAAGTTTCTTGAGAAACTTTCATTTCTCAAGATGTATAAAACTATATTACTCTTTTTTGCTTATGGAATAGAATTTAGAAATAAAATTTAGAAATGGCCTTCACATCGCTTCTCGGCCTTTTGGCTAAGATCAAGTGTAGAAATGGCCTTCACGAGACCTAGGGATTTTCCAGGTAGATCAAAGTACTTTTTAAACACAAGTGGAATTCAATCAATATAATATGAATTGTTGTTAAGACAGCAAGTTACTGCCTTGCTTAACACCCCAATGTATTTCTCTGTGTCTGGTCCACGTGCATCCAAATACCACATTTTGAAATAATACTCTTTTTTCACACGTGAGTACAATTGGTTGATGGTGGGGTGTCTAGTCGACTTTTATTTTCTTTAGTGTCGTTAAGAGGTGACTCCTTGCGGGCTTGGCACTTGAACACTTGCTTATAAGCCTTCCTGAAGTTTTCGGAGAGAAAGGCGTAAATGATGGGGTTCACGGAGGAGTTGCTGTAGGCCAGGCAGTGGGCAGTGATCCTGAAGAAGAAGGAGGCGGGGGTCAGCGGGAACACCCCAAACTCAGCCCAGAGATGGATGACGTGGTGGGGCAACCAGGAGATCCCGAAGACCACCACCACCACCAGCACCGTCTGCGCGGTCTAGGAGAAGGGAAGGAAGCAGAGGCACTGGTCACAACAGGGGAGAAGGGAAGGAGCAGAGGCGCTGGTCACAACAGGGGAGAAGGGAAGGAGCAGAGGCGCTGGTCACAACAGGGGAGAAGGGAAGGAAGCAGAGGCACTGGTCACAACAGGGGAGAAGGGAAGGAGCAGAGGCGCTGGTCACAACAGGGGAGAAGGGAAGGAGCAGAGGCACTGGTCACAACAGGGGAGAAGGGAAGGAGCAGAGGCACTGGTCACAACAGACAGGAGTCCAGCACCCTAGCTCATGCACTGACAGAGGGAATTTCCTGTACATTTTCACAGAATCAAGTGCGTCCTAAACCTGCTCTGGGTGCTGACCTTCCCTCTGCAGTCACACCCCTAAAGGAGCTAAAAGCGTGGCCGGGTGGTCCCCTGTCGGCTTTGCCCCTGCAGAGAAGTGATCCCACTGGGATCCATGAATTCTGGCAGGCAGGGTGGAGGGGAAGGAGAGAGAGAAGGAAGGTGCTTATTTTCCCTCCAGCCTCACACCATGGAGCCCGGACTCCGCCACCAGGAAACCGTGGTGGACCCACAGGTCCTTTCACAGGAGAAGCTTGGACCCCCGCCCTGCAGGAGTGTCCTTATGGTATGCCATGACTTTGCTCTTACTTCCTGTGAGTTAGAACCCGATTGTCACAGCCCACAGCCCCCAGAACGTGAGGCTTAAGATAGCAAGTCTTCCAGAAGAGACGCGGGGTAGCTGACTGGCCCGGAGAGGACGTTTGTCCAAGAGGCGGGCTGAAGCCAGGGAACCCGGCAGAGATGGGAGAGGACGTGCTCGGACTTCAGGACGAGGTTGGAGCAAGGGCGACCGGCCAGGGCACCAGAGACGGGAGTTACGCTCATGTTTACTCTGACCACGTGATGGTCAGAAGGGGCCACGACCCATGCAAAAGCCAGCCACCTCCCTGGGCCTCAGCCTCCTGGCCTGTGACTGGGGTGACCCAGCGTGATGATTCTCTGAGTGGGCCTGGTCCACTTAACACCTTCAAACAGCTCAGGTACAAAGCTGACTGCAGGGTTTCCAGGGCGGCAGGCTTCCAGACTGAGGCTGCCGCGTGCACAACACAGAGAACAGACCAGCACCCTGCTCCTGGACGTGAGGGATCATCTGCTATCTGACCGTTACCCACTAGTGTATGGGATGCGGTCCTGATGATTCAATAACCATCTAGACGCAATTACACCTACAGATAGCTCGGAGCACACCCGCTGTCCTGCCTAAGGCAGGAAGGCCGTTTCTGTGCCGCACAAAATGCATGCTCTCTGGATATTCTGTGTCACTGCTCCTTTCAGGAGGTTTTCACTAAGTAACGAGCTGAGGGCAGAACCACACCCCGACAGCTTACAGCTAAGAGCCACACTGTATCTGTACCCCTGCAAGGCAACTGTCAGCAGGGCGGCCTTTCTATGGAGGGTTTGTTACCTTGTGTGTGTTTACCCAAGGTCATTCAAAATCTGCCTTTTATTTTAGCAGGTCTACTGGTCTTTTCAGAACCATGAAGGAGATTCCTTTCCTTGGTCTGCCTGTAGCTTTGAAATATGAGTGACTTAAGACTGCAATATAAATCAGGAAAGAATATCAATGGGTACTTACATAAACTTTATCATTCACTAAATGATGCTCCCAAAAGAATTTAACAGAATGCTTGTTTAATACAATGTTTGTGCTCCCAGCTATGTGTCGGCAAAGGTTCACTATTTATTTTCTGCCTGTTTCACAGGCATCTCAGCCCATCCGAGCTGGTACAGGAGTGGGTGCCCTGCAAATGGGCCCTGGCGCTCAGCCCTGCACCCCAGTGGCCTCCATACCAGTCACAGCTTCACGCGATGCGGGCACATCAAGGTGCCCAGGGAGAGACGGGCATGGCTCCCTCCTCTGTCTCCCTCACGTCAGAGAACCAGGACCACAGAACTGGAAAGACGTGGGAGGGATGCAGAAAGACATCTACCCACAGAACAGCGCCCTCACCTACCCCCAACTCAGAAAACATGTGCCTGGAACACACCAGCTCAAGGTCAAGATCTGGTCAAAATAACTCACTGTACTAACAAAATAATGGCTGAGCACCAAAGAATTGATGCTTTTGAACTGTGGTACTGGAGAAGACTCTCAAACATCCCTTGGAAGTCCTTCCTAAAGGAGGACTGGGTGTTCATTGGAAGGACTGACGTTGAAGCTGAAGTTCTAATACTTTGGCCACCTGATGCGAAGAACTGACTCACTGGAAAAGACCCTGATGCTGGGAAAGACTGAAGGTGGGAGGAGAAGGAGTCGACAGAGGATGAGATGGCTGGATGGCATCACCAGCTCAATGGGCATGAGTTTGGTGAGGAACAGGGAAGCCTGGTGTGCTGCAGTCCATGGGGTCACAGAGTCAGACACGACTGAGCAACTGAATAACCCCAGACCTGGGTTTCCAGCAGCTCAGTGAGCCATCATGCAGCACTTCATGAAAATTCAGGTATCGGGGTCTCACGGCCCACAGCGCTGCTTCCACAGGTCGTGCGGATGACAGATCCGCCCAGAAAACTGCCTTCCTACATAGCTCATGAGTGCTTGAAGAATCAGTGAAGAATTCCGCAGAAGCCGCAGCAAAAGCAAGCAGCCTCGCCCACCTCGAGGAGAAGGCTGAGGAGCTTCCTCGGTGCTGACCGCACCCGGGCTGACCCACATTGTCTCCTCGGAAAGGTTCCAAACCCGCTTCCGCTCTTCCCCTTAGAAAAGTCAGACAGTGAGGAGACGAGGCCCTCTGTGGGGATGGGGGCTATTTTCATTTCTTACAGTATCATTTGCCTGAATCACAAATGGGTTTACACCCGATGCATCGCCTACGCTCCCTGTCTGTCCATGTAGCGTGCAGAACCAGAGCATCACCGTTTGATAGGGAAGAAGTCCTCGTTGAAAGTTGCATGCCAAGTCTCTGCATGAATTCTTATACCTAAGGTTGGGCCTTTTATTAGCCTGCCTTCTTTTTACTTCTTGCACTGAAAGTATCTGAAAAATAGTAATTTCTCCTCTTCCTGTGAGATGCTCTTTTTCAAGCCATCTGAGACATCTGACTTTTTTTTTTTTCCTTCAAAAAATTTTACTCATAATCCATCTAATGGAACTTGGCAGGGAAGGAAAAAGTGACTAAATGGTGAGACTGATGAGAAACATTTTGTAAATTGTACAAATGACAGCCAAAAAGCTTGCTGAGTTACTCTAAGCCAGATGGGGGAAAAGAGCAGCTGTTAAGAGAACCTCGTGGTTAAGAAGGTGCCATGAGGGTCTCACATCTACCTCCCTATTACCAGGAACCATCCTGGGGAAGTCTACCCCACTGGGAAGTCTTCCAGAAATTGTTAAGAATCTTGTTTTCCTATCTGATCAGCCTTGGGCCAGAAAACGTTTCTCTAGGTCCAGCCAAGCCAATCAAGGCAGGGCTCTGTACTGTGGTCACTACTAGTTTGGCAAAGAAAAGCACACTCTTCTTCTCTGTTTTCCTCCAAACAGGCAGGAGAGCTGTTGAGCATGTTTGTGTTGAACCTAACCCTCCACCCCAGGAGCGCTACCAGCCTTCTCATGAAGCGGCGCCCTTATGGATGGACACGGCACAGGAGAAGGGGCCCTACGCAGCCGCCGAGGGGGGAGCCAGAAATGGGTACCGCTGAAACGAATAAACCTCCAAGATCTTCTCACATCACTCCGTGACCCATCGGAAACTGAGTACACACCCAGGAACACTCTTCTCTGCCTGGACCCAGAGCAGCATCAGCTGAGCCGATTCAACCTCTGCCTCCGCGCGGAGGCATGCTGGCTGTCCACCCTGGGCCGTCCCCTCCTCCGCCCCGTCTCCCGCTTCCGTCTTCCTACCCTACTCCCCACACCTGTCTGCCAGCCTTTGCCTAGACGCATGTACATACACATACACAAACTATTAGTTCTGTGCAAACAAGGAAGTAATTAAAAGCATCAAAAGAGATCTGACATCTGTTCAGTGGTTATTAAGGGTCAGAAGTTGTGAGAATAGAAGAGAAAATCTTCCCTCCTCCAAATGTTGAGAACTTCTCCCGTAGGAAGAATTGCATTTACACATACGTTCCCCAGTGGCTCAGCCAGTAAAGAATCTGCCTGCAATGCAGGAGACCCTGGTTCAATTCCTGGGTCAGGAAGATCCCCTGGAGAAGGGAAAGGCTACCCATTCCAGTATTCTTGGGCTTCCCTGCTGGCTCAGATGGTAAAGAATCTGCCTGCAGTGCAGGAGGCCTGGGTTTGATCCCTGTGTTGGGAAGATCCCCTGGAGGAGGGCATGGATACCCACTCCAGTTTTCTGGCCTGAAGAGTCCCCATGGACAGAGGAGCCTGGTGAACGATGGTCCATGGTTGCACAGAGTCACACACAACTGAGTGACTAAGCGCATATGATATATTCCCTCACGTGTGTCTGTCTTGAGCTTCCCTAGTGGCTCAGACAGTACGGAAGCAGCCTGCAAAGTGGGAGGCCCAGGTTTGGCCCCTGGGTCAGGAAGATGCCCTGGAGAAGCGCTTAGCAACCACTGCAGTGTTCTTGTCTGGAGAATCCCATGGACGGAGGAGCCTGGCGGGCAACAGTCCATGAAGTCACAAAGAGTCAGAAATGACTGAGCGACTAACACAACAACAATACACACACACACACACACACACACACACACACCCATATGTACACATACACATATAAAACCAAAGAATGTAAATGTTAAAATGCTCACTAATCTTTCAGTTCAGTTCAGTCACTTAGTCGTGTCCAACTCTTTGGGACTCTAGGGACTGCAGCCCACCAGGCTCCTCTCTCCGTGGGATTTCCCAAGCAAGAATACTGGGGTGGGTTGTCATTTCCTTCTCCAGGATATGATCTGAGTAAGAGGTAAATTAATCCCAATTTGTAAAATAGCTTTTCCTCAAACTGGGTTTGAAACATAATAAATCGCAGGGTGTTAGATGCTGTCAAACTCCTCAGGGGAAGCTTGTGGGAATCAGGATTCAGGGGAGAACGAGAAAGACGATTAAAGATGGGCTGGACCCTCCTGAGGCTGCTCCCATCTTCAGTTCTGCCCCCGGGGGCCGAACCAGCACCCGTCTGGGAGGAAGAGAGCAGAGCACAGCAACTGCTGCGCGGCTTCAGGGAGGGATACAGCAACACTCACTCGAAAGATAATTAAGACGGGGCCTCCTGGAGCCACATCAGAGACGGTAAATACGCAACAAAAGAAGTGTGTCTGCTAAGTCTCTTCAGTCGTGTCTCTGCGACCCCATGGACTGTAGCCACCAGGCTCCTCGGTCCGTGGGGTTCTCCAGGCAAGAGGGCTGGAGCGGTTGCTGTGCCCTCCTCGAGGGAATCCCCCCAACCCAGGAATGGAACTCGGGACTCCTGCACTTACAGGTGGGCTCTTTACCACTCTGCAGTTTCAAGCAAACTGTGGGTCCAGCCACCTGACACCCTGTCCCAGTCACCCACAGCCCACCTTCTCCAGAGGCTCAGAATCCAGAAGACACACCTTTTGGCCCCTCCCCAGACCTCCACCCACGTTCTCAGGCAGCTCAGTCGCCTGCTCACCCTCAGCAGCTGACTCTCCATGTCTCCTCTCTGCCCAGGGCTAAGATGTTCATTTCAAATCGCTGAACCCAGGGACCATACTTTCACAGGAGGATGCAGGAAAGCTAAGAGTATACATTAAGCCAAGCTCCAGAAATGGCATGGAGAATGGAAACCCATGAGATTTACCTTTTTCTTTGATGCCTCTGACTTCTTTGACACGTTCTTCAACTTTTTATGCAAATGGTTAAGAACCTGCAAAACACAGACTGATAAAATCGGTTTGCCTCAGACCGCACAGTTCATTGTCCATTTTGCACTGACATTTCCTGATGTTCTGAAAAGGGAAGACCATGGTTTACAAAATCAGCTGCAATTCACATGAGCTGGTGGAGTAATGCCGACTATGGATTGCCATGAGCGTCTGGTCTTCCAACCACCTGTGTCCAGAGCACCTGTAGGCAGAGCTCTGGTGCGGGTAGCTCCAAGGTTTCTTCCAGAAAGACCCACTCCGCTGCCCATACCTGCATCCCCGTTGGCCTCCCCTAAGAATCTACATTTCCAGAATCCCAGGTCCCTGCTCTATGTTAAATCCTAAATATGCGGGAAAACTACAGACTGCCTTCCAACAACGCTGATAGCTGACAGACCACCATTCTGCAAGGTCCTACAACTAACGTCCCATGGGGGAGGCTTCCAGGGAGACACTTGTTTCCTTCCCTAGAGAAACTAGCTTTGTCTTCTCTTGCCAGCGTCATACTCAGGAGAAATGACGTGAGACAATGTGGTTCCACATAAGAACTTGCAGCTAAGCCATACAACAGGGTCAGGATGGTGGTACACACTCCAGGCAGGTCTTGAGTTCATTCTTACGAGTGAAAAAGCTAAGGACAATCAGCTCAGGGTAACTAAGGGCTTGAGACTGCCCGTCAGTTGCTCAGTGAGTCCCTCCAAACACTGGAAGCAGTGTTCCAGCCACCTCCCTGTCCCCCTGGAGCACCACAGCATGGAAATAATTTAATCAAATTGAACGTATTACAAAAGCTGCTCTGTCTGAGCGGATGCAACCCTCTGGAGTCATCGGGCACTCCCTGATCGAGAAGCCGCGGGATTTATCCACCACTTCATGATTCCCTGGGCCTCCCTGGTGGCTCAGATGGTAAAGAATCTGCCTGCAATGGGTTCGATGCCTGGGTAGGGAAGATCCCCTGGAGAAGGCCATGGCACCCCACTTCAGTATTCTTGCCTGGAGAATCTCATGGACAGAGGAGTCTGGTGGGCTACAGTCCCTGGAGACACAAAGAGGCGGACATGACTGAGCAACTAACACTTTCACTTCACTTTCACGATTCCCTACCCCGGTCAAGCAGCTGTCATGGGGTGTGAATTTCTGACTCCAAACTCCCAGCCCTACCAAAACACTGCTCACTTCCCACAAGGACTCAGCATCCTCCACAAGACAAGCCTCTCACTTACTATGGGGACATCTGCGGTCACTCTCAGTACAGAAACAGTGGGTCTGTCTACTGTCCTGCCGTCAGCAACTGGGGTATCGAAAATCGAATGGAAGAGAACAGCGGAAGGGAGGCTTGTGCGGGAACAAGTGAAGAGGACTTTCAGGAAGGAACTTTCAGGACTTTCAAGAGGAAGGAACGGGCTGGACAGGGCCCCTCCCAGAGAGGACCAGCCGGGCCAGGTTCCTTGGGGACAGCCTCCCCACAGCCAGAGGAGGGCTCCGGTCACTGAAAGAAAGGGAGAGATGGCAAGGCAGCGTCAGCGAGGGCTGACGGAGAGGGCCCCACATGGAAAAGTCAGATGTTACCTCTATGTTACCTGGCCTGGGGCCACTCAGTCCTTCCACAGACTCGGGGTCACATCTCATAACTACAAAACGCCTAAGGAGCGCCGTGGAGTGGTCCGCAGGGAGAACGCCCAAGCATGTTTCTCCTGGCTCTGTTCCACTCCATGAGTGCACACTATGGACCCACACTGACTCGTGTGACAGACCCCACGAAGGTCTCACCATCAGAGGAGGAAGGGTTATGACTGCGCTTCTCTGGAAGCTGATGAGAGTGGTGAGCGGGCACTTCCCCATCACTCGTACTTTCAGAAGTGTGTGCAGGAGACCGATACCAGTCCTGGCACAGGATGTCTCCAGGAATGTGCGGGAACCGGGCAGATCACGAGTTCATCTGGTGTCAGGCCAAGGAGGGCCCAGGACAAGCACTCCCCGAGGGAAGAGTGAGCCAGCCCCACAGCAGCAGAGGGCGCCCCAGACTCATCCTCCAGCCCCGCATTCTGGGTCTCCGAGGAGGGCAGGTGCGAAGGACCCTCCACTAAACTCCTGTCGGTACAGAAGGCAACTCTGGAATGCAATTCCTTTGTTAACTTAAAAAAAAAAAAATAAGAAAAACACTGTGATTTTATATGTCTTTTGATCTGGGCCTTGGGGTAACAATCAATCCGGAATGTAACATTTAAGTAGTGAAACCCTTCCATGCCAAGCAGACAGTGACTGAATCAAAGGAAAGTAACTGAAGTCTTTAATCTTTACCTTTTTTCAAGTCCTAGAATGAATATACAAATATTACTTTGAGTTTCAAAGAAATTTCCAGTTATGCTTAAAGGCAAACTATTTCCATATTTGTTAAAAAAAAATCCCAATGATCATGTATTTACTGAATTTTTTAATTTAGAAACTTTGCCTTAGGTATGACTTTTATAAATTCTCAAATGACAGAAATGTAGGCTGGTTTCTTCCTAGACGTTTATCTTGTTGTTTCCGTTAAAAAGACCTGAATTTCCAAAAGACCAAAGACTTTTGGGAAACAAAGGAAGAATAACCCATATAATGATGAATGAAAAGCCAAATACTTTAAGAATCTCTCTAGTCTCAAGGCCCATACCCCACAGGCTGGCCTCCCCCAGGGGGCTAGGAAGCCCTGCATGGAAATCCTTCCTGAAAGCTTTACCAGCTTCACAACCTCAGTCAGCTGCTTCACTCCTCCAAAACCCTCCTTCCTTATCAATAAAATATGCACAGTGGCTCCAACCCACTGGGTCGCCTGCAGATCAAGTGACATAGAGCACACTGGATACCATGGCCCTGTGCAGACCAAGCTTTGATTTGCTTTTACTAGAAGCAAAGGGAATAAGCCAGTCATTTATCAAAGAGCTAAGCTGCAGTGATTCCCAATTTCCTGCCTTTACTGCATGTCTTTATGTACGACCCTTCGGTGCAGGACATTCTTTCAGATCACATCCAAAAGCACTACCATTCAAAATAGACCCTGCTCTAGATAGATGGCCTGGGGGAGAGGCAAACAAAACCAGGGGGCTCATAGTCCACATTTCTGCTGGGGGAAAAAAAACTATGAGTGGAACGTAAGAACTGATTGCTGTTCTACTTCACCTGATTATTCACAGTCCTGGAATCACAGGCTTATCAGAAAGAAATTGAGAAGCAGAGAAAGAGAGAGAAGATAAAATGGTGCAGATCTCAGAATTCGGTCACAGAAGTATTTTTCTACTGGCGATGGTATTGGGGAGGATGTGTCAGGGAGGGGGGATCTCACCCCACCGCACTGCATCTCCTGATTACTAAGCAGATATGCTGGCTCAGACAGCAAATAATATGCCTACAATGCGGGAGACCCATGTTTGATCCCTAGCTGGGGAAGATCCCCTGGAAGAGGGAATGGCTACCCACTCCAGTACTCATGCCTGGAGAATTCCATGGACAGAGGAGCTTGACCAGCTACAGTCCATGGGGTCGCAAAGAGTCAGATAGGACTGAGTGACTAACACACACAAACAAGTTGTGTAAAAGGTGTAAGACTTTTAAGATTTTACAAAATCTTCAAAACCATGTGTTATTAATGAGAGAGAATGTGATTGTGCTGAGCTGGGGGGAAGGGCACTGCACAGAGAAGGGAGGTGCGGGGTAGGGGGACCAGACATGTGTCACCTGTGTCTCTCCCAGCGGAGGCTTTAGACCTGCCACCTGAACCGCTTAATATTCTTTACCTCCTCCTAAAAGCACTGAAATGAGGAAATGGCAGCAGCAAACCCATCCATCCAACGTTCTCTGGAGAATCCGTGAGGAAATACTTCTGACCATTTGGATTTATGACGCCTAACTTGTGTTATGAAATAAAATTCAAAGCTCTGTCGCCAGGAGCAGCGGTTTCGCAAAGGCGGTCCTGGCCGGCGGCCCAGCCCCGTGCACCCCGCGGGCAGTGAAATCCCCCCATCCGACCCCAGTTGAGGGCTGCTGAGGGGCGCGGGCTCTCCACCCAGCAAAGAGGCCCGCTCGGCAGGACCGGGCGCTCACATAACGCTGTGGCCATGCAGGCGATCAGGCAGGCTGAGCGGGCTACAAGGCTAAAACCTCCTGAGAAGTGGGTGTTGAACCCCGCCTCCTTTGGGGACAACCTCAGGGCCCAGTGCTTGCGGGGGCCAGGACGGATGCCCGGATCTGCAAACTTTCCCGGTGTCGCCCAAACTCCAAGCAACTTTCACGCAGCATCAGACCCGTGAGCCCAAGCCGCTGCCGGAGGAGGCGATGGCTCGATAGCTCGGGGAGAAAACTCGCAGGGGGCGAGGGCAAGGGGGCGGGGCCCCGGAGGGGTGCGGGGACAGAGGAGCCGCCCCGGGCCCGCGGACCCGCCCTGCGCCCCGCACCTTGGCGTAGCAGAAGCAGATGAGCAGGAGCGGCAGCAGGTAGCCGAAGACGAAGGTGCACACCACGTAGGCCTTCTTGTGGCGCTGGTTGGGCCACTGCTCCCAGCAGAAGGTCTGGTTGCTGACGTCCCGGTGGAAGAGGCGCTGGTGGTAGGCCACCGGCGAGGCCATGACGATGGACAGCGCCCAGATGAAGCCCACGCCCAGCAGCGCGTTGCGGGACACCCGCAGGGCGGAGGAGCGGCGCGAGTGCACGATGGCCACGTAGCGGTCCACCGACATCGCGGCCAGCGTGAAGATGCTGACCAGCATGGACACGGTGAAAAAGTAGTGGACGAACTTGCAGATGAAGGCGCCCAGCACCCAGGTGGGCAGCGCGTACACCGTGGCCTGGAAGGGGATGCAGAAGAGCAGGTAGGCCAGGTCGGCGATGCTCAGGTTGAGGATGAGCAGGTTGGTGGTGCTGCGCGGCTTGCCCGGCTTGCTGCGCGCCAGCACGGTGATCACCAGGCTGTTGCCCAGCACGCCGAGCGCGAAGATCAGGCCGAACACCACCAGCGTGACGAAGTTCTCCACGCCGATCCCGAAGAGCGGCCTGGGTTCCGAGGCCGGGGGCTCGAGCCCGCTCGCGTTCCGCTCGCTGAAGTTCCCAACCTCCAGCTCCATGGCGCGCAGGGGCAGCCGGCTAGGTCGCGCTGGCAAGGGCGCCTGCTGGGGAAGGAGCGGCTCCGGGTGACCCAGCTCGGGGCACTCAGAGCCCAGGCGCCCGGGCCGAGTGGCACCGACTTTTCGGACGGGGCCGCCTGGGAGAGGACGCAGAGCTGGACCCTCCCGCGCTCGCGAGGCTGTGCCAAGAGCGCCGGGCGTCCGCTGATCCGCTACCGAGCCGGGAGGAGGGACCGGCCGGCGCAGCCCTGAGGGAGGAAAGAGCACTCTCTGCTCCCTACCAGCTCCGCGCCGCTGCAGGTCGTTTCCCTCGTCCCGAGAGGCTGCGGGCGGCACCTGTTGCTCCGTGGCGCTCCGGGGACACAGCCGGGCGCGCAGCGCGCACCGCGCGGTTCGTGGAGAGGGCTAGCCGCGCCCCCCAGCCGGCCGGCGCCGCTTTCACCTTAGTTTTTTGTCAGCTGGGCGAGCGCTCTGTCTGCGCCTTCGCCGCCGTCCGCAGGGTGCCGCTGAGATGTAGCGAGGACTCAGACCAGCTGAAATCCTCGCTACCCGGGGGTCCCCCGCCCCCCGGAAGTCGAGGCGCACGCAGGGACTGGACGAATCCCACTGGGATGGGTCGCCGCCCACCGCCTCTCAGAGAACAGTCGCGCACTCTTCTCTGCGCACTGCGAACCTGCCAGCGTCCAGCGACCGCAGCAGCCGCCTGGGTGCAGCCCTCGCCCCGACCCCGACTAGCAAGGCTGTGCGCGATCAGGGCGTGCTGGGCGGGGAGGCGGGCGGTGCGCAGGTCTTCTCCTCCATCAAAACCGCTCGTGCCTTCGCTCCAGGGCTGGCGGTCGGGGCGCGCGCTCCCCGCCCCAGGAATGAAGCCCAGAAACCGGTGATTGGCCCTGCCGCTACCTGGGGCTTTGTAAAATCCCTGACCCCACCCCCACCCTGCCGGCTGCTAGAGAGGGAACTAGCTGGAAAGGAAGCGGGTGGCCTGCTGGAGTTTTCGTGATAAACGTGGGTAAGATGAAAGGGGAAGGTGCCCTGTTTACATCGTCCAACTTTAGGTCAGTTTTGCCTTGTTACTCATTCGAGTGACATACACAGAAGGCGCGAAATATTTGTAAAATGAAAAGAATGGATTTCATTTCACTGCTGTGGATCCGCCGACTGCAACAAAAGAGCTGTTTAAGTCTAGAAGTGTGAGTAAGCGTTATATGCTTGCAGGTTCGCAGTTAAGGGGCTGCAATTGATCCCTTCAATTCGCAGTGTTTACACGATCTATGTTCCCTTTCAAGTATCCCCACACCTTCCACCATTCTCCAGACGACGCCCGAGTGTCCACTAGGCGCTGGGCGCCGTGGCTGGGCGTGGGGGGGGGGGGGGCGGGGAGGACGGGGAATGCGGTGGGGAACAGGGCATAGTGTCCCCCGGGGCAGGTGCTGCGAGGGAAGCGAGCACCTTGAGGCACGTCTGCCCTGGCCCCGGAAGTTTAGGGAGTGAGTAGGGTTTGATTTCTCTTCAACTCTACCTGGATAGTTGTATTCTGCTTCATTTCCAGAAAGATTCTGACGCAGTTCATAGAACACCTGCCATATACCAGGCATCTTACCTGTATCCTTTGCTTCATTTAATGCTGGCAGTTCCCTTCTTGTTTCCACCCATTTCCCAGAGGACGAGATTGAGTTTAAGTAGCTTACCAAGTATCCTGGTAGAGCAAGAACACCCTTGCCTTCCCTAAGAGGATGGCTGGGCCTTGTTCAGTTGTCTTGCCCATCACCCTCAGGGCCAGGGGGCCCTCCGACCTACACTGTCACGGTGATGGTGCCCTGTGCTGCACGGAAAGTTGTTTGCAATTAGACTTGGGGAAGGGTTTTCTGATTATTATGAACTATTTTCAACATGGAACAGATATTATAAAACTGTATGCAATACTAACGTGCCCAGCTTGGAATCGTAAAAGAAATTATCAATAAAATTGAAAGCACTTTTGTATTCTTCCCCAGCCACAACCTTCACCCTCACCCCACATCTCCAGATAACCTAAGTGTATCATCTATTGATCACTTATTTATACATTTATGGCATATGTGTATGTTCTTAAATAATATTCTGTGGGGTTTTGGTCTTATTTTAATATTATATGGTTGGGGTTATATTTCCCTTAATGTGTACTTTGTTATTACTATAAGTATACCAACACCGTTGCTTTTCATCGGCCTGCTCAACCTTTTCAATCTCACTATGCCCTGTGATTCCCTGATATCTCTTGGAAACAGCACATAACTGAGTTACTCTAAAATCCAACTTAATAATCTCAACTTTTTTTTTACCTGGTGAATTTAGTCTGTTTACATTTATTGTTATAATAAGCTTTTATAACTCTAAGTTTTAACATTTTATTTTATACTAATACTTCCTATTTGTTTTCTATTTCCATGCTTCTTTTCCTCCTCTTTTTTGTCATACTTAGGATTGCATTTGAAGGTGGCTTTTTCCCTTTAATTGGAAGGAGAAAGAATGGGGTCTGTTTTTATTCTTTTACTCGTTACCCTTCAGTGCCTGCTACTTGCCCAAAACTATTTTGTTCTGAAAACAGAACAAAAAACAAAGCCAGGTTCCTTATTTCATGGATCTTATCTTTGATTATGGATAAAAGAGATGGGTGCAACTCCCTTCTCTTAAATGTACCTTTTTACCGTCTTCCTTCCAAAGACCACACTGCGGGCAGGTGGCGGAGAGTAAGTTTAAGTTGGAGAAACCTGACGGCCGCTGCCTCAGGCAGGTGGCCAAGCAGACGCTGGGGGAATCTGGTGAGACCCAGAGTCAGGATGGAGGTGGCGGGCCCGGAATCCGGTGAGACCCAGAGTCAGGATGGAGGTGGCGGGCCCGGAATCCGGTGAGACCCAGAGTCAGGATGGAGGTGGCGGGCCCAAATCTGTCAGTGTGGCTCCGTCGTCACCCTGTGTGCACCCAGCATCGTGACGACAGAAGGCACGGGCCCAGAGGGGACGCGGGGCAGGAAGCCTGCAGACGGCCAACGCGTGACCAAAACCTTCTCTCACAGGAAAGGAGTATGACCCAGGAGGCCAATTTGACTCAACAGGTAAAGAATTCAGGTGCAACACAGGAGACGCAGGAGACTCCGGATCAATCCCTGGGTCAGGAGGATCCCCTGGAGGAAGAGATGGCAACCTGCTCCAGCACTCTTGCCTGGAGAATCCCATGGACCGAGGAGCCTGGAGGGCTACAGTCCAAAGGGTCGCAAAACACGACTAAGCGCTCAGCCCGGCATCCCTGCATCGTCTGCACACTCAGTGTTCCTAGATCTCAGGTCTCCGAGGAGCTGGTGCCTCCCCATCCAGGCTGCGCTCACCAGGAGAGATGGTTAACAATGTGGGTGATGTCAAGGAACACATAGTCCACGAGGAAAAAAGACAAAAACCCGTTACTTACACCTAAGTACCGGTTACTTTCATGATAAGTCTTGTGACAGAGACAGGGGCTCCAGGGGGTCCTGACAAAGGAGAGAGGGGGCTATACATTTGTACTTTGGATGCTCTGAGCTGTTTTTACTTTTCCCACGTTCTTCATTTCAAACCGAGACTTTCAAATATTCAGAAGAGAAGTAAACATATACTTCCTAGTCTAAAAGAATGAAGGACATTGTCCAAGTCTCTTTCCAGAAAAAGTGTCACTGTTTCATCTCATAGAAAGTGAAAGTGAAGTCACTCAGTCGTGTCCGACTCTTTGCGACCCCGTGGACTATAGCCTACCAGGCTCCTCAGTCCATGGGATTCTCCAGGCAAGAATACTGGAGTGGGTTGCCACTTCCTCCTCCAGGGGATTTTCCCGACCCAGGGATCGAACCCTGGTCTCCCGTATTGTAGGCAAGAGGCTTTACCATCTGAGCCACTAGGGAAGCCCATAGGACTCAATAAATCGAAAACTACAGGTAGAAATTCCTCTTTTACAAGAAAATCACTCAAAATGATCCAAAAGAAGTCATTTAAAATGTCGTCAAACCAGAACTCCAGGCTCAGCACCGGATATGGGACCTGTTTATGGACCAGGTGTGCTTGGGGGCTGCCGTGAGCCCCCAACCCAGTCCGCAAGCCCCTCCCAGCTGAGGACACAAACCACGAAACTCTGGGTGCAAACGACTCAGTGAAGCAGACCAAGTCCTTCCATGCTGCCCACCACACTTCCAGGAGCACCCACGTCCCGGGAGCGCAGTCAGCACACACCTCCTCCCAAGCTGGCCTGACGCTTGGTCCCAGCAGCTCCTGTCTCCTCCTCCGGCAAATCCCTCACCTGGTCCTGGAGTGGTCCATCTCTGCTCAGCTCCATTTCCTCAGTCTGCAAACATGCCACGGCAAATATACCACGACCTGGAAGAAACTCTAACTCTGCCTTCCCTCAAGCTCCTCCCTCTTCCCTGCTCCACTGTCTGACTTCTCAGAGAGCCCTGAGCTACAGATTCAGCTTTATTCAAACAGCACCAATGGAATTGTGTTCTGACCCTCCAAGGAAAATGAGGCCTGGGTCCCTGAAGACCTTGAGGAGAAGAGCTGCCCCATTGCCTTGAACAAAGCCTCAGAATACTGAGTCTCAAAGAGATCTCTACCTGATAGAGGGGTTGATGTATTAGGGTCTGCTTCTTACTGCAGGCAGCCCACCCTGGTTAACATCCCTGGCAGAAGTCAGACCACGGAGCGTGTGCAGAATGCCAAGAAACGATGATGCATGGCCAAAGCTTGAGGAATCCTAAAACTCAAGGAATAAGATTTGACCGGAGAAAGGATCTTCCTGCATGTAGGAGAAGGAGGACAGGGGAGAGACAGACAGCAGAGAGAACCTCGGTGTTCAGACCGCTGACAGCATCGGTAATATTTTCAACAGGCCGTGAGGAATGAAGATTGAAGTTAGATTAAATCTTGATTAAACAAAGATCAGTTTCAGTGGATTTAAAAAAAGATAATGACAAACAGCACCTGTAAAAGGATTCACTGGCTTTTATTGGCTCGATCCTGAAAGAATTTCTGACATTGTTCTATGCTCTTGTCAGTTCTTGCTTTTAATCCACCAAGTTCTTTTCTATTGTTAAATATTTAGATTGCTTATGATAATGAAATATGGAAAGCAAGGTCACAATGAACTTTTGTGCTTGTAGAAGTTATTTTCTGTGATGGCTGATCTCCTTAAGATTAAATATGTAAACGTGTGCTTGATATTATACGTGGTGCTTAGAACCACTGGCAATTATGCCATCCAAAATTACCTAATATTTTCTCCTAATTTAATATATCAAATCTTTTAATTTCTTAGGGTAGTTTAACAACTGCATTGAAAGCTGTGGAGCAAATCTCTCACGTTTCACGACCTAATGTTCTAATCAGCTTATTACAATGAAGGTTAACGTAATTAATCATTGCATATTAATGTACTAATAATTCTTTGCTATGATGTGCCCAGCAACCTGCCTAATAAAGTGACAATATCCCTGGGAATTACGCAGAAACAAGTACCTCCTTTCTATGTAAAAGCAACGGTACATTAGTTCACTGTCTGACCCAGGTATATTTAATTACCTCATTCTCCGTGAGATCATGTAAAAGAACATTTATTGGGATGATTTTAAAACAGGAAAGCATCCGTAAGAATTGCAAATGGTCCATAACCCTTTTGCCTTCATAATCCATATTGACATTTTGTGACAAATGAAAGTAACACACGCAGATGGTTAGACAATTCAAGTCATGATGAAAGGCATAAAATTGAACGCTACCTAAAACAGGCAGATTCCTGGAGACAGAAAGTCCATCCGAGGAGGGGTGGCAGGACCGGGGGTGGGGGAGCTGACTGGTACAGACCTTCACTTTGCGAAGCTGCAGAAGTTCTGGAACCGCAGAGCGGGGACAGCTGCCCAGCACTGCGTATGTACCGAACGCCACTAAATTGTACACTTTTTAAAAATTATTTTGGCTGTCCAGAGAGGCTTCCAAGACCTTAGTTCTCTAACTGGGGATGGAACCCAAACCAGTCATCTCCTTATTCTCAGGCAGCTGCAGAATCCCACCCCCAAGTGGCGCCCTCTCCCACCGGTGCCCTCTGGGCAGACCACACGGCTCCCTTGGGGGTAGCTGTTTCCTTTAGTGTCAGGACGGCAACACTGTCGCCGATGGGCCATGCAGCACTCAGCCCCAGCAGGAGGAGAGCTGGGGTGGGTCTAACACAGCAGAGGCCCTGCCTTTGCTTCCGGCCACTTGGGGTGAGGATCTCTAGCATTCTCAAGGCCATGTTTGCAGGCTCAGGAGGCTTAGCAGTCTGGAAGCCAAAAGCTTCAGGGAACAGCCAGCCTAGATGTCAGCTCTGCACCCAGGTAACTCATTGTCCTCTAGGGTCCAGACTGGCTTCACTGATGGGCGTCTTGCACCCATGAAGCTCCTGAGATGTTATTCAGAATCCATGTGCAGCCAGCATCCTAGCTTTATCAACTCCTCAAAGATGTCAGCGACTCTGTGAAGTGAAGAGCCAGAGTCCAGAGATTTCCCAAGAGATACCCCGGGAAGTCCAAACACATGATCCTGACACGGTCAAAGTACCCCCTTTTTCTGGGCGAGGGAAGACGAGGACTTCTTTTAATAACAGTGACACGTTCACTCTGAAAATGAGTGCAGTTTGGAGCAGGGGTCATAAAGCTTCTGTCATTATTCTGATTCCTCTAGGAGAGGACGCCCCTAAAATAAGCCATATGCGAAGTCAGTCACTTGATCAAAATTTCATCACATAGATTACTGGCTGCACAGGAGAGGACAATAAGGATAAAAGTGCAGTCATATTTGAAATCTAGGTCTGATAATATTTATCATGGAGCATAATGTGAACTACTCTTAAAAGAAAAACTTCCTAATCACACGATTGAAAGTGGTCAACGAACAGTACCTTAAATATAAAGCTTTAAATCTCTGTGTCTGTGTGTGGGTTCAGTGGCTCAGTCGTGTCCAGCTCTTTTGCAACCCCATGGACTAGAGCCCACCAGGCTCCTCTGTCCATGGGAATCTCCAGGCAAGAATACTGGAGTGGGCTGCCATTTCCTTCTCCAGGGACTCTTCCCAACCCAAGGATCGAGCCCACATCTCCTGCATCTCATGCATTGGCAGGCAGATTTACCACCGAGCCAGCTGGTGGTAAATCTCTATATAACATAATAGTATGAATATGGGTTGAAACTGTCCAGGTTCAAATTCCAGCTCTGCCACTCAGTACCATGGGATGTTAAGAGAGTTCACTGCAATTTGGCCAATAGGCGTAGTCTTTTATACCCAGTGGAATGACATTGACATTTGAGACGAGACACAAAAAACCTCAATGGCCATAAAAAAGAATGGAATTCTGCGATTTGCAGCAATGTGGATGGACCTAGAGATTATTATGTTCAGACAGAGAGAGACAAGTACTGGATGAGTACTTTGTGGGATCTAAGAAATGATACAAACGAATGTGTATGAGAAATCGAAGCAGACTCACAGACATCGAAAGCAAACCAGTGGTTGCCACCGAATGGGAGAGGGAAGGGGGAGGGGGTGAATCGGGGGAAGAGGATTAAGAACTGATTACTGTGTAACAAATAGATAAGCAACAGGATGAATTGGGCAGCACAACTGTAATCATTATGTAGTAATAACTTTCAATAGAGTATAATCAGGAAAAGATACTGAATCACTATATTGTATGCCTGTAAATAATAAAAAATGGTAACTCAACTCCACTTGAATTTAAAACAAAAATAAAATTCAACAGAACGAAAAAAAAATAAGCTTAATTCTTTTTGTGCCCTGCTGTTCTTATCTGGACCACTGCAGATGATGGTGGTGATTATTACAACAGTGGCCATAATTCCTGACTCAAAGGATGCCGAAAAATTAAATGGGCTAATACACGAAGCTGGAGAAGTGGGCCGTGCTGAGTCTGTCTGTTTTGAGCTGGTTCATATCCAAGCGGATGCAGGAGGCTGGAGTCTGGTCTTCACTCGGCCACTACCCATGCAGACGACTTTAGCTGGGCTTCTCACACTCTCCCTACTGTACCTTCGCTGTTAATTAGTGTCAGTAATCATATAATTCTAAGATATTTTAACAACTGGATGTCGTTTCATCATGCATAAGTTTAATTCGATCATTGTCTATTTGAACAGTGTAGGTCTGAGTCACCCTTCTCTTCTGTTTCATTGAAGACGCTCCATCAAACAAGACAATTTTTAAATGACTATAACACTAATAGTGACTAAGGTAACATTAACCCAGTATTGAATCTAACCAAATAAAATATGTGTGCATTTTTTTTAAATGATTAAGTCACTGGAAAAAATCAATGGCTCCCAAATACTCCAGAGCTGATAAAAGAAACAGAACTCAGGAAAAACAAGATTTCTTTCAAAGGGCTACATATATAGACCCCCTAAAAGTTCTATGTTTTTACCAGGTGAGCTCTGTAGCAAACTTTATTTTTCCAAATACTTGATGGAGAAGATATTTCAAAGATATTAAAATTATACAAAATATCTAGAAACTTCATTCTGT
This sequence comes from Ovis canadensis, assembly GCF_042477335.2. Classification (NCBI taxonomy): domain Eukaryota; kingdom Metazoa; phylum Chordata; class Mammalia; order Artiodactyla; family Bovidae; genus Ovis; species Ovis canadensis. The sequence continues at coordinate 15,477,233 of NC_091267.1, forward strand.
GAAGTTAGTGCAGGGGGCGTGGGTTCGATCCCTGGTGGGAACCAGGATCTCACGTGCTGTGAGTGTGGCCATAAATAAAAAAGTAAAAACAGTTTTCAAAGAAGAAGCGGGGTGGCAGAGACTAGGGATCTGGCCGGACGTGCTCTGTCCCCTAAGTGTGAGCCGCGCTTCACCCCACACACCCGCTCTGACCACCACCTCCACTCATCACCCCCTGTCTCTCTGTTCAGGCACAGAGGTTCCAGATTTTCCAACTGTGGGGAAGAAATGGGGTAAAGAGCGGGCAGAACGTGGCCAAGGGTGGTGTTACAAATGGACAGGAGTCGCCTTCAAGGAGAGGCCAGGGGGTCAGCACCAGTGTATGAAGTAACTCACGGACAAGCAACCCGGGGTTTTTAACCATCAGAATCTTCACAGACACTCAGGACAGGAAGACACAGAAGTCCAGGCTAGAAAGGGGAGTGTGCAGGCACGCACACTAGGTCGTGTGCGATGCTCTGGACTGTAGCCCGCTGGGCGCTTCTGTCCATGGGATTCTCCAGGCAAGAATACTGGAGTGAGTTGCCATTTTCTTTTCCAGGGGACCTTCCTGACCCAGGGATCGAACCCAGGTCTCCTGCATTGCAGGCAGATTCTTTGCTGTCTGAGCCAGAGAGCATCTCCACAAATCACACAGGAAACAACTAAAATCAATTCAGACCCAAATTCAGTCAGTTCAGTTCAGTTGCTCAGCCGTGTCTAACTCTTTGTGACCCCATGGACTGCAGCAGGCCAGGCCTCCCTGTCCATCGCCGACTCCTGAGGTTTACTCAAACTCATGTCCATAAAGTCAGTGATGCCATCCAAACATCTCATCCTCTGGCATCCCCTTTACTTCCTGCCTTCAATCTTTCCCAGCATCAGGGTCTTTTCAAGGAGTCAGCCCTTCGCATCAGGTGACCAAAGTATTTGAGCTTCATCTTCAGCATCAGTCCTTCTGACGAACACTCAGGACTGATCTTTAGGATGGACTGGTTGGATCTCCTTGGAGTCCAAGGGACGCTCAAGAGTCTTCTCCAACACCAGAGTTCAAAAGCATCAATTCTTCGGCGCTCAGCTTTCTTTATAGTCCAACTCTCACATCCATACATGACTACTGGAAAAACCATAGCCTTGACTAGACAGACCTTTGTTGGCAAACTAATGTCTCAGGCTTTTGAATATGCTGTCTAGGTTGGTCATAACTTTTCTTCCAAGGAGCAAGCGTCTTTTAATTTCATGGCTGCAATCACCATCTGCAGTGATTTTGGAGCCTCCCAAAATAAAGTCTGACACTGTTTCCACTGTTTCCCATCTATTTGCCATGAAGTGATGGGACCAGATGTCATGATCTTAGTTTTCTAAATGTTGTACTTTAAGCCAACTTTTTCACTCTCCACTTTCACTTTCATCAAGAGGCTCTTTAGTTCTTCTTCACTTTCTGCCATAAAGGTGGTGTCATCTCCATATCTGAGGTTATTGATGTTTATCCTGACAATCTTGATTCCAGCTTGTGCTTCATCCAGCCCGGCGTTTCTCATGATGTACTCTGCATATAAGTTAAATAAGCAGGGTGACAACATGCAGCCCTGATTTTCTCCTTTTCCTGTTTGGAACCCGTCTGTTGCTCCATGTCCAGACTGGCAGCTGGTTGAACCCGGAAGGAGACGTGACCACACCAAGTGATGGAGAACCAGGCCCCAAAGCAGCCACAGCCACTGGCTAGGTGCATCACAACTTTTTTTAGGAGAAAAATGCATAATGAGGTTGAGGCTTTGGCACTATCATACTCACACAATCTAGAAAATCAATCCCATATAAATGGGTCATCAAAGACCATCAGGAGTATAAAGAAAAGGGGTGACCCAAGAGAGAAGGATCAGTACACACCAACATGAGGAAAAGACTGAGGTTGCTTAGGGAATAGAAAAAAAATTAACCTTAACTAATATGCCAAGAGATTCAAGACAAAATTGTTGTTCGCTTGTGTCCGACTTTTGGCAAACCCATGGACTGAAGCACGCCTGTCCTTCTCTACCTGCCAGAGTTTGCTTGAGCTCATATCCATTGATGTTGTGATGCCATCCAAACACCTCATTCTCTGTCGCCCCCTTCAGACAAAATTTGTCACAAAATGAACTTGTGTGCTAGTAAGTGGAATAACCAGAGAAGAAAAAGGCTTTTAGACATTAAAATATGCTGATAACTTTTTAAAGTAGAGCAGGCTTGCAAAGTAGAGTCAGGGAGGTACGCCAGCGTGAAACAGAGAACAAAAGAGTAAGAAGGAAGAGAAAGAAAATGTGAAAACGAAGCTGGAACCTCTGTCGCCCCGTGTCTGACTCTTGGCGACCTTGAAAGGAGCGACAGAGGTGAAGATATTGCCAAGAAACAACGGGGAAGCCCTGCCCAGCGCATGTGAAGAAGAGCAAAGTTTTTCAGATCGAAAAGGATTCCCTCAGAGACAAGTAAGGTGACTTTGTAAAGACTCCTCTGTAGACGCAGCCTGAGTGTCCTGAGACAAGAAGGAGAAAGTGGCAGCTTCCACAGAGAAAGTTCACCACCGATGACCAAGAAAGGGCCTGGCACTGGCTGTCCGATCAGCACACGCTGGACTGGTCTGAGCCTGCCCTGAAGAAAAGAAAGAAAGTGAAGGTGCTCAGTTTTGTCCAACTCTTTGCGACCCCGTGGACTGTAGCCTACCAGGCTCCTCCATCCGTGGGATTTTCCAGGCAAGAGTACTGGAGTGGGTTGCCATTTCCATCTCCAGGGCATCTTCCTGACCCAGGGATCAAACCCGGGTCTCCCTCATTGCCTGCCCTACTGCTGGCTAAATTACCGGTCATGTGCACACAGGCAAAGTCCCTTCAGTCATATCCAATTCTTTGCAACCCCACAGACTGTAGCCCACCAGGCTCTTCTGTCCGTGGAATTCTCCAGGCAAGAATACTAGAGTGGGTTGCCATTTCCTCCTCCAGGGGATCTTCCAGATCCAGGGATCAAACCCGTGTCTCATGTCTCCTGAGTTGGTAGGTGGATTCTTAACCACTAGCACCACCTGGGAAGCCCTGTCACAGATAAGGCTAAACAAAGGTGCTTTTGAGTGTGGAATAACTCAGAAACTGTAGTCTTTTTTATATAACTTCTTGAAGACATTATACAGGGATGTTATTCGGAATAAAAGGTACAGTGCAATATAGTATAAAGAAGACACTGGATACATTTGACTGTGAGTTAGAGGCCTGTGCTGCTCCTGTCAGTGAGAAAGAAAAGAGCAACCAGAAATTCACAGGGAAAAATTACATTTCTACCACGGCAGAATATTAAGCAGGCGATGGAAACATACTCCTTGCCTGGGGAATGCCTGTGATGTTGCCACTTGGGACGCTGTCTTTGCAGTCACACAGCTGTCCCCACACGAGCCTGCAGAGAAAGGCCGGTCACCTCCGTGAGTTATTTGCCCTGATGCCGTCCTGCAGCAGCTGACAGCATGGGATCCGGGATCCCGCCTTTTAGAGTCAATCCAGTTCTATCCTTCAGTATTGAGAGATCGTGAGAAAGTTACTGAAATTTTGTTTTACTGTTGGACACTCAAAATTTTATTTGGAATACATAGTGTAACATTTTAAGGCACCATTTCTTTTTCTTAAGGTGTAGATTTACTGACATTCTTTCTTTAATTCTTTATTGTAATTTTTTAAAAATTAAAGGATTTAACTTTGTCTCTCCTGCTTTTTATATTTTCCAGACTTTTGCCCATTTTTTTCTCACTGAACTCTATAAGACTAAAATAATTTATGAAATGTGGTATTTAGTGATACTTCCCTCCTGATCCAGTGGTTAAGATTTCGCCTTCCAATGAGGGGATACAGGTTTGATCCCCGATCAGGGAGCTAAGATCCCACATGTCTCAGGGCCAAAAAACAGAAATAGTATTCTAGTAAGTTCAATAAAGACTTTTTAAATGTTCCATGTTAATGACACTTAAGTATTAGGTTTGAAAGGATATTGAGTAGTAATGTACATGCCTTTTTATGTTATTTAATAGATCAGTGTAATAATGACGAGGAGGAAATGAAATAATGTACATCCACGTGGGACAAAATACTAGGGCACTGGATGAAGTCCATCAAGGTCCCAAGGAGCTCAGATCTTTTTCTTGTTATTTAAACTCTTTCATGGCAAAGAGAAAGCAGAACGTTCTGAAATATTTCTTCTGGACATAGAGGCAATAGCAACATCTGTACACAAAACAGGAGCCTATAAAACAGCCTCATTGCCATTAATCCTATGTGCCACTCATGGGATACGGCAAGAAAAGAAATAAAAGCCTGGGAACACAGGGAAGGAGAATCAAACTCCTGTTTTCACACATGGGGTGATTGTCTAAGTGTCAAGAAGAAACAAACATTCAAACTGCAGAGTTCAATAAAATAGTTCAACATTATCACTTATATGCAGAATCTGAAGAAACCAATGAATATATTTAATAAAACAGAAATAGACTTATGGATACAGAGCACAAACTAACAATTACCGAGGGGAGAGGGATGGGCGAGGGGCAGGGCAGAGGCAGAGGATTAGGAGACACAGGCCACTGTGTATCAGGTGAATAAGCAGCGAGGGTCTTCTGTGCAGCGTGGAGACAGAGCCATTCCTGTAACTGCTTAAATGAAGTCTGATCTATAAAAATGTTGAGTCACTATGTTGTACACCTGAAACTAACATATTTTAAACTAACTGTACTTCAATTAAAAATAAAGCAGCTCAACATAAGACTAACAGAAAACCTAGCTTCCCCATGAATTGATCGAAAAATGAGATACACGTCTTCGTATGTGCAAAGCATCCAGACACATCATATAGACACACAGACAGCAGACAATGCGGGCAACATTTAAGTACTCTATAGTAATTTCCCCCAAATTGACCCATAACTTCAATGCACTTTCAATCGAAAGTTCATTCCAGCTGTAGAGGGATGGTGGGAAACTTGACTAAGGTGGTTCTAAACTCCATCTGGAAGAGTCAGCTATAAGAAAAGCCCTGCCGGTTTCTGGAATAAACCGCATCACTAATGGCAGTGACGGCAATGATGAAAGTGGGCTGAGCCTCTTCTAGGGGTCGTTCCTAGGGAGATAACTGCACGTCGTTGCCCTCATCTGAGAGGCACTGCCGTGTTACGCGATAGTGAGAGAGCTGGAGATGATCTAAACGCCTGTCCAACGCTGGAGCATTGCTTGCAGCCCATTCATGCTGCGGTCTTCTGTCCACCCACTGGGGAGAAGCATGCCTGTGAAGTGCTCTGAAGCCACTGAATCCACACCTAAGCCTACGCTAACAAGGAAACACAGCAAGAAATGTACTTAGGAGTAAAAACATAAAGTTCCAAAACAATAGGTATAGCCTTGGCAGTCTTTTTAAACATTTGATGTGTGAACATAACTCTCTCTACAATACATGTATATAGTCACGTCATGAAAAAGTGAAAGTGAAGTCGCTCAGTCGTGTCCGACTCTTTGCGACCGGTGGACTGTAGCCCACCAAGCTCCTCCATCCATGGGATTCTCCAGGCGAGAATACTGGAGTGGGTTGCCATTTCCTTCTCCAGTCGTGAAAAAGAACACATACCAAACTCCAGAGGAAGACAGAGTGAAAGGCGTTGTTCCAGTTTTCACTAATACATTGTGTGGTTTTATTGAGTGGATATTTTGTAATTTTTTAATGATAAATTTTCAATCATTCGGTAATTTTTAAATATTTTTTCTATGTTTGCATATAATCAACTGCTATCCATTGGAGCCTTTGTTACCTGGTAACTTTTGCCTAATCTGACAACTCACCGAGTTCAACAGATAAAATCCCCCTGCACCATAGCTGACACAATAAAGCCTCGAGCTGGTAATTCTGATTTTCCAAAATACACCTCTATTACACACAAAAGCGCAAACACCATCAGCTTGCTCTTTCTCGATGGTGGTTCTATAGCGCCCCCTAGAGTTCATCCTGGAGAAATCTCTAGAGACAGCCAAGCAGCTTTGCTGAAACTATTTGTGGACTCGACTTCCAGGCCATCCTTGGACCACTCTTCCAAATGACCCAGTGAGTTAATCATCGCCACTTCCTTTCAGGGAGTCATTCTCTAGCAAAATAAAGCTGAAGCAGTGAGCTCAGCTGAATTCAAGGTCAAGTCTTAATGTACTTTTCATAAATAATGGATATACTTTTGTAATTCTGCTTACTGAAGCCCTAAGCTTCTCCTTGACACCTTTCAGCTTTAACTAACACAGAACCTTTGCTTTAAGTGGCTCACAGTCCTCCCTGAACAGGGACCTTCGTTCAATAGCACCAACCTGAAAGTAAGTTTTGGCTGAAAGGTAAGGTTGGCCACAGAATGGGAAATTGTAAAACACAGAGGAGAGCTTCTCAGCCCAACCGTGGGTGGGCACCAGCATCCCCTGGAGGGCTTGTCCTGCCCAGCAGGCTGGGCACACCCCTGGTTTCCTTACTCAGCAGCCTGCAGGCTGGGCCCCAGGTTTCTGCGGTGTTTCCAGGCACATGGGAGTGATGCTGCCCAGCCAGGGACACAGTCAGAGGTCCACGCATCTGCTGGTCTTCTTCATCTCATTATTTTTTAAAGAGAATTCATGTTTTCTTGGGTTTTCCTGGCTGCTCAGACGGTAAAGAATCCACTTGCAATGCAGGAGACGCGGGTTGGATCCCTGGGTCAGGAAGATCCCCTGGAGGAGGAAACGGCAGCCCACTCCAGGACTCTTGCCTGGAGAATCCCATGGACAGAGGAGCCTGGTGGGCTACAGTCCATGGGGTCGCAAAGAGTCACAACTGAGTGGCTAACACTTTGAATTTCTTCTCACTCTTTCCTACCTGACTATCTGGCTAGAGCTTACACAGTTGAGTTGGTTTGTTAAAGCTGGCTATCACAAAATCTTAAGAAGGACTACAGACCTATTAATGATTAATCCTGACTTATAAGACTCTATAACTTTAAGACTTCCCCAAAGGTAATGTTTTCAAAACAACATTTCAATTGTTGCACTGGGATAGGTCAAAATGTATAACATTTTTAAATTTTTTTTCAGGGTCTTTCGGGGAGGGAGGGGACAAATGACTGATTCATATTGATGTTGGCAGAAACCAACACAATATTGTGAAGCAATTAGCCTTTAATTAAAAATAAATAAATATTTAAAAATAAGTGATATTCCTAATATCAAACTCACTTGGCCCTTCACTCCAGCTGCTCTGGTGTCCCTGAGCCATCTGCTCTTACTGGGCGACCAGCTAAGGACAGACCCTACCACCTGTCCGCTGCGCTCACAGCACACTGTCTCGGTGAAGAGTTAAAACTTCCGCAATAGCTTTCAGAAAGCAAACAAACAAACTGGCATTGAACAGGAATTTCCTGTTTTTGCTCTTCATTTCTACCTCTGACAAATTAAGGTTTGTTTCTTCAGAATTTGCCCATGATGTATTCTTGCCTTGAGAACCCCATGAACAGTATGAAAAGGCAAAATGATAGGACACTGAAAGAGGAACTCCTCAGGTCGGTAGGTGCCCAATATGCTACTGGAGATCAGTGGAGAAATAACTCCAGGAAGAATGAGGGGATGGAGCCAAAGCAAAAACAATTCCCAGTTGTAAATGTGACTGGTGATAGAAGCAAAGTCCGACGTTGTAAAGAGCAATATTGCATAGGAACCTGGAATGTCAGGTCCATGAATCAAGGCAAATTGGAAGTGGTCAAACAGGAGATGGCAAGGGTGAACGTTGACATTCTAGGAATCAGCAAACTAAAATGGACTGGAATCGGTGAATTTAACTCAGATGACCATTATAGCTACTACTGTGGGGAGGAATCCCTCAGAAGAAATGGAGTAGCCATCATGGTAAACAAGAGTCCGAAATGCAGTACTTGGATGCAATCTCAAAAATGACAGAATGATCTCTGTTCGTTTCCAAGGCAAACCATTCAATATCATAGTAATTCAAGTCTATGTCCCAACCAGTAATGCTGAAGAAGCTGAAGTTGAACGGTTCTATGAAGACCTATAAGACCGTTTAAAACTAACACCCAAAAAAGATGTTCTTTTCATTATAGGGGACTGGAATGCAAAAGTAGGAAGTCAAGAAACACCTGGGGTAACAGGCTAATTTGGCCTTGAAATACCGGAATGAAGCAGGGCAAAGGCTAATAGAGTTTTGTCAAGAGAACACACTGGTCATAGCAAACACCGTCTTCCAACAACACAAGAGAAAACTCTACAAATGGACATCACCAGATGGTCAACACTGAAATCAGACTGATTATATTCTTTGCAGCCAAAGAGGGGGAAGCTATATACAGTCAGCAAAAAACAAGACCGGGAGCTGACTGTGGCTCAGATCATGAACTCCTTATTGCCAAATTCAGACTTAAATTGAAGAAAGTAGGGAAAACCACTAGACCATTGAGGTATGACCTAAATCAAATCCCTGATGATTATTCAGTGGAAGTGACAAGTAGGTTCAAAGGATTAGATCTGATAGAGTACCTGATGAACTATGGAAGGAGGTTTGTGACATTGTACAGGAGACAGGGATCAAGACCATCCCCATGGAAAAGAAATGCAAAGAAGCAAAATGGCTGTCTGAGGAGGCCTTACAAATAGCTGTGAAAAGAAGAGAAGTGAAAAGCAAAGGAGAAAAGGAAAGATATAAGCATCTGAATGTAGAGTTCCAAAGAATAGCAAGAAGAGATAAGAAAGCCGTCCTCAGTGAACAATGCAAAGAAATAGAGGAAAAGAACAGAATGGGAAAGACTAGAGATCTCTTCAAGAAAATTAGAGATGCCAAGGGAACATTTCATGCAAAGATGGGCTCAATAAAGGACAGAAATGGTATGGACCTAACAGAAGTAGAAGATATTAAGAAGAGGTGGCAAGAATACACAGAAGAACTATACAAAAAAAGATCTTCACAACCCAGATAATCATGATGATGTGATCACTCATCTAGAGCCAGACACCCTGGAATGTGAAGTCAAGTGGGCCTTAGAAAGAATCACTACGAGCAAAGCTAGTGGAGGTGATGGAATTCCAGCTGAGCTATTTCAAATCCTGAAAGATGATACTGTGAAAGTGCTGCACTAAATATGCCAGCAAATTTGGAAAACTCAGCAGCGGCCACAGGACTGGAAAAGGTCAGTTTTCATTTCAATCCCAAAGAAAGGCAATGCCAAAGAATGCTCAAACTACCACACAATTGCACTCATCTCACATGCTAGTAAAGTAATGCTCAGAATTCTCCAAGCCAGGCTTCAGCAATACGTGAACCATGAATTTCCAGATGTTCAAGCTGGTTTTAGAAAAGGCAGAGGAACCAGAGATCAAATTGCCAACATGCACTGGATCATCGAAAAAGCAATAGAATTCCAAAACAACATCTATTTCTGTTTTATTGACTATGCCAAAGCCTTTGACTGTGTGGATCACAACAAACTGTGGAAAATTCTGAAAGCAATGAAAATACCAGACCACCTAACCTGCCTCTTGAGAAACCTATATGCAGGTCAGGAAGCAACAGTTAGAACTGGACATGGAACAGCAGACTGGTTCCAAACAGGAAAAGGAGTACCTCAAGGCTGTATACTGTCACCCTGCTTATTTAACTTCTAGGCAGAGTACATCATGAGAAACGCTGGGCTGGAAGAAGCACAAGCTGGAATCAAGATTGCCGGGAGAAATATCAATAACCTTAGATATGCAGATGACACCACCCTTATGGCAGAAAGTGAAGAAGAGCTAAAAAGCCTCTTGATGAAAGTGAAAGAGGAGAGTGAAAAAGTTGGCTTGAAGCTCAACATTCAGAAAACGAAGATCATGGCACCTGGTCTCATCACTCCATGGGAAATAAATAGATGGGGAAAGAGTGGAAATAGTGTTAGACTTTATTTTGGGGGGCTCAAAAATCAGTGCAGATGGTGAGTGCAGCCATGAAATTAAAAGACGCTTTCTCCTTGGAAGAAAAGTTATGACCAACCTAGACAGCATATTCAAAAGCAGAGACATTACTTTGCCAACAAAGGTCCGTCTAGTCAAGGCTATGGTTTTTCCAGTAGTCATGTATGGATGTGAGAGTTACACTGTGAAGAAAGCTGAGCGCCGAAGAATTGATGATTTTGAACTGTGGTGTTGGAGAAGACTCCTGAGAATCCCTTGGACTGCAAGGAGATCCAACCAGTCCATTCTGAAGGAGATCAGTCCTGGATGTTCTTTTGAAGGACTGATGCTAAAGCTGAAACTCCAATACTTTGGCCACCTCATGCGAAGAGTTGACTCATTGGAAAAGACTCTGATGCTGGGAGGGATTGGGGGCAGGAGGAGAAGGGGACGACAGAGGATGAGATGGCTGGATGGCATCACGGACTCAATGGACGTGAGTCTGAGTGAACTCCAGGAGTTGGTGATGGACAGGGAGGCCTGGCGTGCTGTGATTCATGGGGTCACAATGAGTTGGACACGACTGAGCGACTGAACTGAACTGAACTGAATTTTTGTCTAAGATGAGTGCATTTAATGGTGCTGGTCTCATCCAGAAGTAATTGCAGGGGTGTGCAGACTTCCCCTCCCAGAGGCAGTTGTCAACAGCAGGGATCGCCTCTGGAAGACTCTTCACACCAGAGTGATAAAGCCGTCCAGTTTGGCCTCAGCAATTACAAAGACTGAGGTACCATGTGCGTCTCTGCCATGCAGGGTCCACGGTAAATTTCCACAGTTGATGCAACCAGCGTGAATCAGGGGAAAACGCAAAGTGAAAATCATTTTCAAAGAAATGCAGAGTCGTCGTTTCCAAACACGCCTCTAACCTACTGTGCTTGCTTCAGTTTTATCCCTTTTCAAAAATATCTAATGGCTCCTCTGAGGTAAGAGGAATTTTCCTAAAAGACAATTTCTGTAAACGAAAATATTAAACCTTCTTTGCATTTAATCCTCTTGTCCTCAGGGTGAAGTTCAAACTCCTAGGGAGGCCTCCACAGCTCTTTATCTTCGTACCGTCTCTGATCTGTGGACTTAAAAATTATTTCGAGAGTTAGGTTTTATCAGCAGGAATAAATTTTTGACTTCAAGCCCGGGAGGCAGCGTCTCTAGTAGCCCTAAGAGAACTGCTCTAGGAGGTGCAGGAAGGAGCCAGGTTCTGCAGGAGTTTTGCAGCAAAGGGCAGGTAGTCTGAACATCAAAAGATTATTGTAAATTAAAGCAAAGCAGACATCCCAAGTTAAGGAACTTCGTGTTCTTCTCTGTGTGGGAAGATGAAAGAGCCTGGGCTCACTGAGATCAGTCCTTTGAGACTCACCTCAGCTACCTGGGGGCAGCGTCCTGTGATTTTAGCTCTCAAGTAGCCGGAGGCTCTCCAGACCAAGGGCTGCTGTGCTGCGGGAAGGAGGCTCAAGTGTGTCCATTCCCGCAAACGGAAGAGCCTTGGCCCTGGGTGTCCTGCAGGGAGCCCTGCCCGAGCCGGGGCAGGGGTCAGGGCAGCGTCACACAGACCACCACCCAGGTCACAGCAGAGGCATGGCTGTCCACGCCACAGCCAGCCCTGGGCAGCTCACTCAGCCCCCAGCTCTGGAAGAAGCCTCTGGGAGCACAGCTGACTCCTGTGGGCAGTGGAGCACGCAGGGGTCAGAGTGAAGGGTCACATGACGCTTCACGGACAAAAACACTTGGACATTCTGATCACTGAAGTCGTTTGGGCTCAAGAAACTACTTTTTTAGTGTGGCTCTTTCTGGACCAGACTGTAAAGAAGTGTTAGATGAAATTACATATAAGCGCAATTTTTTTTCTTTCAAAGATGCTAGAATATTGGCAATTTCTTGTTTCAAATGCATGGATTATACGCGTTTCATTAACACACTTTCCAGTGATCTGCACATGTGTGCTCAGCTGTGTCGGACTCCTTACGGCCCCACAGACTAAAGCCCACCAGGCTCCTGTGTCCACGGGGTTCTCCAGGCAAGAATACTGGAGTGGGCTGCCATTCCCTTCTCCAGGGGGCCTTCCCCACCCAGGCCCAGGGACCGAACCTGTGTCTCCTGCATTGGCAGGTGGGTTCTTTACCACGGTGCTACCTGGGAAGCCCCTCAAGCGATCTGCTCCGCCTTAAATCCACACCATCTTATCATACCCGGTTCCCGTCATGGAAGAATCCTCTCTTTCCTCAAAACTGATTTTGCTGTGTATGTTCTTCCCACCAGTTTAAGAAGGCTATTTGGTATTTCAGAAATCTTGTACATTAAATTTCAAATCAAAATCTCTTCTAATTCGCTCTGTGTTCACAGCATCGTTTGTCCCAGTCGGATCCTGTCTTAGTCCTGTTCTGTACAACGACTTGGGTGATACTGTTCCTTTCAAGATCTCCATCAGAAAAATATTTTAAAACACACCACACAATTCCTACAATCAGAAGGATATTCTTTCAGGTTTCTGTAACTCCTTTAAGAAGTTTATAATATTCGACCAGGAGTTAAGAGGGAACTAAGATTAGAATTTACTTTCTTTGCTTCCTACCAGCACATTGCCCGGGTGAATTTTACGCTAATGAGCTGAAGGTAATAAGCAGAAGCAGAAAGGAGGAAAACCTTCCCACCGGTGCAGTGAATTCACACGCTGCATGAGGCACCAACAGCACCTGAAGGGGCCCGAGACTTACAGATGCATTCGAGATGAATTGAGTTTTCAAGATTTCTCTCAAGAGAAATTAACTTAACTTGCAGAGTAGTCACAAATGGTGCTTTAATGGGCAGACGGGGAAGGTGAATGTGCAGGGTGATGGAAGGAGGAGATGAGACAGCACCGTGGATGGGCCCAGAGCCAGGTGACACGGGCTGACCGCAGCCCCGGCGAGGCCGGCAGGATGCAGAGCAGCTCGGGGCCCCGGCCACAGAGCACACTGGCCCACATGTGCCCTCTGGGAGCCCACAAACTGGATCTGCCCGTTTGTTTGCCTTCTTGACACACTCGGAACGTTACCAAGACTTTGTGTCCTCATCTGTGTGCTGGCGATGGGAAGAGCATCAAAATTGGAGGGTGGTTAGGAGACTAGAGGAGGGAAACCCTGTCAGGCGGTCAGCATGTCAGGATGGGAGGGAAGCGGGTGACACGGAGGGTCACCTGCGAGGTGTGAGCCCCACTGAGAGTCTCACAGGCGAATCGCTAAAGCCTGGAGGAGAATCCTGGGAGTTTCCATCTGTCTGGGACTTCATTCATTCACTTATGGGACAAGAAAGAAAATTAGGTTACTGGAAAAGGACATATTTCAGTCCATTAAGAGAGGCCGGGGAAAAAATTAGGCGTAACTTGGATTCAGGCAGATCATCATACACACAGCCTGCCCCAAGCTGCACAGGGGCCAAGAAGAAATGTTTTCCTTTTATGAGAAGTAAAGAGTACAGTTTTTTCCATCTGCTCAATGGAGACGAATTCACACGGTGGCATAGAGGCCCACACCAGCTCTCGAGAAAACCAGATCCATCTGTTAATTCAGATAAGTCATTCTACTTACACTGTTGGAGGCGTATGGACGCACACACAATTTAAAAGGTGCACGTATAATCATTCCAGCAAAGAGTGTGGACAATTTACTGTCAGTGAGAACAATGGGCCAATTTAGAATCATACTCACTCAAGAAATTGCAGGTCATGCTATCCAGCAACAGAAGAGAAATGAGTTCTTTACCATTCCAATATGTGAATATCTCCAACATATATTGAATGATAATGGCATGAGAATAGACAGATCAATGGAATAGAATTGAGTCCAGAAATAAACCGTTACATTTATGGCCCACTGATCTACAGCAAGTATGTCTAGATGTAGAATGATAAGAGCTTGCCAAGTTTTCCAAGAAATATGGTAAGAAGCCAATTGCAGAAAACAGCACATAATATGATGCCTTAGCTTTAAAAAAGGTTTAGAAGAAGAAATTCTTCCAAAGGTTTACAAGGTTTAGGTTAGAAGAAATTCTGCATAAGTATCTTTGTGTATGACTGGAGATGTTTGAAACATACACAGAATGGCTGGAGGGGACAAGCGGAGGCAAAAATGTTCATTCTCATCTTTAAGCTTCTGGTCTTTGCTCTCCAATGACTATGATAATTTTTGACACTTTAATATTTAAATGGGCTTCCCTGGTGGCTCAAATGGTAAAGAATCTGCCTGCCAATGCAGGAGATGTGGGTTCGACCCCTGGGTCAGGAAGATCCCCTCGAGAAGGGAATGGCAACCTACTCCAGTACCCTTGCCTAGAGAAATCCATGGACAGAGGAGCCTGGAGGACTATATAGTCCAGGGGGGTCACAAAGAGTCGGACACAACTGAATGACTAACACACTGTAATATTTAAATAGAGAAGAAAAACTCCTTTTTAAGTATTTAAAAACTCAGTCTGATTTTCTACTGTCTTAATAATGCTAATTTTCCAGTTAGTTTGAAGGGAAAACTTGAAAATAGCTTGAAGGCAGATCATTTTTCACGATTTTATTATTGGAGTGTAATTGCTTTACGAAGTTGTGTTAGCTTCTGCTGGACAACAGCATGAATCGGCCGTAAGTACACAAGCATCTGTTCCCTCCTGAGCCTCCCTCCCTCCCTCCCCCGGTCCCGCGCTCTAGGTCTGCACAGAGCGCCGAGCTGAGCTCCGTGTGTCATGCAGCAGCTTCCCAGCAGCTGTCTGCTCCACACAGGGCCATGCGTCTGCGTCACCGCTCCCCTCCTCGCTCGCCCTGCCCTGCCCGTGTCCACTCATCTGTGATCCACAGCTGAAGGCAGGTCGCTGAATCTCTGGAAGGCAGGTCAAGCGTAGGTCAAGAAAGGAGGGGACATGGGGCTTCCCCGGCGGTCCAGGGGTTAAGACTCCCCCTACAATGGCCCCCCACTCCAGTGCTCTCACCTGGAAAATCCATGGACAGAGGGGCCTGGTGGGCTGCAGTCCATGGGGTCGCTAAGCGTCGGACACGACTGAGCGACTTCCCTTTCACTTTCCACTTTCATCCATTGGAGAAGGCAATGGCACCCCACTCCAGCACTCTTGCCTGGAGAATCCCATGGATGGAGGGGCCTGGTGGGCTGCCATCTGTGGGGTCGCACAGAGTTGGACACAACTGAAGCGACTTAGCAGCAGCGAAGCAGGGGGTGTGGGTTCGATCCCTGATCAGGGAGCTAAGACCCCACGTGCCCAAAACATGAAACAAGTGATATTGTAACAAATTCAATAAAGACTTCAGAAAAAAAAAAAAAAAAAGGAGGAAACAGGATTGCTGTTTTAAGCAGACGGAAGAAAACCAGAACAGCCTCCTCATCTTTGACATAAATTAAACCTGAGTTCTGGGCACCTTCCCTCCTGGTTTCTCTCCCCCATCCCACCCCCGAAATGTACCAACCTGATTAGAACAGAATCTAACAAACAAGGAAGATATCCCCCAAGCAGGGCAAAACACTCAGCCAGAGGATTAATGAGCTGGGGCCAAGCAAACACCCGGAAGCAAAGAAATAGAGTCCCCGAGGGAGAAGACACAGCCCAACCCAACGTGTTTTGAGACCGAGCAGAGGAGATGCAGCTTTTGCCAGATTTCTATACGGACTCAACGGGCTCGACACGGGGACTGTTTATTCTCGTTTGATTTATTCGATGTGTGAAAGATGCAACATAGCCGGCTCAAAATTTAAATAAAACGTGAGTTTCTTGATAAATTACGCTGTATGCTCAGTCACTCACTGTCCGACTCTGAGACCCCATGGGCTGTAGCCCATCAGGCTCCTCTGTCCATGGAACTTTTTAGGTAAGGATAGTTGAACAGGTTGCCATTTCCTCCTCGAGGGGCTCTTCCCAACCCAAGGATTAAACCTGTATCTCTTGCATCTCCTGCATTGCAGGCGGATTCTCTCCTGCTGGACCACCAACATACAGCATCCTACTCAACTAAATAATTCAGATGGATTAACTATGTCTTCTTGTCACCACTTGATGGCAACATAGTTAACCTATGGGGCAGTTAGGGACACAGCAACGTCCAAATTGGCTGTTTGTTACCAAGGCGGCTTCCTGGCTCAAGACACGGTTCAACAGAAATTCACAGGGACAGGAAAATTATTTCAGACCCTCCAAAATGATTGCATACATTGACCTCTGCTTTCTAAAAGATCAAGCAACACTCTTTGGTATTTCTTCCTCAGGAAGCCAGGAAGAAAAAGACTGCTGGCTGCATCCAGAAAAACTCTCATTTGTCTAGCTGCCGTAACTGAATTTTTATTCACAAGCCATATGTAGAAAATCACAACAGAATGTGCTTAAATTAAGTTAAATTTGATATCTTTGAAATGTCATTTGCAAAATTCGTTTGCAATACACAGCATTCTCCTGGCCTGATGGTGAGTGGATCTGGGGTGACGTGTATCGAAGTAATTTCCTATTGGAAAAGTTCAGGTTACCTTTCCTTGAGATTCTCCTGGTGGCCATGCCACCCAGGGTATCGATCTCTTCCTTAGCTTTAATACAGAATCTTGAAGGAAGAACAGAGCCTCGAAGATGCAGATGTGGCCAAGAAGAGTGACCTCTCTGAGCAGGAGGGACAGTCCACCCTCAGAGGAGTCCTCTAGCCCGAGGATAAAGCCTTTTATGTTCAACTATCATATTAGAGTTTTTCAGAGAAACAACCAATAGGTGTGTGTGTGTGTTTATGAAGTGACCTATTTTAAGGCATCACCTCACACTGATATGTGAGCTGGAGGCCCAGGACAGCAGGTGGCAGAGTCTGTTGCCTGGAATTGGAGATTCAAGGGCAGGAGGAGACCAGCACCCCAGCTCAGCCAGGTGGGCCGAGCAGGTTCCCCCTCCTCTGACCTTTTGCCCAAGGTAGGCTTTCAGTGACCCGGTGAGGCCCACCTATGCCGGCGAAGGCCACCTGCTGTGCCCAGTCCACTATTTCAGATGCTAAGCTCTCCAGATACACCGTCTCTCTCACACACACTCACAGAGATAATGCTTAACCAGATGTCTGGGCATCCATGCCTTGGCTCAGCCACCTTGACATTTAAAATTAATCATCACAGCCATTTTCTACTCCTTAGATTGTGAGACAGGGTACAAGTAAGGAAAATGAACAGCAGTGCTCAGAACCCCCCACATGTGTGCTGGAGACTGAAATGGATGGAGTTTGTGAGTGCTTCTTAGCTGTGCCCTGCAATCACCCCCGCAGGCCAGCAATAGAGCCCCACTGCCCACTAACGCCATGGTCAAGGACAGAGGAGGGCCACCCTAGGCTCAGGACGTCTCTTTTGTTCTAATGTCAACAGTTACGGGACCAGATACCAAGGACCGCAGGCCTGAGTCCAAAAATGCTGACGTGGAGATGAAAGCCCCCAGTGAGTGAGAGCGCACGCACTTCCTTTTGCTCAGTGTGAAGGCATTCAGGTTCCAGGGAGAATGTCTCCTTACCACTGCAGAGGGAGACCCCCAGCTGGAGCACAGGTTGCAAGCTTGTCAGGACACATTTGGGGCCCATCAGGTGGGTAAAAGGTCCGTCTAGTCAAAGCTATGGTCAAAACCAGCAGCCACGTACGAATGTAAGAGGTGGACCATAAAGAAGGCTGAACACCAAAAAATGGATGCTTTCAAACTGTGGTGCTGGAGAAGACTCTTGAGAGTCCCTTGGACAGTAAGGAGATCAAACCAGTCCATCCTAAAGGAAATCACCTCTGAATATTCACTGGAAAGACTGATGCTGAAGCTGACGCTCCAATACTTTGGCCACCTGAGCTGCTCACTGGAAAAGTCCCTGATGCTGGGAAAAACTGAAGGCAGGAGAAGGGGATGACAGAGAATGAGATGGTTGGATGGCATCACCAGCTTGATGGACATGAGGCTGAGCAGGCTCCGGGAGATGATGAAGGACAGGGAGGCCTGGAGTGCTGCAGTCCCTGGGGTCGAGACTAAACAACAACAAAGAGGGTAAACATCACCGTGCCCCCAGACCAGGGTATCCTGACACAGCAGTGGTGGGGGCTCTGGGGCTTCCTCCCAGAGCTTGCGAAAATCCCCACACCTGGGCTCCACGCCCCCGCATCGCCTCGTCTTCCCTCCGTAAAGAAGGACCACATGTCCCCCAAGGCAGGATGCTCATAACGCCCCCCACGAGGAGTAGGGATGGGGGAGCAGTCCCAGGCCTGCTTTTAAGAAGCGAGAGCAAAGTTCGCAGCTGCGGCTCACTCGTCCCCAGGATGTCACCTTCCTGTGGACCAGCCCTGCCCCAGGCCTGGCATTTCGCACCTTGCAGGCACAAGTAAAACACGCATTAGCTAGCCAGGAAACCCTTCCTTCCAGATATAATAAACTCTGACACTGTGATTCTGTGACTCAGACAAATGGCATCAAGAAACAATGTTTCCATTGTACAGCAGAGGGAACCGTGACGATACTTTCTAATGACAATAAACGGAGCACAACTTTTGAAAACTGCGAATCACTAGGTTGTACACGTGAAGTTTATGTAATATCGTAAATCAGCTATGTGCGTGTGTGCGCACTAAGTCATTTCAGTCACGCCTGACTCTTTGCAACCCCATGGACTGTAGCCCGCCAGGCTCCTCTGACCATGGGGATTCTGCAGGCAAGGGTACTGGAGTGGGTTGCCATGCCTTCCACCAGGAGATCAGCTCTATCTTAATTTAAAATAACAGAAACAATATTTACCACCTTAAGAACTTCACTACATGATTTCCACTTGAGAAAGAAAACAAAAATTAAGTTTAACTAATTAAAAGCAGAGATTTCCATTTTGAAATTATAAGCACTTCTTTTGGAAGCACAAGCCTGAGTACTTAGCTGGCTGAAAGGCGCTCTGGGTTCAAGGGATCATGTTTTGTGATAATTCCTGTGTTGTCCTTTCATATGTTTGATTCTTTGATTTCATCAGGAGAAACATAATATACCCTTCCAGGTTAAGTTTGGCAGAATAACGCCTTTCTGACTTTTCAGAAATTTTTCCTATAAAATATATAAAAACCAGAAAATAAACTCGATCTCCACTTTTAACAAAACTAGGAATATCCGCACGTGCAAATCTCAAAATATGAAGATAGACAATGGGTGCAGAAATGGTAACCGAGAAAAGAAGACTTGGGTGTCTGCAGAGAGGCACCCTTAGAAGACTCAGAATTCTGAGTGTGGTTGGTGGTTGGGTAAGACACAGGGTGGAGAGAGGTCCCCACCCACCCTTAACACACTCATGTAATAACTTCTCTTGTTTTGCAAAACATAAGAAATAGATTTTTCAGAAGATTTAAGCAGAGAAAAACCTTAACCAGGCCAGAAATGGCATCAGCTATAGAGGAACACACAAAATAGATCCCCATTAGCGAGACTCCGAATGTCTTGATCTTAAGAGACACCTGGTTGTGGTTGATTCGCTCAGTGTGTCCAACTCTCGCGACCCCGCGGACTGCAGCCCGCCAGGCTCTTCTGTCCGTGAGACTCTCCAGGCAAGACACTGGAGTGGGTTGCCATGCCCTCCTCCAGGGGACCTTCCCAGCCCAGGAATCAAATCTGCATCAGATCTGCAGGCAGATTCTTTACCAACTGAGCTACCAGGGAAACCCTGGTTGGGAAGAACTGATGATTAATTTTTCTTTTCAAAACCGCTGGGAAGATATACAGACCAGTGGTTCTCACAGGCGAGAACCAGTGGAGAACTGGCGAGCCCAGTGGAATCAGTTTCGTCCTCCACGGGACACTGCGGAGGAAAGATTGCTAACAACATCTCATGTCTGGAGTCAGGGTGACACGAAACATCCCAGAGGGCACAGACTCCGCTTGCAGCCCCACAAAGGACTAGCTAGCCCAGATATCAATAACGTCGCAGTTAAGAAGACCTGGTTTAAACCTACAATCTTCGAGCCAAGTCTATAATATACGGGCTAAAAAAAAAGCATGATATGGAAAAGGAACAAAGGGGAAAGAGAAGCATTGCTCCCCTATTCCCATGGACACTATGTATTTTTGTCAGTTTCTGAATCATATTAGAGGCAAAGGCTAAGATGCCATGACTAATTCTCCATGATCTGCTTCCTTTTCTGGGTGAGTAATACCTAAAGCCCTGAACAGCCTAGTGAGCTGAACACACAGTTGGACGTGCCAACACAGACTCGGTGCTTTAAAATATCCCCCTTGGTGGAACAGGCAGAGAAGGGGAGAAGGCTGGAGAATCCATGGCACTGAGATGTGCTCCTAACTGGGGAACGTCAGCCTGACTGATGATCCCTGGAGGCACCCTCACACCACGACCACGTGTTTCCACCATCTGCTGGGGTCCCCACACCCCAGCCCATCCACAAAAAACCCACACCTTAGTCAGTAATCAAGGGTGGGAGGAGCTCCCAAGTACTGTGGGGCCTGCAGAATCCCTTCAAGTACAGCTCTTGAACTCTTTGGCTCATTTCTTTAAAAGTTCAGTGCCGACAGTGTCGACATTGTGGCTCAAGCAAAATAAAATACATCCTATAATGAGAAATTCAAATTTCAGGAACTAAAAGTTATAAAATAAACATTTTCAAATGAAAACAATGACTGGAAACTTGGTTCAGGAATGAAAGAAAAAACTGGGGGGAATTAATCTTTTGAATTAATTCAACTGCTAAAAGTTATAGAGTAATATCTCAGTTAAGCCATCTTTCTGCTTGTGAATCATGTGTACATAATCATGGATGCATAACCCCACTCCAGAATTTTATTTTATATTTTTATAATTTGGTTGGGGGAATCAGAGACCTGGTTTATTCCAAGCTTCCCCCATGACTCTCTGTTTTTCTGAAAGAAAGTTACACAATTAATGTTTCTAATGTAAACCTGTGAGTAACTACTAAGGTAATAAGAATGGGGGTTCTTTGTAAAGTGCTATATAAAGGTGGTTTATATCTGCTTTACTAATAATCACCCAAAACTGGAAGCAACCAAGATGCCCTTCAGTAGTTGAATGAATACACAAACAGGGTCCATCCAGAGAATGGAATGTTGTCCAGGGATAAAAATAATGAGCTATCCAGCCAGGACGGCACCCGGAGGAGACTAAGCTGCACCTCACTCAGTGGGAGGAGCCTGTCTGAGAAGCCTACGTTTGACATGATTTCAGCTACGGGATATTCCAGGAAAGGCAAGATGTGGACACAGTGAAGAGGCCAGTGGCTCCCAAGCTTGAAGGAGGGCAGCTGGAGGGAAGAACAGACGAGAACTGAGGACTTTCAGGGCCGTGGGCTTCTGTAGCCAGCACCAGCTCGTTAGCAACAGTTGTCCAAATCGTAACTCCACGCTTATGGAGTTCCCCAAATTAATCACAGGCACCAAAGCACATATCCAGGGGGCACAGAGAATACCACGTAGGTCACGCACACACACAACCCTACAAAGGTATGTCATATTTAAAGCAGATAATGTTGGGGGAAATGTCAGAGCAAACACTGTCTTACTCATACAAGAAAAAATACAAAGATTATGGCAGAATTCTTGTCACAAACTGTGCAAGAAGAGAGTGAAATAAGATATTTTAAATCTTTAAGGAAAAAAACCCATAGAATCCTATATCCAGAAAAAGCATCCTCCCAAAATGAAGGAGAAAAAAGGACTTTCTGGGACAAATTAAAAAAAAGAAAAATGGAGGGAACTTGTTTTCAGCAGAACTGTCCTGCAAGAAATGTTAAAAGAAGTTCTGCAGGTAGAGGAAGCTGATATGGATCAGAAATACACAAACACACACACACATCCAAAAAAAAAAAAAAAAGTGGAGCTTCAGAGAAAGATAAAATGAAGAAAAAATCTTTTATTTCCCCTATTCTTAGTTGGTTTAAAAGCTAAATGCTGATTTAAAATAATAAAAGCAACATTGTGTTGGGTGATTATCATATATAGATAGGTGAAATAAACAACGGCAATGTCACAGGGATGGGAAGGAAGAGTTGAGAATATTCCGACATGAAGAGTGTGCATGACATTTGTTATTAGAAGGTAGACTTAGAGCAGTTAAAATTACCGCAAGCTTTAAGATAGTAACTGGAAAAGAAAAATTCTTAAAGGCATGTGCTTGACATGCATCCTTCAGTATCCTTGCCTTGAGAACCCCATGAACAGTGTGAAAAGGAAAAAAGATATGACACTGAAAGATGAACTCCCCAGGTCAGTAGACAGAACCAAAGGGAAAACAACACCTAGTTACGTATGTGACTGGTGATGGAAGCAAGGTCCGATGCTGTAAAGAGCAATATTGCATAGGAATCTGAAATGTTAGGTCCATGAATCAAGGCAAATTGGAAGTGGTCAAACAGGAGGTGGCAAGAGTGAACATCGACATTTTAGGAATCAGTGAACTAAGATGGACTGGAATGGGTGAATTTAGCTCAGATGACCATTATATCTACTACTGCAGGCAAGAATCCCTTAGAAGAAATGGAGTAGCCCACATAGTCAACAAAAGAGTCGGAAGTGCAGTACTTGAATGCAATCTCAAAAATGACAGAATGATCTCAGTTTGTTTCCAAGGTAAACTATTCAATATCACAGTAATCCAAGTCTATGCCCCAACTACTAATGCTGAAGAAGCTGAAGTTGAACAGTTCTATGAAGACCTAAAAGAAATCTTCTAGAACTAACACCCAAAAAAGATGTCCTTTTCATGATAGGGGACTGGAATGCAAAAGTAGGAAGTCAAGAGATACCTGGAGTAACAGGCAAGTTTGGCCTTGGAGTACAAAATGAAACAGGGGGCAAAGGCTAACAGAATTTTGCCAAGAGACCACACTGGTCAGAACAAACACCTTCTTCCAACAACACAAGTGAAGACTCTACACATGGACATCACCAGATGATCAATACCAAAATCAGATTGATACCAAAATCAGATTGATTATATTCTTTGCAGTCAAAGGTGGAGAAGCTCTATACAGTCTGCAAATCAAGACTGGAAGCTGACTATGGCTCAGACACTCCTTATTGCTCATGAACTCCTTATTGCCAAATTCAGACTGAAATTGAAGAAAGTAGGGAAAACCACTAGATCATTCAGGTATGGCCTAAATCATATCCCTTATGATTATACAGTGGAAGTGACAAGCAGATTCAAAGGATTAGATCTGATAGAGTGCCTGATGAACTATGGACGGAGGTTTGTGACATTGTACAGGAGGTAGGGATCAAGACCATCCTCAAGAAAAAGAAACGCAAAAAGGCAAGATGGTTGTCTGAGGAGGCTTTACAAATAGCTGTGAAAAGAAAAGAAGTGAAAGACAAGGAGAAAATGAAAGATATACCCATTTGAATGCAGAGTTCCAAAGAACAGCAAGGAGAGATAAGACAGCCTTCCTCGGTGATCAATGCAAAAAAATACAGGAAAACAATAGAATGGGAAAAAGTAGAGATCTCTTCAAGAAAATTAGAGATACCAAGGGAATATTTCATGCAAAGATGGGCACAATAAAGGACAGAAATCTTATGGACCTAACAGAAGCAGATGTTAAGAAGAGGTAGCAAGAATACCCAGAAGAACTATACAAAAGAGATCTTCATGACCCAGATAACCACGATGGTGTGATCACTCATCTAGAGCCAGACATCCTGGAATGTGAAGTCAAGTGGGCCTTAGGAAGCATCACCACGAACAAAGCTAGTAGTAGTGATGGAATTCCAGTTGAGCTATTTCAAATCCTAAAAATGATGCTGTGAAAGTGCTGCACTAAATATGCCAACAAATTTGGAAAACTCAGCAGTAGCCACAGGACTGGAAAAGGTCAGTTTTCATTTCAATCCCAAAGAAAGGCAATGCCAAAGAATGCTAAAACTACTGCACAATTGCACTCATCTCACATGCTAGTAAAGTAATGCTCAAAATTCCCCAAGCCAGGCTTCAATAGTAAGTGAACCATGACCCTCCAGATGTTCAAGTTGGATTTAGAAAAGGAAGAGGAACCAGAGATCAAATTGCCATCATCCGCTGGGCCATCGAAAAAGCAAGAGAGTTCCAGAAAAACGTCTACTTCTGCTTTATTGACTATGCCAAAGCCTTTGACTGTGTGGATCACAACAAACTGTGGGAAATTCTTCAAATGATGGGAATACCAGACCACCTTACCTGCCTCCTGAGAAATCTGTATGCAGGTCAAGAAGAAACAGTTAGAACTGGGCATGGAACAACAGACTGGTTCCAAATCCAAATATGCTTCAAGGCTGTATATTGTCACCTTGCTTATTTAACTTATAGGCAGAGTACATCATGCAAAATGCCAGGCTGAATGAAGCACAAGCTGAAATCAAATTTGCTGGGAAAAATATCAATAACCTCAGATATGCAGATGACACCACCCTTATGGCAGAAAGCTAAGAGGAACTTAAAAGCCTCTTGATGGAAGTAAAAGAGAAGAGTGAAAAAGTTGGCTTAAAGCTCAACATTCAGTAAATGAAGATCATGGCATCTGGTCCCATCACTTCATGGCAAATAGATGGGAAACAGTGGAAACAGTGTCAGACTTTCTTTTTTGGGGCTCCAAAATCACTGCAGATGGTGACTGCAGCCATGAAATTAAAAGATGCTTATTCCTTGGAAGAAAAATGATGAGCAACCTAGATAGTATATTCAAAAGCAGAGACATTACTTGGCCGACAAAGGTCTATCTAGTCAAAGCTATGGGTTTTCTAGTAGTCATGCATGTATGGATGTGAGAGTTGGACTATAAAGAAAGCTGAGCACTGAAGAAGTGATGCTTTTGAACTGCAGTGTTGGAGAAGACTCTTGAGAGTCCCTTGGACAGCAAGGAGATCCCACCAGTCCATCCTAAAGAAAATCAGTCCTGAATATTCATTGAAAGGGTTGATGTTGAAGCTGAAACTCCAATACTTTGGCCACCTGATGTGAAGAGCTGACTCACTGGAAAAGACCCTGATGCTGGGAAAGATTGAAGGCGGGAGGATAAAGGGATGACAGAGGATGAGAAGGTTGGATGGCATCACCGACTCAATGGACATGAGTTTGAGTAAACTCTAGGAGCTGATGATGGACAGGGAGGTTTTGCATGCTGCCGTCCATGTGGTCACTAAGAGTTGGAATTGAGTGAGCAACTGAACTGAACTGAAAACAAGGGAGAGTAGAAAAAGAGACAGGGAAAGAAGAAAAATGCAATGAATAAAAGCAGTTACAAACCTGGTGGATAGTAAACCAACTATATAAATAATCGCATTAAATTATACCAATTAAATCAGATTGTAAGGGTTGGTTAAAAAAATCCAGTTCTAACGATGTGTTGTTTATCAAAGTAAAAGAATTATGTTGTAAAGACATTCATAGCTTTCTAAGGAACTAAAAAGTGTATTAAAAGTTCATCCAGAAGGGGTTTGGTAAGCAAGTAGTTAATTTATTAAATATTTATCCCTTGCCTACTATGCATCACTCTCTGTAAGGGGTGCAAAGGCAATGAGGTCAGGACTCCATTCTCTAGGAGATGAATGTGTAAATGCATGCACGTAATAAGGCTTGGTGGGTTTTCTGGCAGGCGGTACAGAATACAAGTGTCAGAAAGAATCCAGAGATGACACAGGATACTTGGTGGGCCGGGGAGCTGTGATCTTGCAGGTACCAGGTCACCTTCTGCAATCACAAAATCAAAGACACCCACAAGAGAGCTTGGAGCTCTGTCCCCTGCAGCCTCTCACCCGGCTCCTCTCTGCCCTTGGTGGGCGCTCTCAAATCCCCGTAGCATCTTCCTGCTCTTCTCCTCTTGTGTGCTGGGCTGTGTAACAGGCTCACATAGACACCTTCCCAGTACATTATACTGCAGCCCCCTCCTGACCCCCTTAACCATGGTTTCCCTTTCCTCTGTTTCAGTTACCCTTGACCAACCAAGATCTGAAAGTATCAAATAGAAAATTCCAGAAATAAACAACTCATAAGCTTTAAATTGCCAGCCATCCTGAGGAGTGTGACGAAATCTCCAGCTGTCCCCCTCTGTCCTACCCAGGACATGAATCATCTCTTTGTGCAGCTAATCCAGACTGTGGACACGCTTTAGGGCGGGGGAAAATGTGTATACAGGGTCTGGTAACATCCATGGTTTCAGGCACCCACTGGGGCCTTGGAACGTATCACCTGCGGATGTGGGGGGATACTGTCATGATCTGACCTGGTCACCCTGCCTCCAGTCCTACCCAGCCTATACATAGCAGCCAAAAAGATGTTCCTAGACCCCCCAGTGTATTTCACGGCATAAAACCCTCCACCAGTTCCTAGTGCCTCTGATGGGCATGTCCAATCCCTTAGTGGCTATAATCCCTGTCCATCCTGACATGATCACAATTTTGTATGTGTTGACAGACCCTTTGCTAGTGCTTCTCCCCCCACACCCCCACCTAGAAGGATGCCAGGCTTGCACGCACCCTCACGGTCACCTTTCGTCCTCAGCACTTGCCCAGGTTGCCACCCCGAGGTCATCAGTAAGTACCTGTTGAAGGAGTGAGTGCATGGCCTCCTCAGGATGTATCTGTTGCCAGGCCCTGGATGTCTGCAGACCCGCTGTGCACCAGGGAGCCCCAGGAGCTTACATTTCCCTGCATCTACATCCTCACCCCCGGGAGCCCTTGGCTGAGCTGCTGTTGCCCCGAGATGCCCCTGCCTGACCCTTGAGCAGACCCCACCACACCTCCTGGCTCTGCTTGAAATGCAGCTCCTTCTGGGAGCCTTTCCCCACTCACCCTAGAATACAAAATAGCTAAGACTTGGATTTTTCCTTTTCAAATGTTGGCTCAATCCTTTATTTTGAAGGCATTTTGAGTTCCTTTTGTTTCTCAATAACAGAAGGAACTGAACTCTTTAGATTCTCTTGCTTATTGCAGGCTTCATCTGCTATTTCAAACAGAGATTGACACAGAATTAGTAAATCCGTTCTTCCTGATTCTGTGCCCTTAGAGCCAAGAACTCAAGTAGATTTTTCTTTTATTTCATCTACTTTCCAAATTTAAGGGTCACTTTGGAAATGAAGATCCAGAATACGTGCTTGATCTTTAACCCAAGAAGACCGGAAGTGGCCGAGATGCAGGACCCGGCATTCAGCTCATTTCTGGAGTCTGAAGTGGCAGAGCCAGACTGTCCCTCCTGCCTTCTCTGCTCTTCTCTGGTCCCACGCGCATATTAAACTTTCATAAGTGAATTGAAATGAGTGCCTCGTGGTAAAGGGTGAGATCTGGGTTCATGAGTTTCCCCAGTAGCCCTGCCAAAATGAAGCAAAGCTGATTAGCAGCCCACAGTGAGTCTGTTCCCAGGCTCCCGGGGAAAGGAGGATTAAGAGATCAGGCGAAGGCACGATGAAATAAACATGCTTTCACCATCAGGGACGGAATTTTGTGTTGTCCTGCTATCCTTCGCCTGGAGAGGCGTGAAGAGTCTCAATGCAACGAACAAAAGTGATTCGCTCTGGCCAGAAAGAGGGAAAGCTGGCGATGGAGAGGCCAGCAAAACATCTAGGTTCTGACTTCAGAAAACTCTTCTGGTAGTGATCACCCTCATCTGCTATAAAGGAAATGTGCAGCTAAAGCATGAAACACGAATTTGCAAAGCAAGAAGCCAGCAGAGTAAAAGAAACCACTCACTCAAAACCTGTTACCTGGGTAACAAAATTACTTTAGGGGTGGAGCTAGGAGAATGCCCCCAGGAAATGGTTTCATTTCATTTTCTACAATCCTAGACTCAGGTCCAGTGGTCAGGAAGGAAGGCTGGGAAGGACCTCCCAGAAAGCCCAGCCAACGCAAGAGGCACGTGTACCAACATCCAGCCAGGGGTCACCTCAGCCCTGCAGGGTGGAGCAGTCTCCGTCGTGGGAATACGACCTTGGAACGCACAGATGAAATCCCCTACCACAGGGAGACCGCGTCGGCTCTCCCCTTCTGCCTTCACTGGAGCCCTGAGGCCTCACCACCCCATTTCAGATAGGCATGAGATCTGCGGAGTCGGGCAAATGTCTTAACTGAATCAATGCAACACAATCAAATCTCAGTCAAAACAGACGAGGCACATTATTTATCAGGAAACTGTTGTCCTTCTCTGGATTGTCATTAGGCTGAGGGGTTACCATCTACAGAGAGCCTGCATTTATCCAGAAGGATTTGAAAAGGAAAAAGAAAGCCACAGTTTCTAAGACCTCTTCAATAATTTATTATTAGTAAGAAATCAAATAGAGAAATATAATCCTAAAAGAACCATCATATTTTATGTTCCAAAAAGAAAATTTTATGAGTCCAGACAAGATTGGAGACAGGGAACATTGGGAAGTAATTTCACATAATTAAATATTAGTGTCAACTGACTGAGCAATACAGCCAGCAAGTGTTCCCCTTGAACTGATTAATCAGCTAATCAATCAGCAGGCGCGTGATCAACTTGGAACGGCAGATTGGTCCCATACGTGGCCCAGAGGGTCTAGTGAGAACCTGGGTTGATTTCCTCCTCTTCCAGAGGAGGATTCTGACACAGAGCAACTGGGTCACCCGCCCATGGCCCCAAGAATCCTGGCTGCCGAAAGCTGTCGACATGAGGTCACCACCTGCGGCAGGAAGCTGGGTCTACTTTTTAAAGAAAACATTCATTTAATGTGATTATTAAATGAATATTCATTAAATGAGATTTTAGCTTGTGAAAGTCTGTTCATTTAGAAGAAGCATTTGACACCAGAGACTATTGTAAGAAACATCTTTAAGAGGAGTTGCAGTAATATTTATATTTATATAAATAAATGAAGTAAAGTCATTTAGTCGTGTCTGACTCGTGTGACCCCATGGACTGTAGCCTATGAGGCTCCTCTGTCCATGGGATTTTCCAGGCATGAGTACTGGAGTGGGTTGCCATTTCCTTCTTCAGGGGATCTTCCCGACCCAGGGATCGAACCCCGGTCTCCAGCATTGCAGACAGACGCATTACCCTCTGAGCCACCAGGGAAGCCCTGTATATAATATGCTATCATATATTTGGAGAGTCTTTCAAAACTGTGTACAGGAGTCAAAAACACTGTCAAATAATAGGTTGTTGTCCTTCAGTTGTTAAGTCATGTCTGATTTTTTGTGACCCCGTGTATTGCAGCACACCAGACTTCCCTGTCCTACACCATTTCCCGGAGTTTGCACAAACTCATGTCTGTTGAGTTGGTGATGCCATCCAACCATTTCACCCTCTGTTGCCTCCTTCTCCTCTTTCCCTCATATAACAACTCAAAAATACATAGGCAAGGTTGTTACAAAACAAGCATTGATTGTCCAGAAGTTACTAGTCTCTGGCTTCAGAACAAATTCTATGGGAAGCTCCTAAACTGAAAGAAAATGGAAGGAAGCTTAATATTAAGCTAGTGCCCTGATCTTCAGCTCACGCAATAGCAGACCCTCCCCTCCCTCTCAGGGTCATTATGCTGTGATGGAGACAAACCAGGTTATTCCACTGCAGTTGGTGTCCAGCCAGAAGACATTATCTTCCTCACCGTGGGGTCTTCGAAGGTCCCATGACACGTAGAAGCAAGCTGCTTCTGGCATCAGCATTCTTAGAAGCAAGCTGCTAATGGCATCAGCATTCTTGGCAAACGTGAGGGCTATGATACAAAAACCAAGAGGGATTCCCTGGAAGTCCATACTTCCATTGCAAGGGACACTGGTTTGATTCCTGGTTGGGGAACTAAGATCCCACATGCTACGTAGCAAAAACAAAGAAAATGAGCCATGATGAGATGGAGAAACATCTGAAACTCATTTTAGTTCATTCCATAAATCCTCAAGTGGTCTTGTCCAAGATGATGGGATAGAATCTCATTAACGGAACATTATCCTCTTAACAGACCAGGACTAGATTGTATCACTGAGCATGAAGTTACAGACTGAGAAATGGGAAAATAGCCAGTGGATTTTAATAATAACTATTCATTGCTGTTTAATTACTAATAAATAATATTTTATTTATTTAGTGTTTTTTATTGTATGTCAATCATGTTTATCATTATTATTATTTTCTGGACCTGTCTATTTCAGGTTGCCCTAATAATCTGCACGTTCTCGTACAGCTTGATGATTTTTTATGATCAGTGAAGTCTGGTCACAACTGCATAATGTTTTGCTTACAGGTTCCTCAAATTCAACTTAGAATAATTCAGTGCTACATCAGACCCAATACTATAGAAGGACTTATATCTTGCAGAGAATTGAAAAAGGACCTACGGTGACCAAATTTGTGATGGAATTAAATGAACTAAGAATCATTTTGAGGTCAACTCTACTATCAAGCGGGGGCTTCCCAGGTGGCTCAGTAGTAAAGAATTCACCTGCCAAAGCAGGAGACACAGGAGACACGGATTTGATCCCTGGGTCACGAAGATCCCCTGGAGGAGAAAACGGCAACCCACTGCAGTATTCCTGCCTGGACAATTCTATGGACAGAGGAGTCCGGCGGGCTACAGTCTATGAGGTCACAAAGAGTTGGACACAACTCACTGAGCATGCGTGCACGCTAGTATGAAATAACTTGAAACAAGTTTCTGTCCCTACCCACGAGAAGGCCTTGGTCTGTTAGGCCAAGCAGCTCGGTACATAAGATATTCCCTGTGGTCTTTTTAACACTGTAGTGGATTCCATGCTGCTAGAGATGGTTGATATATGAGGTAATGATTTCCAGGTGTGCTGTCTGTCTGGGCAGGAGAAATGATGATTACCTTCTGGGATTTTGGACATGCATAGCTATTGTTTGTCTGGTTATAGGTGTAATTGTGGATGGTTAATGTATACCTGAGATTTGAATTCCTCTCTCATTTTGCCTACTGACTGTGTTCATCCGCACCAACTGCGAAGGGCCAACTAGTATCCCGTGCAGTGTAGTGAGCAAGCGAGATATCACCACACTCTGCAGAGAGAATGTGTCACAGTCTGGTACCTGCAGTGACATGTCCAGAGCATCGGGACCCTCAATTTCACACTGGTGGACATACAAGAATAAAGCGCAAGACACACCAACGTGATGCACCAAGCCTCATTAAGGATGTAGACTTTCTGATAGGAAAACATCCTCCAAGACTTATGGTGAGTAACCCACCTGTTGTGAAGTTATGGCCATGGGTGAAGCTGAAGTGGATTCCTGGGCGATCAGAAGACACGGTAGGTTGCAAACTTACCTTGTCTCACAGGCGCTGCTGTTCTTAAATCTGATAGCTGGGCGTCATTTTACGGCGTGCAGAGCTGGTGTGCTGCTTGCTTGCCCCAGTATGTCTCCCCAGATCCCAAAGCCAGGAGTTTCTTCACTTCACCATCTGTGAAGCATCTCCCTTTTGGTACATTTAGGTCCAAAGAGACAATAAAGCACTTTAGCAATTGTTGCCTATTGTGCAAGTAATTAATGACAGACAATAACTAGACTCATAGCTGGATTTCTTTTAGCAAGTTCTTAACCTGGACTTCCAGTCTTAGAACCCTACCTACGGGTGACTTGAGTGAATTTATGTCCCTTGTGAACCACCCAGACCAAGCTATCAACATTCCTGATCTTTATCACAGTAGCTTCCTATCTGGTCCATCAGCTCCCACACCAAGCTCCCTTCAGAGGAGTAGGAGTGTTTTACAGATTGTGAATTTTATCTGCAGAAACCTCCTCTGTGGCTCAGCCAGGGTGGAGCTGATAGTAGCCACAAATAACCGTCACTGCCTGATGCCTGTTCTGAAGTGGGGGAGCTGAAAGACTTGCCGGGGGTTTACCAGCTTACTCCTCTCTTGTCCTGTTGCTTTCAAGATGAAAATGAGGACTTTTGGAAAACCACACACACAGAGCACTATAATTAAGACAAAGAGATTAATAAATGATAGGCTGCATAGATTTAGGATCATTAATTCCCCTTGCTGATCTCAACTGTAAATGCAGCCCCAGAGATGTGAAGTGAGCTAACCCGCTTCAGCATCAAGAGGAGCAGCCCTGAGCTGTGGTACTTGTGCAAAGTACCCACCACCCTGGCAGTTGTCATGGTTTCATGGAAACCAGCTGTCACAGAAGAGATGGGCTACAAGAACCTAACGCGTCGCTCAGAGACAATGGACTACTCAAATATAGCTTAAATAAAAGATAATCAAACAATTATATCCAAAATCCTTAGCAAGGGGCCTCTTCAAAGTGGGCTTGAGGCTAAAACAACCTCATACTTAACAGCTGGAGCCCCTGCTCAGAGCTCCCATCTCGTGATTCTATTCTGAAGATGTGCAAACTGGGATGAAAAATGAGAGAGAAGTGCTCTTCTAATGAGACGAAAAAATTCAGAAATATATGCAACTCTCTCTCTCCCTCACCCCCACATCCATCAGCATGGATTCCTAAACGCACCCAACGTCATTCAGGAATTCCACTCCAGGGTCAACTAACTGGGAAAAGCAAATGACTGCAGAGCA
Source organism: Ovis canadensis (assembly GCF_042477335.2). Taxonomy (NCBI): domain Eukaryota; kingdom Metazoa; phylum Chordata; class Mammalia; order Artiodactyla; family Bovidae; genus Ovis; species Ovis canadensis. Next base: position 15,509,719 of record NC_091267.1, read on the forward strand.
GAAGACATCAGTTAGAAGTGGAGAGAAAGCCCTGGTGAGGACTCTGGGTGTCTGTTGCCCAGCTGAGTGGTGTGGGGTGGGTCACCAACATCCACCTCAGTGCCAGGCTGGCTGGGTAAGAAGCATGGTGGGAGGATCGGCGACACAGACCCAGGCTCTGGCTCTCCAGGTCTGAAGGGGTTGAGAAACACCCATCCTTAGCAAGCATCAAGGACATCCACCGAGGGAGCCATTGCTCTGACCTGCTCAGCTGAATACTCTCTGTCTCAAGTTTACAGTGATGCCGCAGAAAGAGCCCTGAGCTTAGACCCAGAAGTGGAGAAGGCAACGGCACCCCACTCCAGTACTCTTGCCTGGAAAATCCCAGGGACGGGGGAGCCTGGTGGGCTGCAGTCCATGGGGTCGAAGAGTCGGACACGACTGAGCGACTTCCCTTTCACTTTTCACTTTCATGCATTAAAGAAGGCAATGGCAACCCACTCCAGTGTTCTTGCCTGGAGAATCCCAGGGACGGGGGAGCCTGGTGGGCAGCCGTCTAGGGGGTCGCACAGAGTCAGACAAAACTGAAGCAACTTAGCAGCAGCAGTAGACCCAGAAGACATGGACTCAAGTCCAGACGACAAGTATTCAGATGAACGTGAGCAAAGGATTAAACTCTCTGAGTCTCAGTTTCCACATAGTAACAGACATACTATTACATACCTATCTAATGTACAAGGGAATGTCATCACTGTTACTATTATTAATATAGTACTTGCATTTTTTCCATTACTGATAAATTGCATTAATAAAGTTTCCACTATATTAATAAACTTGATATTTATTGAAAACCATGTGCATTATCTTATTTAATTCCCATCATAACCCTATAAATCCAGTACGATTATGACCAAATTATAGGTTAAAAGAGGTTAAGTGGCTGATTTTTAGTAACTGTGATAAATTTACATTAAAGCAGAATTATGTGGACTCTAAAGATAAAGGCTGACCTGTGTTCATAAGATTTTCCCTCAAAGCCATCTGCCTGCCTAGGTCTGGTTGAATGGTCAACGAGCAACTTTCTCCTCTAATTAGAACCCGAGTTCCTCTGGGAGCTGCCAGCCCAGCCAGCTGCTGCCGGACTGCAGATTTCCTTGGCATCAAGAGTCCTCCTGTTAGGGCCAAAGGGCCCTAGAGCAGAACTGCCATGGCAACAACACGTCACCACGCTTGGAAGATTCCGGCTCGAGACGTCGGACCTAATCCCGCAGCTGGCGGTTTGGTCCCCTCTGGCTCCCGAGCTTTGCACTTGGTGAAGCAGCAAATCGGGCTGCTCAGTAACTGACAAGCCCTTGTGGTTTACTGGTTACTCCCTGGCCTCAGTCACGTCTTTGTCAGTCTAGAAGATCCTTTTTCCAAGCTCCAGATCCACAGGAAGTATAGACACAGCATGCAGCATGGCCGGGGTTATTCCTTGTCAGGGGTCCTCAACTAGGAGCACTTAGCCCAGAGGACATCTTGCAACGTCCGGAGCAATCAGTGGTTGTCGAGACTGGGGTGTGTCCTCCTGACGTCAAGGTGCTAGGCACCAGATACTCCCCACCACGGACAGGCTGGCCCCACCGCAGAGCAGGGCCTGGCCCTGATGGTGAGCCAGGTGAGACGCCGGCTTCAGGGTCACCTTGCTCTCCACAACAGCCCTCCCCCTGCAGGCTCCTCCTGACATGTGACATCACCTCAGGTGCTCACCTGCTGGGTCCCAGGGGGTGTCTTTGGGGTAAACATCCTGGCCTTCGTGGATCGGAGACTTGGACCCTAAAGAAGACTGAGAGCTGAAAAATTGATAATGTTGAACTGTGGTCCTGGAGAAGACTCTGGAGAGTTTCTTGGACAGCAAGAAGATCAAACTCGTCAATCCTAAAGGAAATTAGTCCTGAGATTTTGGCCACCTGATGTAAAGAACTGACTCTTTGGAAAAGACCCTGATGCTGGGAAAGATCGAGGGCAGGAGGAGAAGGGGATGACAGAGGATGAGATGGTTGGATGGCATCACTGACTCAACGGACATGAGTTTGAGTAAACTCCGGGAGCTGGTGATGGGCAGGGAAGCCTGCCGTGCTGCAGCCCATGAGGTCACCAAGAGTCAGACACAACTGAGCAACTGAACAACAAATGTAATTGTTAGTCCACTCTGATCCTGCATCTAGAACAGCACCGTCCAGAACAGGCACTTGATAAACGTAAGATGTTTTAACAAATACATTGTTTTATGTGTCCCTCTTATGCCAATAATATTGTGAAGTAATTGATCCGATTGGTAAGTTAACATGTCCAGTCCAGGTATAAGTCAGAAGTCCTAAGATTAAAATGTCAATATTCCTACCCCAAAGGCAGGAGTTTGAACCCTTATGTAAGGCATCATCTTTTTAATTAAAAAAAGAATCCTAAAGGAGTATCATTAAAATGATAACGGATCTTAAAAAATGAGACTGAGTGAACTCTGCCAAGGATTTCATCAGCTGAGTACCAAAAGACTCTTAGGATTTCCTCTGCCTCCCACTTGGCCGATTTTGCAGGGACTGTTCATAAATTCACCCATAAGCCACAGTCGTCCCCAAACGGTGCTGAAATTAGTATTTAAGCATAAGACAGACCCTGCTGCCCTCAGGGAACGCACAGTCACATTGGAGAAACTAAGATAAACATTAGAAGCTTGTCGCTAAGGACAGTGTTTTCGTTTTGTTTCCTGCGGATGAAAAATATGGACACTACTTTTAAACACTGCATGGGTAGGCTTCCACTAAGCAGAAATAGTGAACGCAACTATGTATTTGAGAAAATTCTTCTTTATAAATGTATTGCCTGCTAAGGTTCAAGAAAATATATCCCAGCCTGTATTATCGTGCACAAAATGAGAAATCGCAAATGGGTATTCATGCATAAATGCCAATTTGTGTCTCTGCTTCTGCATGTAATGATGTTAAGAGAAAATTGTGTGGAAGCAATTAAGTCAGCATATTTTCAAAATATTTCTTCCAGACATTTATAAGGAGAATCTACATCTGTCTGAGAAAAGTCATTATACAGTGCTAGCAATGAGCTCACTGATAAATGAAGTTCTTGGAAAAGTATTAAATTGTGTTAGTTTGCTTTAGACATGCAAACATTTTGTACAAATCCCAAAACATGGAAAGTTTTGATGCTCAAGCACTGGCACAGAATACCACTGAAATAAGATATATTCATATTCTCTAAGTCAGGATACAGCACAAAACAGATGACTCCTTATTTTGAAAAATACTCTCTCTTTATTTTTCTATGTATCTCCTCTTTAAGAAAAAAATATATTTTGAGATGGCTCACAGTAAAACAAGCATGTACTAAGATAGCAAAACAAAAATTTTAATGTAGAGACAATGATAAAGCTATTACCTTTTCCCTCTTCTCTCTAAATTTATTGTTAGTTCTTCAGAGGTGAGATAATATTTTTAATTTTAAAAATAACCTGCTGTTAACAAGGGAATCAGACTCCTACTAAACCTATGAAAATAACAATATTGCCATGAAATAGGAATACAGTTCATCCGCCACTGAGCTGTCAGAAGCCTGGACCCAAACAGTAACAGACAAGTGACCGGCACGGCGCCCTTTCACAGGGTTCTCTCCTGTCAGTGGTTGAGTGTGGGCACTTTCAGGAAAGCATCAGAGTAAACCCTAAATTATCTACAGATGACAGAAGATTTCAAATGACTGGGCTTCACTTATTACTGATACTATTCAAAAGTGTAAGAATATGAAGAGTTCATGACAAGAAAAACAAACAGACCGGGAATGTAGTTTTTCTTGTGGCTTGCAGCATGAGATAATAAAATCAGTCCCAAAGAGTTTCAGACAAAATATCCATCGACATAATGGTTTGCACTATATTAGAAGCAATAGGTATCACATCTAATATAAAAACGAGTGAACATGATCTTTACAGAGAAAAACGTCTTCAGACATAACATAATAATCCTGACACAATGTCTAATGAATATGCTAAGAATACATCAGCAATATCAAGGAAAGATCTTCTGTAGCCTGGGGTAGGTCCCAGACACCTGAACACTGATCACTGAGGTTAGTGATGCCAATCCCCAGCTGAAAACCACTGGCCAAGGAAATGCCTGCTCCATGTTGAAGAAGTAAAGTTGTGAAAAAAAAAAACTAACATTTTAAACAGCAGTTGAAGCTGTGACTGATAGCACCACATTGTGGCTAATTTTCAGTCCAACTGGCCAGGATGCTGGCAAGTGGAAACATTTTGGACATCAGAGCTCTGTTCCCTGGGTTCTCCTGCTATAGCAGGAGATTCTGAGACGTTCGTGTTCAAAACCTTCTACCCACACAAATTTAACCTAAGGAGGGCTGAGCCTCCTTTCTGATTTGACAGTGATCCCCATGAGAATCGTCGGTAGGAACACACCAAATAAGCCTAATTATTTTCACAAGTCGGGAGAACAAGTCCCTTGTGATCTCCAGAGGCCCTCTGGGAAATCTTAAGAGAGCTTTCAGTTTAGTTCAGTTCAGTTCAGTCGCTTAGTCGCGTCCAACTCTGTGACCCCATGAACCGCAGCACGCCAGGCCTCCCTGTCCATCACCAACTTCCGGAGTCCACTCAGACCCATGTTCATCGAGTCAGTGATGCCATCCAACCATCTCATCCTCTGTTGTCCCCTTCTCCTCCTGCCCTCAATCTTTCCCAGCATCAGGGTCTTTTCTAAGGAGTCAGTTCTTCACATCAGGTGGCCTAAGTATTGGAGTTTCAGCTTCAACATCAGTCCTTCCAATGAACACTCAGGACTGATCTCCTTTAGGATGAACTCGTTGGATCTCCTTGCAGTCCAAGGGACTCTCAAGAGTCTTCTCCAACACCACAGTTCAAAAGCATCAATTCTTTGACACTCAGCTTTCTTTATAATCCAGTTCTCACATCCATACATGACTACTGGAAAAACCATAGCCTTGACTAGACGGACATTTTTGGCAAAGTAATGTCTCTGCTTTTAACGGCAAAGTAATGTCTCTGCTTTTAATATGCTATCTAGGTTGATCATAACTTTCTTTCCAAGGAGTAAGCGTCTTTTAATTTCATGGCTGCAATCACCATCTGCAGTGATTTTGGACAGCTTTAGTTGCCAACATTAGTATTTACAATTTTACTTGGGGAAAGCAAAGTATCAAAACCTGTCAGAGTTTGATACTGGGTTTCAGCACCAAAAATAGGATCATGGTTTACTAAGAAGCAATACTTGGTGACGTATTTAGCCAAAGTGGCCATAAAAAGTTTTAAAGAAATTACAGCGGTAACATGAATGTGAAAATCCTTAACTCTTTCATAAGTGAGTAACCCGTATTTTCTTACATAATAAATGACACAATACAGTCAGTATAAGCCACGGAAGATTATTCCGGTCAGACACAGATTTCAATATCTAGGTGGTTCACACAGGAGGTAAAGAATAACCTTGCACAACCTCATGTTAAGAGCAAAGCAATAATCCTGTTATTGTCATTTTAACAGATAGAAAACCAAGTTCTAGTTTTACATCAATATAATATTTCATATTAGATTTTTAATTGTGTATTTGCCAATAAATCCTACGGTTAAACTTGTCAAGCCTTAGCCAGCTTTGAGTACAACAAATAAAATTCCCTTCTAATGAAACGTCCTAAAGTTTCTATATAACAATACATCCTTTAAAGTAAAATTTTTCAAAATGACAAAATGGGCACATTTACAAACAGGTCCAAATATATATGTTTACAGCCTCTCTGAGAATATAAAACTAAGAATTAAAAGTACATAGACTTAAATTCTGGTTAGTAATCAACATGTCAGTGTTCTGTTTTACTTATAAGTGATCTGTGCATCTAAAGAATATCTGTTAATTAATAATTTAATACCAGTTCATTTTTAAGTTACAAAAAACTTTGTTAAAAAATCAGGATATTCTCTTCAAGTTACTGTAATTACTATTGAAATAAAGTTTGTCAGAATAATGAATCAACTTTGGCTAAGTGTAGTTTTGCATTTTCCATAAACATTTATTAGAAGCAAAGCTGGGTTATTTAGCAAGTCCTATACAGGTATAGGAAGAACATATCTAAGCAGAATCAAAATGTACACTTACATTGTACCTGACACTGATAACTCAGAGAACACACAATTTGTTTTTATTAAAACAGTTGCAAACTGGCCTTATTGGCCAAAGACCTGTTAACTTGAATTATTAAAACATGCTCAAGTTATTTTTAAAAGAATACCTTTTTTCACATTGAAACCCTTATATTTTCAGTTTCTTTAATTCCTAGGATTTTTAAAAGATTAATTTGTATAAGCACTTCAGTTGAGTTCAGTTCAGTCGCTCAGTCGTGTCCGACTCTTTGCGACCCCATGAATCGCAGCACGCCAGGCCTGCCTGTCCATGATCAACTCCCGGAGTTCACTCAGACTCACGTCCATCGAGTCCGTGATGCCATCCAGCCATCTCATCCTCTGTCGTCCCCTTCTCCTCCTGCCCCCAATCCCTCCCAGCATCAGAGTCTTTTCCAATGAGTCAACTCTTCGCACGAGGTGGCCAAAGTACTGGAGTTTCAGCTTTAGCATCATTCCTTCCAAAGAAATCCCAAGGCTGATCTCCTTCAGAATGGACTGGTGGGATCTCCTTGCAGTCCAAGGGACTCTCAAGAGTCTTCTCCAACACCACAGTTCTAAAGCATTAATTCTTCGGCGCTCAGCCTTCTTCACAGTCCAACTCTCACATCCATACATGACCACTGGAAAAACCATAGCCTTGACTAGACGGACCTTAATCGGCAAAGTAATATCTCTGCTTTTGAATATGCTATCTAGGTTAGTCATAACTTTCCTTCCAAGGAGTAAACGTCTTTTAATTTCATGGCTGCAGTCACCATCTGCAGTGATTTTGGAGCCCCCCAAAATAAAGTCTGACACTGTTTCCACTGTTTCCCCATCTATTTGCCATGAAGTGATGGGACCAGATGCCATGATCTTCGTTTTCTGAGTGTTGACCTTTAAGCCAACTTTTTCACTCTCCTCTTTCACTTTCATCAAGAGGCTTTTTAGTTCCTCTTCACTTTCTGCCATAAGGGTGGTGTCATCTGCATATCTGAGGTTATTGATATTTTGCCCGGCAATCTTGATTCGAGCTTGTGATTCTTCCGGCCCAGCGTTTCTCATGATGTACTCTGCATAGAAGTTAAACAAGCAGGGTGACAATATACAGCCTTGACGTACTCCTTTTCCTATTTGGAACCAGTCTGTTGTTCCATGCCCAGTTCTAACTGCTGCTTCCTGACCTGCATACAGATTTCTCAAGAGGCAGGTCAGGTGGTCTGGTATTCCCATCTCTTGAAGAATTTTCCACAGTTTGTTGTGATCCACACAGTCAAAGGCTTTGGCATAGTCAATAAAGCAGAAATAGATGCTTTTCTGGAACTCTCTTGCTTTTTCTATGATCCAGCGGATGTTGGCAATTTGATCTCTGGTTCCTCTGCCTTTTCTAAAACCAGCTTGAACATCAGGAAGTTCATGGTTCACGTATTGCTGAAGCCTGGCTTGGAGAATTTTGAGCATTCCTTTACTAGCGTGTGAGATGAGTGCAATTGTGCAGTAGTTGGAGCATTCTTTGGCATTGCCTTTCTTTGGGATTGAAATGAAAACTGCCCTTTTCCAGTCCCGTGGCCACGGCTCAGTTTTCCCAATTTGCTGGCATACTGAGTGCAGCACTTGTATGCAATTCAATCAGGATAGAGTTTAATTAAGAGACTTTATACTCTTTGGTAAAATTTTCTTTACTGGTGGCTCAGATGGTAAAAAATCTTCCTGCAATGCAGAGACCTGAGTTTGATCCCTGGGTTGGGAAGATCCCCTGGAGAAGGGAAAGGTAACCCACTCCAGTATTCTTGCCTGGAGAATCCCATGGACAGAGGAGCCTGGTGGTTTACAGTCCATGAGGTCGCAGAGTCAGACACAAGCGAGCAACTAAAACTTTTCAGAGAGTAGGGAAATACCAATTCACACACAATGAAAAATAAAAGCCTTCCTGAATTAGACATACGGATCTATAGACACAGAGGGAAAGCTGACAGCTTTAACCCTAAAACTGCAGCCACGGATCAAGCAAAAACACAGAACACACAAAATTGATCGCTTACTGTTGGGCATGAAATTCTTAACTGATCTGGGCACAAAATAGACCCAGAGATCACCAAACAGTCAGATCACAAAACCAAAAGGATTCAGCAACCACAATCAAGCAAGTACTCAAACGTCCAAGCTCAAATCGACATCAGGCTCTGGGCGGTGCAGGGTCCCAAGTGCAGGACCAGGAGTAAAACTCACCAGCACCAGGCATCCCAGCAGGAAAGGAGCACGGAGGACCCGAGAGCCTTGGTATCGGAAGGAGAAAACGCAGATGCGAGACAAGGTCGGACCCATTTGAGTCCAGGCTCTAACTGATGGAGGAGACGGTTTTACTCAAGCTGCTCTGATAGAGAGGTGCACTAATGAGCAAAGTTCTAGCAGGAGGAGGGAAACCCTGAGTTTCTAGAAAGAAGAGAATCTTGGGGGAGGACGAGGAGGCTGGTCTGGCCTCAGGATGTGTGCTTGACCATTTCCCAGAATGCACCACGTGGGAAAATGGGCTCAGGCGAAGCTCAACATCGTCAGCGGGAAGAAAGCAACTCCATCAGGGCATGTGGGCAAAAAACCAACCAGTCAATCAAGGAAAGAAATGGAAGATTTCATTCTGGCCAAGTTGAGGCTTACAACCTGGGGCCAGCAGCATCTCAGAAGCTCTGAGAACCATTCAGCCCATGAGAAGTCAAGGCACAGTTAAATATTTTGGGACAGACGCTGTATGGAAAGTGATGTGTTACTGATAGTTTACATCATTCAAATCTAAGTGTCTCCCTGGTGGATCAGCGTCACCCCTCACAAGATCAAGAAGGCACATTCTCCTTAAGGAGGTGTCTTGTTGATGCTAACAGAATGCCGCTTTCATGGTTGAGCAGGTATTTCTGCTGACGAGGGGGTCAGGTCCACGCACAAGGCAGGTACACAACACACAGTACGGGGGAGAGAGGAGGCAGGAGGCCAGAGAAGAGATCTATGTTTAAACTTTGCTTGTTCCGCCATAAAATATGAATTTTCTTTCACAACTGGCACACCAATCAAATCTGTACCTGCTAACAGTAGTCCAGGGAAGTGAAGGCTGACATGGAGGTGAATGGGTCTCTTCTGATTTTGTTATTGAATTCAAGTTTACGTGCCCAACGCACAGTGAGGCCAAACCGAAATGTCAGTGTTGGGAGGAGAGGGAGGTCTGTTGCAGGGCCAAGCAAGGGGGTGGCGGCGTGTGCTGCCACACTTGGGGGCTCCCTGGTGGTTTTGTCCGGGGAGAAGCTTCTGTAGGAAAATTGCAGGGCGGGGGTGGCAGGCTGCAGGGTGTGACTTTGTTCTGATTGGCTGGTGGGATAACAGAGCACAGTTCCAGGCATCCTGTGCTCAGCCTGAAGCTACCTTCCCCAACCTGGGCGGGGGCCTTAGTTCCTGCAGGAGAACCCAGAGATACTGTCTCAATATTCCTTCAAGAGGAACCAGGATCCTGCCCCACGGTTGCACTGCTGCTGCTGCTGCTGCTAAGTTGTTTCAGTCATGTCTGACTCTGTGCAACCCCATAGAAGGCAGCCCCCGTCCCTGGGATTCTCCAGGCAAGAACACTGGAGGGGGTTGCCATTTCCTTCTCCAACGCATGAAAGTGAAAAGCGAAAGTGCAGGAGCCCAGTCGTGTCCGACTCTTTGCAACCCCGTGGACTGCAGCCCACCGGGCTCCTCCGTCCATGGGATTCTCCAGGCAAGATGGCTGCATTACTGCTTCTTGATTGCTCCTCCTTTCTTTCTTCATTCTCTCCCCTTTCTGTTAAGCAACTGTTTTCATCTGCCTTTTGGAACTGAGAGAAGGTCTCTGGAGGCTGAATGAAGCTCATTTCCTCCCAATAAGGAACGGGGGACACAGAAAACATTTGTACCCTGGTACCCCACAAGTTTCAAGACCAGGTTTGCTTCCAAGATGGGAATAAAATCCCCTATAATTATCAATTTTACATAATGATTGGTAAATAAGTTTTTCCTTCTGCCTTTCAAAGTCTAGGAAGTGGGGTCTATACTGTCTCTGCGTGCGTGCTAAGTCACGTCAGTCGTGTCGAACCCTGCAACCCCACGGACTGTAGTCCACCAGGCTCCTCTGCCCATGGGATTCTCCAGCCAAGAATACTGGAGTCGGGTGCCATGCCCTCCTCCAGGGGATCTTCCCCACCCAGGGATCGAAACTGTGTCTCATGTCTCCTACACTGACAGGAGGGTCCTTTCCCATTGGCACCACCTGGGAAGCCACATACCGTTTCTATGTATCTTGAATATTTATTTGCAAAGAAATTAAAACTTTCAGCCAATAATCACCATTTATAAATAAGATTCAAATTTTTGTCTAGTCTCGTGCAAATAAAACTGGCCTTGTGTCATGATTCTCACCATTTTCTCAAGCTTACACCGTTCATATTCTTCCATTTTTAATCATTTATTCTGGCCAAAGTGCGGAGGAACAGCCAACAATTCACACAACACATTATCTGGATGCGTTCCTTTCTGTCGTGTTTGGATGGGGCTTGCTTTCTATCATCAGTATTATTTCTGAGCAAGGAACATGTTAAAAATGCACCCAAAAACCCGTAATATGATTCATAATCCTGCGGGTTTCTTACTTTATAAGGAGTCATAGGATTAAAGAAAGTCATTTCGTAACATTTAAGTTTGCATTTTAAAAAGGTTTGCCTGAAAAGAGGAAGCATTTTCTCACACAACAATAATTACCCAACAAAATAGGAAAGTGGTAATCGCAATGCCTTGCGTTTAAACTCTGCTTTCTTCAGAATTGTAAAGTCACAGGGATTTCGAGCTGAGAAGGACCTTGCAGAGAGAAAAATCAAGTTCCACCTACCACTTATATGATAGGAAATTGAGGGCTAGAAAAGATTAAGTGGCTTTCACTGGTTGACTTTGCCAGATAATGGTGGGGACCGCCTAAGATAAATGAGCTTCTACAGGCCTTTTCTCGCGGAGTCGTATAATTAAGCTGTGAATATTATCACCTTAATTCTGAGTGACAAAGGAAATAAGTTAGAAATAATGACTATAATGCATCCAAGTTACAGAGTAGCAAAAGGAGAACTCGGAATTCTTGCCTCTTTTCTAATCGCTGGGACTGATCCCCGCTTGCGGTACTGACTTGCACTGATTAGTTTTGTTCAAATTTACCTTTTGATTTTCTACGCCCTTAGTCTCCGTGTCATCCTTCCCTTGAGGATGCACAGATGTGAGGACAGTGTGTGTGTCTTTATTAATCACGATTTGGGAGACAGTATGAGAATACGGAATCAAAGACTGTCTATACATGTCTCTGTGGAGCCCTACACCAAGGTCACAGGTGTGGAGCCCTGCACCGAGGTCACAGGACAAAAATCTCTGAACTGACCAAGCCCCATAGCAACTGTTCCCATGAGGCTCCTGATTAAACAGGCAGGTTCCCTGGCCCCATATTAGGTAAAATACCCACCCTATGCATGGCATCCTAACCAGTCACCTAATGCTCCCCTTCCAGTAGGAATTTTCTCATCTTGAGGCTATAAAAATTGGCTACTAGCCCTTTAACAGAGTGGGCTCTCCGTTGAGCCTGCCCAATATTCTAACAGTATCTCCCACTCTGATAAACTTCATTCTCTCATTCTGCCTCATGTCTGGATACTTTTTTCCAACCCACGCACAAACCACGACAGTCTCAACGTTATAGTGATGCTTCCTTTAAAATTCAGGAATCCTCCTTGGAGGACATTAGTAAACCCATCTATCAGCAAAGGCTTAAATAGGGATCAAATATGCAGAAACATCTGCAACCAGTCTTCATGTTCGAATCCCTTGCCGCCTTGTTTATTTTGAGAGCCTGAGTAACAGACAATAACTATGGGATATGTGTTTCCCAAGTAGCTATAACTTTTTAGAATCAGAAGGAAGATCACTGGGGAGATTATTCTGAAGGAACCAAGCTGGATAGAGGCTTCCCTGGTGGCTCAGATGGTAAAGAATCTGCCTGCAATGCAGGAGAACCGAGTTAAAACCTTGGGTCGGAAAGATCCCTGGAGAAGGGAATGGCAAACTGCTCCAATATTCTTGCCTGGAGAATTCCGTGCACAGTGGAGCCTGGTAGGCTACAGCCCATGGGTTCGCAAAAGAGCTGAACACGACTGAGTGACTAAGTACACACAGCTGGATATGGGCTTCCCAGGTGGTGCAGCGGTAAAGAGCCCACCTGCCAGTGCCAGAGACATGAGACACAGTTTTGATCCACGAGTCAGGGAAAATTCCCTGGAGAAGGAAACAACAGTGTACTCCAGTGTTTTTGCCTAGAAAATTCCATGGACAAAGGAATCTGGCAGGCGACAGTCCATGGGGTCACAGAAGAGTTGGACATGACTGAGCAGGCACCCACAAACAAAGCTGAATATGCCTGGGCATTCAGAAAGCAGACTTCCAAAAAGGAATGGGAAGGCCCCAGGTTCCAGTCTCACAGAGGTCCTGCTGAGTCTCAAGTGTCCTGAGACTTAGAGACTAGCACAACTTGAAAACCAGGTAAAAGTCATAAAACACTTCTGGTTTGAAGAGCATATTAATTTTAAAAAATTATGTCAGCTTCCTCCTCCAGGAAAGCGTGAGCTGCTCATTCGTGTCCAACTCTTTGTGACCTCGTGGACTGTAGCCCTCCAGGCTTCTCTGTCCGTGGGGCTTCCCAGGCAAGAGTACAGGAGTGGGTTGCCATGCCCTCCTCCAGGGGATCTTCCCTACCTAGGGATCGAACTGAACACCAGAGAAAATGGTGTCCCCCCACAACCACGAAGGCAGAGGCTGATAGGGGGCCAAGATGTCCCTCATGCAGCCTGGGACGAATGTCCACCACCCTGGCTGGGAGGCTGTCAAGGAATTCACGTGGGAGCCGAGAGGTTCATACCCTTCTTTGAAAAACATCTCCTGCCTAGATGACAGACTTACACGTAAAATTATAAAACTTTTAGGAAAAAATAAAATCTTTGGGATCTAGGGTTAAGCAAAGAGTTCAGAGGCTGACACAGGCGCAGCATCAATAGAAGGAAAATGCGATAAACTGGCAATTTCACCAAAGTTTAAAACTTTTGCAAAAGACCTCATGCAGAGGGTGAGAAGACAACTGACTAGGCACGCGGCTGTCCTGGCAAACCAAGCATCCAATTGAGGACCAGCATCCAGCATCCTCCAGAGCTGGGGTGACTCTAAGATCAGGAGGATGTTTCTAAACAACAGGATGGAGCTGATACCTACAGAAGCCTCATCTTTCATAACCGTTACCTTGGGAAATTATACAAACCCTGAGAAGTTACGTGCTTGGAGCAGGGCTCAAAACATTTTGAAGCTCCTCTTTGGGGATTACCTTCAAAAACAGCTAACCAAAAAGTCATGTCATTTCTCACGGAGAACATCAGCAATGCATCAACCTTACCTGTCCCGCAGGATTTCCCTAGTGGTCCAGTGGTTAAGCACTTGCTTTGCAGTGCCAGGGACTCAGGCTTGATCCCTGGCCAGGAACTAAGACCCCACATGCTGCAAGGCACCCCAGCCTGCATGCCACCGCCGGAGAGAAACCAGAGAACGGCAGCCAAAGATGCTGCCTGCTGCAGACCACACAGTCTGCGACTGAGTTGATGCAGCCAAATAAATAGATGCATGTCAAAAATTTTTACCTGTATCTCAAAAGACACTGCCAAGAACAGCCAGAGATTAGATATCACAGCAAACATATTGAAAAAGAGTAAAACCCTCCACAAAATAAAAAGAGCCATTTTTTTTCCAACTCATATCACACATAGCTAATTTCCCTAAGGTAGAATTTCTAAAAAAAGCATTAAGAAAGAGGCCAATAAATTCATATGAAAAGAGCGTGGTTTGAGAACACGAACCGATAATACATGTCAAAGGAATTACTAGCGTGAAAAGAAGCTCAACTCACAGGTAATGAAGGTGCCCTGAGAACTCGCTTTCTCCTCTCAGCTCTGCACGTCAGAAGCTTGGTGACACAGGCGGGCAGATTCCGACATAGGTACCTTGGCAAGATTTATCAATATAATGTAGGTACTGATGGTTTGTGGGTTTCCCTTGTGGCTCAGCAGTAAAGAACCCACCTGCAGTGCAGGAGACGCAGGTTCGATCCCTAAGTAGGGAGGATTCCCCTGGAGGAGGGCATGGCAACCCACTCCCGGATTCCAGCCTGGAAAACCCCATAAACAGAGGAGCCTGGCTCACTACAGTCCAGGGGGTTGCAGAGAGGCAGACACAACTGAAGTGACTGAGCACACATACACACACGCACACACCGTCGATCAGCAACACCGGCCTGGGACACAGAGCTCAGGGAGACCCAGGGAGAGGCAGCTGACCCAGGCCGTGGCAGCAGGTGTAAACAGCAAGGAGCTGACGCTGACAAGGCTGGTCTCTACGCCCGCCCCGTGGAGGCTCCACGTTCACCCAGAGGCCTCAGCGGGTCCAGGCCTGGACTCAGTGACCAGGCCTGTGAGTGATCTCCATCCCACATCACTCTCCAGGGCTGCCTCCCTGAACGTGGTCCTCTGGGTGGGCCCTGAGGCCAGAACCCGCTTCCAGGGGACAGGGGAGGGGTGAGGAGGCTGAGGAGCCTGGGATCGCCTGGGGCGGCTGGCGGGGCGGCCTGCAGTCAGAGCCTCTCTGTGACATGATGACCTCTTCCACACACGCCCCTAACCCAACAGCCACCCCACGGATCAATTTCAACGTGTGCCAGGGATCCGGGGGTAAGGCATTCTGGCACAACTTGTTTCTGTGAAACAAGAAACCTGTTTCTTGTGAAAATCCAACTTTTCATGATTTTTCTGTCTGTATTACAGATTTAGTACTGTGGGCAACACATTCTCACAAATCACTTTCCAAATATAAAACTACTAAAATTTAACTCAAATATGTTGTATTATTTCATTCAAAAAACATTAGCTGAGTGCTTGCAAAATGCTACATGAAATTAATGTTCTTTATCTACTCTCTCAAAAATGACAGTGTAGAAAGAGAAATATCTATCAATAAATAAGACTAACAAAAAATTCCAAATAATAGTGCAACCTTACACTGGTCCTAGTAATTAAATATTTTCCCACTCTTTAATTTTTTATCCCTACTTCACATGCGGTGGTTCTCCTGGCATTTTCTGACTACTTAAGGATTGCCAGGTGCAGAAAGCCACTCAAATCAGCTCAAGTAAAACTGGATTTTCTGAGCAAACATAATCACCTAGAAACAAAGTCTGTAATACAGCTGGACACTTGGGAGGTGGACATGTCTTTAAAACAAATCTATCTTTTCTTTCACTCTGCATCAGGCAGCCTGGGATGACCAAGATGTCCAGAAGGGTTATTCCAGAAATTGATATTTGTGTCAATTGTTCATATAAATATTTAAAAGATATTACATATTTTCCTATAAATATGAACTCATACTTCCTCACTTGTAACTTTTCAGTAGCTAGTGGTTATCCTCTGAGTGTGAACCCCAGAGTCCTAAATTTTAATGACCTTCCCTCTCTTCACCTACCCATCTTTATTCCACGACACCCTGCCCCTTAATTCCCAGACATTTCTCATCCTGTGGTTATTCTTTGAACTGGTATCACTTTAACATCATATAAATTGTACTTAAATACTTTTTTTCACATTTTTAAAAACATTTGCAGTCACGTCTGTGTGACTGTGACAGGAAGATCGGGAGAACGAGGCACCAGAAGCCTGCCTCCTGCCGCCACACGCACCATCTTCCTCCATCTTCGTGAAATCGGATCAGGGAAGATCTCATACCCAGTCCTCCGAAATGAAAGTGGTTGATAAAGTTTCCATTTCATTTACCTCTCCCAGTGGTATTTGCATTTGATCATGAATCAGAGCTTTAAAATAAAGTTAAAACGTTAGACTGTTAGCATTGCCATCATCAGCCAGGAGAAAATTGATATTATTGGAAAGGCAGGAGAGGACCCTTCGGTGCCTCCTAGTTCAAACCATATTCTGCCTTCATAAAAGGCTGACCTTGGCTGCACTCTGATTGTCAAGAAAGTGTATATCACACAGATGAATAAACTGAATTTCTCATAAAGCTGGCTATTATTGCATCTGCCAAGACAGGACTTCACAACTACTCATCAACACACATTTCAAGTGAATTCCACAGTAGGCCAGCAATGATTCAATAACTTTTGTTGAACAGTGTTTGAAATTTTGCTCTTATCTATATTTTTTATAATAGTCAACAGAGAAAAGAATAATGCATGCCTCTGAGAAAAGAATAATCTGGCGTTTTAAAGAAGTTCCGGGGTGCACATTAGAACAAAAAACCACCCTGCTCCAGTGTGTCAGGCACACACAGCTCTGAGGCATTCTCAAGTACTTTATCATCCAGCTTTTCCAAATGCTGTTTTTTAAAAGCGTCCAGATGTCTATCCTAAAGGCAATTATTTCCTTAAAGTTCATAGAGCGTCAGAGACAAAGGAAAAATACATTTTAACGTTTGCATATTTGTCCCCCGGCAGTAGAAGTTAAACATTAAATTCCACTACAACTCTAAAAGCAGTAGGGAAAAAGGGACCATGGGTAACTTTAGTCAAAGACTTCAGAAAATCTGCCAGTCAAGAAAGCTTGGACAAATTCTCACATTTTCTTCTGAAACGTAGTCAATGCCTCCCTAGGGATCATGGGTTGCTCCTTACCTAGACTAGAGCGTCCAGGTTTTCCATCAAACCTTAACCTAGGTGTTGCTATAAAGATATTATGTAAACATGATTAATGGGTTTCCCATGTGGTGCTGTGGTAAAGAACCTGCCTGCCAATGCGGGTAGATGTAAGAGACTGAGGCATAATCCCTGGGTTGGCAAGCTCAGCTGGAGGAGGACACGGCAACCCACTCCAGATCAGGAGCGGGTCTCCAGCATCAGGGTCTTCTTGCCTCGAAAATCCCGTGGACAGAAGTCTGGTGGGCTACAATCCAAAGGGTCACAGAGAGTTGGACATGACTGAAGCCACTTAGCAGGCATGCAGACATGATTAATATCTTCAATCAGTTGACTTTAAGGAGATTACCCTTGTTGATATGGGTGGACCTCATCCAGTCATTTAGGAGCCTTCAGATCAAAAACTGAGGTTTATTGGAGAAAAATGAATTTTGTCTCCAGACCATCAGCTTTTGTCTGCTGGCCTGGAGACTTACCAGCGCCCACAGTCTTGTGACCCAGTCCTTGAAAGAAATCTCTTTATAGGTGACAGATGGATCCATCCATTGATAAATATCTCCATCTCTTACTGATTAGGTTTCTCTGGAGAACCCTGACTAATACACTTTTCCACGCTCTTTTGTTGTTCAGTCGCTTAGTATTGTCTGACTCGTTCAGACCCCATGGACTGCAGCACGGCAGGCTTCCCTGTTCTTCACCATCTCCCGGAGTTTGCTCAAACTCCTGTCCATTGAGTCGGTGATGCCATCCAACCATCTCGTCCTCTGTCGTCCCCTTCTCTTCCTGCCTTCAATCTTTCCCAGCATCAGGGTCTTTTTCAGCGAGTCAGCTCTTCGCATCAGGTGGACAAAGTATTGCAGCTTCAGCTTCAACATCAGTCCTTCCAATGAGTATTCAGGATTGATTTCCATTAAGAGTGACTGGTTTGATCTCCTTCCAATCCAAGGGACTCTCAAGAGTCTTCTCCAGCACCGCAGTTCAAAAGCATCCATTCTTCAGCACTCAGTCTTCTTTATGGTCCAGCTCTCACACCCATACATGACCACTAGAAAGCATAGCTTTGACTATGCAGACGTTTGCCAATAAAGTAATGTCTCTGCATTTTAATATGCTGTCTAGGTGGGTCATGGATTTTCTTCTAAGGAGCAAGGGTCTTTTAATTTTATGGCTGCAGTCACCATCTACAGTGATTTTGGAGCCAAAGAAAATAAAGTTTGTCCATGTTTCCACTGTTTCCCCATCTATTTCCCATGAAGTGATGGAACCGGATGCCATGATCTTCGTTTTCTGAATGTTGAGCTTTAAGCCAGCTTTTTCACTCTCCTCTTTGACTTTCATCAAGAGGCTCTTTTGTTCCCCTTCACTTTCTGCCATAAGGGTGGTGTCATCTGCATATCTGAGGTTATTGATATTTCTCCCTGCAATCTTGATTCCAGCTTGTGTTTCATCCAGCCTGGTATTTCTCCTGATGTACTCTGCATATAAATTAAATAAGCAGGGTGACAGTATACAGCCTTGACATACTCCTTTCCCAATTTGGAACCAGTCCATTGCTCCATGTCCAGTTCTAATTGTTGCTTCTTGACCTTGAAGTGAAAATATCTCCTGCCATATCAATAAACAAGAAATGTCACAGCCATCAGCTATTTCTGTCCTCCAAACGTGACTGTGGGCTCCCCAAAATGCGATCCAGAGGATGCCGCTAAGCCCCACAGTGATTGCTGAGGAGCTGGAGGAATGCAGATCACTGCGTCTGACAGTCCTCAAGCTGAGCAAGGAGACAGGATTGGTCCCAGATAGCTGAGGTGCATTTGAAAGGGGCAAATTCAGTGAGCCCAGAGGCTTGCATCTTCCCATGCACAGGATGCTAAACTCCTTAATTTGGTATCCGATCTTTGGTGTTCAGACTGCCTGCTCCTTTTGTTGCAAACTTGCATATAGCCTGACTCCCTCTCCTGCCTGCTTGGAGCAGTTTTCTCAGGGCTACTGAGACACTGTCTCCCGGGCTCAGAGTCCTAAACATTCCCACCAAATAAAGTAACTCTCTACTTTCAGGTTGTAATTATACTTTTTAGCAGACACCAACTAGCGTCACAAACTTTAAGAGGTGGCAGAGTTGAAAGCCAGAAGGAACCCTCATTCAGTAAATTCTCCTGGATTCCACTTATCTTGCACAACTGAGCCAGAAGCTCCAAATACAACATCTTTTCCCCATAACTGGTGGGGTGGCGCGTGTTTTATAAAACACGACCAGAAGCAGCGGTTTTCCCTGGAGGCTGATGAGGTATCTAACATGTCTCGTAAGCCCTAGTCCCTAGTCACTTGGTCTCTGAAGACTGAGGTTGTAGGAACACTAGACTCTGGGTCCAAGGAGACACAGAAACGTGCAGAGGAGGACCGACAGGAGGGGTTGGGGCCTTGTTTTTCATCTGGGCTTTACCTGCAGGGACCCCAGAGCTGTCGGGGCAGGTGCCCGGGAGTGATGGGGCCAAACTCCCTCCTGATCGCAGAGAGGCAGCTCTGAGCGGTGGGTGAGGTGAGATCTTAATTCCCTGCCCAGGAATGGAGCCTGGGAAGCCTGGGTGAAAGCCAGGATTCTGACCTCCAGACCAGCAAGGGCTAGAGGCCAGCTTGCCCCCAGTGACAAATGCAAGTTTCATGGAGGCAAAAGCTGTAAATGCAGGTACAGTTTATTATTAGAGACCCAGCCTAGCAACAAGCAGAAGCGCACACAGTTTGTTTAGACGAGACAGTGGCAAGGCAGAGAGGACACTGGAGAGGAAGGGCGTGGGTGTGTTTCTCCACCTTGGGGAGGAGCACACCTCCCCAGTGCGGAGGAGCACGAAGAGGAGGCAGTTAGGCCATTTGTATTCATCAGTTCTTCCAGGTCTTTGTTGACCTTTTGCCAATTATTTGGTTTCTTTTTCCACACCTGGTCTAACCTGGAACCCTCCCCAACATGTGTGCACACCTCTTTTCAAAGATGGGTTCCAGCCCAGAGGCCTGTGGGATCACGTATGGAGTGGTGTCCCCTCCATTTTGACCCCTAAGGAGCCTTCCTGTGCACGTGAAACGTCTCTGCTGCCCCAATGATGGGAGATACAGGACCTCCTGATCCTTTTCTCAAAGCTTAGCCTCTCTCTGTTCCTACCATGTTGTTGTTCAGTCGTTCAGTCGTGTCTGACTCTAACCCCGTGAACTGAAGCACGCCAGGCTTCCCTGTCCTTCACCATCTCCTGGAGCTTGCTCAAACTCATGTCCATTGATTCGGTGATGCCATCCAACAGTCTCATCCTCTGTCATCCCTTTCTCCTCCTGCCCTCAATCTCTTCCATCATCCTACCACTGTTACCTTCAAAGTGTCCTCAGGAGACCTTTTCCATGAGCAGATAGGAGACTGATTGTAAATACCTATCCTGGAGCCCACCTAGCCCATTTCAGGAAATGCAAACAGGAGGCTGGCCGTAACTGTCCAGCCCGTCTTTTCTTGCCCCGGGAGATGTGAGCAGGAGGCCAGCTGTGAGCGCCTGGCCTGCGTCTGTCTCCGGCCTCACTCCTGCCTGCGCCTCACTGCACATTCCTGGTCCAGTGCCCTGTTTTAAAAAAGTGAAAGTCTCTCAGTCGTGTCTGACTCTCTGTGACCGCATGGACTATACAGTCCATGGAATTCTCCAGGACGGGATTGCCTTTCCCTTCTCCAGGGGATCTTCCCAACCCAGGGATCGAACCCAGGTCTCCCGCATTGCAGGCGGATTCCTTACCAGCTGAGCCACAGGGAAGCCCTTCTTAAAAAGGACTGGCAAATTTTATAGGCTTTGGGTCCCATCAACCTTGGGGACACCCTTGTGCCCATAAGCACAAAAGAATGTTAAAGGGTAGATGTTAATTTTAGAAGCTTACTGTCTTTGGTTGGTGGTGATTTAGTTGATCAGTCGTGTCCGACTCTGTGACCCTGTGAACTATAGCCCACCAGGTTCCTCTGTCTATGGGATTTCCCAGGGAGCAATACTGGAATGGGTTGTCATTTCTTCCTCCAAAGGATCTTCCCAACCCAGAGATCGAAACTGCATCTCCTGATTTGCAGGCAGTCTCCTGAATTACAAGCAGATCCTTTAACAATTGAGTCAGCAGGGACGCCAAGAAACACTTTCAAATGTGAACATAGATAACACGGATCCTTCTTTCTGGATGATTCCAACCAGTGTTCAAGTATGCTGTCCATTCTCTCATCCTAAAATATGACCCTTTCTTTCTTCCCCTTTACACAAGCTCCCAGAGAGAGTGCCAGCCCCCACTGTGGCCAGGCTGCCAGCGCTGGGTTTGGGGAAGGTGCAGAGACCCTCTCCCTGCACTAAAGGCCTATCCCCCAGGCAGCTCTCCACCACCCCTTCTGCAGAGGCCCCTCCCAGACACCCTTCCCACCCCTGGCCGGCCCCTGCTCAGCCTGGTCTTCGTCCTGGTGGGGTGAGTCCTCAAATCCTTTGTTCTCCAGCTTATGCCCTCCCCAAGCGACCTCAGTCAGC
Organism: Ovis canadensis; assembly: GCF_042477335.2. NCBI lineage: Eukaryota > Metazoa > Chordata > Mammalia > Artiodactyla > Bovidae > Ovis > Ovis canadensis. Next base: position 15,531,167 of record NC_091267.1, read on the forward strand.
CAGTCTCCAGATTCATGAGGCACCCATAGAAGAGACAACTCCCCCCACAAACCGTATTTCCCACCCTGACCGCTGCCTCAAACACAAGCACCCACATCTGCTTGGACACCTAAGAAGCAGGACTGAAAGACAGTGTCTGACCTCCCCCTCGTCGGGGCAACGTCACCCTTTCCGCTGCTCGGACCAGTCATCCTGGCCCTCCATGTGCCCCCCCCCCAACCCCCACGCACAGTGAGGCCAGACAAACCGAAGCATCGGAGTCTGGAGCGGAGAGAGGGTTACTGCAGCGTCATGCAAGGAGATGGGTGGCTCAAGCCCTAAAGAGCCTCCAGCTCCCCAAAGGGTTTCAGCAACGCATTTTTAAAAGCCAGTAAAGTGTGGGGCGGGGGGGGGGGGGGGGGGGCGGCGGGAGGTGTGGTCTCAGGGTTTGTGATCAGATAGGCACAAACCTCTACTTGGCTGATGGTGAGGGAGCAGGGTGTGGTCACAAGAACTGAGCTCAGTCCTCAGGCTCCAGGAGGCCTGGGGCTGTGTGCTCACTGTCACTGAGCAGTTACGATCTCCTTTGGTGGGGGGTTTTCATGTCTGGGAAACCACTCAGGAGATGTGCCTCAGATATTATTATTGTCCCTCGGAGAGGACCTGAACAGAGGCCGTAGGGGAGGGTCTGACCCTGGAAAGCCCACCAGGTCCTGCTCCTCCCTTGCCCTCACCCCACCACCTTTCAGCCTGTCCCTGCTCTGCCTGAAGGAACACCCCGCACCCAGCATCTCTCAGCACCGGCTGGTCCCCACCCTGGACCACTGCACTGGTTTCTAACTGGCTTCCTGCTTCTGCTTCTCCCCACTCCAGTCTCCCTCCGAACGTCATCTCCCAGAGGGGCCACAGTGGATGGTAAGGCCCTCTGTGTGCCCCCCCCACCGCCCCCCGCCTGACTCAACCTCTAACCTGTTTCCTAACAGGCTCCCCCTATTCTCGTCCCTCCAGCCCAGTGGCTCCCACAGTTCTCTGAACACACAGGCATCCGGCCACCCCAGGACCTTTGCACTTGCCGCTGAGTGTCCTGGAAGGCAGGCCCCCTCCCCCGAGACGGGCACAGCGGCTCCCTTCCTTCCAGGTTGAACTGCACGCCTTCCCCTCCAACAATTGCTGCCCTGGTCCCCACCTCCCCACCCTGTCACCCCTTACCCGTACTTCCTGTCTCCTGTGCCTGCTCCCACTGGCTGTTATTAACTGAGACAGAGGCAAGGCCTTATCTCCAGGCAGACCTCGCTCCTGCAGTCTTTCCGTCTGGCTCCCCACCCATCCTGGCACGCACACAGCAGTGGACAACAGGCACTAAGGAGACGAGTCCTCGCAGGGGGATTGGGGTGGGAGGGAGCTGGCACTGTGCAGGGGATCCCGGAGCTGGAGGGATCCAGCAGCTGGAGCAGGGAGGATGAGGGCAGAGGCTGTGCCCCGCTGGAGAACGTGGCTGTCATCCGGGCCGTCCAGAGCCCTGCATGCAGCCTGACCTCCCTGCTGTCCCCATCAGACCGGCACATCATCTGCCGCCCCTCGTCTTGGTCAGCATCCACCAGCCACCCTGCCAGAGGCCTGAGTGTCCCCCGGGAGCCCTCCCTCTTCCTCAGCGCCCCTCCCTGCCTTCCCAGTCCAATGGGCACTGCCTGCCCTCTGCGGTCAGCAAAGAGGGAAGCACGTGGGGTCTGCAACTTCCGAATTCTGACTCCAGCCCTTTCGACAATGGCAGCAAATATTAATTAGGGGCCCACCAGCCGGGCACCCCTCCAAGTGCTTGACAGGCAGGCAGTCATTCGTGGTAACAGGGATGCAGGGCAGGTGCCCTGCCGCGCCCACTCCAGCTGGCGCCTCGGGCCGCCAAGAACCTGGGGGCTGGGTCTCATCCCAGAGCTGCCCTGAGGCTGGGGCTAAGGCAGGAGCTCCCTGCACGTTGCTGGCGGCACCGGGACCAGCGGCCTCGCCGCCCCGCCCCCCAGCGCGGGCCCCGCTGGACCCGCCTCTGCTCCGGGGCAGGCTGCATCGTCCCCTGGGCTAGGGGCGAACACGTGGCACACGTGCGTGTTCGGCACACGCTGCCCCTTCCTGGCTCCTCCGTCCTCACCCCTCTGTCAGGCCAAGCCCTACAGCCACCAGGCCGCTCCCTTCAGAAAGCCCCCCAGACCCCCACCGCCCTGCCTCATCTGGGAGCGCTGCCCTCCTCTCGCTCAGCCCCTCTGATCTCCTCCTTTGTCTGGCTTTAAGGGCACAGCTGATATAAGTGCATCGTAAATAGTCTTGAAAACGTAAAAGCGAATGAAGGGGTGAAACACTTGATCCGTAATTGTTGCTCAGTGAGACCCTGGCCTTCCTGGAGAAGGAGCCCGTGCTCATCTCCTAGAGGCGAAGTAAGCTGCAGGCTGGCGGGTGGCCCCCACGCCTCACCCCCTCACCCCTCATCACCCCGGGGCCCCGCCTTCCGTCTGTCATTCTGACCAGCCTTCCAGGCACCACCAAGGCACCCGACTTCCCAACCCAATGGAGCAAGGCCACAGTGTCTCTGGGCTCCCTGATTCAGGGTCAGGAGTTTGGGGAGCACTCGGGGAGGATGGCTGCTTTCTGCTCCTTGGGGCCTAGGAGCTCGACCAGGGGGACCCAGAGGCCAAGGAGATCCAGGCTGGTTCCCTGCTGAAGGCGCTGGCGTGTCACTGGGCCGCCCTCTTAGGACAGGGGCTGGGCTCTGAGAACGCTGGCCTGGAAGAGGGGTGCACATGGGCTCAGCATTGCTGGGACCTCACTGCAGAGGTGCAGAGCCTAACTCCTAGGGCAGGATATCACAGGGGTGCACCAGGGTCAAGGGCAGGGACACACATCCCCTCTTCTCCATGGCACTGGCAATAAAGTCACAATGGAAGGAGAACGTGGGTTTTGTGGGTTTGCAATGGCTGGGGGCCATCTGTGGAAAATACACCTGCCACACAGACACACAGCTCATAAAGCGTCTCCCTGTCAGTGCGCATGAGCCCAAGAGCTCAACATGGTGTTGAAAACACGCCATTCAAGGTTGAGATCTCACCGGAGAACAGAAACTCTAGACGCAATTAGAGTGGGAGGATGATATCTATTGTGTGTGTACACATTTCCTTCAAAAATATGCTGAATCCAGAATATCCTTCTGTAGCTCAAGAGTGACTGGGTCTTACGGAAAGCAGTTTGCTTTTATTTTTATTAATAAAATTAAGCTATTCTTAAAGAAAAATGCTAGATACATATGTATATATACACACACTTTTTGTATAAATACAAAAGCAACAAATTGATGGTAGAAAAAGGCACGAAAGATGTTTTTTGTTTGTTTTTTTCCCACACAACGAAAGTTGTACAAATCTCCTTGCCTTTTTATTTCTTGGATAAAAAGAAGTGACAGGTGGCTTGTGTGTGTGTGTGTGCGCGCATGTGGTCAAGAGATCTCTCTCAAGTGTTTTCCTTGTTTACATAGCTTTTTATGTGACACGTTATGGAATTCATGCACCCAATTTTCTGGCACTCACATCTACAGTGGAGTCTGTTCGGTTATTAACTGGAATTTATGGCAGAGCCATCAAGCCTCAATAGTGTACAAGCAGATTATCTGCTTTGTGGGTGTCGCCAGCAACTATTCATCACAAACCAGAGATGAAAGTGATTCTAGGTCTAAGCAAAAATATAATCCCAAAGATACATCCGTTGATGAAGGGATTTTTTAACTCATGCAGTCTGGTCTCCTGGACATTATTTAGATTAATTTCCTGACTTCCTTCAGTTTGGGTAATTTGGAGATTTAACTGGACTGAATAAAAATGTACTGATTGTGTACCATGCAGGAAACTTCGTGCTCCTGCTCCAACATGAAATGCGGAAGGCTCCTTCCTCTCATCATATGAAGAGCAGTGGGGGATAGGGGGAGTGGTCGTATACCTTGCTCAGAAATATCAGAGACAATGAGGTTTGGATAGTTTATCTTTTACCTGTCAAAAGACCCATTTCAACTTTATTGAAATTAGTAACATAAACCTCTGTCACCGTGCTCACAGACGCAAGACCATCTTCATGTGAAGTGTGACCCCACAGCCCCAAGGGGAAGCGGCCCCCTCTGCCTCCTTCACGCTGGTTCCTCCCACCAGCACGAGGGGCCCTCCAAACACCCATTCATCACTTTATCGTGTTCCTTGCTCCCTCGTGTACACTGTCCTTGAAGTTCCCATGAATCAGGGGGCATTACATCCCCCAGTACATGCATGGTGGGATTTTATAAACACTAAGGACCATGTTAACTGGAACTTGGCGGGACTGCCGTTTGCAGAGATGGCTGCTGGCATCGGTGACGTTTCTACAAGCAGGCAGCAGGGCAAACATTGCTGCTCCCCTGTGGCCTGGGCTCCCCAGTGTTCAGCCCTCACTGACCTGTGCAGGTCAGAAGGCCATCCTCCTGTTTCCTGGTCACTCCAGGAAGACATCTGGGGGAAGCAGATGAGATGTGGTTTGTGATGCTCAAGTGAAAGTCGCTCAGTCATGTCCAGCTCTTTGCAGCCCCATGGACTGTAGCCCAGCCAGGTTCCTCTGTCCGTGGGATTTCCCAGGCAAGAATACTGGAGTGGGTTGCCATTCCCTTCTCCAGGGGATCTTCCAGATACAGGGATCGAACTGGGGTCTCCTGCATTGCAGGTGGATTCTTCACTATCTGAGCCACCTAAAACTGACTTCCATGTGGAACCTAGTATATATGGGGGTGGGGGGGTGGGGGGGTGGGGGGGTGGGTTGCATTTTAAGAGTGACTGGAATCAGGGACCTGGGAGTCAGGGAGCTTCTGGGGTCTGTCAGTGCCCTGAGCGTCCTTGGATTCCTCCAGCTCCCCTACCGGCACCCAGCCACCCTCTACTGCAAGGAGGGAAGGCCCCACAGAAAACCGGGAAACAGGTAAACTTCACCTTCTGCACAGCCCGCGTCACTGCTCAGCTGTCTTCCTGACCTCCCATCTCCAACTCCAGAAACCCCCAGACGAATCTTTTCCGAGGAAAGAAGCAAATGTTTCTGCGATGGTGGACACCGTTCTGGTGGCATTACCAGCCCTGGAACGTGGTTCACAGACCCCCGGTTTGTGAGGGCTGGCTGGGACAGGTGGCCCTGAAGCCACACTGGGCGCTGGCTCTCCTCGCGCGCTCTGCCGACCCAGGAGACCCGGGTTGAGCCTTGCCAGGGGTCAGACTTCCGCTCCCCCGGGGAAACAGTGAGGGTCCCCGCCGGCTCCCGGGAACTATCAGATCAGACCCCCGACCTGGAATCTAAGTCGTGAGGACTCCAGCGTCTCCCCCAACGCCTCCTATTTTTCCACCATCAGGAGGTCGAGAATCCGGGGTGGGGGTCGGGGGAAGGGCCATCTGACTGTGTGCAGGTGACTGACGTCCAAAGGACAGTCTTCCTTCGGACCAAGAACGCGACACTGACCGCAAGCCAACAGATGCTCAGGCCGCAGACCCCGGGGCGCGCCCTCCCGCTGTGGCGCCGCTCTCCGGCGAGCACCTGTCTGTAGGCTGGATGCACGAGGACCTCCGGGCGTTCTCAAGGGGCCAGTCTTGCGGCGGCCCTGAACCCTGAGCCCGCGCAGCAGAGTCAGCCGGGCGGCCGCGCTTGGCCCCTCGCCGCCCGCGGAACGGGGCGTGGAGCAGATGCTATCGCTGGTCCCTCCCCGCGCTCGGGCGGGGTGGTTCGCAGGCTCAGCCGCGAGCGGAGGCTCTAGAGCCGCAGTTCAGCCCGGGCCGGAGTCCGCGCCGCCCAGGGCAGCCCCGCGCGGGGCCCGCGTGCGCCCGGAGCCCGCGAGGCGGAGCCGCGGAGAGGTGGTCGGCGCGCGGGCGGCAGGTGGGAGGCCCGGCTCCCGAAGGCAGTGTTTACCTGGCTCGCAGGAAGCCCGGGAGGCGGGGGAGGAGCGGCGGGCGCGCCCGGCCCTCGGAGCAGCAGCCAGACTGCGCCGCCGCGCCAGCGAGGACGAGCCTGCGGCCCCGGCGACCGCGGCCGCGACCCCGAAGGCGGCGCCGGAGCCCCGGGACCCCGCGCGCTTGGGGCCCGGGCGGCGGGAGGCGGCCCGGACCCCGCGGCGCCCTCGGCCTGGAGAGACGATCGCCACGCGGTGGGTGACCTCGCCGGGGGCGGGCGGGTGCCTTTATCTGCGCCCTCGGAGCGGGGACGCGGGAACGGGGCGCAGGGCTTCCCCGGGCGGCCGCGCAGGTGGCGGCAGGTGGCACCCGGGCGGCCACTCTGCGAGGGGTGAGCGCGGGTGTAGATGCCGACCCTGAGCGGCGGGGCTGTCCCCGACGGGTGTCCAGGTGTGGGCAAGGCCGGGTCGGGGGCCGGGGTCGCGGGCAGAGCGTAGGAGGCGCTCGGGGTGGAGTTTTGGGTGGGAGGTGGCAAAGGTCAAGGAGGCCACCCTGGGCGGTGCGGGACCGCTGCCTGGGCGAGCTTCAGGGCAGGCCGGGGTACCCGCCGCTTAACGCGCCCCGTAAGGATACGTCTGGAGCTTACCGCCGACTCCTGCCTGCCCCCTCCCCCAGCCCGGGCGAAAACCAGTTTCCCTTTGAACGCCGAGGGCGGCGACAGGCGACGCTCCGGGCTTCCGCCTTCCGGAGGCCTGGCCTGGCTCCGCCGCGCCGCCGCGTCCACCTGCGCCCACCTGCGCGCCTGGCGCCCGGGTGTGAAGCCCCCCCTGGGCCCGGGACTGGCCGGCGTCCCGAGGGTGCCGCGTGCTCTGCACGATCCCCAGGCACCCGGTGGCTCTGGCTCCTCTGGACTGCTGGGGGCACTGTCTCGTTTCTCCCAGGCTCTCCTTTCTCCTCTCCTTTCGGAAGGCAGAGGGGGGGTTTGGAGAAGCCTTAGAGTTTCTCTGGGGATCTCAGTAGGACTCTGGCAGGAAACAAGCGCCTTTGGGTTTCTGGTTCTCTGTTTTCCAGTAGCGACAAGGTGAGGGAGTCCATACCGTGAGTTCACAACCTCTGCAGCGCGGCTGGAGTGTGTCTGGGGAGACCCAGACCCGGTTGGGGGCGCTGGCTGTTCTGACAGGGACTCCACACCTGGCCTGGAGAGATTCTCAGAGGAAGGGCGCTTTAGGGTGTGTCCCATTTAAGACATGTGGCTTTTGGACAAGACCCCCCAGCCCAGGGAAACGGTTTGCAGAGTATGGCCCAGGAGTCTGCGACACCCCGAGAGCCGGGCTCAGTCCTGCCCCCGGCTCCCTGGCAGAGTCACGCTGGAGTGCTGGGGGCCTTCGTGGACGTGGGGAGCTGAGAGGGGTGCAGACCCAGACGGAGCTAGGCCGGAGCAGCCCTTCAGGAAGGGATGGTCAGCACTGGGTCGCAGCCTCACAGCTGTTTCTCCCAGTTCAGGGGAGGGGCCGTCTGTCCTCCAACTTTTTTTTTTTTTCCAAATGGGATAAACCAAAACCTGAAAGGAGGGAATCCAGTTAAATATTATGTAAAATGGTGGCTGATAGTAGCTCCCAATGGTTTAACTGTTCCGAAATGACTACCTTTACTAACTCAGGGTTAAACAAAAGCTATTTGGTTCAAATTCACTTTAAAAACTTTCCAAACTATCCCATTTCTGCCCAAAGACAAGAACACTTTTGAGTCACTTGTGCTGTGATTTGGTGTTGAACCGCTCCAGCCTGGTTTGGGCTGGGAATGGCTCTGGCCACTTGCCCTGAGGAAAGGCATCCATGAAGGCGGAAAAGGGCAGAGACCAAGGTTTCTGGCGATTCTTCCTTTTTCCTCCTGAATTTTTAAACATTAATGGGAGGTTACGTTGTTTGACTTTTAGTTTCTCTCTCGAGTCTTTAAAAATCTGACACTGGATCACAGCTGTCCCTGGGCCTTTTCTCCCCAGGTATCCAGGTAGCATTTCTGACCACTTCCCAGTGGCCAGGCCATCTTCTGAGAGCTGCGTATCATTGCATTAACAGGTGTAATACCCTAGGATGCCCTCATTTGATGTAACTAGCCTATTAGAACTCTCATTTTCACTGAGTAGGAAACCAAGGCACAGAGATCCCCTGGGGGCGCCCAGGGCTCAGTTCCAGAAATCTGACACCAGCCCCTGTTGCTGCCCTTCAGGGCGAAGAGGGCAACTTGCAACACCCACCGAGCTGCCTTTTTCTTCTCTGGCTTCCCTGGTGGCTCAGAGGTTAAAGCCCCTGCCTGCAGTGCGGGAGACCTGGGTTTGATCCCTGGATTGGGAAGATTCCCTGGAGAAGGAAATGGCAATCCACTCCAGCATTGTTGCCTGGAGAATTCCTTGGATGGAGGAGCCTGGTGGGCGATAGTCCACGGGGTCGCAGAGAGTCGGACACAACTGAGCTTCATTTCACTTCTGTTTAAAACCCCACCACTAACGGGTGGCTACACCCAGCAAAGCGTGCTTCCTCTGCAGGGTGGTGGGACTGGAAGGCTGCTGTCTCGTCTCTGTTCGTCACCTCTTCCCTAACTTCCTCAGCAAAGATATCAATAAAGAGGGAAAGACAGTTCTCTAATGCCTCAGCACGGTTTTTAGTAAGTCATCACAAGCAGTGAATCACTTCCACTGGTCCTTTAGAGCCACTGAAGGAAGCTTAAATCAGCCTGAGCTTGGGGGCCCCAGGAGGTGGGTTTAATCAACAGTAAGTGTACAGTAATTTAACCAACAGTGATTATAATGATGCTGAAGCTCCAGTATTTGGGTCATCTGATGAGAAGAGCTGACTCATTGTAAGAGACCCTGATGCTGGGAAAGACTGAGGGTAGGAGGAGAAGGGGACCACAGAAGATGAGATGGCTGGATGGAACCATTGACTTAATGGACAGGAGTTTGAGCAAGCTCCAGGAGATGGTGAAGGACAGGGAAGCCTGGTGTGCTGCAGTCCATGGGGTTGCAAAGAGTCTGACACGACTGAGCCACCGCAAAACAGCAGCAGTTATACGTGGGGAGGCCCTGCTGGTCCAACGTCCTCCTAAATGCGTGGCCTCAGGCTTCAGCCACAGAAGCAGAACCAGCAGAGACACACACGCATGACTTAACGTGAGGAACCGGGGCCAGAGAGGCCTGCAGGCCTCAGGCCGGAGCTCTCGGGCACGAGCTGAAGCTGCCTCCAGAGAAAGAGCCAACCTCACGTTACAGCCGGGAAAAGATAACCAGTAATGCATATTATGAAGCTCTTAGCAGTGTCTGAGAGTCAATAACTGTTAAAAATTCATAAATATGGATCAGAACTCTGAGCATCACTGAGTAAGTGTGAGGCTCTATTATAATAATAATAAAAAAGATGGATGCCCGGAGAGTGAGGATAGACAGACTCGGGTGAAGTATCTGGAATGTACCAAACATTCTAAGACTCAGCAAAATAAACCACCCAAGAGGAGAAGTAACTGAGCAGGCTGGCCCAGAAGAGAAAGCCCAGGGGGGCTAGGAAAATGGGAAGGGATGTTTAACCCACCAGTTCTCAGAAGCAGAAATCACATCAATGGGATAATTTTTTATACCCATCTGTAAAGATCTTACCGTCTGTGCCAAGTATTGAGGAAGATAAGGAGAACTGAGAACTCCCATGGTGGTGAGTATAAATAAAAGCAGACACTTTAGACAAGAGCCCAGAAAAGCTGAAGACAGACGTTCCTGTGACCCGGTGCTTTCAGTTCTGACTGCACCCTCTAGGGAGAACCTGGGCTCAGCCACAGGGCACATACAAAGGTTACTCCCAGAAGCAGTTTTTAAAAATATATATTTATTTACTTTTATTTATTTGGCTGTGCTGAGTCTTAGTTGCGGCCGGTGGGTCTTTTAGCTGTGGCATGTGGGGTCTAGTTCCCTGATCAGGAATCAAACCTGGGCCTCCGGCATTGAGCGTGCAGAGTCTCAGCCACTGGACTGACAGCGAGGTCACCTGGAAGCACTTTTAAAAACCTTGTATTTTGAGATCGTTGTAGATTCACATGCAACTGTGAAAAATAATAGAGCTCCACATGTGCTTCATAACATCTTGCAAAACTATAGAAGATATCGTAACCAGGAAATTAACGTTGGTACGACCGATCAGAGGGGTTGAGATGTCACATTTCACCAGGTGACATGCTCCTATGCATCTGTGTGTGGTTCTGTGTAATTTTATCACACGTGGATCATCGCGTGACCACCCACGCAGGTGGGACCATTCCATCACGAGGTCTGCAGGCTGCCCGTTGTGGCCACAACCAACTTCCCCTTCCTGCAGCCTATGCCCTTCGCAGCCACTGCTTTGTTCCCCATTTTCTGTAATTCGTCACTTTGACAATGCTGTTTAGGCGGAGTCACACAATATGCCCCCTTCTTTTTCACTGGCTTTTTTCACTAAGTGCAGTTCTCTCGAGATGTCTCCAAGTTGTTCAGTGTCCAGACAGCTCATTCTTTTTTTTATCACTGAGTAGCATGCTGTGGAACATATGCCCCCCACCCCCTGCTCCTCTAGTTTTTTTGGTTTTAACCATCCACCCTTTGAGGGATCCCAGCTTGTGGCTATTTGAGGGCACCTACTATGACGTACAGGTTTTTGTGAGAACACGGTTTTTGGTTTTCACTTCTCTGGGATAAATGCCATTGCTGAGTCATAAAGCAAACGCGTGCTCCAGTTCACAAGACTTTGCGCTGTGTTTTCCCAGAAAGTTTGCAGCGTTTACATCCCACCGGCCAGGTGTGCGTGGTCCTGGGTCTCCATGACAGCATTTGGCCCTGTCTTTGCTGGGTATATGAGCTGTTCTGACAGGTATGCGCTGAGACTTCACCGTGACTGCGGTCTGCGTCTCCATCACAGACAGCGATGCCCGTCTTTCCATGAGCGTGTCTGCCATCTGCACATGCTCCCATGTGCTCCCATGCTCCCATGTGCTCCCATGCTCCCATGTGCTCCCATGTGCTCCCATGTTCCCATGTGCTCCCATGTGCTCCCATGTGCTCCCATGCTCCCATGTGCTCCCATGCTCCCATGTGCTCCCATGTGCTCCCATGTGCTCCCATGCTCCCATGTGCTCCCATGCTCCCATGTGCTCCCATGCTCCCATGTGCTCCCATGTGCTCCCATGCTCCCATGTGCTCCCATGTGCTCCCATGCTCCCATGTGCTCCCATGCTCCCATGTGCTCCCATGTGCTCCCATGTTCCCATGTGCTCCCATGTTCCCATGTGCTCCCATGTGCTCCCATGTGCTCCCATGCTCCCATGTGCTCCCATGCTCCCATGTGCTCCCATGTGCTCCCATGTTCCCATGTGCTCCCATGTGCTCCCATGCTCCCATGTGCTCCCATGTGCTCCCATGTGCTCCCATGCTCCCATGTGCTCCCATGCTCCCATGTGCTCCCATGTGCTCCCATGCTCCCATGTGCTCCCATGTGCTCCCATGTGCTCCCATGCTCCCATGTGCTCCCATGCTCCCATGTGCTCCCATGTGCTCCCATGCTCCCATGTGCTCCCATGCTCCCATGTGCTCCCATGTGCTCCCATGTGCTCCCATGCTCCCATGTGCTCCCATGCTCCCATGTGCTCCCATGTGCTCCCATGCTCCCATGCTCCCATGTGCTCCCATGTGCTCCCATGTGCTCCCATGCTCCCATGTGCTCCCATGCTCCCATGCTCCATGTGCTCCCATGCTCCCATATGCTCCCATGCTCCCATGTGCTCCCATGTGCTCCCATGCTCCCATGTGCTCCCATGCTCCCATGTGCTCCCATGTGCTCCCATGTGCTCCCATGCTCCCATGTGCTCCCATGCTCCCATGTGCTCCCATGCTCCCATGTGCACGCACATGCTCCCATGTGCTCCCATGCTCCCATGTGCTCCCATGTGCTCCCATGCTCCCATGTGCTCCCATGCTCCCATGTGCTCTCATGTGCTCCCATGTGCTCCCATGTGCTCCCATGCTCCCATGTGCTCCCATGCTCCCATGCTCCCATGTGCTCCCATGCTCCCATGTGCTCCCATGCTCCCATGTGCTCCCATGCTCCCATGTGCATGCACATGCTCCCGGGGAGCAGCCTGGTCTTGCCTTTGCCTCCTGTCTGATTGGTTTGTTTGGTCTCTAGTTCCTTGTAGATACGCTCTGGAGACGGGGCTGGTGGTCTGCAGTTCCTCAGGCAGTGTATCTTGTCTTCAGCCTAACCACAGGTGCTTTTGCAGGGAGAAACTTTTTCATTTTGAAGAGATCCATTTGTTGATTTTTTTCTTTGTGTCTTGTGCGGAATCTCAGGCTACTGAGACCCGCTGAATTGAAATCTGCATTGCCTATTTATCTAGTCTTGGCTGTGATGGTTCTTTGTTGCTGTGAGATCTCCCTCTAGCTGCAGTGAACGGGGCCTACTCTCTAAGGTGCAGGGTTCAGCTTCTCACTTTGGGGGTTTCTCTTGTTGCGGAGCATGAACTCCAGAGCATAGACTCAGTAGCTGTGTTACACAGCTTAGTGTAAGCCTAAGTTACACAACTCAGGCTTAGTCGCTCCGCATGTGGAATCTTCTTGGACCAGGGATCAAACCCATGGCCCCTGCTTTGGCAGGCAGATTCTTAACCACTGGACCACCAGGGAAGTCCTAATTTTTTTTCTTTTACGGATTGTGATTTGGGTGAACCCTTGGCCTAGTCTGGAAGATTTTCTCCTGGCTTCTATTTTTCCTACAAGTTTTATACTTACAGTCTACACTGAAGTCAGTTGTCCATTTCCAGTTTTTGTATGATGAATAAGGTTCAGGTGGAGGGTTTTGGTTTTGGTTGGTTTTTGTTCCTACCACGGAATGCCACCTTGCCCAATACTGTTTGTTGAAAAGATGATCCTTCCTCCATAGACTTGGTTTTCCATCTTCGTCATAAATTGTGTCCACATTTTTGTGTGGGTCGATTTCTGGGCTCCCTGCTCTGTTCCCGTGGTCGAGATGGCTGCCGGCCACCCGGATCACGCTGTCCTGCTTACCAGGGCTGAAGGGTGAGCCTGACCGTCAGGTAGTGTGAGCCCTCTCACTTCCTTCTTCTTCATCAGAATCCTGTTAGCTGGGCTGGCTCCTGTACCGTTCTGCACATTTTAGAGTAGGCTTTATCATGTCTACAAAACCCCTGCTGGAATATTTACAGTGTGTGTGTGTGTGGGTGGGTGTGTGTGCGCGCCTGGTCGTATCAAACTCTTCGTGACCCTATGGACTGTAGCCCGCCAGACTCCTCTGTCCATGGCATTTCCCAGGCAAGGATACTGGAGTGGGTTGCCATTTCCTTCTCCAGGGAATCTTCCCAACCCAGGGATCGAACCCACGTCTTCTGCATTGACAGGTGGATTCTTTACCATCTGAGCCACCAGGGAAGCCCCTGCTGTTTCATATGTGCATGTGCACGTGTGTGTGTGTGTGTGTGTGTATACTCTTATGACGTATCTAAAAACCACTGAGTGTTAATTGCTCAGTCGTGCCCGACTCTTTGCGACCCCATGAACTGTAATTCTCCAGGCTCCTCTGTCCATAAGATTCTCCAGGCAAGAATACTGCAGTGGGTTGCCATGCCCTTCTCCAGGGGATCTTCCCAACCCAGAGGTTGAACCTGGGTCTCCTGCATGGCAGACAGATTCCGTCTGAACCACCAGGGAAGCCCCCAGTCCATTAAGAAGCCTAACTAATCTGCCCCACCACCCAGACAGACCATCTTTCTTTCTGTTTTCATAGTTTTCAGTTTTGTTTTTTTTGTTTTAATTGAAGTATGGCTGGTTTGCAGTGTTATGCTCACTTCCGTTGCACTGCAAAGCAATTTCCTTACGCTTATATTCCGTTCCATGTTCTTTTCCGTTACAGTTTATCACAGGATATTGAATGTCATTCCTGGTGCCATACAGTAGGACCTTGTTTATCTGTTTTATATACAGCAGTTTGTATCTGCTAACCCCAGGCTCCTAATTTATTTCCCCACTCCGTGTCTGTGAGTCTGTTTCTAGACAGACTTATTTTCTGAAAGGACACAGGAAAATGAAATGATGGTGTCCAGACAGGCTCTGTCAGCATCCTGGGGTCAGACCATTCCCCAGGGGGTGGGGGCCCTCCTGCCCCCTCTGCCCCCCGCTGGGGAGCCAGGTGTAGTCTGGGGCTCATCGCTGTCCCTCAGCGACACTCTGAATGAGTGGCGTCTTCCTCTCTTTACAGGCGAGGAGATGTGAATTCTCGGGGGTCAGTAGACCTGGGAGATCCTGTGACTCCCAGGGCCTCCTCTGCTCTGTCTGGTGACCCTGTGACGGCCAACACCGCTGCGCTATGCTCCTGAGGGCTCGGAAGCACATTCTCAAACCCAGGCATGCCTACACCCACGTCTGACCACGTGGACCCGAGTCACTGTCCCCAGGGAGGGAGGGACGGTGGACCACCTCCTGGCCCCCGTCAGCCCCAGGCCCCGTCCCCACGCTGCTCACGAGTGCTGGGAACCAACCAGAAACCAGGGGCTGCTGTTTTAAAAGGGGCCCACTTTTGAAGGAAAGAGTCAGTATGAAAACATGCAAGAGCAGCGTCTCTCTCAGTGGGGACGTGACGCCCACATCAGAACTGCTACCGGTTTTGAAAAGGGGTCAGTGGTTGAGAGCTGGCGACACGGGGGTGCCACCCTCCAGGGTGCGAGGCAGCGTCTCCGAGGCCCAAAGCCACAGCCTTTCACAGGAAATGAGCTTCTCCTCAGAGCCCCGGGCGTTGTTCTTGGGGAGTGACGCTTCTCCGGGGTGCTGTGAATTTCAAGACCCAGGACACAGGAGCCGTTGGCGTGTTTGAGTGAACACACTGGATTTTAGTGTTGTGCTAATGCTAATTACGTGGTAACTAGGCTTGGATTTGGTTTATACCTCTGAGGTGTTAAAAATCTAGGAAACGGTGAGTGGTGGTGATGCTTCTTCTGAAAGCTGAGTTTACTTGGTGGCTTATTGCGTCAGGTTTTGCTTTGATCGGTGGCCAACGTTCATTGCAGACCACCCCGTGGGCAGCTCTGAGGGACACTCCGGGATGGCAGGTCCCGCCCTGGGCCTTGCAGATGACGGCTGAGCACCGAGGTCCCAGCTGCCGGGAGCCCCTCAGCCAGCGGCCCCCCAGCTGGAGTGAGACTTCCTGTATATGGAGGTCGGAAAGGCAGGCAGAGCCACTGGGCGACATGCCCCGCTGTCATGGGGTTTTCCGAAATGTTTATTTCGTAGCATGACTCCTGCAGTCAATTTCCCCTTGTTTCATGGGACGAGGGGGTTGGGAGGTGGAAGCTGGCAAGGGTTTGACTTGTCTGAGTGTGAGGAGCCTGGTGGCCCCATCCTCGAGGTTTTCAGTCAAGAACGGGCTCCCGCTGGCGCCCTCACCACTAATAACTGCACCCACAAGTGTGGGCCTCGCCTTTGGGGTGTGTCAGCGACAGAGGGTCTCCCCCAGACACATCCGGCACCCTCTGCTGCAGTTTGCGGCACCCCCCTGGCAGGAGCAAAGAGCCAGGGGCAGAGACAGCTCCTTTAGCAAAGATGCCAGAACCTCAGCCTCCCCCACAGCGGCCGCCAGCCTCCCCAGAGACGGAGGGCCTCCCCCCTGTGTCTGATCAGAAACCTGCCGGAGCCCGCAGAGACGGCGGGCGGGGACCGAGACTGGCTGGGAACAGGATAGGAGCACCCCAGCAGAGCACCTGCAGCGGCCGGAGCCGGACCCCAAGTCTCCTCGGAGGCTGTGGATGAGGATGACACCCAGCGACCACGCCCGACCCGGCAGCCACCTGCTGGCATGTCGGCCAGAGTGCTCATTAAATGCAGAGTCCTAGGCCCTGGTGCCTGGACACCACCTCCAGTCTTGGGGTCTCGGCCCAGGAACGTGTGTTTCTAGTAGTCACGAGGCCCACTGCCCAGTGAGAGGCAGAAACGGGTGAGGAGGGCCCCAGGGGCGTCTCGGCGACACAGGTTCACCTGAACACACCTGCACGAGCTCCCGCTCATCCACTTCAGCACGACTGAGAAATTCTATTTCCTGGTAAATGACTTTCTGTTCAAAGAATGATTCATGGAAAATCACACCCTGTACTGGCGGTGTGTTCCTGTGCGTATCGCTTATTTTTGATACTCTCTCCATTTAGGGGGTGACATTCTCTTTCGTGCCTCTGAGCGCTGGCATATCTGACAAGGAATATTTATGGATATTCATCCTCTCCATCCGGTTTCTTGGAGAGTTGGAACCTAACATTTTTGCTAAATTGCTCTGAGACGAAAGCTCCAGAGCTGCATTATAGGCGCCCAGATGGGGCAGCTGCACAGTTTAAATTCCCTGATTCTCCAGGACACTCAGAGGCCACCCCATGCCCTTCCAGAGGCCCTGCATGAAGGAGACATGGCTCTGGCCCTGAAGACTGAATCGTAGTGTGTCATCAGGGAGCTTGGGGTCCTAAGATAGGTTCCCCAAGGCACTGCATTTGCGGAGCACCTCACAAGATAAACAAAACCTGTACAGGAGTCCTGACGAGGGGCTGTGCCAGCAGAGGGCCGCTTCTGACCCTCCTAGCAGCCCTGCGCCCCCCTGCCTGCAGCCTAGCTGGGGGTGAGTTAGGGTGAGGGCTGGGGTGAGGATCTGCAGCTTCTTCAGGGCTCTTTCCAGGATGCCCACCTTCCCTGGACAGCTGTTCACAGCAGCAGCTCCGTCCCCTGGTTCTGATCACATTTAGTTTATAAGGGGCTCAGCACTCCAACCCGCACTTACTTTCTGGGAAATTTAGAAGTTTTTCTCATCTCCCACCGTCCACGTAGAGGTCAGGTTGGTGTCTGCTACCTCTCTGATAGCTGGTTCCACTAACCCTGATCATCACCATCCAGCTGACACCCAGAAGAGTCTGAATTCTGCACAGGTCACCTCTAGTCCTTTGGCACCCTGATGCAAAGAGCTGAGTGACTGGAAAAGACCCTGATGCTGGGAAGGATTGAGGGCAGGAGAAGGGGATGAGAGAGGATGAGATGGTTGGATGGCATCACCATCTCGATGGACATGAGCTTGAGCAAACTCCTGGAGACAGTAAAGGGCAGGAAGCCTGGCGTGCTGCAGTCCATGGGGTCGCAGGGCGTTGGACACAATTTAATGACTGAACAGCAGCAACAACCACCACTGTCCAAGTCCTCTTTACCAGCCAGGACGTGGGACATCCTGTGGGACATCAGCTCACTGTGTTGCCTTAAAGGACCACGTCAAGCAGGAACCTAGACACAAATGATTCTCGTATTTTAGGGGCTAGGTTTCTCAGAGTGTGGTGGGGGTCAGGGTGTGCTTCGGTTGTTTTTATTCTGGTCCTTTTGGATGTCTGAAAACAAAATAACCCTGGACTGACAAGCTAAGACCAGGGGTTTACGAGGTGGGGTCCCATCCGGCGCCGTCTTGCTGGAAACAGAGGATAAATTATATTTCAGACTCAAGCCCAAAGCATCACTGGTTTTGAAGGATCATTTGTACTGCTGTATGGCAGATGCTGTCTGTTTTAAAAGGCAGATGATGATTACTTTATTCTGTCATTATCTCTGTGTGTCAAGACTCATTTTTAAAGAGAGAAGGATTTGAACCAGGTATTAAAAGCTAGCCTTGTTGATTTCAGACAGTGTTTGGAAATTGTTATGTGAAGAGAAAAAGGACATAGCAGTACTGACTTGGCAGATGGCCTTTCTGAAAAGGCAGGGAAGGGTCGTGTTTAAAGCCACATTAAGTAACAGTCCTAACAGTAAAACATGCGTATTTATATGGAAATTTTTACATAGGATTAGCAACACCAAAATAAAGTGTGTGATGGGAACTTAAAGCAGATTTTAATGTGAAGGTAGATGAAAACCTGTACAAATATTTATACTCTTTTTTAATAAAACTTCATTCTTTCATGAAGACAGGCAAAGCCCCAGATGTCATTTCTGTGGGCTTCTGTGGCAGAATCACCTCAGAGCCTGGACTCTCTGAGACTTAACTTCATTGCTTTCACAACATGTGGGCTTCCCAGGTGACTCAGGGGTAGAGCATCCGCCTGCCAATGCAGGAGACACAGGAGATGCAGGTTCGATCCTCGGGTCGGGAAGATCCCCTGGAGAAGGGAGTGGCAACCCACTCCAGTATTCTTGCCTGGAGAATCCCATGGACAGGGGAGCCTGGAGGGCTACAGTCTATGGGGTCGCAAAGAGTCGGACACGGGTTAGTTGAGTACCAGGCCTTCCTTGGTGGCTCAGCTGGTAAAGAATCTGCCTGCAGTGCTGGAGACCTGGGTCCGATCCCTGGGTTGGGAAGATCCCCTGGAGAAGGGAAAGGCTACCCACTCCAGTATTCTGGCCTGGATAATTCATGGACTGTATAGTTCATGGGGTTGCAAAGAGTCGGACACGACTGAGCGACTTTCACTTCACTAGCAGCAGCAGCAGCAGCAGCATACGTATACACACACACACAACATGTGTTGAAGAAGAATTTGACAAATGTACCCTGGACTCCATGCCGCGTCTGTTCCTGGCTTTGTCTGCCTGGAGCCGCCGTCGGTGACTGTGAGGTCTGTGATCTGTCGGAGCTCTGCAGGACGGCGGTCCCAAACCCCGCTGTTTCCCCATCCGTTTTTCAGGTTAGCCTGCCCATTATGGAGTTTTCTGCAGGCAGCTCATGTGGGTTTCATGACTAATTACAGATGTTCCGGGAGAGCCTGGGAGGCAGGTGTAAACGCAGAGAGGAAGGAGACGGGAGGTGTCACTCACCCCTCACAGCAGGTGAACCCGGACCCAAATGGGTGCTGTGGGCTCCGTGAGAGAGAGATCACTAGCTGAGGTCTCTGCACTGCATAGTCCTGGCTGCCTGTTGAGACCCCGTGTGTGTAGCCTGTCTGCACAGCTAACCAGGCTGGAAACCAGTAACCGAAAGGCCAGGCACTGCACCAGATGCAGTGTGGACCGCCCTGGGCTCAGCGGTTTCCATTCCACCCTTCAGTCGCCTCTCCCATTAGAGTGTGGCTCACAGTTAGCCCTTTGGAAAGGTGGCTGGCAGCCAGGGGACACTCGGGTGACAGCTTGTCCTGTCTCGTTTGGACCCGGCCCCCAGCTTCGGGAACCCAGCCGTCTGCGTGTCCGACATGGTGCAACAGCTTTGCTCAAACCTTGTCTGGAAAGGCTCAGTTTTCAAAGCTTCCGGGGTTACGGGGTGGACGTGTGGTCCCATCCTGGCGGAAGTCGGTGCAGCCCCGCCCCCAGCCCGCCCCCTCGCTTCCCCAGGAGAGCAGAGCCGGTGACCTGTCCAGGGCTGCCCGCTGCTGGTGGCAGAGGGGACTAGACTCAGGCTTCCTGCCCCGCACGCCTCGCTTCAGTCACCCTCTTGAGCCCTTCAAGTAGGTCCTGAGCTGTCTTTGTACGTTACCCCCTTTTTACCCCCTCTTGGCATCAAAAACCATGCTTTGGGGGGAGTGTGAGTGATTAAGACCCTCGAGTACAGTGTCAGCGTGGTCAGGGTTGATCAGGTAAACACAGTATTGTAAGCGCTCTCTGCCAAGATGTTTTCAGTTTTCATTTATTTCCTGTAAAAGGCTTCTGAATAATGGTAATCGTGATGGAGAAACAAAACCATAAGGCCTCCACCTTGTGGTGATAAAGCATCCTTCTTAAAAGAAATGGCAACCCACTCCAGTGTTCTTGCCTGGAAAATGCCACGGACAGAGGAGCCTGGTGGGCTGCAGTCCATAGGATGGTAAAGAGTCGGACACGACTGAGCACACACACACACACTCACGCACTCTGAAAGGATACTGATACTTTTAGGCCTTAAAGAGGACACTTAGAAACTAAAAAGCAGGCAGAGCCAGGTGAAAAGTTCAGGTTCAAACTACAAGCTTATTGGCAGCCTCATATTCATCACGTCTGTTGTGCTCTGTAGATACTTGTTATTTATTCATACAATTTAGTTAATACAATTTTTCGGTAACAGAGTTTTTTTAAAAAGATTCACTTGTGGGCTTCCCTGGTGGCTCAGTGACGGAGAATCCGCCTGCCAGTATAGGAGACACATCTTCCCTCGTGGGGGATATCCCACGTGCAGCGGGGCAGCCATGCCGGGCGCCACAACTGCTGAGCCGAGCTTGAGCCCTGAGCATGCGCTTTGCAGCCAGAGAAGGCCGAGCTCTGCAGTGAAGAGCAGGCCCCCCTCGCCGAAACTAGAGCAAGCCCACGCTCAGCGACAAAGGCCCAGCGCAACTGAAAGTAAATAACTGATTTTAAAGAAAGATTCACTTGTAGGATATATTCCTATAGTGCTCCGCCGTTCACTGCTGTCTGCAGCGGGGAGTGACATCGTGGGGAACAACGGTCAAGGCTCCGCCCAGGTTGCTGTTAATGAGCTTTGAGCTGTCAGAACATACCTTAAAACATGTGAAGTAGAGAAAAAGCTGCGCCTCTATCCCCCAGGCAGCTCTGATTCCCTAATAAACTGGAGGCTGCACGCATCGAGGGTCCTTTTCCTGCAGAAATTCAGCGCCCTGCCCAAGTCGCTGGGTCAGCCTTGAACCTGTGACTGTGAACTTGTGTCACCCAGACTTTCCAAACCTCGTGAGCCTCATCATCTGTGAAAGGAGGAGCTTTGGAACAGCACCCACCTCCGCCTGGACAGGAGCAAGTCGGGAGGATGGACGTCTGGAGAGGTCCCTCCCGCCGGGCACGCAGGCAGCACCATCACACGGGCCGTCCTCTCGAGCCTCCCACCTCGGTTGAGCCCTGTCCACTGAGTCCCACTCTCCCGGAATGTCTCCCTCCCTTTGCTTTATCTGTACCTGCCGCCGGCCCAAGTCCCTCACCCTCTGCAGTCCCGCACGCCCCAGTGACCACGCAGAGCCCTGACATCAGCTCTGAGCCCTGAGCCTGCGGGGCCTGATGGGGTGATGACCACGCCTGCCTTCTTTTCCCCACTCAGCATCTGGAAGCTTGTGGGAGGAGCTCACCTGGGAAGAAGGTACCAGGTGGGAGACTGACTCTCTCCCTGGGACCGCCGTGGGGCTGCTGGTCTGAAGCTGGAGCGGTGAGATCGGCAGTCCCAGGGTTCACGTGTCCTCTGTGTTTTCAGGAAGATGAGGACTCGGGCTGTAGGTCTCTTGACCGCAGACCTCACACCAACCTGGGCCCGAGCAATATGTTCCCTCCCCACGCACAGTTATCAGGAGCCGTCACGTCTGACGCCAGAGAACATGAGTTGTTCTGGAGGTGGATTAAATACACGCATTCCTTCCCATGCAGTTATCAGGAGCCGTCACGTCTGACGCCAGGGAACATGTGAGCTGTTCTGGAGGTGGATTAAGTGCACGAGCTCGGCACACCCCCTGCCCTTTGCTCGCTGGCTCTGGCCTTGTGCGAGGCCCACGATGTGTGTGCTTCCTGTCTCCAGCGCCAGCGTCCTGGTCATGGGCACGCCGGTGCCTGTGACAGCAGTACGCATGTGGCCCCCACTGCACTCGGCTAGTAAAATATTAACTGGTCATTTCCACAGCCCTCCTGGAGTAAACATGTACCCTCCGGGACCAAAGCCTCAGAGCAAGCAGCAGAGAGCCTACAGGAAGGGGCACCCCAGGGACTTGAGCTCTGGGACTGTTTCTCTGGAAGCCCCACCTGCTGGCCTCCAGGTGGGCAGCCCAGGCACAGCCTGACCCAGGGGGGTCAGCGGGGCCCGGCCTCCATGCCCACGACTGAGTTAGTCCCCGGGACGGGGCTGTTTGCCGACGCCCCACCTGCTGCGGAAGGTGTGTGTCCTGCATCTGCCTGAGTCCACTTCCCGACCATCAGAGAGCCTGTGACTGCGGGCCTGGCGGGCCGGGGCCCCAGCAGCCCGGCTTCCTGGGAGCTGCTGCTTTCACACGGAATTCCCTATCTTCCTGTTGTTATCATTATTCACTCAGCCGTGTCTAACTCTCTGTGACCCCATGGCCTGCAGCACGCCAGGCTTCCCTGTCCTGCACCAGCTCCCGGAGCTTGCTCAGACTCATGTCCGTTGAGTCAGTGATGCCATCCAACCATCTCATCTTCGGTCGCCCCCTTCTTCTGCCCTCAGTCTTTCCCAGCATCAGGGTCTTTACCAATGAGTTGGCTCTTCACATCATGTGGCCAAAGTGTTGTAAGAGCTACAGAAAGCTAAACATGCTGGCTAACCATATATGTGTGAATATATTTATAAGGCTTTCTAAAAGTCATCCTAACTTAAGCATTGATGAACTACTGTTTGGTTTGCTGCTTTTTTTCCTTCAAGGAGATGCTTTGTTGTCACTGAGAGAGGTGATGTTGTGGTAGCACCTGGAGCCAGGGACTCCAGGATGTCACTTGCATCCTGTTCCGGTGAGGACATTCCTGCAGAGTCAGCTGATACCCGGGACCAGGCTCAAGGAACCACAGTCAGACCCCACAGCGCCGTCCTTTTGCCGTTCTGTGATTTCTTTTTTTTTTTTTTAATGGTTTTTGAGAACTTTCAGGCAGTGTTCGTCCGTGGTGTAAATCTGATAAGCCTGGAGAAGATAGAGAGTTAGTTGCTCAGTCATGTCCAACTCTTTGCAACCCCATGGACTGTAGCCCGCCAGGTTCCTCTGTCCGTGGGATTTCCCAGGCAAGAATACTGGAGTGGGTTGCCACTTCCTTCTCCAGGGGATCTTTCCAACCCAGGGATCGAACCTGGGTCTCCTGCATTGCAGGCAGATTCTTTACCAGCTCTGGGACTGTGATCAGTAGCTGTGGATATTATGTGATAACCCAGCACGAAGTGTCCCATCCCCTCAAATCTAGAAGCTGCTTTCTTCTGATACTTCCTATGCGAGACCACAGGTGGTCTCGTGCTGGAAGCTTGAGGGTGCGAGGGAGTTTGGGGGGAGCCCGAGGATCTCAGAGGTCAACATCACAGGCGCTCCTGAACGCAGGGTGGCTTCTTGGGCATCCCGCCCCGGTTCCCGTCCTAAAATGGGCCTTCGTTTTGTCTCGTTCACAGGAGCGTGTGGGGGTTTATTCGGGGCGGTTGTTCTGGTGATGGTGGTGACTGTTCGCTGTGTTCTGAGCACAGGGTGTTACAGGAATGCTTTTGACCTGGGAAATAAAAATGATTGTCTGCAGAAAGCTGGCATGAGCCCGGGGGTCCTGGTGGAGGGAGGAGGCAGGGATGGGGGAGGGAGGGGAGGACGAGGACAGCCCCCAGCGCGGTAGGAGCCCTCAGTTGGTCTCACTCTTCTCTGTTGGGCCCTTTGACTTTCTACGTGAGCTCCTTGCTCTTTCACACGCGCTCTCTGGGTTTTCCTTTAAAGGTCAGAGGCGCAGGCCTACTGTCTGTCGTTCAGAATCCTTGCAGCCCCCGCCCACCTCTTAGGGGGCTGGGATCTGTGTGGTCTGTCAGGGTCCACACCCCAAGACAGGCTGTGCCCAGCACAGAAGGGCGGCTGGGAGCAAGCCAGCAGCTGCCGCTTGTGGGGTGCCAGGCGGGTGCAGGGGGTGTGGGGGAGGCGGAGGGCCCGCCTTCAGCTCTGCATCGCGTTCACTCCGCCTCGCATCAGCGGCTCCCAGAAAGGAAGCACGGTGCCCCTTGGGTACCTCGAAGCCCCTTCAGCGTGTAGTTCACAGGAACTCGGGGCTGCGAGTCATCTGGATCAGCTCAGAGGTTAGGCACACAGCGTGACGGTAGCGAGAGCAGTGAAGTTATCACTTTATAGTAAGCCTGAAAGCCTAGTGGGAAGCTGAGGCTCTGATACTTTGGCCATCTGATGCGAAGAGCCAGCTCACTGGGAAAGACCCTGATGCTGGGAAGATTGAAAGTGAAGGGGGGCGGGTGGGGTGACACAGGAAGAGATGGTTGGATGGCATCATTGACTCAGTGAACATGAATTTGAGCAAACTCCGGGAGATAGTGGAGGACAGAGAAGCCTGGCATGCTGCAGTCCACGGGGTCACAGAGAGTCAGACACGACTGAGCAACCGAACAGCAAAAAATGCTAGGGCTCCACTAAGGGTTAATACCAAAGGACATGGAATTTTGAAAGCGTTGCTTTAATGATGTTGAAAAGCAGAGAGAGCAGAAGTTAGCCCCCTGGTGGGGTTTTAATCCTGCTGCCAAAGCCCATGTGAATCCTCTCCCGGCTGGGACGGCTGTGCGCGGATTCCAGCGGGTAGATGTTAAAACACGGACTGTGGATTCAGTGCTTCTGCGGTTTCACACCTGACCCACGTCTGTGATCCCAGGCGACCTCAGCCTCTGGGTCCTTCGCAGCCCCTCCCTGCAGACGACATCCTGCTGTTGCTTGTACCGTCAGTATTCACACATATGCAAGTGCAGACAGGACAGAGAAAAGCTATGAATACTCTGAGCTACTGTACATGGAAAATTGCACCCAAGTCAGTTGAGAAGGACGAATGGGCTTTGGTTTTCTCCTGATTATGAGGCAGTGTATTCACTGAACATCTTTATTACAAGCAAGTTGAACTTTGACAGTTAAAATGTCTGCGATGATTGGCCCTTCGGGGTCATAATTAACTCCTTATTTGTCTCATTCTGCTGCCGGCGTCTCATGTAACATACACGCCATTCTCTAAGGGAGGGAAGAGAGGTGATTATGTTGCCGATGGACTGTCCGGGGCCCGGGGAATTTGAGTCTGTTACCTTATTGAATCCTCTGCAGATGGACTGCAGGTATTATGATCTGATTTGACAGATGAGAAATCGGGAGCTCAGAGAACCAAATTTCTAAGCTCTGCAGTAAATAGTAATTGGCGGGCATGGAATTAAAACCCAAATAAATCTTTGCACATACTTTTCACCAGCTGTTGTTGCAAGATATTGGGCAGGAAATTAAAAAGATGCCCTCTTCCTCATGAAGCTTGAGGATCCACGTACAGGTGTTCATGAGGACCACGAACAGGTGTTGTGTAATTCAGCCGTTTTCTCAAGGTGACTTGTTAGAACAAAGTCTTCTCTTTATCGCGTTGATGAACAGTCTAGAAATGGATGAACACTTTGGATTGAGGCCTCGTCTCTCCCACAGTGAATCTATGGAGACGATGATTTCATGACAATCCCATTGCCTATGAAAATGCACTCAGAGTTACTTCAGAAACAGCAAGCTCAGCCTTTTGGTGTCCGCAGCCTCCCCTGGGTCTCAGTCTCCCCTGCTTCTCTCTTCTTGCCGCCCCTCTTTCACCCCCGAGTCTGGTCTGGACCTAGGAGAAGTCGCGCCGTGTCCTGTGCGGGGCTGTCTTTGACGGAGAAGGGTCAGGGTTAGGACCGAGCAGGAGCGTCGCTTCTGGGTTCCTGAGCTTCTCACCCTTTTCTCCTCCCCTGACCTCAGAGTTTCAGCGCAGATGTCCACATGTGCGAGAGCCCATGTCAAGGGCTCTACGGAAGGTGTGCGACAGCTAGACGGCTGGAAGATGTTTTCTCAACCTGTCAACACCCACCCTGGGGAGTCATGCCACCACTCCCACCACGATGACACAAGCGTGCGTGATCATGAAAACAATATGGAAATTCTCAGTCATCCCAGTGGCTGCTTAGAAATCTCACGTGGGCCTGAATTTGCACCTAAGGAGTACGGGCAGCCGCTATCACCTGGAGTCCACCCTGCTCCCAGTACTGACCCTCCTCTTCCCCTCCCACCGTGTTCCTTTCATATTATTTCACAAAAAGCTTCCTAATAACCCAATGATGCTTCCGGCCTGAGTTCCAAGCGCATTCCACATGAATTTTCCTCTTTCTCTCTGTTTGATTAATTACAAGAATGGAATGGAATAGAAATGACCTCACACGCAGCTCTTCCGCCTGCAGATGGCTCTTTGCAGCGTGTTACAGAGACCAGCTGTGGGGCGCCTCCGTAAGCCCGCCCCCTTCTGTCCCCGGCGGGTGGGGCCCGGTCACCCAGAGTCAGGTCCAGGACCCGCCGTCGGGGCTGCGCCACATGCCTCACGTCCTGATGGCCCCGCTGGTGAGGGGCCCTGAGCTGAGAATGGTCACGTGGCTTTTCCTGTCTTTCTTTTCCTGCCAGTGCAAATTGTGCATTTAAGGCTAGAATCTGCCTACTGGAAATGATGCATAAATGCTCTGTCTGTTCATCTGAGACCGAGGAAGAAGTTTGTACACGCTTAGAAGTCTGACCTGGAACGTTTGTTTCTATCTATTCTGTGCCCAGTAGTCTTGAGTTCTAAAAGTACTGATTAATGTATTTCGCAGACAGTCCTCTGAAGGACAACCTAAAGTTATGCTCCGAGGGGTGATGAAGCTCTGGTCAGAACACACGGCCTGGAGGAGGCCTCCCGTCCGCAAGGGGCAGTGCGGGGGTCTCGTGCCTGGATCAGCTGTGCTTCAGAGCATTTGGTCCAAAGACAGCGCCTCTGTGTCCAGAAGCAACGCTCTCCCCGCCCCCCGATACTGACGTCGCACAGTATCCTGTTAGGTGAAATCCTGAGGTTTGTGTTCTGGAAGGAGGGGACAGGGAGTCAGGATTTGCCTAATACCTGCAGGGGAGGTGACTGAGGAGGTGAGAGAAAGACGGAGGCCAGAGGAGGTGCTGCCAGGGGAGAATGTGGATGCCCGCGGGCGGTTCTCTGCACCAGGGCGGGGAACCCCAAAGTCCAGGCTGCCAACTGGAGAAGAAGTTAACTGTTTTGCCTGTGATTAATTTCAAATACAACAACTCTGTTCTTTTTTTATTTTGGAAATAACTATTTATATGTAATTGAAAAAGTTTATATAATTTTATCACTTTTATATTTGTATAAATTGAATAGTTGCAAATATATAACTATTTATATATAATTAGATATAATTGAAGTATAGTTGTTTACAATGTTTTAGTTTCAGGTAATACAGCACAATGATTCAGATATATAGATATAGACAGATTCCTTTTCAGATTCTTTTTCCTTGTAGGTTATTACAGAATTTTGAGGGCACTCCCTGGCAACCTCTGCACTTTTACTACTGAGGGCCCAGGCGCCACACCAGGTCAGGGAACAAAGATCCCAGAAGCTGCATGATGTAGCCAAAAAATATATATTGAATAAAGTCAGCCGTGCTATACAGCAGGCCCTTGCCCTCTGTCTACTTTGTATGTAGCAGTGAGTATCTGTTAATGCCAGCCTCCTAATTTATCCATCTCCCATCAAATACATCAGTTGTTATTTGTTAAACAGAGAATGGATGCGCAGATGTTCGATGCATTGTATTTTATGTATTACATACACCACGCTGGTTATCAATACTCACGACCCTGCATGGGGGCGCAGAGAGCTGGAAGTCCAGAATGACCCTGGCTCCGCCCCTGCGGTTCAGACTGCCACCCTGAACAGAGAACACACAGTTCTGCGCTTCAACTGCAGCTCAGTCCCCAAGGGGACAAAGGCGAGTCCCCTCCTCCCTGTCTGTGCCCGTCTCATCGAGCAAACCACCGTGTGTGCCTCAGACCTCCATTTCCCCAGTGAGACGACCCCCATAGAGGCGTTTTGGGGGGTGATCCGTGTGAGTGAATTGGGAGGGTGGATGATAGAATACTGAAATTGTCTGCAAAGGTCAACTTGCATTTTTAAAAGCATCCATTTTATTTATTTTTTAAAAGCATCATTTTTTAAATTTAAAAATACTTCGTTGCTAAAAAATGTCAGCCATCATCTGACAATGCAGAGTTTCCACAAACCTTCAATTTGTAAAAAATGCATCAGTGACAAAGAGCAATAAAGCAAAGCACAACAAAATGAAGTCCGCCTGTCTACATTGCAGTGCTCTTAACTGTAGCCACCATGTAAACACACACATTGAAAGCACAGGTTTTTCCACACGCATGTCTTCATACATGATGCATTCTTGTGGTTCCCCTAAGTCAGCAGTGTTTTTATCGCCACTAGGGCCCTGGCTTTGATTTACCAGAGCATGCTGTCCCCACTTGGATCTACGTTCAGCACTTAATCTGAAATTCAGATCTTGAAAGATCTGCTCTGGGTTCCACCTAAAAAATATAAAGACAGGAAGAGTTTCCACTCTGCAGGGACTTGGCTGTGTGTGGTCTCCCGCGGCAACAACCCACTGCTCCCCACACACAGGAGGTGACGCTGTCAGATGCTGTTGCCCCCTTTCTCACCAGTCGACCTGGGGAAGAGCATCCAACATCCTTCACAGTCACCAAGGAGACACTCAGAAATACGGGAGGCTTTGGGGAAGTTCAGATACTGATACATGCTTCTCTAAAGAGTGTCTTTGCAGGATCGAAACTTGCCTTTCATTGGGTGTATGAAATATTTTAGAAACCCTCCCCATGTTTAGAGGACAATTCAGTTTTTTGCTTTTCAAGGAGCGTTGTTCAGCTAGAAGCTGGTCCTCACATGTTCTTTGAATCATCACACGATGAGGGTGACAGAGGGTGAGATGGCTGGATGGCATCACTGACACAATGGACATGAGTTTGAGCAAACTCCGGGAGATGGTGAAGGACAGGGAAGCCTGGCGGGCTGCAGTCTGTGGGGTCCCAAAGAGTCAGACACAACTTAGTGACCAAACAAAGCAATGTGATGAGTGAACTTTACAATGGTCCTTCAAGACTGGTCACCTGAGCCAGGGGACAGGTCTAAAGTGATGGTACAAATGGTCCTCATGGTTCCTACAGGTCCAGGGATGCGAGTAGGTCGAGGGACCTGTGTGCAATGAGTTTGGCTGAATTCTTCAGTTGTGTACCTTTCTGGGGGAGAAAAACAGTACATTTGCTGCTAGAAAAGTTTGGGCTAGAAAATTCACATGAGGCACATGGGCTTTTTTTTTCTAATACAACTTTGTCTTCCAAGTTTCAAGGCGAGTGTTTGCTTTCGCAGCACGGGGACTGTTGGATAAGGTCTGTGTGCGTTCTTTTCACGTTCCAAAGCTGTGACCTTCACTTCGTGTTGTTTTTGGTTGATGTTGATTCAATGAATCGTGTCACTCCTGAATGTGGACTGTTGGGTTTCAAGGTTGAAACTCAGTGTCTTTGAGATCCTAGATGATTCAACCAAGCCCTCATCAATCAGATTTCTAAATGAAGAAGTCATTATTTGTAGAAAACCTAAGATTCCCTCTCCTTTCTGTACTTTGATGTATCTTAACCTCCACAGTTTCTAAAGAAAAATTTAAGAACCAGGCAAAGAAATATCACTGGAGTTTGATACCAAGAACTGCCTGAGCGAGCATCGAAGCTCATTCAGGTATCTGATTTGAGTCCTAATTTTACCATTGGCCAGCTAGGGGGATATAGGAAAGCTACACTCTGCAGGGTTTTTTGTATACTTATTTCATTTTGGTTTTTGGTTGACTCAGGACCTTAGAAGGAAAACCAACCATAGCAGCTAGTAATCTTTCAAGCCTGTTGCTGCTTATAAAGCATTCTCAGGAACAATAAGCAGAAACCCACCAGACTTGGAGAAGATATGATTTATTTTATCTGAAAATTTTCCAATATATGTGTTAGGGGCTTTTGGTTTGGAATCTGTGGTGGCTTCATTTTAAGTGGTCTCTAGTGGTGAAGAGAAGTACATGGGGGGCAGACAGCTGTGGGGTTCCTGAACAAAGGGGGCTTTGGATCAGGGCTCCTTTGGATCAGGGGCTAGTGGAGATGCCCCTTTCTGGATACCAAACAAGCACAGGAAATCAAGGAAAGGATGACCCAGGTTTTGCTACTTGGCTTCATGACTGTCTCCATTGGCCTTCCTTGCTCACCTGCGTGTCCTGGCAGCCCTCTCACAGAGCCCCTGTACATTGGTTTGCAGAGACCCCTGGCAAATAGGGTAGAACCAAGACTTTCTGGGCCAGGTATCCTTTCAGAGAAAACTCAGCCGCCTGCCAGCTCTTCCTGGGCGGTGTTTCTGTGCTGCTTTATTTGAGGTTGCAAGTACCTGGAAAAGAGAAGCAGATGTTTTTCAAGAATGTTTATGAAACTTCTGTTTTTAAGGTGCACATTAACGGGGCCCAAACTCTTGCATTTGCAGCTCACTTCGTGAGATTATGTACATGTCCTCTAGAATTTGCTTGAGCAAATCTTTATCCATGGGCATTGGAAACCCCTTGGTTTCTGCACTGAAGCCGTTCCAGTCTTGCCAATGGCCCCACTCCAGTACTCTTGCCTGGAAAATCCCAAGGACAGAGGACCCTGGTAGGCTGCAATCCATGGGGTCGCTAAGAGTCAGACACGACTGGGTGACTTCACTTTCACTTTTCACTTTTATGCATTGGAGAAGGAAATGGCAACTCACTCCAGTGTTCTTGCCTGGAGAATCCCAGGAATGGTGGGGCCTGATGGGCTGCTGTCTATGGGGTCGCACAGAGTCAGACACGACTGAAGCGACTTAGCCGCAGCAGCAGCAGCAGTATCTTCCTACAAATGCTGCCGAACCTTGGGATGCCTGTCTGATAAGCGGCCTTTGGTCAGGTCTGCTCCTTCTGCGCTCGCGGGACTCTCAACGCTGCAAGCATCCTGTGTGTGTCTGTGCAGCGTCCGCAGCTCCTCCCCACGTCTGTCCGTCTCATTGGGCGTGAAGTATGCCTCTGTCCGTTGGTTGGGACTTGCGCCCGGTCTGTGAGCGCGCTAGAGATGGGCTGATCTTCCTGGACAAGGAAACTCGCTGAACTGTGCGTGTCCCTGGACAGAATCTGGGTCTGGATTTTTGCCAGGGATTAGAGGACAGAGACGCTGCCTCAGAGACTTCAGGTGCCCCTTGAGTTTGGCGGCTTTCGTTTTCTCTCTTCAGAAACAGATGTCGCATTCAGAACGGGATCATTGTTCTGATTGAAAAACCATGTTGGAAACTCTGGAAGTACCACTTCCAAGGCTAACGACCTCTCTTTCCTTTCAGCATCTGAAGACTCGGGGCTCAGGATGGGGAACCATGCAGGGAAGCGGGACTTTGGTGCCGAGAAGGGCAATAAGGTAAGGAGTGAGCCACCCCCAATCCTTCAGGTGCTCGTATGCCCTGTGGCCGCCAGAGTTTTCCCCTAAAGCCACTGGCTTGTTACTTTCTTTCCCTGGAAACTTCTAGGGCTGAGAATGCTAGTCCTGCACACAGACCAAGACCCGAATTCCTCGGCCAGGACGCCAAGCCCACTGCATTCTCACTGTGGCTGGTCGTCTGGTGGCACCTGCCCCCATGTCCCTTTCCGCACTGATGGTTAGGGTGTTTGGAAGATGCAGGAGAACAAATGGGAAAAAATGCAAGTAAAAACCATCGGAATCCCTCCAGCGACTCAGAATGACTCCTCTGTGGATTTTTAGGCTCGGATTTCCCATTCTCCACCTCATTCCATAGGCATTGGCTTCCCTGTGTGGTGAGGAGCCTCTAGGGATGACCTCTGGGTCCCCAGAGTGTCTGAGCCCCTTAAACTGATGACCCATCACCAGGGCATCTCTGTCCACCGAGGAGTCATTTCAGATCATGAGGAAATAGCCCTGATGTGTGTGCGTTTCCCCTGTCCTTTGTAGGAGGGAAAGTTTACTTATCCGTTGTCTTTGGTCCTTTAACTCAAGACTAGGGGACAGTTCACAGAATGTCATGATGCTGAGGATGGACCTGCATATGCACAGCAGCATTTCATAAATGTCCACTGGGTTGAGTTACGTCATGCTGCAAACCCCAGCCCTCTTTGTCAAGAATCTGTAGTCAGGTTTCATTTAAGAATAATGAACTTTCTGCCATGGGTGCTTCTCTGATCTATATTTGGACTCCAACATTTCTGTATCAGCCAAGTGGGTAATTTTCCGTAATTTGCTTCCATGCCATTCATGTAAACACATGATTACATAACTGTTTTTGTTCCTATTTATAAAGTGCTTCAAACACTTGAGAGAAAACATTGCTTTACCTAAAACAATGTCATGGCTTTCCTTTCCTAATGATTTCAGGCCCAAGGCAACTAGAAGGGGTTTACGTTTCTACGGTGTTGTTGGTTTGGAATTCTCCCCTCCCCGTTGAAAGGAGGACCCGTGTTCTCAGTGTGTAAACGGTCCGAGTAGATACTGACTGGGGACTCCTGGTATTTCCTGTAAGTCGCCTGAGGACTGCCTTACTGATGCTCTCCCTGTGAAGATAGTGGTGACTCTGAGCCTTCAGTTACTGTGAAGACGGCTCTGGGCGGTGTCTGCCCCAGGAGCACAGAGGCCCCACTGAGAGTGAAAGTAGAAAAGAAGCTCTTCTCAAGAGAGCCCCATCCTGTTAACACTTGGTATTTTAAGGCTCAGAGCAACTGATTTGCAAGTCTGCTTCTAAAAACCTCAGTGGCTCGCAGCTTCTTTCCTGTTGTTGGACATTGTAAAACATCAAAACATCCTTCTCATTGATTTCATTTTTACCAAAGTCAGATTTCTGACCAACGGGAGAGCCCATACTTAGGCTTTTGTTATCTGAAAGCTAAACTTTAACATTCTGATAATTTTTAAAAATGGTCGTTTTGGACCCATGGCTTCTATGGGACGCTGTTACATGTGACAGCCCTCTTCTTTGTTGTTGTTTAGTTGCTAAGTCGGGTTGGACTCTGCGACCCCATAGACTGCAGCACGCCAGGCTTCCCTGTCCTTCACCATCTCCCAGAGCTTGCTCAAGCTCATGCCCATTGAGTCGGTGATGCCATCCAGCCATCTCATCCTCTGCCGTCCCCTTCTCCTCCTGCCCTCAATCTTTCCCAGCATCAGGGTCTTTTCAAATGAGTCAGCTCTTCTCATCAGGTGGCCAAAGTATTGGAGTTTCAGCTTCAACATCAGTCCTTCCAATGAACACCCAGGACTG
This sequence comes from Ovis canadensis, assembly GCF_042477335.2. Lineage (NCBI taxonomy): Eukaryota > Metazoa > Chordata > Mammalia > Artiodactyla > Bovidae > Ovis > Ovis canadensis. The sequence continues at coordinate 15,563,939 of NC_091267.1, forward strand.
ATCTCCTTTAGAATGGACTGGTTGGATCTCCTTGCAGTCCAAGGGACTCTAAGAGTCTTCTCCAACACCACAGTTCGAAAGCATCAATTCTCTGATGCTCAACATTCTTTATGGTCCGGCTCTCACATCTGTACATGACTCTTCCTTTAATTTTTTGTAACTTGATGGAAAATGCCTGAGGCCTTTTAGGTGGAGTGGTCTGTGGTGTTACTTAGCATTTCAGCTTAGAAAAGGAAAGATCACACACGCTCATGCCCTGCTGTTTACCGTCCTGCATGTTTCTGCAGTCATTCTGGGAGGCTTTCTTTTCACTTACGAGACAGTGGACAGATGAGAGCTTGTCCTGGGAGCAGTTGTTGACCCGTCAACAGGCAGGGGCTGCAGGGAGAGTCAGCCCGTGCATCCTCCCAGCTCTGGTTCTTTGCAGTCCCCTCTCCCCACCGGCGCCGCCACCACCATCAGCTCCGCGTCCACAGGCCCCCGTGGGCTGCCTTCGTGGCCCACAGGCCTGTGTTGGGCGCGGGAGGCAGGGGCTCCTTGTGACGACCCCTCCCATATCAGGCACCCACTGCCACCCCCAGGGGCTCCCTGCCAGGAGCATGTGACCTCTGCCCCCAGGCTCCTCCCCGTGACAGCCCACTCTTGGCTCACTTGTCCTCTCTCCTGATGAAGCTGCACCAGGATGCAGGGAGGAGCTCGTGAAGGAAGGGGCTCCGGCCTTTCTCTCCCTGTTTCAGCCTCGCGTGTCTGCGTGTGGCAGGGTCCCCTCTGGCAGCGAGGCGGCTGTGAGCGCCCTCCTGGCCCATCAGGAGCAGAGTGATGCTGGTGGGGGGAGACCTGTCCTCCAGGGGGACCAGAGGCCTTCAGGCAGGAAGGCCACCTGCTCGCTTTGGGGTCCTAGTTTTCCTGCGTGTCCTGGGGGACTTGGTTTCCAGAAAGCTCCCCTCACTAACCCTCGCTAACTCACCGGCTCTTTCTCAGTCGGAGCGCGGAGTGTATTTACAAGGTCGTTTGGCAGAACTGGGGAAGCACTCAGCCGGGTGACCTGTCCCTGGGGACACACAGTTCTCAGCAGCCCTGCCCGAAGAGACTCCAGGAGGAAAAACCGGTTTCTCAAGCTAAAAATAGCACCGCCTACCCCTTGGGGAGGCTGTGCCGGGCAGCCCAGGGCCCGAGCTCAGGTGGACGTGACTCTGGGCCCCTCTGGGCCCTGGGGAACAGGCACGATCAGAGCCAGCCTGCTTGACCCTCGGCAGAGCCCACCAGTGCTCAGGTCCAGGCCGGTCCCTGAGGCTGCTCTGCCGTCTCGTCTAGGGTGGCTCTGACCGCAGGCAGTCTCTCCCCGGTGGGTCTTAAGATTTGTTTAACTTTCTGTTTTGAACATTAGCCCCAGTCCACGTGGGGATCAACTTGAAGAAGGAGCTCTCAAATCGCATTGTCTTTTTTCTCACATGAAACTAGTGAGGCTGTTCGCTAGTTTACAAGCATTGATGTTCTTCAGTCGCTAAGTCGTATCCAACTCTTGTGACCCCATGGAATGCAGGCTCCTCTGTCCATGGGATTTCCCAGGGAAGAATACTGCAGTGGGTTGCCATTTCCTCCTCCAGGGGATTTTCCCAACCCAGAGATCAAACCTGAGTCTCTTGAATTGGCAGGTGGATTCTTTACCCCTGAGCCACCAGGGAGGCCTAGTCAGAAGCATTACAACCAGGAAATGTGAGAAATAAAGAGCACTTTATCTTGGCATTCCCGCATTTTTTCCAAAATGATGAAATCAAGAGTTGATCCATTCCAACTCTGGAAAATCTTACACTAATAATTTTGAAAGCCCGTTCTTCACCTGTGGGATCTCCATACTATTCCTGGCAGTGGTATCTGGCCCACAAAATTTCCCCAAAGGTGCCCAGCCATGTTTCTGGATTTTTCCATTTAATCAACTTAAGAAAAAAGGTACCATGCTGAGAAACAAGGTCGAGAGCAATAGCAGAATTCAGATGCCTGTCGGAATTTTACAGCGGGGAGTAACTGGTTAGTCTGTTTTGTGTTTCCAATTAAACTGATTAGCTCTTTGAGCTATTCCTCCAAGCCCAGAGCGTGCTGGCCGCCCCTCCAGGGATAATCATAGCCCTGGGGAAGCCATTCGGTATTAAATCATCAAACCCCACTGTCTGATGAGCCCTTGCGATGCTGTGCCAGCGACACTCTTAGAAGTGAGAGACGGAGTTTGCAGATACATACAGAAGCACCAAGCAGCTCAGCCCTCCCCACCAGGGCGGAGATGAAAATGTAAATTTGCCAGGAAAATAACTTTCTTGCAAACCTGCCACATCCCCGCTGTGGGACAGGTTCTCCCCCCGGGGGTTTGTGCCTTAGTGTATTCCTTTACAGAACCGTGATCCAGCATCATCTTGCCCCAAGTGTGGGGTGCCGTCAGTGGTCTCTCTGATGCAGGAGGCCCCATACTTGCCACCCTGGCCTCCAGAGGAAGAAGCTTTCTACTTGAAGCCGTCACTTGCTGCTGGGTCCCCGCCGTCCTTTCTCCACCCACACGGAAACTAAGAGCCCTGAGGCTCCACTCGCAGATGTGTGTGTCCTTGCCCCCCCCCCCCGGTGCTGCTCTTGGGGGGATCCAGTGCGCTCCCCCCCCCACCGCCCACACTGCCAGCTCCAGGCCAGCACTGTTCACCTGAGGGTCCCAGCCCCGGGGCAGGATATCGTCCCCGCCGCCTGCCCTGAGGACAGCACAAGTGGGGCCTTTAAACCCCAAAGCCAGGGTGTTTTCTCCCCAGGTCAGGCTTCCTCCTGCGGTTCCTCCTGAACCAACCACTATCGCCATGACTACCACAGTGCACGGGAAGCGGGTTTGCTAAGAGACTATCTCCCATCGGGTTGGGTCGCCCAGACCCACACGACGGGGCTGCCTGCCGTGCCTTCGAGCAGGGAGTCATTGTTCTGTGCTGGCAACTGTCAGAGCCATATTCGGGGAATTCCATTGTCTCAGGTGAGAACTGAATAACTATTTTTGGAAAACTCAAGTAGTTACTAACCTAAATAAGAGATGTTTTAAAATTTAGAGGGCAGAAAAATAGAAAGTATTTCCCTGAAGACACTTACCAATCTAGTCTGATACTCAGATATGCGGAAACACCTAGTCAGCGTCTGAGAAAGCCCTAGATCATGAGATACGGGCACAGTTGCACTCGGATCTGTCTGCACTGGTCCCAGAGTCCTCCGTCTGCCTGTCTCCCTCCATCTCCGCTCGTGTGCCCATCTGTGTCACACACACACATGCACCTATCAGGAATCGCCCTTCACCGCAACGGTGGGGCATTAAACCACCTTCCAGGCTCTGCTGGGGGCTCACATGGTTAGGAATCTGCCGGCAATGCGGGAGACCCAGGTTCGATCTCTGGATTGGAAGGATCCCCTGGAGAAGAGAATGGCTACCCACTCCAGTATTCCTGCCTGGAGAATCCCATGGACAGAGGAGCCTGGCGGGCTACAGTCCATGAGGTTGCAAAGAGTCGGACACGACTGAGCGACCAACACTTCGCTTCACAAACCACCTCCTGGTGGGCAGACGGCATGCCATCCAGTAGCTGCCTTGCGTCGGTTCCTCACCATGCAGACCTGCAGGAGCTGCTGCCCTGTGCGCCAGCCACCCGGCGGGCAGTCACATGACACGCATGGCTGAGAAGCACATGGTACAACCCAAGAACCAAATCTTCAGTGTTACTGATTTTGAAAGGACTTAGATTTTCAGATCCGCATGTCTCAAGGGGCAGTGTGGTCCCACCGTGCTTGCCGCGCCTACCCTTTGTTCCAGCATCCCCAGAACCTGGCAGACTCGCATCAGCTCCTTCTTGTCAATGACAAACACCGGGGCCTCTCTCAAAGTCATACGATTTTGCACAGCAGTGAATATGGAGTTCAGAAGGTAAAGTCCTCTGAAAACACACCCTCATAAGTACCAGCAGCCGCAGAGGTCAGCGCCGTGAGCTCCAGCCTCGGACCTCGGCCATGAAGGTCCCCCGTCCCCGCCCAAGGGGGCCACCTGCTGCAGGACTGGGAGACGCAGTGGCAAACAGCATCCATGCGTCTAACTGCTTCTGGGTTTCCTGCACTTCCTGTAGAAGCCTGCCCGCCTGACTTGCTTGGTGCTAGAACTTCAGTGAGCTCTTGAAAAGAGAAATAAAATCATGTAGAAAATGCGCCCTGTCAAGGAGGCCTTCCCAAATCTGTGAGTGATCAGTAGTCTCTGATTCGAGTCGTGGAGAATCAGCATGGGATCTGTGTCTGACTCGAGGAGGACCCACAGGAGTTTAAAATGAAAGACCTCGTCCAGGCCAAACTTGTGAAATCGGCACCGAAGGACCCAGGGCCGCCTCTGAAGGGGGTGTAGTCTCCCAGCCGTCCTCTGGGCCCCGAGGGAAGGCAGTGTCCCCAGGGAGGGTGAGGAACGTCGCGTTTGAGAAGCAGCGCTTCTCAGCAGCAGGAGAGCGCAGCCTTGCTGAGACTTCTGAGCTCTCACTTCACAGCCAGGCCTGGACGTGCGGGGTCAGCACCCGCCTGGGCTCCAAGGGGAAGGAAGACAGTCTGTCGTCGCAGTCTTGGGTGCCGAGCACAAGCCTACGCTTGATTCTGAATTGTAGGGACTGTGAGGGGGCATTTTGTTGCCTCTGAAAAGCTCAGAACACGTACACCTTTGTTGGTTGGGCGGCCATGGGCCTCACTAACAGACCTGAGTGAGGCGTGAGACATGGGTGTCATTAGTGAGCAAACCGCCTCCTCAACAGCCCTCATAAAAGTAATGAGGCAGTGACGAAGTGGTGCCCCAGGGAGCATAAACCCGCAGAAGGCAGCTCAGCAGCCCTGATTTATGACCCCACCTGGCTGCGTTCCACCCGAGCTCGGCCCCAGGCCAGCCCCACCCCTCCCAGGATGGCCTCATGGACCCCTGCCCAGGGGCCCTCCCTTCAGTTCAGTTCAGTTCAGTTCAGTCACTCAGTCATGTCCGACTCTTTGCTACCCCATGAATTACAGCACCCCAGGCCTCCCTGTCCATCACCAACTCCCAGAGTTTACTCAAACTCATGACCATCGAGTCAGTGATGCCATCCAGCCATCTCATCCTCTGTCATCCCCTTCTCCTCCTGCCTTCAATCTTTCCCAGCATCAGGGTCTTTTCAAATGAGTCAGCTCTTCGCATGAGGTGGCCAGAGTACTGGAATTTCAGCTTCAGCATCATTCCTTCCAAAGAACACCCAGGGCTGATCTCCTTCAGAATGGACTGGTTGGATCTCCTTGCAGTCCAAGGGACTTTCAAGAGTCTTCTCCAACACCACAGTTCAAAAGCATCAATTCTTCAGTGCTCAGCTTTCTTTATAGTCCAACTTTCACATCCATACATGACCACTGGAAAAACCATAGCCTTGACTAGACGGACCTTTGCTGACAAAGGAATGTCTCTGCTCACCTGCTAAGCTCAGGCCCTGAGGGGACCTGAGGCCCCCAGCTGAGGGTTTAGGGCTTGAAACCCCAGGGGTGTGGAGTCCCCTGCAGTGCACATCTTTTGTGTCCTGTCACCCTACCGTAGGGCTTATTAGGGTTGAGCACACTTAGCTTTTATTAGAAACCACGAACACATTTGCAAAGAGCTGACTTTGGGCCACAAGAGTCGTTCAGAAGAAGTGACACATTGTCAGACATTTCTGAGATGGATCACAGATTCTGTATTGCACGTCCTCCACCTTGCCCTGCCCTCAACACACGCACACACAGACAGACACACACACCCCTAAATGGAAACAAACAAACTGGGAAACTATTTTAAAGAAAAGTGACACATTGAACACCAGTCATTAACTATAAACGATGTGACAATGAACTTGTCCTCTGGATAAAACTACAGCAGAGCAGCCCACCCCCGAATGGCTCTCGGATGTCCAGCCCCGCCCCTCCCACCCCGCCATGAGCCTTCTCTCCTCGAAGTCATGTTCTTGGGCGCCCAGCAGCTGATCACACAGGTCAGGAGCCCGGTGACCTACGAGGCACCTGTTTATCTTCTTGTTTTCAGCTGGTCTCACAGGCATTCCTTCCGCATTCCTTCCCTCCCTGTCCCAGCCCCTGACTCCTGTGTTCCTGCGTCTATGACGCTGAATCATTTCTGAGAGTTGACGGGATAGGGCAAGGAGGCCAGAGACGTTGGCCCGTCATCAGACACGCAGCGCAGAACAAGCTGAGGCAATGCTGACTTCAGTGAATAGTTTGTTTTAAGTTGGGGAAGTATTGAGCTCGAGATGGATACACTTGGCCTGAAAATCGTGTTCAGGTTCAGTTTGGGGTTTGCATTGGACTGAGAATATAGTTGCAAGCGTGGCACCGCAGACAAGATTTCGTGAATTGTTAGGGACTTGAATTTAAGCAGGAAGAGGGTGGAAGAGTTAGATTTCCCAGGAATGGACAGTGTACTGAGCGCCCTCCTTTAGGGGGTCCGGGTGGACTGGCTGGGGAGATGGCGTGGGTGGTACATGTTTTTAATCCCTAGTGTCTTTCGGGCTCGCCACTTGGGGTGCCCACGGGTAGCTCCCGAGCTGCTGTTTCTGACCCTCTGCCAGGTAATTTCAGAAAGGCCACCGTGTTATTTTATCTTTGAGGACAAGTTTATTTCCAACTCTGACAGTGAAAAATGTGTCCTTTCGTATGAAAAACTCTGCACTTGCTTTGTTATTAAGGAAAAGCTTTTTAAAAAATTAATCAAACACTCTTACAATGTTTTAAATAAAACAAAACCTAAAAATCTAGATTTTAAAGTGATGCTTCCTGTCCTTTTTACTCATGACTAAAGCAATGTGGCTTTAAAGTTTAAATTTGAGAGATTTTAGAGACTGGAATACATTAATGAAAATTTATCTATCTCTGTGTCTGTTTGTGTGTGTGAGGGTGGTGGACATTTTCTCGTCCACCAGCCTCCAAACTGCAAAATACCCATCAGCAGCTGTGTGGACATCTTCTCAGGCTCAGCCCGAGCTCTGCACTCGGATGAATCTAACACACGATGGTCCTAATTGAGATTTGATATGCACATTAATTTAATTGTCATATGGTTAAACAGAAGTGTAGATAAACTTCATTATTGTTTCCATGACTTTTGATACTTGAAAAACAAAGTCTCTTATTTCCTATGTCCTAAATTATGCTGTTGCACATGTCATATGTAACCAAATGTAAGTCATGAGTGAATAAATAAGGCAAGTTGTTAATTATTCTAATTCCCCTTGGAGAGTGAGGGTGGCTGCAGCCCGGGCTATTCACAGACATGCGTGTGTTCATACTTGACCTTCTCTGAGCTGCACTAAATCGCAAAAAAACAGCGTCTCAGAATTTAAAAATAAACTGTTTCTGAGTGTGTTGGGGGGACAATGCCTCTTTCCGACTCAGTCTGCAGAGTGTCCTTGCTGGCACACCGGGGGCCTGGCCCCCGCCCCCGTCCCCCCCACCTGCACCCGCCGCCCTCCCCCCTTGCTGCAGACCCCCTCTTCAGCTGCTCATCGTGTGCCCCTCAAGCTGGTGTCCACCCACAGCCCTGGGCTCATTCTCTTTCCCTGGCTGGCTCCCTTCCACCCTGCAATGCACACCTTGTGGGAACGAAGACTGGCCCGCCTGTGCCCACACCTCCCGGGCCCCTGGGCACCAGCACGGCCAGCAAGTCAGCAGCGCTTCACCCCAGGGTCGGCTTGGGTGCGGTCTGGTCAGTGGGAGGCATCCAAGCTGACCTCGGTAGTGAACTTCAAACCCTGCGGGGGCCCTTACTTTTCCTAGAAATACCTGAGCGTGCATTTGCAGAGAGTGCCAAGCACACACTCTAGACGGAGCAAGGAATCGATCCCAGTGGCCTTGGTGATCGACATCGTCACCTGTGTGTATCAAGCTCTTGAGAGGCACTTGGTTTCTTAATCAAGCTCAGGTGACTCATCTTGCTCTTGATCGGGTGGAAACCAGCTTCGGCCTGACTGTTCCTCTGATTCCTGGAGCGAGTCTGAGCAGGTTCTCTGTTTCGGGGATCCGCCTAGGTGATCGTGCATATGGAACTCAGCTAGGAAGAAAAGCACCACAGAGGCAAGTGGCAATTCCATTTTGCAAAACAAGTGTGTTCCTTTTGAGCAAGGGAACCAGAACGCAGGCGCAATCTGAGTTCTCTGTGAAATCTCTCTTCCGTTTATTTCTCAATCTTGTTGCATTAACAGGCACATTAAAGCCTGATTTTTCCTTATGAAGATTTTATTTCTGCCTTTACCAAAATGTGGGAAAAAAAAAAAAACAGAAAATGCATATAGTAAAATCAGTAGTGATGAAGTCGAGCAGCGACCATACTAGCTGAGGGTCAGATTCTGTTACAGTCACGACATGTATGGACTATTTCGTGTTCAGGATAGTCCAGGAGCTACATGGTGTCATTATGCCCATTTTGTGTGGAAGGAGGAAACAGAGGAGGCAGAGGTGAGGCTTATATTCAGAAAAATGGTTGGAACCTGGTACATCAGCGTGTTTGTCCTTTAAGCAAAGACACATCTTCCAGTACTAGTCTTCTGCGCTTCATCCTGTCTGCATCAAGGAAGCAGTGGAATACCCACGGGCAGGCTCAGAGCAACAAGTTCAAGGAGAGTAGGCAGGAGAGGTTTTCATTCTACGAAACTAAATGACGTGAATTCACCTTCAGATGAAGAAAGTCAGAATTTTCCGTTACCTTATTCTGTTTTCAGTTACTGTAGACTACCCGTTTGAGCTAAATGAATGTCCTTCTGTGAGTTAGCTTTAAGTGCATTTTAATTAAACTTTCTAGTCACCCAACCATCAAACTCTTTCAGTAAAAGAGCTCCGCTAAAACCCACCTCCCTCTCCCCGGAGCCATGCCCGCCCTGTGTCGGCGTCCTTCTCATGCTACTCAACCAGCTGATAGAGCAGTGGCTTACAGAAATAAGCAGCAGGATATCTGCATTCCTAAAGCAGATGTTAGCATGTCCAGTTGCATAACAGGCCTCAGTCGGCAGTTTTACTGCGACAATCATTAAGATTTATGCTGCTCTGACTTCTGACAGTCGGTGATGAAATAAAGTCCCGAGCTCCTTTCTTTGCATGGCTTATTTACAGAACACTGTGATCATAGTTATGCTACTAAATGGTCTTCCAGAGAGGGTGGCTTTAAAAGTAAGTAGTGAAAGGATCATTTCCTAATCCAAGATAATAGGGCCGCAAGTGCCTCAGACATGCAGTGCTGAATTCTTTCAGTGCTGTGGCAGTGTGTCGCTTAAACCACCTGCAAAGCATCCATGCTTTCTAAACATCTCTACTGAGATGTGCTGCGCATGCGGTATAACTCGCCTGTATAGTCTGTACAATTCAGTGATATTTTTTAGTTTAGTCATAGATGTGTGGGACTCTCACAGCAGTCGATTTCAGAACCTGTTCATCACCTCAGGAAAGAATTGTTCCCTTCAGATGTCACTCATCCCCCCGGCCTCCCAGCCCCTAGCCGTACGTGACCACTGCTTCTAGATTTCTGTACTCTGGGCATTTTGTCTGAATGTAACCATTTAATATGTGGTCTTTTCTCTCAGGCTTCTTTCAGGCAGTATGACATTTGCAATGGTCATCCATAGTGTAGCCTGTGTCATCCTTTTTAAGGTCAAATAATGACTCATTGGAAAAGACTCTGATGCTGGGAGGGATTGGGGGCAGGAGGAGAAGGGGACGACCGAGGATGAGATGGCTGGATGGCATCACTGACTCGATGGACGTGAGTCTGAGTGAACTCCGGGAGTTGGTGATGGACAGGGAGGCCTGGCGTGCTGCGATTCATGGGGTCGCAAAGAGTCAGACACGACTGAGCGACTGAACTGAACTGAACTGAACTGAATATCTTTTGTATGGATATTTCACATTTTATGTATCCATTCATCCACTGATGGACAGTTGGGTTGTTTCCACGTTTTGGCTGCTATAAATAACAACCACTATAAACAAAAACTCACAGACAAGTTTTAGTGTGGACATATGGTTTCGTTTTTCTCATATAGCTTCTTAACTTTTAAAAATCCTGGATTTTCATATACTCATATTATCAAAAATTCTTCTTATGTTTTCCAGGCAAATCTAGGAAAGGGGCCCTAGATTTGAAGTCTCATCTCATTGAGAGTCATAAGGTCAGCATTCTTTTCCTCTGGAGTCCACAGTATTGAGTAGGAAGCATTTTTGGTACCTTTAGTCATAAATCTATTCAAGTTAATCACTCTAGCCATCTCCCTACTCCCACCCCCCAGCCCCAGGCCGCCACTAATGTGCTTTCAGTCTCTAAAGATTTGTCTGTTCTGGACATTTCTTATGTATGTAATCATATAACGTGTGTGTGTGTGTGTCTCATTTCTTTCACTGACGTAATGTTTCCAAGTCTCATCAGTGTTGTAGCACATGTTGAAAGGTTGTTGTTGAATCACGCAAAGACACCGGGATTCTTGGCCCCCGGAGGAGAAGAATTCAATCCGGGGCCAGAGACGAGGCTTGATCACTCAGAGCTTTTGTGTAATAAAGTTTTATTAAAGTATAAAGGGGATAGAGAAAGCTTCTGGCATAGGCATCAGAAGGGGGCAGAAAGAGTACCCCCCTGCTAGTCTTCAGCTGGATGTTATATAGTCACCAGCAGTCTGTTAATGAAAGAGAGGAATGTCTCAAAACTCAGAATGGCACCAGGCCCCTCACCCATAAGATGTATTTTGGGATAATCTTGGCACCAGATGGTTCATCCTGGGCCATAAAATGATTAACTTGAATCTTGAAGAAGAGCAGATCACCATACAAATAGTTTCATTTACACAGATTAGAGGAACAGTATCTGAGTATAACAGACTGGTTTGTCAAGTAGGTTCTGAGCCAAAAGGCGGAACCAACTTGAAGACAGTTTGGGGGTAAATGCATAGTATTTTAGCATAGCTTAAGATAAACATTTCCATAAGAAAAGGCATTGGTTATCTCTAGGCTTGAGAACAGTTAACTTCAGGTGAAACCAGGTGTCATTATGCAACACAATATTTTCAGAGAAACCTCCTTTTAAATTTGTCTGCTGCTGTCGCTAAGCCACTTCAGTCGTGTCCGACTCTGTGCGACCCCATAGACGGCAGCCCACCCGGCTCCCCCGTCCCTGGGATTCTCCAGGCAAGACCACGGGAGTGGGTTGCCATTTCCTTCTCCAATGCATGAAAGTGAAAAGTGAAAGTGAAGTTGCTCAGTCGTGTCCGACTCTTAGCGACCCCATGGACTGCAGCCTACCAGGCTCCTCCGTCCATGGGATTTTCCAGGCAAGAGTACTGGAGTGGGGTATAGAGAAGGAAAAAATATAGCTAGTTTCTTTCCTCCTGCCACTTAAGAGAGATAAAAAATGTCTGACACTTGCAGGCTATTTCCTCCGTTTGGAGACCCCTGGCCTTCCTGCCTGTTTCCCTCTCAATGTCAGTACGTCATCCCTTTTTGTTACTGAATAATATTCCACTGTAGGAAAATGCCATGTTTTACTTATCCATTCATTGGTTGGTGAACATTTGGGTTGTTCCCACCTGTTGGGATTGTGAATCGTGATGCTGTGAACATGTGTGTGTGTGTTTGCATGGACATATGTTTTCATTTCTCCTGGGTGTATACAGAGAACGCACGTGCTGAATCAAATAAGTAACTCTGCTTCTGAGACGCCAGCCGACTCTCCCACAGCGGCTGTGCCATTTTGTTACCAGGGGAAGCAGTTTTCATTTTTCTTCCTAGTCTTTACTTTGATCCTGTAAGCTTTCAGTGTTTTGCTGGTATCTTCTGTTACTTGTCCAAATCCAGCCAAGAGCAAGAATAAGACTATGATCCTTGTTTATTTTAAGAAATAAACCAAAAATGCTGAGTAATAAGTGCAGAGTAATCAGAAGTATTTTATATACTTCTTAATAGTTTACAAACAATATACAGTTACACATCCATACTCACAGTCACGCACACACTCAGACACACACACATACACAGACACACACATGATTTTTTCTGGTGCTTGTACTTTGGTACTTTAATGGTTTCAAACAAAGTTTACCACCAGACTTAAGTAACAGAAACATGTGGTGGTGGTTTAGTCGCCAAGTCCTGTCCGACTCTTTGCACCCCATGAACTGTAGCCTGCCAGGCTCTTCTGTTCATGGGATTCCCCAGGCAAGAATGCTGGAGTGGGTGGCCATTTCATTCTCCAAGGGATCGTCCCAACCCAGGGATCAAACCCAAGTCTCCGGCACTGCAGGCAGATTCTTTACTAACTGAGCCCCCAGCCCCTAGCCCCCAGCCAGAAGGAACACACAGGACTTTTTCACCCACAGAAAGCACCTGTAGATTCGGTCCTCCCCGCCTCACTCTGGTCCTTGGAGCGCCCGCACCGTCCTGGCTGGCTGGTCGTCGGCCGGATGGTTTCCTTGCTTCCCTTGCCCTCTCTGCTGGCAGCTGAGGTCTCAGAAGTGACCGAGAGCAGACAATGGGAACTGAAGCTAAACACGTGCACGGCCAGCTCTACGGGGCCTCAATTTATTCTGAGAGTGAAATGAATGATCTGCTTCTTAAATCAGAGAGAGAGAGAGTCTCCCACAGAGAGAGTCCTCAATTTTCCTTGAAAACACAAAGTGTGTCTGGAGCCTGGGCCTGGCTGGTTAGCGCACTGGCTTCCACCCCAGGTGCCTGCCTGACCCCCTTCACAGGTCGCTGCGCCGTGGGCTCCTCTCTCCACCAGCCGAGTGCCTTCCTGGGAGGATCCTGGGCGGGGAGGGTCCTGGGTGACCCCAGTGGCCAAGCCCATGCCAGCTCCTGAGAGTCACGGGCAGCTCAGGGGTGCCAGAGGGCAACCACCCTGGAGAGGGGTGACATTCCAGCTCCAGGGATGCAAGTCCGCCCCTCAGGATTCCCACCAGGGACATTCTGCCTTCTTTGACCCTGGAGCTGCGTCCACCCTCTGCTTGAGGCCCCGGCTGGACATCCAGGGAGAAAACAGTGGGAAGAAGGCTCGTGTCAGAAAGCGCACGTGGAATCAGTGACCCCAGCAGAAGACAGTGTGCAAAGACGCTCCCTTGTTGCCGTCACTCTTTCTGTCTCTGGGAATTATCGCCCCAGTGTTATAGGAAGTCTTCTCTACCTTTCCTCTGATGAAACAAGAATATTTTAAAAAGTCCTCAGTTCACAGGAATTTCCTAATCACACAGCTAGAAACCTCTGCGTCATGATGTTCCTTGCACACTCAAGCAAATGAAGTAGAGGGAACTTCAATTGTTTTCCAAAGTTACCCATGTTGGGGTTGAGGGGGCTGGATTCAAGTACAAGAAATGGTCCTCAGAGACCCGGTTCTTAGCTTTTGTGCAAATCATGATTTGGTACAATCAAGACCTGACTCATTGGGAAAGACCTCGATGCTGGGAAAGAAAAGGTAATAGGAGGGGGGGCAGTGGAGGGCAAGATGGTTGGATGGCATCACTGACTCAGTAGACATGAATTTGAGCAAGCTCTGGGAGATAGTGGAGGACAGCAGAGCCTGGCGTGCTGCAGTCTATGAGGTCAGAAGGAGTCAAACATGACTTAGTAACCAAACAATAAGAACAACACCCCCTCCATGATGACTAAGGCCAAAGATGCGTGTGGCACCCTGAGACTTCTCTGATGAAGGGTTATAATGCTGGGTGGTGACTGGTAACCAGAGCTCTGTGGCTCCAACCAGGCTGTGTTCTGTCAGGCAAGCCCGAGAGGCTGAAACGTGGATGCGGAGTGTGGCAAATGTGCCGCTGCTGAACCTGTAATGAAATCTCTGCTGGGCTTCTTCTTTCTGTTTAAGACAATGACATCAGTCAAGCCTAAGATACGGAGGGAACATCATGGGAGAGGGAGGAGTGGGTGACCAGCGAGACTTACCTGGCTCAACATCCGAGGAACTGAGTGTGGTGGATCACACCGTGCATTTTTCCTAGAGTATCTCAGAAAAAGTAAGCGTGATGCTCACTCAGCAAGCTGGCTCACCCAACCCGGGACCAGTTTAAATGGGGCTGATCTGATAGGGACTGGCTGGATGGTTCTCTGGTTTTCTTTTTGAATTTTGTCCACAACATGGGAGCTCCCCACGGAGGCCCACACCTTCACACTCCTCACATCCTCGGCTCCTGCAACAAGGTCCTCATGGGACTCAGTGAGTGAATGGGAAGAGAATTGAGGAAATAAAACCAGATAAGACTTCCCCTGCAGCTAAACCCATGATGCCCACTCAAGTGTCGTGGCAGTTCAGGAAATGTCTTTTTTTAAGGGACTGCACACTTCTCAAAACCATTTCTCACTTCTTTTTTTTTTTTTTTTTTTTAAGCAATCTATAGTGGACCATGTCTCCAAGTCTAACATGTACCTGGTTTTGCAGTTTAGAATGTCACTTTTTAAATGTCTCAACACCTTTCCTGTCCTGATATGTTTTCTAGTTTGAATCAGAACTTTTATAAACTTTTTAACTTCTAAAAAATGTGCCTGCAGTGGGTTTTTTTTTACCCCTCCCCCAGAGCTTTCTTGTTATTTGTCAGAAGTTTCTATAATGATCAGCAGCTTATCCTCTGGGTCATTCCTCCTAAAATTGCCACCCTGAGACTGTCAGTCTTATAAAAAGGCTGGGCTGACAAAAGGCAACTTTTCCTCCATAACTGTGTGTGTGTGTCAGTAGCTGTACCAAGTAGAAGAAAATCTCTAAAAATGACACTTGAAAGGATGGGGTCTGTTGCCAGGGAATTGGACATGATGGTTAGCAAGCACAGCAAACTGCTTCAACTGAGATGAACATTGTGCCAACGTTGTTGAATAATGAATCTCCTTGATGATTATGGGAGTTGTGCTTGTTGTATTTTCCCCTAAAATTCACAGGGGAAAGTAAGTGGATTCTTACACTGTTAGGCTGATGGAAGGGGAAACTGCCACAAATATTACAAAGAAGTCCTAACAGCTTGAAACGCACTCAGAGATTCACAGTCACAGACACAATTTAAGAATCAGGATGCACTGGGACAAGGACACTTGGGGTCTCCATGTCCTGGGCCTGACCCTGTTATAGGCTGAGCCCTTTATCACATTTCATAACTTACAGGAAGCTCTTCTTTATCACAAAAATTTTGTTCCATTTGAGACACATCACCTTTAATTTCTTTGTGTCACTTGTGGTCATTTCGCTTATTGAAAGTGTGTTCTTTATAAGGATGCTTTTTATACTCACGAATAGCAACAGTATCAGGTCTCGGAAACAAGTTCTTTTCTTCGGACAGAAATTAGTCAGTAAATTTCCCAGGGCAGCATGTACTTTCCACACACCTTCGTGCTCCATGGTGTGGGGGAGAGGTGTTTACTCAAGTAGAGGGTTGGTACAGAGAAGGGAGAAGGTGGGGGCAGAGGGGGAGGTGCTTCCGCGGTCCTGCCTGTATCACTGCTGGGGCGGCACCTGTGGGCGCTCTGATGGAAGGGCGCCCTGTTACGAGAGCCCAGAGGCTGCGTGAGGCATGGTGTGAGACACGAAGCATCTCTTCACCACGATGCCACTCCAGCCTCACCCATGGACGTGAGGAAGCTGTGTGACCATATCATAAACCTCCATTCACTGAAAGCACAATGATTTGCTTGAAATATCAAGCTTTTCCTCTGAACCATCATCCCTGACCCTCAGCACTGTTTTACTGAGTTTTACCGAGAAGGAAAACGCTGTCCATTCTAGTTAGAAGACATCATTGATTTTGCAGGAGCATCCTGATTTTAAAATGTGGGAAAAAATATCCACAATGATTTACAGTAACAGCTAAATTGTATTTAATTAGCCACTTCTCCAATAAAGCTTATTCTTTTGTAGTTAGTGAAGGATATGATATTGATGGGTTTCCCAGGTGGCGCTAGTGGTAAAGAACCCACCAGCCAATGCAGGAGAGATTCGGGTTCCAACCCTGGGTGGGAAAGATACCCTGGAGGAGCAACCCACCCCAGTATTCTTGCCTGGAGGATCCCATGGACAGAGGAGCTTGGAGGGCTACAGTCCATAGGGTCTCAAAGGGGTGGACATGACTGAGATGACTTAGCATAGCGCAGCACCTGATATTCGTACCAGCGTAGAAGGGAGACGTGAAACCAACACAGATAACAAGAATTTATAGCTGATGAACGAATCTATCACAAAATCCTTTCTGTTCCAGGTTTTACTCTCTTCTAAAAATAAATAGGTAGACACGAAAAAATACATACTACGTTACCTTCGGCTCCCTCTGCTAAAACAGAACTTAGCCATTTAAAACTAGTCTTCAGTTCAGTTCAGTTACTCAGCCGTGTCCAACTCTTTGTGACCCCATGGACTGCTGCACACCAGGCTTCCCTGTCCATCACCAACTCCCAGAGCTTGCTCAAACTCCTGTCTATCGAGTCGGTGATGTCACCCAACCATCTCATCCTCTGTCGTTGTCCCCTTGTTTAAACAGCATAAAATTGAAGTTTTCTCTCCAGCACTTGTGGGGGACCAGGCGCTGTGCCAGGTTTGGGGCTAGAAAGATTTATCAGGCAATATCCCATCCTCAAAAACTTTACAGTGTTGGTGGGGAGACAGGGATGGGGCATATTGGTCTACAGTAGAGACCAGCTCAGATCTACAGGATGGGGGGAGGGGGGACACAAGAAGGGGACTGGAGACAGGGAAGCCACTGACGTTGGGGTGGGGCTCGGTGAGGGCCTGAACCCCCAGGTCAGGTGGAAGGGATGATCTGAAAGATAGCGACGCAAAGTGTGCATGGAGCCCAGAGAGTGAAGCAGCAGGGAGCGGAGCTCAGCGGGGCAGGCTGCCCACGGTCTGGCCAGAAGCCAAGTTAGGCACTGTCTTTAAAAGATTATGGTTTGACTCATTCAGCCTCCAGAAACGTGTCTTGTGCAACGTTGAGCAAGCAAGCAAGGAGTAAGGCAGCATCAGTCATAACAGGTCACAGGGGCCTGGGCTGGAGCCTGGTCACCTGGGAAGAGTGACGCTGTGATGCAGGGCTAGGTCCCTGCTGACCAGGACACAGTGTCCTCAGGGACCCCCTCTCCAGGACTCCTGGTTCAGTGACAGAGCAAGAAGCAGAACCATGTCCAGAGTGTGGCAGCATTTACATGAACACAAAAAGGAGGAGGAAGGGCGTGAACTTGGGCAATGGCTGAAATGAGCCCAGGCTGTTTTGAGGAAGACAGAGGCTAGAACCTCGCCCGCAGGCAGGGTGGCAGCTGGGAGGTGCCCAGGGAGCCTACTCGTCTCCCCGTGACCTTTTCAGTGCTTTTTGAATTTGATGTCAAGCTCAGGCATTCCATAGGAAAATAATTAAATACCATAAAATTGATTTAAAATAGGAACTGAACCACATCTATTCTGTGCACTTAAATTTTAAAATTCAAAAAGCACCCTGGGGAAAAAAAAATGACATAAACAAGAAAAAAGACAAGGAGTCCTCTCACACCCAAAAAAAAGCACCATGGTCTTCATAAAAAAGCAGAGGGAGTGGGGGAAGGGAGGGAAGAAACTCCAGCTCTGAGGGTGCAGGTTCCCAGAGTAGACAGGATGGAGACCCAGCCAGTCCAGCCCCTCCCCTCAGAGGTCCAGGTGGTTGAGGATATTAGTATCAGTCCTGCACCCTGGAAGGGACTCTCCCCCAGGGCTGCTGCTGTTGTCCAGTTGTTCAGTCGTGTCTAATTCTTTGCAACCCCATGGACTTCAGCACGCCAGGCCTCCCTGTCCATCACCAACTCCTGGAGTTTACCCAAACCTATGTCCATTGAGTCAGTGATGCCATCCAACCATCTCATCCTCTGTTGTCCCCTTCTCCTCCTGCCTTCAATCATTCCAGCATCAGGGTCTTTTCTAATGAGTCAGTTCTTTGCATCAGGTGGCCAAAGTATTGGAACTTCAGCTTCAGCATTAGTCCTTCCAATGAATATTCAGGACTGATCTCCTTCAGAATAGACTGGTTGGATCTCCTTGCAGTCCGAGGAAATCTCAAGAGTCTTCTCCAACACCACAGTTCAAAAGCATCAATTATTTGGCACTCAGCTTTCTTTATAGTCCAACTCTCACAACCATACATGTTTACTGGAAAAACCGCAGCTTTGACTAGACAGGCCTTTGTTAGCAAAGTAATTAGTCTCTGCTTTTTAATATGCTGCCTAGGTTGGTCATAGCTTTTCTTCCAAGGAGCAAGCCTCTTATAATTTCATGGCTGCAGTCACCATCTGCAGTGATTTTGGAGCCCCCCAAAATAAAGTCTGTCACTGTTTCCATTGTTTCCCCATCTATTTGCCATGAAGTGATGGGACTGGATGCCATGATCTTAGTTTTCTGAATGTTGAGTTTTAAGCCAGCCTGTTCACTCTCCTCTTTCACTTTCATCAAGAGGTTCTTTAGTTCCTCTTCACTTTCTTCCATTAGAGTGGTATCATGTGCATATTTAAAGTTCTTGATATTTCTCCCGGCAATCTTGATTCCAGCTTGTGACTCATCCAGCCTGGCCTTTGTCATGATGTACTCTGCATATAAGTTAAATAAGCAGGGTGACAATAGGCAGCCTTGATGTACTCTTTTCCCAGTTTTGAACTAGTCAGTAGTTCCATGTCCTCTTCTCTCCCAGGGCTACCACTGGGAGAAAGTTAGAACCCAAGGGAATCAGTTTTGGTATCAATTCCATCCCATGCTTTCAGCTCACAATCCAAAACAGGAACCAAGTAGTCACATTCCTGAGATACATGGGATGATGTCTAGCTTATTTAATTTAATCATTTCAGTTTCTTCTGTATGGAAATACATCCAGATGCTTGCATGCTCAGGCAGAGAAAACAAAGCAGAATGCCACATCCTGTACAGAAATCCACACCCTAAACTGAAATTCCACCTCAGACCTTGAGGATGGATGTGAGAATTTGTTTATCAGCTCCAAAATGTGTCAGGAGGAAAACATATTATTTTAAGAGTTTATGTTGTGTTGTTTTTTTTTCCCCCCAGGACAGTGAAACTAACAGAGAATATGAAAAGAAGAGAAACACTCGTGACCTTTCCCGGGAGACATCGGAAGACAGTGATGTGTTTGGTATGTAATGTGAAAATGAGAAGATGTGATTTCCTATGGTGATCCTGGGCAAACACATTCTCATTTGGAGAAGGTCTTACTTTTTTAATTACATGAGTGAACTGTGAATCTGTTCTCCTTGTTAGAAGAGCAGGCTGTGCAGAAACCTGGAGGCTAAGTACCCTCCACCCACCTCCTGAGAACACCCTCACATGCTCCGCCGCCATGAGACTGCCCTGGCCACCCTCAGTGCCAGTCTCTGTCTTGCTTGTGCTCTTGGCTGGGTTTCGCGTGCTGTTTTGTGCCCACAGACACCAGAGATTCCCCAGGTTTCCCCTTGCTATACGCTGTTTCTCCAATCATGTATTTGATCAGTTGGGTGTGGACATCAGAAGCGGTCACAGTGCGCATAGGAACTATCTAATGAGGAAGGGCGGTAGTCCCAGGACCTGGACACGCTGGAGTTCATGGGAACTGCCAACAGTGACTCAGGAGGTGTTGGGAAATATGTTTTCTGTAAAAGTTTACTTACTCGTCGCCCTAGAGACGGAGGTTGCCTCTCAGGTTCCCACCAACTTTTGTGTGTTCACTCTTGGTCCCCTCCGCCGCCTGATGGTGGGCCTGGTGGCTCGCCCAGGGCCACAGGCCAAGCTGAGACTCGAGCAGACCTGGCCTAGGTGTTGCTCCTTGCTCCACGCGTTTGTATTCCTAGATGCCGGCTCCTGGTGGCTCACTTATCAAAACAGAGGGCTGTTCTCTGGCTGCTAAGACATACCTTAGTCACAGAGCGAGGCCTCCCCTCAGGGTCTGGCTGGGTCTCTGCTTATTTCCAAAAAAGAGTCTCTTCACACTTCACTTATCAGGCAGGAAAATCCACCCCAGTTTTGTTTTTTTTTTTTTAATTTTGTTCCCGATTTATCTGCTGTTTTAAAAAATTCCTTTCCTTTTCTATAATCCCATCGTTGTTGAGTGGCACACAAGAAGGATGGAACTAGACAGGCTACCACTGCCCACTTTCTCAGTATCTTAAGCTTCCATGGAATCAACCCAAAGGCCCAGAGATGAAGCCCTGAGGATTGGTGTAGGGGAGTCAAGATAGGCAGGCAGGAGAGGAGACATTGCTGTGTGCTGATTTGCTTGGGGGTTTTCTTGGGGCCTGAACAGCCCAGCACCTCTTGGTGGTGGGGTTTGCACTCCATGGGGGAAGAGGAAGGGGGAGAGGGGGCAGCCTACCTGGAGAGCAGGCTGCGTGCCTTGGGGTCTAGAGCGGGGCACAGTCTGTGAGTCTGTATAGAGTCTCTGAGTGTCAGTGACTTTAACACTAAAGCTGCCTGTAATCCTCTAGATTAAAAGGTGTCTTTAGCCTTCTATTCCAACTGCATATGTGTATAAATACATAAAAGAAAGTGACAAAGCAGAAATGTCCGATTTTAGGTTCTACATACAAAGAAGAGCAAGTTTTTAGAGTTGTTTTGGCTAAGCTCGCTTATTTTTAAAGTAAGCATCATCTTTCTCATAATTCTGCAGATTAATTGCTTTTAGGATTATTCATAACAACATCAGCCTTCTCTTTTGCTATCAGCATGCCCACACACAGTTTTATTGATATATAAATGTGTATAATGTCTGTATGACATGAAAAAAATCTATTATAAGCCTTTTCCTTAAGTTATAAATGTGGTATAATTCCTGAAGTACTTTGAAAGGAAGCCCTCCTTTAACCTTCTCAGATCCATCTGCAATTTGGAGAGTTTTTTATTATCTAGAGTTGAATGTGAAAACCAAAGGAAGTGCAAACATCCCAGTACAAAGCTAGATTTGCCTTTTACTGGGAAGAATCGTGCCATCAGCCAGCTTCTGCCTGTCTTGTCGACTGTACGCTCCCGGTGCCTTGAACAGTAAGACCAGCTCAAATATCTGCTGATCTGAGGTTCTGCTCACAGGCCAGGCTCTCAGCCCATCAGGATGACTGGGGAGGAGTTCCCTGCTTGTCAGCCTCAGGGCAAGAGCTGCCGTCACCGCTGAGTCACGGCAAGGGGGAAGTGTGACCGTGGATGGGGTGGCCCGGGACGGGACCCCCCCCAGGCTCCCCAGCCTGGTGCTCTGCTCTCCTGAGTCATGCAGAGTGGGCCCTGCGGAGCTATCAGATGTCTGCTTTTGAACTTCATATAACCTCCCGATCCTAATGCCTTCCTGGGGGCCAAAGACGCCCAGTCTAAAGTGATAAGGGGGAAAGAGGCTGAAATAATCTTGGCTATCAGTCTTGACTATCTGCTCTTGGGAGACGTATATATGAATTCTTATCAAATTCTGAAGTGTATACTAATGTCACTCCAAAGAAATCAGCAACTGGGTCTTTCCCTGACCAGACAGAAACTCCCTAAACACAAGAAGAAGCTGTGCTCCCGTGATGGTCCATGAGCCACGAGTCACCAGCGGCCACTTAACCATGCTCCTCAGGCTCCTGGGCATCATTTTGTCCACATGTCAGAGAACTCAGGGGTGGGTGAGGCGTGGGGGGAGGCCATTAGCCTTTTCCTAACCCAAGTCTGAGGAATGCATGTCCTCAGGGTCCCAGCGGAGGTCAAGCCAGCTCTGTGAGAGTCCTACTTAAAGGCCGGACAGAGAGTTGAGAGGCTCTGACCGGCACTGACCGCACACAGGTGCTGAGTGCCAGGCTCACATGCCTCAAGCCACGAGTTGCACAACTCAAACCAGAGGGACTCCCTCTGTCTCTGGGGAGTGCCTGCAGACTTTACTGGGCTCAGGCGTGTTGGACTCTGCAGCCCCATGGACTGTAGCCCACCAGGCTCCTCTGTCCATGGGATTCTCCAGGCAAAAATACTGGAGGGGGTTGCCACGCCCTCTCCAGGGGATCTTCCCGACCCAGGGATCGAACCTGGGTCTCCTGCACTTAGCACTGTGCCACCTGGGAAGCCCCAGGCTTCTTTAGCAGTTGTATTTACTTTTTCATTTCCTGGGAAACTTTCACTGCATGCTTTAGATCTGAGTTAATAACTCATTGGCGTGCTCTTGGAAATCTTTCTGTAGTTTGTCTTTGGGCTGCAGGTGGACACACTTGGGACTGTTTTGCCTGGTCACCCAAAGAGGAAGAAACAGTTTAGGACTCAATCACACCCTATGAGAACCATGAGCTGCCTGGGATTTGGGGAACCAGGCTGTTCTGCGGTGGGACAGTTGAACCTCACACCCACACACTCGGCACAAACTAGCCTTGTGGTTGGAAATCCTGGCAGGAAGGAAGGTAGACACTCACCCCAGCCCCTCCCCCAGAGCTCACGAGTCCGGGGACTAAAGCAGGGCAGGTGGTTCAGCCAAGGCGGACCAAAGATGCAGGTCTCCCTGACGATGCCCAGAGGACAGAAGTCTCCAAGAGAGGGCAGTCCTGCTCTTTCCAGAGCGACCGTGGTCCCTTCCAGACATGCCACTCATCTCCCAAGTCAGAGCAGTGGAGTCCTGTCACCCTGGATGGACGCTAGTGCAGCTCACAGGCTCATGGGATCCTGAGAATGTGGCTGCACTGTGTCAGGTCAGATAATGGACATAAAATTGTCCAGGTTCAATGTCTAGGGGGAAAGTACTCATATTAGAAACATTTGAGTATATGTATATAAGGACTTCCCTGGTAGCTCAGCCGGCAAAGAATCCGCCTGCAATGCAGGAGACCCAGGTTTGATCCCTGAGTCAGGAAGATCTCCTGAAGGAGGGCATGACAGCCCACTCCAGTACTCTTGCCTGGAGAATCCCATGGACAGAGGAACCTGGCGGGCTACAGTCCCTGGGGTCACAAAGAGTCGGTCATGACTAAGCGACTAAGCACAGCACGGCACATAAAAGGACAAAGTTATAAAGCATATAAATTATGTATTACTAATATACGTATATATTTTAAGTGGCACGCATGCATACTTAGTTGCTTCAGTTGTGTCCAGCTCTCTGTGACCCCATGGACTATAGCCCACCAGGCTCCTCTGTCCATGAGATTCTCCAGGCAAGAACACTGAAGTGGATTGTCCTCCTGCAGGGAATCTTCCTGACCCAGGGATTGAACCCACATCTTTCATGTCTCCTGCACTGGCAGGCGGGTTCTTTATCACTATTTTAAGTGGGTAGAAGAATATATACATACATATATATATATATATATATGCATATATATGTGTTTTTATTTTACAAGGCCAGAGTTAATTTACTCTGAGAAAACACACAAAGAAATGAAACATAAAAAAAATCAGGTGGAGATGAAGTAAGGCCCCATGTACATTTGCTGGCTGTACAGCAGTTGCTGCAGCTGAATTTGACACTTAACCTGGAGCTTCCAGCTGCCTGATGGAAGTGAGACCTCATCAGCTTCTCCTTGTACACGGGAGGCGGCATCGACTCCCCGTCCCCACCTTCTAGCCGTGTGGTTTGGGGCAGTGTCTGTCCTCATCTGTCTGTGTGTCGGCCTCCTCGCCAGCACGGGGCGGTGACAACGGAACCACCGTGAGTGACAAGCGAGCGGACACCTGGGGGCTTGCAGGCGCCCCGCCCCCGTCCGCCGCAGTGACAGCTGTTGTTTTCAGACAGACGTCTGCGTGTGCTCCTCGAAGGAGGGAGCGCTGTAGTTAGCACACTGCGCAGGTGTTTTCCTGTTTAAATTGTCATCACAGGTGATCACGTGGCAGTCAGTGACCTCGAGGTATTTTTATGGTGTGTTGGTGATTCGTTTCATTTGCAAACAGTGATCAACTGGATAATGAGTCTCCTTGAGGCCTGAGGTGCCCTTGGTGCCAGAGCTCATGGCAAGCAGAAGCAGACTCCCCACTGGATGGGGAGGACCTGCGAGCTCTGTGTGGCCTGAGATAACGCCCAGCCAAGTTTGGAAGGTACTCTGCCACAGACAGATATTGCCCTGAGAATCTTCATGTAGCATTAAAAAAAAAAAAAAAGTTGCCTTTTTTTTTTTTAAATTTCCAAGAACCTTCCACAAGGAAATCTTTTTGAGATGCTATTTAAGTGATACTTAATATGCTATGATGATCAGATTGAGTTATAAAGTCCATAAGCAGCAGTCATTACTGATCTAAAATTCTACCTCGGTTCAGTAACAGCCGCAGGTGAGGGAGCCACTCTGTCCTGCCTGGCAGACTCGGCTCAGTGTGTCCCAGATAGAATCCTACTCCTTCAGAAACGATCACTGCACAACCTCTTCCCCGGAATATTTGAGGGCAGCCTTAATGAGCTGCTGATTATGAGCCAGCTGCTGCCTGAGGCCTTTACTTCATACCTAGACAAGCCATAGAATCAGGATCCTGTGAGTGCACCTCCTGGGTGGATAGAAACCATGGAATCAAAGTCACAAGCGGAGTACTTGACGGAGTGTTAGAAATCATCCTGTCCACAGGCTCACTGTGTCCATGAGAGTCTGACTGCCAGGACAGGGAAGACAGAGGAGGCGGGAGACACAGGATGGCAGCCCAGGGACCCGCCCTGCTCTGAGCCCCACCGGGAGAACAGGGGCTTGTCCGGGACAGTCCTTAGGGAAGGAGGCAGCGCTCATTGGACAGATTTGTTAGAGCAGTGAAACATCCTAGGGTATCACTTCTCTGTGCATTTGACTGAATAAGATGATACCTTGTGTCTCTAAAGTACTCAGTTGTGTTCAACTCTTTGCAACCCCAGGAACTGTCGCCTGCCAGGCTCCTCTGCCCATGGGATTCTCCAGGCAAGAATACTGGAGCAGGTTGCCATGCCCTCCTTCAAGGAATCTTCCTTCCCAACCCAGGGATCAAACCAGGGTCCCCTGCATTGCCAGACGGATCCTCTACCATTGAGCCACCTGTGAAGCCCACGGTCTTTAAAGTACTAGTTTCTCCTTGTAGTTCCCCGACAGTCCTCTGGGGGCACTCTCCCCACTCTCAGTTGTATTTATTTCTGGCTGAAGCCCCCCACTGGAAAAGACCCTGATGCTGGGAAAGATTGAAAGCAGGAGAAGGGGACAACAGAGGATGAGATGGTTGGATGGCGTCACCAATGCGATGGACATGAGTTTGAGTAAACTCTGGGAGTTGGTGATGGACAGGGAGGCCTGGCGTGCTGCGGTCCTTGGGGTCGCAAAGAGTCAGATGTGACTGAGAGACTGAACTGAACTGAACTGAGGCCCACAGCTCCCCAAGGGGCTCGGGTGACGCCCTCAAGGTGGGCGTAGGTTTGTTTTGTGCCTGTGGGGTGTCAGGTCTGCTCCGCCGCCTCCACCACGAGCTGCTGGACCAATGTCCTGGCTTCTGGGATCATCTTACTTCTTGAGTGAGGCTGTATCACCTAGCGGCTGGGAGTGTGGAGCAGACCTCTGGGGGGGGGGGGGGGCTCCGCCTCTGTGGGCTCCGGTTCCCGTGTGGAAGGGGCTCCCAGCACCGCAGGGCTCCAGGCTGCCGTGGGGGGTCATTGGAGTTAAACAGTCCGTAAGAGGCTGGGCCAGTGCCCAGGGCAGGTGCTGAGCCAGGCAGGCAAGTGGCCCTCAGCCCATCCATCTGGGTGGCCGGCCTGAAGCCCCCATGACCTTTGACTGCTGCTGCTGCTGCTAAGTCATTTCAGTCGTATCTGACTCTGTGCGACCCCATAGACGGCAGCCTATCAGGCTCCCCCGTCCCTGGGATTCTCCAGGCAAGAACACTGGAGTGAGTTGCCATTTCCTTCTCCAATGCATGAAAGTGAAAAGTGAAAGTGAAGTCACTGAATCGTGGGAGTGGGGTGCCATTGCCTTCTCCGGACCTTTAACTAGTCCACATACAAATGTGGTATTCAATCACATGTACAATATTTAAATTAAATGGGTGTGGCTGTGAGTCGGCTCCCTCTTCTGGGTTTTCTGCTCTGAGCCTCGTTTTCCTAAAGATGAAGTAATCATCAGAGGGAAACAGCAGAAGAGAAAGGAGCGTATAGCGATAACTCACCGACGTCTCCAGGAGTCTCTCCAGGAGTCTGAGCACCGGCTCACTACTGTGTCCCTTTCCCGCGGGGACAGGGTGGGCCGTGTTGCTGGTGTGTTCCATGCCGAGAGCACTGATCTCCAGCCTCCAGCGTCCGCATAAGCTCGTCCTACTTACTCCCTGTGCTGGGTGCTAAGTCACTTGGCCGTGTCTGGCTCTTTGTGACCCTATGGACTGCAGCCCACCAGGCTCCTCCTCCATGGGATTCTCCAGGCAAGAATACTGGAGTGGGTTTCCACGCCCTCCTCCAGGGGATCTTCCCCACCCAGAGATCGAAGCCAAATCTCTCGTGTCTCCTGCACCAGCGGCAGGTTCTTTACCACTAGCGCCGCCTGGGAAGCACTTACTGGCTGGCCGGCACTGACTTGCCACCTGTCAGGGCACGTGGTCCAGGCCGCCAGCACGGCTCACCTGGATGCCTCCAGGAGCCCGGCCTCCATCCTCAGCATGCCCCTCTGCCCTCATCGCCCCTGCTCGCAGGCCCCCCAGCCTCCCCACGCCCCTGGGGCCCTGCAGGCCAGCACTGCCTGCCCCACCCCCACCTGCTCCTGGCTCCTGGAGCTCAGGGCCTTTGCCGGGGCAGCCCTTCCCCAGGCCTCCGCACCCAGGTGACCAGCCCCCTCAGAAGAGAGCGGCGCGGGGACGGGGGGCTGTGTCAGCCCTGAAACGGGCCCTCAGAGCTTGGTGTCATGACTTGAGCTGTGTGACACCCCACTGAGGGTAGGCTCCCTGTCTGCAGGGACTCCAGGGCGGTGGACGGCTTCTACCCGAGGGCTGTGACGCAAGAGGGGACAGTGCCTTTTGCGTGCACTGAGGGTCCGTGGGCCCGCTCTGGCTGCAGCCCTCCAGTGGAGGTCGGCATATCGTGTGTCCTCTGCCTCCCACAGCCTGACCCGCGGCCCTCGGAGGAGCTCGGTCACCCGGTGGATGACAGAGGGGTGGTGGGACCCGGGACCCCGCCCCCCGCCCCTTCTCTCTCTAAGACACCTTTGCAAACTGCGGCTTTTCACCGAGGATGCCGCAGTCAGTGTGACAGCCCGCCTGAGCCCTTTACTCCTGAGGCGTTCTGCCCCTGGGCGGCGGCTGAGCAAGCAGCTCCGGAGGTGGGCCCGGACTTGGACCGGGCCGCGGGGGCCTGGACGTGGGCGGGGCCGGGGCGGGGGCTAGACGTGGGCGGGGCCGGGGGCAGGTGACTGCCTGTTTGCTGAGATGGCTGAGCACGCCCCCTGGGGACCTGCAGCGCCAAGACCCCCGTGAGGACTGTGGTCCAGGCGGGAGTGAGGCCCCCTGTTCCGCGGCAAGCTGGCGGTGCCTCGACTTGCACTGGTGGTCAGATGGGCAGACCAGCCGCACCTGGCCGGCTGCCCGGGCGCTCCCCCGCTGGCCCTGGCTTGTGGAATAGCATGTGCTGCTCAGAGTCACTTGAGGCCATCAGACTCACAAAAGGACAACGGGACCATTTCCAGAACAAAAAGGGACACAGGCCGCGCCGGCACAAATAGCAGCTGTGAGGGCCTGGCGGGCGGACGGCCCCACGTCCAGCCGAGGTCCGGGGCCTCAGCAGCCCCGTGGCCCCTCGTGGCCCCTTCCCCTCATCCACGCCACTCTTGTGACTGGTGAGCCTGCTGGGCCTCAGGTCTCCACCTTGAAACCACCACATTTGGTTTCCATCAGGAAAAGGGACCATGTCCAATCTCCACCCCAACCCGACCTGAACTCCTAACGTGGCCTCAGGAGCTGGCGTGCGGCTGGGGCGCTGTTGCCTCCGATTCCCGGGTTAGCTGGAGACCCTTCTCCTCAAGGCCGAGTTACCAGCGGGACAGGGCCATTTCGCCTCTCTGGGCCGGCTGTCCTCCTCCCGCCAGTTCAGGAGGTGGCTGTGGCCTTGTCTGTTCTTACTCCTGTGGGGGAGGGGGGCCACATCCTCCAGGATCCTTGAGGGGTGGGTGCGCCTTCCCTCTTTCCCATGGAGGCTGTTACGTTCAGTAAAGTTGCTCAGTCCTGTTGGACTCTTTGTGACCCCATGGACTGTAGCCCGCAGGCTCCTCTGTCCATGGGATCCTCCATGCAAGAATCCTGGGTAGCCATGCCCTTTTCTAGGGGACCTTCCCGACCCAGGGATGGAAGCTGCATCTCTTATGTCTCCTGCACTGGGGAGAAGGGTGGTGGGTGATCTCACGCGCTCTCGCAGCACTGGCTGTTTTGTTCGTGCTCAAGCGCGTTTCCATCTCTGCAAACGTTCAGGAGGAGCCATCATACCAGCCTCACTAGCAGACAGCTCCAAGGCTCCTAGACACCAAGAGACGCTGGATTTTTATTTCGTATAAATGAGATGTGATATTTAGGAGACACACACACGTCATCATCTGTAGTTAACTTGCTATCTGGCCCAGCAACTTGGATGTGCAGATCATTAAGTGTTTTTCACATTTTGTCAACAGTGTGTATCAGTGAAGTGCTGTATGTCCCTGACACGAACGTTAGATCTGTGCACACGCTGGCCACCGACTCCTGCATCAGCTTTGCTGCTGGATTTTTCATGTGTGATTGTTTTCAGTCCTTGCAGTTGTTGGGGAACGTGGGTCTCCCGTTTCCACCCACTTGCCATCACTCAAGCAATTTCACTCTATGTGCTTTTTCTAATAGAAAACGAGATTAAATTCATGCGAATAATTTTTTAAACTAAAGATGGCCTTGCTTCAGAAGAAGGAATGTATTGAAAAGTGTGGGATTTTGTGATTGTTTATCCCAGTGATCCTAGTCCTTATGGGAACACTCTAACCTGCAGAGGTTGGCAGAAGTGACCCCAGAGGTCGGAGGTCAGTGGTCGTGGTGTGGGCACTTTCTGTTAGGAAATCTGTCATTTAAATGTCTGCACGGGGCGACTGTCCTCAAGTCATGCTGCTAGCTTGCTGTAGTCAGATGCTGCCAAAGCTGATCAATTAATGCCGTGCTCAGCGTTGCCTTGTCCGTGGTCTCTGCTGTGTGTGTGGAGGTTGGGGAGGCCAGACCAGGGCCCCCTGTCTGCCAGCTCTTCTCAGAGGCTGCTTTGTCCCCAGCTCTCACCTGTTTCCTCCAGCCATCGCCATGTCCCTTCTCTGATGAGAAAGAAGAAGCAGATTAGCTCCCAGCACGTGAGCTGATTACTTAGAAAGCAAACCACGGTTGTAATTATCAAGAGCATATTCATCCACTGATCAATATATCCAGAGGCATCTTGTTACAAAGGGCATCCTTTAACCTTGGGAGTGCGTGTGAACACCTACACACCCACCCACACACACACATACATACACACACACAGAAGATGACAGCAACAACAACAAAAATACAACCATCATAACCACCGTTGCTAAGGAAACAGACATTTCCATTTCTTCACAGCATATTTACTTAAAAAGAAAAAAATTACAACTCTCTTTAATGAATGTTCTTCTTCTCTTCTTTTAGTTTAACTTGATTTTAGCTTTTCAGATCTGATCTTGTCTATCGACACAGCACATAATCCCTGGGTTTTCTAAGGTGTGAATGAGCAAGAACCCCCTCAGTGGGGGTGCTGCAGGCTGGGTCGGGAGGTGAGCACAGCACAGCGGAATGGAGGCCGCCCCCCACTCCAGGGAGGGTCCCAAGTAGAGAGCTGACCTCTGCGGGGGCTCTGTGAGTCCTGGGGTCTCCCTGAGCCATCCCTGCAGGGCCAGGCCAGTGTGGCCATTATTGGGTGTCCCCTCTGAGCAGCCTGGGGCCGGTAGGCCGTGCACGGCAGGGGCCGGGGGCCGGGCGCTGGGGGCTGTGAGCAGAGCTGTCGGCGGGCGGGGGGCCGACACTTGGAGCGCAGTGGAAAGGCGAGTCTGCGTGCAGTTTTCGTTTGGCCTTCGGCTCATCAGCAGTGGGTGGGCGCCGAGGTCCTCTGTCGAGCATCAGAGAGGGCGGCCCTGGGGGATGCCGTAGATCTGCGGAGCTGCCAGCCGCAGGCGGGGGCAGCCGTGAGGGCAGGGCTGGCCCTGGCTCCTCGCACTTGCATTTCCAGACATTTCCTGGGTCACACAGGAACCACAGTCCCAGGATCTCGCCTCCCTCTCTGCATCCTCCAGTTGCCCTCTCTGTCGGTTCCCTGGGCATCGCCCCGGATCAGCGTGGTGCTGGCCCTGCAGCATCCATGGGGCCAAGGGGCAGGCAACTTGTCCTGAGGGGTCAGGGAAGCTCATCGAGGTTAAGAGCCTGAAACACCTCCGTCACCTCGACTTAAAACTGGGCAGCATAGCAGGTGCGGTTAGCATCTGCTGGTGTCCAGGGAGGGAACTCACCCTGGCGGGGTGGGGCTTGCGAGGGGAGGGGACTCACCCCCTGGTGGGGTGGGGCTTGCAGGGCCACAAGGGTGGCATGAGGAGTGGCAGAGCCGGGGATTCGGAAGCTCGGCGTGCCTGACACCAGCGGTGCCAGGCGGTAGTGGGAGTCAGGGTCAGGGAACGTCCAGAGCGCTGACTGGGCAGGGTCTGGACCTGGGACCCCACAGGAATGGTGCTGGTTGACCTGTGGGATCCTTGGCCCAAAGGTCTGGGCGTGAGAGTAACACACGTTAACACAGGGTCTAGACAGACGTGGATGGATCAGCCCCCGGGGACCCGAGTCCCTCCTCCTTCTGCTCAGGGTCCCCCTGGAAAGCCCTCAGATGAGCTAACAC
Organism: Ovis canadensis; assembly: GCF_042477335.2. Classification (NCBI taxonomy): domain Eukaryota; kingdom Metazoa; phylum Chordata; class Mammalia; order Artiodactyla; family Bovidae; genus Ovis; species Ovis canadensis. The sequence continues at coordinate 15,594,748 of NC_091267.1, forward strand.
CCCTCACACCACAACACGGGGCAACAGCTCACTGCTTCGCCATGTACAGAGCATTCACAGGGATAAAAAGCTTTGTCCCAAGCAGCCACTTTCTAAGGATGACATTTCATGCACTGCATTTAGACATATGTAGAGATTCAGGCCAGAAGGGACATTGCCGCCTGCTCCAGACCTGCTTGAGCAGTGCTGGCCGGGGTGATCACAGGTGATGAGGATGCTGGCTGATCACAGGTGAGCATGGGTGTTGGCCTGAGTGACCACAGGTGAGCATGGGTGCTGGCCTGGACAGGTGAGCACAGGTGCTGGCCTGGGTGATCACAGGTGAGCATGGGTGCTGGCCTGGATGATCACAGGTGAGCGAGGGTACTGGCCTGGGTGACCACAGGTGAGCGAGGGTGCTGGCCTTGGGTGATCACAGGTGAGCATGGGTGCTGTCCTTGGGTGATCACAGGCGAGCCCGGGTGCTGGCCTGGGTGACCACAGGTGAGCGCGGGTGCTGGCCTGGGTGACCACAGGTGAGCGCGGGTGCTGGCCTGGGTGACCACAGGTGAGCGCGGGTGCTTGCCTGGGTGATCACAGGTGAGCGCGGGTGCTGGCCTTGGGTGACCACAGGTGAGCACAGGTGCTGGCCTTGGGTGATCACAGGCGAGCCCGGGTGCTGGCCTGGGTGATCACAGGTGAGCATGGGTGCTGTCCTTGGGTGATCACAGGTGAGCACGGGTGCTGGCCTGGGTCATCACAGGTTAGCGCGGGTGCTGGCCTGGGTGATCCCAGGTGAGCCTAGGTGCTGGCCTTGGGTGACCACAGGTGAGCACAGGTGCTGGCCTTGGGTGATCACAGGCGAGCCCGGGTGCTGGCCTTGGGTGACCACAGGTGAACAAGGGTGCTGGCCTGGGAGATCACAGGTGATGAGGACACTGGGTGATCAGAGGTGAGCGAGGAAATGACAGCACCTGGCTCCGTGGGACCCGCTCCCCCACCTGGCAGGTTGCGCTGTTCATTGTTCTTCCAATTCCTCAGAAACCAGGGTCCCTCCAAAGTAATCCAGGACTTGTAACAAATGATGCCAAATTGTATCTGAGATGAAAATGTTGAATGTCACAGTGAGATTCAGGGAGATCAATTTTCCTTCAATTTTGCAGAACTTGGTATTATACCCAGGTGTATGTGTATGAATTTGTTTGCATGGTATGGAAATGTTGACTTTCTGCATATGGTAATCTCCTTATGAAATTATCAAATCATTCAAAGTTATACCACATAATATAGATTATCATAAGCAGCTGTTTCGTTTAATTTCAGAATTTTCAAAAACAAGTATTTTCAAGTGTGTACTACATGAGTAGACAGGGAATATTTTCTATTTCTTCAGATACTTGATAAAATGTACATGGTGTCTGATTATGTGATCATGATTAATTGTTTAAAAACAATTTCTGAAAAAGGAGCTAAACAAAGCAAAAAACCATGAAACTGTTAGCACACCCTTAACTAAAACACTATGTATCTGGGAACAGTTTAAGCAGCAGATAAAGACAGTTTACCTGAGACCATTTTTATAACTGGTATCTTGGAATGTTTCCTTTATTTCCATTTATCTGTTATATCACTTTTCTTCAAGTGAAACATCATGTCTTATTGCCTGATGGGGTTTTTTAAAGTATTTCGCTGACCATTTCTTCCCTTGCAGAGTGTTCAAGTTATTTTTATCCTTAAAAAGAGCAGTGGCTGACACTGGCTGGCATCAGACTGGCGCTGGGAGGTGCTGGGAGGCGCCTGTGAAAGGCAGGCGTTGTGCGAGGCACTGCTATCTCTGCCGCTAGACGTTTGACACCATTGTTCCCTCGGCTCCCAGAGACCGACAGGGCAGCGGGGCAGATCTGTGCCTGAGAGGAGACCTCGGCATCATGCTCTCAGTTACCGAAACGCCCGAGAGCAAACCTATCAATTGTTGCAGAGTGAGCTGTGGACGATGCCGGGCCCCTAGGCTCCTGGAGGCCAGTCACTGGACCCTCTGGGTGGTCCTTCCGTTTCTAAAGCCAGTGACATGCTCCCCATCCTTCCTGTACCTGGATGTCTCTCCCTGGCCTCAGTCTCTGTCCCCAGATGGAGAAGACTCTGCCTTCCAAAGGCTCCTGTGGTTAGTGAAACAGTCCCAGAGAACCTCTGCTTTGCCATAGATACACCTTGTCATGTTCACGGGTTCCACACACTCAGAGAGGAGGGATTATACGAGGGGTGAAGACTGGGACCCATTCTTAGCATTCTTCCCACACAGGCATGAAATGAATATTGGATGGATGGATCGATAGATGTGTGGGTGTGTGGATGGATGGACGGATGGATGGATGGGTGAATGTATGGATGTGTGCATGGATGGGTGGATGGATGGATGGATAAGTGCATATCTGGATGGATGGGTGGGTGAGTGGATGATGGATGGATGTGTGGATGGATGGATGGGTGGATGAGTAGATGGATGGATGGATGAGTGGATGATGGATGGATGGATGGATGAGTGGATGATGGATGGATGGATGGGTGGATGATGGATGGATGGATGTGTGGATGGATGGATGGGTGGATGGATGGATGGGTGGATGGAGGAGTGCATGTGTGGATGGATGGGTGGGTGGATGAGTGGATGGATGGGTTGATGGATAGATAGGTGGGTGGATGTGCAGATGGATGGGTGGATGAGTGGATGGATGGGTGGATGAGTGGATGGATGGATGGATGAGTGGATGATGGATGGATGGATGTGTGGATGGATGGATGTGTGGATGGAGGGGTGGGTGGATGAGTGGATGTGTGGATGGTTGGATGTGCAGATGGATGGTTGGGTAGGTGGATGGAAAACTATGGGTTTTTACACAAGGTAATCCCAAGCTAGTCTTGCAACATAAAAATAATAACAACACTAAAAAAACGCCCTGGCATTAACAACATGTTGTTTTATGCTCCTCGAGTGTTGTCAGAACAATGACATGAGGGGGCACCACGTATCTGTTCAGTGTTGCAAATGACGCCCAAGGCTTTAGGAGCTTAAACCACATGGTCAAGGTCACATAGGAGGTGGGGGACCATCAGTCAGAGTCTGTTGGCTTTGACTCCAGACCCTGCGCCTCCAGTCGCCTTGCCTGCGCTGGAGTGCGTCTGGCAGCTAGTCTGCTCCTGCTGACACGGTAGTGGCGCCCATGGTGTCGCCTTCTCAGGGCTCCTGCAGCCTCTGACGCCTGCGCAGGGTCACCGTGAGGCCCCCCAGAGGCTGCACGAGGAACGGAACCCTGTGAACATCGGGCCCTTCTGAGTCTGTCTGACAGCAGCTGGGTTTGGGGAGCTGGGCGTGCAATGGAGGCTTGGGGAGGTGCCCGACTGCCCGCTTCTGCTCCAGCTCTGCGTGGGGCTCCCTCGCCCGTGACCCCATCCCCGCCGTGGGAGGGTTCCAGGGGCCAGCTATTTAGAGTAAATAAAAACTGTATGTTCTATGTCCACAAAGGAGGCATTCGTGTGAGGTGGGTGGGCTGATAAGACGCGTTTGTGGCAGAGTTGTCAAGAAACCTCTGCGGGCGGCCGCGTGCCTCTCATAGAAGCAGAGTCTGCCCCTGCACGGCCACGGCCACAACCATGGGCCTTCTTGTTCCTCCACCCTCCCTGGTGACCCCGAGCGCCGAGTGCCAGGGACAGAAGTATTCCACAAACAAGGAGAGGCCTCTTCGCCCTGGCCCACACTAGCAAATTCCAGGATCCTCAGGCCCTGCCAGCCCCACTGCAGGAGCGGCCCGGTCCCATCAGAGACACACAGGTGCCTGGGCCCGCCTGCTCACATGGGCGGCCGGCCACACTTGTCTGCTGCCTGTGAGGAGCAGCTCCCTCCTGCCTTTCATCCCTCTGGACCACACGCTTGTCCCCATCGTTTTCACCTGAGGTTCTGTTCAAGGCCTCCTCCTCACAGCCTGGTTTGTGGCCATCAGTTTAAGGCAGCCCCTGGCAGGACAGGAACTGAGTGCCTGGGCTGAGCTCCGGTACAGCCTGGCAGTCTCTCGGGCAGAGCCCACGGGCTACTCTGTGAGGCCAGCACCTGGGGGCCCCTCTCAGGGAAAAAGGGCGTGGCATCTGTGTTTAACCCAAGCCCAGCAGGCCCCACGCCTGGAGGCCAGGGCGGCGCCTCCACTCCCACCAGGATGGAGAGGGGCTGGTGACCCACAGGCGGGGTGGGCAGGATGCTTTCTTGTGTGGACAATCCCGTGAGATGAGACAAGATGTTCTTCTGTTGGATCACGTGTATCAGCAGGCCGGGTGTCAGCCCCACTCAGAGCAAAGTGACCTGGACATTTGAGTAGTTTCGAACCATCAACTGTCATCTGGCCAAGGCCCAGATCCACCAGATGAAACCACATCTGCCTCCTTTACAGTCACTTCCCTGGACTCTATTCTGGAGGGACAGACGCCTGCGGAAGGAGGCTGGGGTTCTGAGTGGTCCCTGCTGGGCTGGAGTGGGGGGTCTGAGGGTGGGACTGCTCATCCACAAAGCTCTGCAGTGAGACTCCTGCAACAGCACGTCCAACCCATCCTCCCACCACCTGAAGCCGGTGGGAATCAAAATTTATAAAGACTGCTTGAAGAAGTCATGTGGTCCATCAGTTTCGATTTCTGAGCTTCTGCTTGGTTTTTTCTGGACTGTGGGAAACCTAGTCACCTTCTCTTTGTTTTGGGGGATCAGAAAGTGAAGAGGAGCTAAAAAGCCTCTTGATGAAAGTGAAAGAGAAGAGTGAAAAGTTGACTTAAAGCTCAACATTCAGAAAACGAACAGCATGGCATCTGGTCCCATCACTTCATGGGAAATAGATGGGGAAACAGTGGAAACAGTATCAGACTTTATTTTTTAGGGCTCCAAAATCACTGCAGATGGTGACTACAGCCATGAAATTAAAAGACGCTTACTCCTTGGAAGAAAAGTTATGACCAACCTAGATAGCATATTCAAAAGCAGAGACATTACTTTGCCAACAAAGGTCTGTCTAGTCAAGGCTATGGTTTTTCCAGCAGTCGTGTATGGATGTGAGAGTTGGACTGTGAAGAAGGCTGAGTGCCGAAGAATTGATGCTTTTGAACTGTGGTGTTGGAGAAGACTCTTGAGAGTCCCTTGGACTGCAAGGAGATGCAACTAGCTCATTCTAAAGGAGATCAGTCTTGGATGTTCTTTTGAAGGACTGATGCTAAAGCTGAAACTCCAGTACTTTGGCCACCGCATGTGAAGAGTTGACTCATTGGAAAAGACGCTGATGCTGGGAGGGATTGGGGGCAGGAGGAGAAGGGGACGACAGAGGATGAGATGGCTGGATGGCGTCACTGACTTGATGGATGTGAGTCTGAGTGAACTTCGGGAGTTGGTGATGGACAGGGAGGCCTGGCGTGCTACAATTCATGAGGTCACAAAGAGTCAGACACGACTGAGCGACTGAACTGAAGTGAACTGAATATCTCTTCTGCAATGCGCTGGAGTGTTGGATAACTTGTTAGGTTCCTCACCATCTCTGTCTCCCATAAGGTTTTCTTGGCTCTCAAGAACAGCCTATGACCTCAGGTGGCCCGCCCCCCCGCCTTCTGATCCAGGTTGCCCACCCTGAGGGACCTGACCTAGGGGTCACACGTTTGGCAGGTCACTGTCCCAGTGAGAGAACTGTGAGCTTTGTGCTAACCTGCATCGTACAGGGGTGTCAATGGTCTCAGGAATCTTTAAGAGAATATTTGATGAAGGAAATATGGAGGGAAAGGATAAGTTGTAAAGCATGAGTGTAAAAACAGCAAGTGGAAGACCGGGTCCCTAAAGATTTCCTGCGCTTTTGTGGATTCCACAGTGACGGCTGCTGTCATCTGCTCCACTCTGGTCCTCTTAATGAAAAACAAAGGATTCGTATGAACAGTTACGACAGCAGCACCTTGTGGTTCACTGGGGCCTGTGGATTCATTTCTGGAGAACACTTCCTAACGCGACTGTGAGCTAGGAGACCAGATGGTGAATCAGTACAGGAGAAAACCGCCGCGCCAGGCCAAGGGCCTCCAGCCACTCTGAAGCCCTCCTTCGTGCATTTAGGGGAAAATGCCCCAGAGCCCCGTGCCCACCCTGACCCCCGTTCCACGCAGGGTCACCGTGTGATCCATCTCCAGGTGGTTTCTGCCTTGGGTACCTCGGACGTTACAGCAGGGTGGGGATGGGAGGGCGGGTTCCCCGTGACCTCAGTGGGCCTCCCAAGCGCTGCCTGAGCTCCTGGGAATCCTGGTGCCAGCAGCTCAAATGTGAACTGTGTGGACCTCAACAGCTCCTGAGACATGGTCTGCATGCGCCTGCACTCAGGCCCCATGAGGGACACCAGGGAGCCGCTGTGGTGGGGGGGAGGGGCTCTCCATGGGGCGTCCACAGGGGACTGCACGTGGGAACGCTGTGTGTCAGACCCACCAGGGAGAAAGGGCGGACGGTGGAGACCCACAGTTCCAAGCCAGAAAGACCTGTGCTGGGGCACACGTCGAGCAAGGCAATTCTGTTGTGACTTTGATTTGGGGATTTTTTTTCCTGTAATTTAACAAGTGACCCCATGGACTGTAGCCTGCCAGGCTCCTCTGTCTATGGGATTCTCCAGACAAGAATACTGGAGTGGGTTGCCATGCCCTCCTCCAGGGGATCTTCCTGACTCAGGGATCAAACCTTGGTCTCCTGCAATACAGGCAGACTTTTTTTTCCCTTCTCTTTCTTTTTTATTTTTATTTTCCACTATCTGAACCATCAGGGAAGCCCTAGAATAAGAAAGTAAAATCACAGGTTACAGTCTGGGCTGTAAACTTAATTAGATATGCCACCTAAAGCTACTATTTTGAAAACCAAGGCAAAAAATGTAGGTACAACCAGTGAGTCTGAGCCCTCAAAATGAAGGAACAAATTTTATTTTCTATCCAAATATCTGAGGGATGTCATATGGGGAGAAAGTACATGTATATAATACGTACCAAAAGCTCCTCTCTGGGAAGCTGCTGGAGGTTAGTGGCAAAATGAGGACTGGGTTCAGAGTGGAGTTCAGGGTTTGGGACTCCTGCACTGGAGAAGGGAGGGTTGTTGGGACTCTGGGACTTCCTGGCATGTCCAGGCCCTGCCCAGAGGACCAGCAGCAAGGCTGGACTACAAGCCTCCCCGCGGTGAAGGCATTTGTGGACAGACACAGGCTCTCGGCAGGAGGATCAGAAAGTGATCTGAATGCATCCCTTTTGTTCTGAGATGATGCCTTTCTTGTTCTTTTCTTGTACTTTCCCAAATTCCCTTTCTTCCTTTTGTGTAGGCTGCTGCTGCTGCTGCTGCTAAGTCGCTCAGTTGTGTCCGACTCTTAGCGACCCCATGGACTGTAGCCTATGAGGCTCCTCCATCCATGGGATTTCCCAGGCAAGAATACTGGAGTGGGGTGCCATTGCCTTCTCCATCTGTGTAGGCTAGTACCTGGTAATTTCTTGTTTTCTCTTAATGTCTTGTTCAGTCACTAAGTTATGTCTGATTCTTTGAGACCCCATGGACTGCACCACACCAGGCTTCTCTGTCTATCTCCCGGAGCTTGCTCAAACTCATGTCCATGGAGTCAGTGATGCCATCCAACCATCCCATCCTCTGCCATCCCCTTTTCCTCCTACCTTCGAGCTTTTCCAGCATCAGGGTCTTTTCCAATGACTCAGTTCTTCACATCAGGTAACCAAAGTATTGTAGCTCCAGTTTCAGCAATAGTCCTTCCATGAATATTCAGAGTTGATTTCCTTTAGGATGGACTGGTTGGATCTCCTTGCTGTCCAAGGGATTCTCAAGAGTCTTCTCCGGCAGTACAGTTTGAAAGCATCAATTCCTCGGTGCTCAGCCTCCTTTATGATCCAACTCTCAGAGCCATGCATGACTACTGGGAAGACCACGGATTTGACTAGACGTACCTTTGTGTCTTAGCAAAGGTGAAAGCGTCCCAGAGTTCTAGAAAGGCCAGTCTGAAGACTTCACTCCTCATTTTTGCTGTTTGACTGCTCCGTGAAGCCAGGGAACCGCCCTTGAAATGAGAGTGATGCGCGTGAATGAACCCACAATGATGATGTGTGGTGGGCTAAGCCTCTACCATGCAGTTTTAAAGTGTATTCTTGGCAAAACCTCTAATTAGCTAAGCAATGATCTTTTTTATTGTCTCTAGCTTCATTAAAGATCCGGTCAGCTGTGAATATGAAATTTTATTAAACCTTCCTGATGAAATTATAGTTGCATGATCCCTTAGGTCTTATGTTTCAAGCTATCTAATCACAGGAATTAAAATGTTTTAAATTAATTATAGTGAAAAGAAGCCCACCATGACTCACATCTTGTCAACAGAAGGTTTTCATTTTGTTGTTAAATTTAATAGATGGACTCGCCTTCACAGAGGGGGTCTCTAGGTGTGTGTTATTCTAGTGAGAGGAGGGATACAGTCCTGCTCTGACAAACGCGTGTACTTCCTCCTTGTGTGAACCTGAGCTGCTGTGTGGTGCCATTACTAAGTCATGTCCGACTCCTTGCAACCCCGTGGACTGCAGCACTCCAAGGTTCCCTCTCCTTCTGTGTCTCCCGAAGCTTCCTCACACTCACGTCCATTGGGTCAGTGATACCCTCCAACCATCTCACCCTCTTGTGGCATTTGAAGATATAGGAAAACTCAGAGGTGAAGCCACAGCCGTCCTCAGGCTGGCCTCTCCTGGACTCAGGAGGCTGTAAGTGGATCCCAGGGGGTAGAACAAAGCCGCCACCACGTCGGCCCAAAGCTGGGAAAAGCCGTGAGTCCCAGCCAGACCAGCGCTCTCCCCACAGAAGAGGAAGGTGCAGCCTTCCCTAAGAGCCCAGAGGGTGGGATACAACAGTGCCTCCAGGGGCTCAAGGTCATCAGCGTCTCTGACGCTGACCTTCCCTGGTAGTTACTGGGCACGGGGGCGTGGGTGAACAGCAGGTGTCACTGGACGTGTGCGGTGCTGGGTTAAAGGGTCAACCTGGTTATTTGGAGAAGGAATAGCTCCCTGGCCACTCCTCCCCAGCCTGTCAAGAAAAGAGCAGAATTGGGGGCCACCCTGAGCATTCTGCCTCTGGGTCTGGGGTGTGGCTTGGCACCTGTATGGCTTCTTGTATGTTTATACACACACACTCACACATAGGGTTTTGATGCAAGTCAGTGATGGAATATAATTTCCAGGAGTGTGATGGAAAACAGCATAAGGTATACAATCTAGGTAAAAACAGTCATTTAAATATAGAACAGTGCTCACTGAGTCATCACGGTTTATTTGAGACCATCGTGTATGAAAATGTGATGTATGTCATTTTCTGGTTACAGTGAGATGATGGGTAAGTGGCAGTTATATAAACAAGCAAGGACTCAGAGCTTCCGCGTGGTTGCAGGGTGACATGTCCGCTGTCAGAGCTGCAATGTGATTTTCAGGATCCCTCAACTCGGCCTTTCTGAGTGTTCAACAGGCATTAGCACATTCTGCCAAGGACAGCTGGTGTAGTAAATTGTGAGCGGATGGTTATGCATGCCCGTGGGGTGGGCAGGAAGGGGGTGTGTGGGGAGGCAAGGCAGCCGCTCCCACCCTGCAGAGCGCTGGGGGACCCGGGGCCCTGTTGCTCGCAGAGGAGGCTCTGGCTGGGCTCTGGGAAGCCCTCCCATCTCTCCCGGTCAGTGCCTCTGTTAAACAGAATGTCTCAGCTGTTGGCCATCTGCAGTTAATGTCACCCTGAGAGGCAAAACCTAGGGCCAGGTAAAGGCAGTGGGGGCCCTCGTGGAGCACCCAGAAGTGGGGGTGGCCGGCAGTTGGGGCCTCAGAATGAGCATCCCCTCCTCTGTGGAGCCCTGCCTCACTTGCTCTGCCTCGGTTTGCTCACCTGAGCAAGTGGCCTCGCAAACGACCTGCTCTGTACGGTTGCTGGTCACACTTATAAAACTTCCAGCGAGAGCTCAGCTTTCCCTCCTGGACCATCACCAGACACTGCATCTATGGAAGGGGCAGCCCGGGTAGACCCCCAACATGCCCAGTCCCTGCGTGTGCCACTCCAGGAGCCTCAAGGTGCCAAGGACAAGTGTGCAGCCCCACCTCCCTATTCATGACCACAGACACCACCGGAGGCTCGGGGCCCTCGCTGGTGGGCAGGGGGTCAAGGTCAGCCTCTGGAGACCCTCCTGGCAACACCTTGCAGGTCCTGGCCCTGCACACGTGGCAGCCTGTGCTTGCTGTGCCGTCCACATGGTTTGGTTTGCTGCAGACAGCGCAGAGCACAGGTGGCTGAAACGGCCTGGGAGATGAGCCCGCCTGGTGGCTGCGCTCCACGTGAGGGGCTCGCCCAGCGCCTGCGCTCGGCTTTGCACTCGGAGAAAGGCAGGGCAGGGACGCTAAGGGCTTTATCTGGAACCTCAGAGCCGTGATGAGGGGTTTCTCTGAACCTCCACAAATGGCCAGAAAGAATTCAGTTGCGCAGGTGAATTCATTTGTAAGCCAGAGCTCTCTAGACCCTGGCATCCAGCCTTTTGGGATGGAAGGAAATTCTCTGTTAAAAATGGTAGAACAGTTGCCATGCTGAGAACAAAGTTCTTCCAGCTGAGAAGAGAGAGCGGAGTCTGGGTTCTGTTGCTTGCTGGTGGAGTCTGGCCTGGGAGACAGCACTTCTGGGTTCAGTACCTCGTGCCAGCCCAGTGACCCAAGGGGACAAGTCTGGCAGGGTCCCCACCTTCAGGTACAGCACTGCCAGCTGGGAACAATTTAGGTGGACCTGAGGCGGTCCCTCTGTGAGGCTGACCGCGTAGAAGCTGGGTCGAGAGAAGCTCGGTCCAGCTGCCTGGAGCAGACCTCCCAGTGGGTGGGGGCTGGGGGGCAGGTGTCAAGGTCAGGGGAAACAGGGGGCGGAAACCAAGCACATGGAGCCGGGCGCACCGCGGGGCCTGGGGGAGAACTGAGAGGCCGGAGCAGCCCGTCCTGGAGGGCGGGGGAGGATGCTCCTGAGGGCCGAGGCAGGGTAGGTCCTGGGAATCATCAAGGTCACGGTCAAGGTCACGGTCACGCCAGAGCTGAGCGCCCAGCAGCTCCTGCTCCGTGAGCTGCAGGGCCCAACAGGGCCGTGAGCAAACTCGGCTCAGGGGTAAGTAAAGGAAGAGGTGATGTGGTCAGGGGCATCGGGAGTAACCCGGGAGAGACCACGGACTCCGACCCTGGCCTGCTGGTGGCGGGTGGTGGGGGAGGGGAGGGGCGGGATGCCAAGGGCCCACAGGCCAGGTGGTCACGGCGAGACCCTGGGCTGGAGCCTCCCCGGGGGGTGTGACACTGGCGAGTTGCTCCAAACAGTCATCACTGCCCCGATGTCACCATCCTGGTCTGCAGGGTGGTCTGTGCCCCAGAAACCACCTTCCAACTTACTAGGTCCTCAGCTTCTCAGAGACATTTGTGAGTTTAACACCACCACCCTCAAAAGTGCACTTCCCTAAGTTTCCTGGGGTGGGTTTACCCATTAGACAGAGGTGTGATTTTTTTTAAGACATTTTCTTGCAATTTCCTGTAGAATCTGAACGTAACTGAGAGAGGATTATAAATGTCTGTTGGGGTCCTGCCAGATCCGAGCCACTCATGTTGTGCACCAGAGCTCTGCTCCAGAATTACTGTCTAAATAAGAACTCTGCCCCTTCGATGAAAGCTGTTATGAATTGACAAAGTAACACTGCACTTGTCCTTACCCAAAATGCTGCGGATCCACAGATTTTAGCTTCTCCCTGGGCTCCTTGCATCCCAGGAGAAGCAACTTCCAGGACACAAACGCCCTTCTCTGTGCCTCACAAATAACCATATTCAGGGACACAAAGGCTGACTGTTGTAAAAATATTAGTATTCAGATGCGCTTGTGTTTCGTTAATGCATTTAACCACGTATAATATAGCGATTGTTTCCTGTTCACATTTGCATTAATTTATATTAGCCACAGAATCTAAAGCACAGCGAGAAAAGCAGACCCTTTCTGTTGCAACCTATAAATCAGCTCTGCGTCCCTGTAAAAATCTACAGCCTGGTGCCGGCCACGGCATTCTGCAGGGTGCTTTCTCAGGACGGTGCGAGGTGGTGAGGGCCTGATATGTGATAGATATGAGAGCTTTCGTGTGGTTCATTTAATCAGTGTCATAAACGATGTGCCACGCTCTAAGTGATGGGTTTGTAAGGCTTGTAGCGTGGCTGGCGTAAGGCACAGTTGACACCTGTGTGCACCGTCTTAGGAGCAGGAAAGAGACCCCAGGACCCCAGGGCCTGGCTGTGTGCCAGGTACTTGGTGTCCGACAGACATTTATGATGTCCGTACTCTGCTTTGGGAACATAGGTCAATATATTGACTGCACAGTGAATGTCACCCATGGGACAGTCTCTTGACCCCTCTGATTTTGTTAAAGGAGTGTGCAACCATTCAGGTTTTGTAATTTGTATTGTGGAAGTATGTGGTGTAGATGCCAAGCCTCCCCTGAGTACGTGTGATGAAAGGAGAGGCCCTCCATGCAACCATCACCCAGACTGGCCAACCCTTCCTGACGCCCCCGGACACGACCTTGGCCCTGCCTTGACTTAGCCCCTCCTACCTGTGCTCACCTGCACCTGTGCTCAGGCTGAGTCTTCTTCTCTCTTGAGGTCTGGTCCTGCCCACACCCTGTTCCTTGACTGTCTCTGGGCACTTTCTGGAAAAAAGGGGGAAAAAAAATCCATTCATCTCAACCCCTGAAGCCTGCACAGGCTGGCCGGCCTGTCTCTTGAAGCATCCTCCCCTCAGCTACCCCCCTGCACCATCCCCCTTTACCTCCCCCCGCCAGCCTCCTCCCCACCTTCCCCACTGCATCCTGCCCCACCATCACCCCTTCCAGCCCCTACTGGCTGCCTGTCTCCCTCAGGCCTCACACCTGCCCTCTGGGGCTCCAAGCCTCCCTGCTCCCGAGTGAACACGCCAAGCTCCTTCCCGAGGACTGTCTCCCGGGCATTCTTCTCTGCAGAAGCACGTTGCCCCCCACCCCCCGCCCCCCGTCCCTGAGCAGCCACACTTTCACACTGTCCCCTCGGTAGGTCGTCCTGACGCCTGTGTCCCGCTTCCTTTTATGTCGTCACTCAACATGACATCACACACTGTGTCTGTGTCCTACGGCAGCCACAGCAAATGACCGCAAACAGGACTTGAAACGGCAGGGAGCTCTCCTGTCCCGGCTCTGGAGGCCAGAAACCGGCACGGGGTGTGGGCAGGGCAGCGCTCTCCCTGGTGTCTCGGGAGGGGCTGCCCTGGGCCTCCACCGCCCTGAGTCCTGGAGACCCTGAGTTGTGGACACACCAGGCCACGGTCTGCTTCCGCACCACACGGCCTCCCCTCCGTGTGTCTGCATCCAGATGCCCTCTGCTCACAGGGACACCGGTCACTGGGTCACAGCCCACCCTACAATAGTGTGGCCCCATCTTGACCTGATAACATCTGCAAAGACCAGAGGTCCAGAGAGTTCACATCCATGGGCGCTGGGGGTTAGGATGCAGACACACCATCTAGAGGACACTATTCAACTCATATTGCTCATTCTCATCTCTGTTCATGAGACAAGGACCACATTTCTGCTGAACTAGTGCAGGACATTACGTTTGCTAGATACTCGGTAAGGCCGGGTGGATGGATGGATGTGTAGATAAGTGGATGGATGGATGGATGAGTGAATGAGTGGGTGGGTGGATGCTGTTGGTAAATGTCAGTGAATAGATTGCTGGGCAGAGAGATGGATGGATGCTGTTACAGGAAAGTGTGAGTATATCCACAATTTTTGTCGATGAGTAATAAACTTTGGAGAGGAATGTTCAGTTATACCCACCTTGGTAATTGAGGGCAAGATGAGGTCCTGCCATTCTTAAGAGAAATGCTGTGTATTTTTGTGGAAAGCTAAGGGAGAGTGGTGTGCAACACGAGACACCCCCTTCCCAGTCAAGTTTTCTGATTGTCACTGCTTGCAGAGGAGAAGCTCAACCAAAATATCCTGAATAAGCAGCTCTGTCCTGCAAGAGGCCTCTTGTGGATTCTGGGAAGCAAAGAATTCTAAACACCCCGTTTCTTTAAGGCATGAATTGCAAAAGACGTGGGAGGTTCCATTTTTACTGAGAACACTAAAAATACCTTTTGCCAAATACGTGCTTCCAACACGCTTGGCTTGGGCACCACTGGCCTCTTAGGTGATAAATGTGCCGTCAAGGTGCCCAGAACCCTGGAGCCTCCCAGGGCAGGAGTGGCAGCACCCAGGGGCGATGATGTGCACAGCTGTGTTTGCTCGGGGAGGCCTGGTGCCCAATCGGGAGCCCCTGAGACAGTCTCCAGGGCCCCTGAGATGCAGAGCCGCCACCGAGAGAGAGGCTCGGGCCGGGCGGGTCCTTCCCAGGGCGGTCAGGGGCCACACAGAGCTGCATGGCGCCCACACCCTCCGTGGATTCTGTAGGCGACGGCCAGTTCGCCAGCCGGGAAGAAAGCGGCATTGTCCGCGGCCCGCTCTGCACAGCCGCGTTCACATCTCGCTGTTGTTTGCAGGAGCGGCAGATGTGGTCCCGAACAATGGGGCCCCCTCGCAGGGCGCGGCGGTGACAGACTCCAAGCGCACAGCGGACCCGAAGAATGCCTGGCCCGAGGCCAGCCCAGCTGACCCGGGGGGCCGCCCCCACCTGGTCCGCCTCTTTTCCCGAGATGCCCCGGGCCGGGAGGACAACACCTTCAAAGACCGGCCCTCGGAATCAGACGAGCTCCAGACCATCCAGGAGGACAGCGCGGCCGCTCCCGGGGCGGTGGACGCGATGGCGGCCCAGAAGAGACCCTCCCAGAGATCCAAGCACCTGGCCTCGGCGAGCACCATGGACCACGCCAGGCACGGCTTCCTCCCCAGACACAGAGACACGGGCATCCTCGACTCCCTCGGCCGCTTCTTTGGCTCGGACAGGGGTGCGCCGAAGCGGGGCTCCGGCAAGGTGAGCTCCGAGGAGTAGAGCCGCGACACGGGTGTCCCCGGGGCAGTGAGTGGGGCGGGAAGGGCACCCGCGGGTGGACTCAGCCCCGAGAGGAGGCGCAGCGTCTTGCTGGAGATGCTTACAAGCCCCTGGGTCTCAGCTTCTGAAGTCCCCACCCTCCTCCCCCCCGCTCACCAGGGATGCAGTTGGAACGTGGTTCGGGGTGAAGAACATTTTGAGTTTGCCTCTCTGGGGTGGCGTGGGTGCGGGCGCCGCAGAAAGGGAGCCCTGTGCTGGGGCCTCCTGTGTCTCGCGCTTGGGGGCTTGAGTGCTGGTTCCGCTTCTGCTCCCGCGCTCCGGGGTCAACACGGGGCTAAGCGGATTTGTTCTTGGAGTCAGTGCCCCTAGTGTCGTGTTGCTTTGTAACAATACTGCAATTGAGGACTTTGGGACAAATTTGAATTCGCCTTGAGCAGACGTTGTCTTTTGTCTGAGTCGCAGAGGGGAATAAATGAAGTGTGTCTGTGAATCAAAACTATGATTTTGTTACTCCGTTTGAATATAGAGTTTGCGCTTTCATTATTTAAATGTTCTGTAGATAAAAATGTTATCACAAGAGGAAATTGCTCCTATTGTGGTCCAGGTTGCAGCAGTGGCTACTGGACTTGATGGTGAATAGATCTTTTATAGGTGACGCTTCATTGAAGAGCTAATCCCCAAGTGACAATCAGATAGCAAACACACGGCGTGCGTAGCACCTGATTTTAAAGCGTTGGATAGCTGGGGGATTTTGGAAAGAGTGAGGCTTTCCATAAAAGCCTCTGGTTTATTGGGGGTGCTCACAAAACTCCTACGATGCCCTTTGCTTCTGGCTGTGTCCTGTGCTTGTTCTGCAAGGCCCAGGAAGGCACGAGGCTTCTGAGCCAAGTGTGGGCAGAGACCCTTGATGTCCTAGTCTCATCCTCAATGCTGGGACCCTGGGAGCGCAGGAGTTTCTCAGATTTGCTTCAGTCTCTAGCTACAGTTCTTAAAATGACTGACGATCCTGATGTTGCTGAAGATAAAGAGATGTCAGCTGTGCCTGTATGGTGTCAAGCTGCACAGAGGTTTTCGGGCACCTGCTTGGAGCTGAGATCTGTCATGTGGTCTAGTGAATAACTCAGTGCACCTTCTCGGCTTCTAGAGTTTGTTTCCTGATGGTTTCCTTCTGCATCCTATACTTCGGGGCAGTCTTACCTCCCCCTGAAACGTGGGTCAGCTGACCCATCTCTAATGCTATTTCAAGCCGAGATGCTATCCAACCACACCGGATCCTGGCTGCCTAACCCAGTCTTGCTATTATGCAAAGTACCCCACATGCATGCAGTCTCACCAGTTTCGAAACCGTAAACTATGCTGCTTAACCCAAAGGAAAAATACAGGTGCGCAGACGAAACAGGTGGAAAACATCTCTTATAAAGCAAGCTTCATTTCAGGGTGACAGGCTAAGCTAAAGTCAGACTGTGAAAGCATTCATTTCAATTGTTGTGACCTTATCTCAAAATGACTGTATTACACATACATGTTTTTCTTCCTTTGTGTAAAAGTTGAACATTGATTGCGTAAGGTCTCATATTCCTCAACATTTTCAAAGAAAAGATGCCTCAGAAGTGGACATCCATGTCGCAAACCAGCCTGGCTAGATTATCAAGGAGCTAGATCAAAACATTTTCACAGGATTTAAAAAATAAAAACAGTGTTGAAATAATTGACTTAGTACTTTTAAAGTATCAATTCTGTTCACGCCTGGGTCTTGAATAAAGAAGATTTTTAAATGAACAGCTTTGCCCTTTGATGCAGACGAAATCCATTAGAACTTGAATGTAAAATCATATCTGTGATTGCTTATTACAGACACTGGCTAGGATACATTCCTGTCCAGTATCTTTGCTGAAAATATGCAGTGGGGCTTCCTGGAAATACTTTTCAGCTCTCCTGTTTTCCTGAGGATATTCTGTTCACTTTTAAACTCTGGAGGTGTGAGCATAATACACTCTATGCCCAATGATACACTTTCAATGCCTAGAAGCCTGTGGTTTTTTATGGGTGTGGGTTTGTTTCTTGGTTTTGATTGTATTTTTGCTTTGCTCTGTTGATAAACCAGGAGAACCCTCATCTTATTAGATGCTAGAAAGGTCTTTTGGACTAAAGCATGTGAAGCTGAATGGAGCCCTTGGCTCCTGGAAAAGGGGCTGTTTGTCACCTGCCCCCCTCCTCTGAGGACACGTTGGGGGCCCCGGGGTGAGCAGCGCCCCCAGTCCTGGGAATGCACCAACACACCCACCCTTTGTGCGGCTGGGAGTTGGCATTCAGGGAAAGCACACACAAATCCCTTGAGGAGGCATATTCTTTTGAGAGCCTTAAATGAAAACTGCATTCATGGAGACCACTCGCCTTTGTTGCAGGAGGAAAGAAAGACGGAGTTGTTGCCTTTGAGGAGCAGGTTTCCAAGTCCCTGGACAGTGGGGCCCTGTGAGGGCCAGCACTGTATCCTCAAGCTTCACCCCAGAATCATGACCCCTTAGCTTGCACAGTAACAAAGGTGGCCAGTGACCTGGGCAGCCCCCTGGAGGGGCTCGAGGAGGCCTGTGCCGCCTTCCTCCACGCGAGCCCGCCCTCCTGCAGGCGCTGTGAAGCAGGCTTAGGTCCTGGCCGTTAGGCCTCTTTCCCGCTGCTGACTTTGCCGTCAGAGCCGCGTGGACCGCTGGTCTCGGCGCCCATGGCCGTCCGTGTCCAGCCTCCCCTCCCTGCCTCTGGTCTTGACCGTGAGGGGTGAGAACCTTTGCTGCCATTTAGTGCCCTGGGGACAAGCGGTCTTGGAAATTAGTCACAGTGTTCTGTTCCCTGCCTTTTCCCCACTGCGTTTTAACTTCACTCACATTTTAGTTGTACAGTAACTGCTAACGCTTCATTGTTAACAGGGTACCCTAAATGCTGGAGATGTGTTCTGTAACCCCCGGAGAGGGTGGCTTTGGAGGGTGACGTGAAGGACACGGCAGGAAGGGTCTGGGTAAGGTGCCCTACTCCGTGTGAGTCTGGCCCCGGGCGTGGGGCCAGCAGAGCTGCACTCATTCACCTCTGCTGGGAGTGAGTCCGCTCACAACACACAAACCGTGAATCTCAGTGTCACCCACCGAGCCACGCAGCACGTGGGTTTGCCAAGAGATTTGGCCAAAGACCTTTCTAGAGAAAAATCTCTTTATGCTGGGTGTACTTCTTTCCACACCCAAAGAAACACTTGCTGAGATTTAATACAGGAATTCCTTCTGAGGTATTAATGTCATTCTTCCGATCGATTAAGGATCAGTTATTGATTGGCTCCCAGTACTTCGCTGTGTCCTCCTGTGGCCTCCACACCCTCAGCACTCCGGGCGAGAGGTCGGTCAGAATGTGACGCCCCTGTGTGGGTGGCCATGTGCTGGTCCTCCGAGCGAAACGTTTGTAAATTGTGTTGATGTATTTAATGCTGATTACCTTCTGCTGTCTGTATTCTGATTTGATTTTGTGATGACCTTTTACCTTTTATATATCTCTCCCTTTTTACGCATTTATTAAACATTTTAACAGACTAATTCATTGCACGTGAGTTTTTTAAGTTGCCTTTTTTGACGTCCCTCCCTTACTAAGCACATGTATGACTGGCTTCCTGACAGCAGCTGAACAACAGGTGAGTCTGGGGCCTGCGCACCCCCTCTGCGCTCAGCTTTCAAGCATCAGCTTTCTGTTCTCTGATCCTTCTGTGAAGACAGTTCTCACTCTGCCTGACGTTGTTAAGTGTTTCTCGAAAACGCCGTCCTGCACACGTGGCGGGTGCGGGGAGTGTCTCTACCGTCCTATGTGTCTGGGACACGGAACCCTCAACAGCATTTATTGAGTGACTGAGCACAGAAAGACGGCCCCCAGCTGGACTCCCTGGAGGGTGCAGACTAGGCGGTCAGCTCAACACTGGAGAATCTGAGGTCAGAGTGTGAGGCAGGCAGTGACTATGCCAGGTGGAGTGCAAGCTGGGAGTCTTGGTAAGCCGGAAATGAACACGTGCGCTGTGCTAGGGCGCTTCAGTCGTGTCTGACTTGTTTTGCGACCCTGTGGCTCCGCTGTCTGTGGAGTTCTCCAGGCATGAATACTGGAGTGGGTTGCCATTTCCTCCTCCAGGGTATCTTCCTGACCCAGGGATCGAACCTGAGTCTCCTGCGTTGCAGGCAGATTCTTTACGGAATGAGCCACAGGAAAGCCCTAGAAATAAGCATAAAGGCATGGAATTAATTTTGATTTGTCTTCCACTCATCTGTACCCACATCCTGCCCCCAGACCCTCTTCTTAACTCATCTCCTTCTAAACTCACTTCCACTTTCTGGTGTCGATTTCCATCATCACTGACTCCTTTTGGCAAAAGGAATGGCCGATTCTTACTGGTTGACAGAGAGCTCCGCTTGATATCTGAGAGACTATCTCATCATGAGGGAGAAAACACACCCTCAGTCCCTCGTGCGAATCACTGAGGTGTGGAGTCAGCATCCTAGAACTGGAGAAGCCTCTTGTCACTCTCGGGTTAACAGGTTATCTTCGAGTTTTTCCATCACGGACGTCACCACACTCTTAAGTGCCCAGAAACCATCCTGCTTCATTGGAAGCAGTAAAAGGCGGGGAGGGGCAACAGGTGGCGCCTTCCTGCCTCTTCTCCCACCCCCACTTCTGCCGGAGATAACCTCCCCTTGACCCTGAGCGTATCTGGACAGGAGGAGGACCCGCCTCAGCTACATCGTCCCTCCTGCTGCTGCGGGAGGGGCCAGTCACTGGAGGGTTGCCCAGGGGGCTGCCCCGTCTCAGAGCCTCGGGCCAGCATCCCAAGCTCTGTGACCAACACTCAGGAGGCCAGGGGTGGCAGTGGGGGGCGCTTACCGCCAGCCCCAGAGCTACCTGAAAGTGCTGCAGAGACAGCATCGTCATGGAGAGGGACGCAGTCTGAACTAGAGGACCAGAAAGTTTCCTTTGTCTGTGGACCAAGTGCCAGCGTGGACTGGCCCACAGGCCAGTTTTGGGGGGTTTTCACCCTTGGTGGGAGCAGCCATGCCTCTTAGAGGCAGAGAATCCTCAAGCTTGTCCACCGAGATGTGATGCTAAATAAATACTCGGTGTCTTAACTCGTTTAAGTACCCAATGCCCAGTGCTTTTTGCTAGCACAGAGCATGCCTCTCTCATGTGCAGAAAACTGAACATGAGGTACCCAGCCAAGCACAGGCTCACCGCGGACTTGCCTCTGGGAATTCTATTCTGTTCACTTTGCAATAATATTTCTAGAACACCATAATGCTTCCCCATGTCACAACTACTGCTTAGTTCCATGCATAACCAGCTATTCACGTCATTTTTAAAAATCCATTTCATCTGTCGTCAGTATAAGACCTTTCTTGACATCTATTACACTGCCTTCATCTCTTGACCTCTGTAAGGCATCCGCTGTCTCTCTCTCTCTCTCACCATTTTGCCATCGCCATCAGAGGCCCTTCCTGCAGGCCCCTGTCCTTAGTCCTGTAATAATATTCTCTACCACACCCCTCAAAGTTGCTCGATTCAGCAACTATCTCACACGTAACAGAATAGGAAAAATGCAAATACCATTGAGGAAGATGTATAGTAAAGTTTACGTTCGTTCATAACTCACGAAGGACTATTAAGTCCTTTTAATATTAGGCTCCCAGATGTCACCAACAGCAGAGAAGAATATGGAAGTGGTCTGCTGGAGGGACACTCTGTTGCCCTTACAATGACCTCCGTTTACTCCGGAGCAAACCGAGAGGGTCCAGCGTGGCAGGTGTCGCAGTGACCCCCGCAGAGCAGGGAAGACGTGTCAGTCCCGTGCAGAAGCTAACACGCTCACTCTGAAAGGAAGAGAATGATAAACTGCCTCGGCGTGTCAAATCCATTCCTCTGCGGACTTGGAAAGGCCCTTTCAGCTCTTCACGTGGAGCTGTCTTGGACCCACGTGCCTGGTGCCGGCAGGGTGTTTAAGAGAAGGTGGCCACACAGCTAGCTACGGCCCCGGAGCAGGCGCTAGGGCAGAACGCGCCCCTGAGCCTCCCTCTCGTCCTGTCTCTCTGTGGTCCTCTCAGGGGCTGCCCCCGCTGCCTTCTCGCTCCGTGTGTCCCCTGACACCCAGCCGCCGGCTGGTCCACCGCCCACCCTCTCGCCAGGCTACGTCTTCCCATCCTCACCCTCACCAGCCCTCTTCCCCGCCTGGGCTCCGCCGGAGGACGCGGGGCCCGGCCCGGGTGCCCACGCGGACTCAGGTGCCACTCTGTCCCTCTGGCAGGTCCCGTGGCTCAAGCAGAGCAAGAGCCCCCTGGGCCCCCATGCCCGCAGCCCACCCGGGCTGTGCAACATGTACCAGGTAAGACGGCTCCTCCTCGCGGCCCCGGCCACACGGCATCAGGGCCGTCTCTCTCCTGCCCCAGGAGCCTCGGAGAGGCAGCTTGTCTCCCCCGCAGGGCGGCTCCTGGGGAGGCGCGGCAAAGGAAAACAGCAGAGACCGAGAGGAGGGGCCTCGCGAGGGAAGCGGGGCCTCGATTCTGGGTGGGGGCGCCCTGCAGGGCCGCGGGCGGGGTGAGGGCAGGGAGATGCCCGCGGCAGGCCTGGCCCACCCAAAAGCGGCCTGTGAGATGGCCCATCTGCTTTAAGAACCAGCGCCTAACAGACTGTGTGTGCCCACCAAATGCCAGGTGGATGAGCCCTTCCAGGCACAAGCCCAGTGAGCATCCTTGGGCAGAGAAGGAGCCTGTGGTCGGTCCTCCAGAGTCTCAGCTGACCCTCAGAGCGCAGGACGGGGGGCACAGGGACCTTGGGGTGAGCCCGGGGAGGTGCGGGGTGCCGTCCGGCTGAGACTCCGCTCTCCGGCCCGTGGGTCTCAGTGGACACCATGTCCCAGCGCCGGGCTCTCCACCCTGGGACGATACGCGAGGAGGACACCTGGTGCTGGAACAGGGCGTGGGAGGGTCCCCAGTGGGGGCTCAGGGACCCTCACTGTGGATCTCTCTCCACAAACGCACGGGCCAGGGGCAGGAGCGGGAAGGAGGCGGGTCGGAGGGGCGCCCACATCTGCTGAGACCCCAGAGCCAGGAAGACAGGTTGTCACCCTGTGTGATGATGGGGCACAGACCCCAGACCCGGCGAGCCCCAGAGGAGGAGCAGGCATGCCTGACAGACGGCTCCGGAAAGCCGGTCCAGGAAGGTGGGCAGGGCAGCCATGGAGGCCAGGGACAGGAGGCTCAGAGGCGCTGGGCCCCTGGGCAGACACTGGGCTGCAGACTAAGTGCGAGGCACTGTCGTCAAGCCCCCAGGGGTGAATGGAACCTCCACTCCAGGCTGCAGGGGGTCGGAGGAGTGCCACCCCCAGAAAGAGGGGAACTCTGTTTCAGGCGTGGTCACCGTGCTCACTGTGCAGACAGCCCCCTCAGTGGCTCCTCAAAGCCAGGAGGAGCTCCTTCCCCACCCCCGGGAAGGCGGTGTGGGCCCGACCCCCTAGAGGCACATGTTCTCTGCAGCCCTTGGACCTCGGCTGGTTCAGACTTGGCAGGAGGAAGCCGGGGCTGTCCCTAAACGCATTCCTGGGGTGAGGGTGTGGGGGCTGAGGTACACAGTCACCCTGCGGCAGGGATGTGGCGGTCAGACAAGGACCCCCTTGCGCCCTGAGCTCCGAAGCCATCTGGAGCCCTGCCCTTGCCTCCACGGGTCACGTCACCATCAGCAAGCAGACACACTCCAACAGCAGGCAGAGACTTTGCCAGAAATCCCAGACCCAGCACAGAGCGTGGGGGCAAGAGGCCAGGGCTTCGGTGTTCAGGGATAAAGAGAAACCTTCAACAGAGTGTTTGGTTTTTCTCTTTTGTTGGAACAAAGGCATCAGGCCCGCCCTCCACATCTTCATGCCAGATGCACTCTGCCCATGTGTACAAGCGGGACGGACATGCATGGTCTCACACCTGCGGGGGCGCCGTCCCCAGTCTCTGTGGGACGGAAATGCATGCTCTCACACCTGCAGGGGCGCCATCCCCAGTCTCTGCGGGGCGGACATGCATGCTCTCACATCAGCAGAGGCGCCATCCCTGGGCTCTGCAGACACAGTCCTGGGGCCGGTCGTCAGGGCCTCCAGTGACAGGCCTCTGCCTTTGCCATCTCTTCACTATGTCTCCCTCTGGCACGTCAAATTCTTTATTATTTCAGGAAAGAGATTAGATCAAATTTTTTAAAATCCAAAGGTTTATTGACTTTTCTTTATTCCCTTAAAAAACATTAATATAGCAACTACTTTCTGGACTAAAAAAAAAAGAGGTTATGTTTATTGGAGAGGAAACAGCACCAGCCATGGGAAAGGGCTGAAGCGCCCGGTGGCACTAAAAGGTTTTCAGATACAAGAAAGGGCCGTGAAAGAAGCGTGGAGGAGACAGAGCAGCCCGCTGGGGCCACGCTGGGAACCGTGGTGCCAGGCCCAGCAGCTCAGCACCGAAACCTCCCCTATCCTCCCCCCGAGGCTCAGAAACTCAGCTGGTGAGCAATGTCAGGCTGACATCCTACACCCAGACCTTCCAGAACATTCCACCTTCGGTCTCTCTGCACAAACTCCGCAGGAAGGGTGAGAAAGCCCCACTGGCTATTTGTCAAGAAACAAGCGAGCTCAGCGCCTTGGAGGCCCTTCCAGAATGGGGCTCCCACGAGGAGCCCTTCGATTCCAGGAGACGCATCACTTCTTAGTTCCACCCCAGCCTGACCCGAGGGCAGGCCTGAAGGTGGCGGGGAGCCCACATCCACGCAGATGACGTTGGAGGACCCAAGATGAGTCTAAAAAGCACAGGCACCAAGGGAGAAACAAGGAGCAGATGCATGTACAGCGGGGAAGACGGCTCCGTGGGGGATATAGGGCCTCCTCCTCCCAGCTCCCCATCAAGTCTCCTGACCCTGCACGGCCGGGCCTCCAAAGGCCACATCATCCAGAGGTCGCATGGACTAAGGAGGCGGAAAGGTGCCCGGAGAGGGCAGCAGGGAGCCGCGCCTGGCTGGGCCCTGTCCCACCTGCACCTGCACCTCTGGGCCTAGAGACGCAGGCAGAGCCAGGAGCGCCCTGCTCCCACGCCCGGCAGTTGCTCTTACCGGCTTCCTTGAGCCCCTGCCTGCCACTCGCAGCCCCTGGGGGCCCAGTCCTTATGAGCCTGCAGAGGTCACTGTGGGGCCACCCGCCTGAGAGGTGGAGGGGCACCCAGAGGTCTGTCCAGAGCCGACCTCCCCACTCTGAACCTGCACCAACCGTCCCAGGGGCTGGGGCTCACCGAGTTGGGCTCCTGGCGCCTGGAGAAGCGCGGAGCATGCAAGGTAGCACGTGCTGAGGGTCTGCTCTTCCACCTGCAGAGTCTGCTCTGAGCCTCCCTCCCCAGCCACTGGCAGCGACGTCAGAAACAACCGTCTGTCCTGCCGACGCCCCGGGACCCCGGGCTGATGGAGGGAAACGGAGGCACCGCCCTGGTGCTGGTAAACTGGGCATCACGGGTGCAGCAGACACCCCCCTCCCCGGGGTCCTACAGCCCAGCTCTGGCTGCAGCCCCTACGCTCCTGCCCTCGGGCCTCAGCATCTCAACTGGAGAGTCAGAGTCAGGGACTGCTAGCGTCTCTGTGGGGACGTACCCATGGCCATTTCCTCCTGTCTCAGGCCCTCTTGCAGCCATGTGACCAGCACAGCCCCCTCCAGCCCTGAGGCAGGGGCTCAGGGGCGACTCTGCGTGCCTGAGGCATGTAAGACCTTGCTCTGCTCAGCAGACAGACCTCTGTCAGCTCCCAGCCCCAGGCATTGTGCTCACACGGAAAGCCTTCCAGACACTTCCTTCGTACTCCGTCTCCAGGTTTTCTGAATCGATTTCTTCCTCATTTCCAAGGAAATGGCTCGGACCAGAGTTGGGTGGTCTTGACAGGCCCTAACGGTCTGGCCGTGGGGACCCAGAGCAGGTCAGTCTCCCTGGGGGCCGCACTGATGTGGGGCAGGCCGTCTGGGTCTCCGGGGGTGGCCCTCTCAAGGGGTCAGGCTGGGGTCAGGCCTGGGGTCTATTCCACGCTCCTCACCCTGAGGCACTGCCTCACAGCGCAGCCACCCAAGGGCCCGTGGTCTTCAGTTGCAGGAAAGCCCGTTGCAGCTTGGCTTTTCCTCCCAAAATAAGCCTTCCAGACTCTGCATCCCTCACACCACCCGCTGCCATTCTGCATAAGGAGACGACTGAGTTCTAAGCCAAGGAAAGGTGCCCTAGGAGACTGTTTGGTTTACGCAGCTACCAAGGCATTAGCAGGATCTTTATGCTGGGAAGTCATGTGCATACTATAGACACACTGAGTTCTTCCAAAATGGGAGCAAAGAAAAAAGTCGGAACAGTTAACGCCAACTTCCAGCCCTGCCTCCTGCGGACAGGAGACAGGGAAGCTTGCATGCCCACGTTCAGGAGCGTCGCTCTCAGCACCAGCCCGCCACCCTGTTTAAGAAGCAGCGCTGAGCCGCTCCTCTGGAGACCGTGAGCCCGGGCTTCTGGCCATGAGCTCCCCAGCGCTGCCCGAGACAGGAATGAGGTCTGGCTCCCGGGACAGTGAGGGTGGCCCAGTCATGGCAGAGGGACCCTCCTGGAGGCTCCATATCAGTTGATGCGAGACGGGTAGAAAACACAACCATGGGCAGCATCCTCGTGGACCTGACGGCAGCTCCCAGCTCCAGCCGGGACCCCCTACACGGCCGCCTCCTCCCCCTGCCGGTCCACTCCCCAGGGTGAGAGCTGAGGCCAGCCTTGAAGGCCTCCACCTGAGGCTAAGCCCCCATCAGAAGCCAGGCAGCCACTGCGTGTTCACAGAACCAGCAGACACGTCGGCTGTACATGTGACACCGACTTCCCTCCAGGGTGGCCTCACACCCACAGCCTAGAGATTTCGTTCCGTCCTTGCCCGGAGGCCTCTAATCCAGTCCTTGCATGGACATCTATGGAGGCAAAGACTTGGTCCAGAAGAGGCTGGGCGCTTTGATTCCCTCGTTTCAGGTGAAACATCGCAGGGGGAAATAGGCCGATGTGCCCTCCCTCCCCCCACCCCCCACTGCCTTCAGCTTCACAACTTGCTGAAAGTAGAAACTCTCCAGCTTGGAAGCCAGGCCATCCTATCTCGGCCCAAGCGACAGTCCCTCTGGGCAGAGTATGAGACAGCTCCCCACAAACACAGACCACCCTCCGGCCAAGATGAAACGTGTCATGAGAACAGGCAGTAGGCCACCTAAAATCTCCACCTAAACGAGAGCACTGCCTGTGCTGCTTCCTGTAACTGAGAAAAGCCCACTACTGACACAGCACGGCTCTCTCTAAAAGAGAGAGAGGCCACTGCTTTAAGTAAACTCTGCCGAGCCGAGGATTCAGGAGCAAACACATTCTTAAACTTGCTGAGGGTGAAAACGCAAGGGCAGACTGCAAGGATCATTCAGACCAACAAGAATTCTCTCCCCAGATTGCACAATCGAAAAGCAGCAACCTTGCCAGAAAGCATCTGACGCCCTCCCCTGAGGCATACCAGGGGCTGGTTGATAAGAAGTGGAGCGATCGCTTCCTCTGAAGAACTTACATAAACAAGATCGGCCTCGTTGTCCAGCGGTTTCTGGGAACAGCCGGAGCGTTGTGGGGTCAGGGTGTTGAAGCAAAAAGCCGCCGTGGTCATTGGGGCCAGCTCTGAAAGGGGGCGCATTGCGGCCGACAGTTTCCAGCAGATGTGTTATCTCTCCTGCAGGCCTGTGACCTTCAGCTCACATGCTCTAGGAGATCATATTTTACCGGCAGCTAACTCAGAGCCAGATGCCACAGGAGCACGAAACTGCCACAACCCTGCCTTCCAAAGACGGGCCGAGAGACAGGACCACCGCAGATTAGAGTCTTTCAGCACAAGATGTTCACAATGCTGCTTTTTCAGAAAATCCTTGAGGAGGACTTCCTTGAGTCCTCGACTCTCTGTAGTCACCAAAATGAGATTTCTGGGGGAGTTTCGTAAACCATCCAAAGAAGTGTGAGGCAAGAGGAAAAGGGCAGGAAAAGAAAAGCCGTTCCATCATGACTACATTTCCTGGTTCTCAAATATAAAGACGACAATGCGGAAGAAGCATTTTTGCTTTTCTTAACACTTTCCCAAGAAGCAGCTCTCTTACTGATCCCAAGTCTCACTCTGTTGTTCTGCCTTATCATCGGCAGTTCAGGAAGACACCCACACTGTTGGAGCGTGTGGTTCCAAGCAGGTGAAAGAGACATGCCGCTGGATCTGGGCTTCCAAAAAGCCAAAGGGTTTTTATTTCGGAAAAATCAAAATGCAAATTGCAGTTTGAAAAAAGCAAAAGGCAAATTCCTTCACTCTCTAGACCGCTGACGGAACCATCTACTGAAGGTGCGCATCCCTAATGCCGCTCTGTGGGTGCAAGCGGACTTCTACCACGTTCAGCCTGTAAACTGACACACCAAGGGGTGTGTGTGTTGCACAGCTGCTTCGTCGGATGCTTTTCACCCCTTCACACAACCCCTTCGAGCAGCTATGTCCACATTTGTAAAATGAGGTGAAAACAACCACACGTCCACCCCATAAAACACGGAGGAGCTGCTTTCCTTGCTCCTCCCCTGTATCAGCCCCGGGGACACAGAGGGCTGCACGAATTGCCTGACTCCCAGGATCGACTTGACTAAGAAAGTACCAGAAAGAAAACGGTCCTGCTTTCAGACTCAGGACGACCATCTGGACACGGCGGAGGCCGATCCACAGAGAGGCCGCGCTGGGCTGCGTCCTTCTGGCACGGCGCCTCGACCTGTCCCTGAGTGCAGGATGTGGGCCTCAGGTACCTCAAGGTCCCCACCACAGGGTTAGGGGCTTGTTGATGGGCCGGACCCAGAGCACCTCGGAGGTACCCATCACGACAGACCCGCAGATGGTGGGTGAGGCACCCTGGCATGAGGGTACCTACACTGGTGACCTCCATGAAAACGCTCAATTTCAAGTTTTAAAAAGGGCAGCAGTTTCCAAACAGCAGCTCCACAAAGAGCTCACGTCCCTTCCTACAATGCAGAAAAGATGGAGCAGATGTTACCAACACTCGTCACCCAACACACGCTGTGACTGAAGGACCGAGCTCCCCACCGCAGCGCACGACACAGAGGGCACGCGCAGGAGCCGGAGTGCCTCTCGCTACCGCCTGAGCCCGGAGGGAGCCGGTGCTCTGTGAGGGCCAGAAACGCGCTCCCCTTGAAACACACCGCAGGTCAGAGCCTTGCCCTCCAAAGTACCAGGTAGAGCGCGGGTCCTCTAGAGGCTCGTCTCTGCTGTGTGACGTCTGCAAGCCGTGAGTCTGCACCTGGGCAGCCCTCAGATGCCTGTCTGCCTGGCGTTTATCACTGCTCTCCTGGCCCCTCCTTGGCACCCAGCTAGTGTCATCCATCCGGAGAAGAGGCCAGCAATCTGAAGCCTGGGCAGAGAGAGGGGAGGCAGCCAGGCTCTAGGGTCCAACTGTCCTCAGGACTGACTGGTTTGACTGCATCTAGGGTGCAGAGCTCAGCAGGGTGGATGCAGTGGGGAGACATGTTCCAGACCCAGGATTCACTCAAATTTCCACCACTGGCATTCTAATGGTGGATCCAGGTTGTTCAGTCACTCAGTCGTGTCCAGTTCTTTGTGGCCCCATGGACTGCAGCACGCCAGGCTTCCCTGTCCTTCATCATCTCCTGGAACTTGTTCAAACTCATACACACTGAGTTGGTGATGCCATCCAACCATCTCATCCTCTGTCACCCCCTTCTCCTCCTGCCCTCAATCTTTCCCAACATCAGGGTCTTTTCCAATGAGTCAACTCTTTGCATCAGGTGCCCAAAGTATTGGAGCTTCAGCTTCACCATCAGTCCTTCTAATGAGTATTCAGGGTTGATTTCTTTTAGAATTGACTGGTTTGGTCTCCTTGATGTCCAAGGGACTCTCCAGAGTCTTCTTCAGCACCACAATTTGAAAGAATCAATTCTTCAGGAAAGATTTTACATTCTTCTTGCAGACAAGAACTAAATCAAGCTCTAGGACTCTATTTTCCCCTGAGCACAAACCCCAGACACAGTGGGTGTTCATTTTTTCAAGCTGCAGCGTTTTCTTCTGAGGGAACAATTCCATCCCTTCGTCTCTAATCAAATCCAAATGCAAATAACGATGCAGACAAATGCCTCGACCCTATTTTCATAAAACAGCCGTCAGAGTCGAGGGAATGAATTTTTACCCAATCTGATGACCATTGATCTTCACTGTGTCAGGCGAAAACTAATCTCCTCTTATTACTTGCAAGTTTGAGCAAATTGGAAAATAGTTAAAAATCCTTCACGGTGTCTCGAGATGGGACTGGCAAGCCAAGTGCACGAGCTCCACCTGCTGGTGAAGTACACATTATCACAAGTTGGGGGGGGAATTAATCATAATTTTTCAAACAGGCTAATGGAAAAGGCAATTTATGTTAAAAATTAATGACCTGTTATCCTTTATCCCATGGCTTTCCTTCCATCGTATTTAGATTTTTAGCATAATGTTATTTTATTTGCCACCAAGAAGTTCGTTATTGTTTTCATTGTTACGTCAAGAAAGAGTAACGAGTCAGCGGCATGTAACCCTGCGCGCGCTGTGATCGCGTGCCAAGGCCCCGTACACTCACATCGTCCCGTGTACAGGCCGGGTCTGCCCGTGGGTCATCAGCACGTGGACAAAGCACAGCCCTGAGTGGCAGGACTTCTTCTACAGACTTCTCTGCTTTATTTGAAATCCCTGTGTAATAAGTGCCATTTTTCTGAACAACTGAAGCTTTCGTTTTTAAAAAAACTGGACTAATTTTCCAACTTCGCTTCCCAAATATTCAGCTCTGTGTACTTTAGAGAGAATGCGTTGACATCCTAACCTCACGTGTAGACCAGTGTGGTGTGGGGTGGGGGTCCCCACCTCCGGCCCTTTTTCCTTTTCTGATCTCTCGGGGTCGGGGGTGACTGCCGCTTGCCCCTCGCTACCTCCTCCGCCCTGGCCTGGCGTCAGCAGCCAGGCCGCACCCCCGCGTCCGTGTGGCGCTGTGAGGCTGCAGGGCCCCCTGGGCGCCTGGCCAGCCCCACCGTCTTCCCTCCTCCCCGGCCTCCCATCCCCCTACAGGACAGAACAGACCCCCTTGTTTATGGCAAGGCATGAGGAAAGCAGCATCTGCTCCCCGCGAATTGTGAAATGTGACAAGACAAACCGCGCTGCCTTTAAAGCGCGCCTCCAGGACCGCCAGGGGCTCCTGCCCTGCCTGGGTGACTAGGGCTGGCGCTGCTCGGACCGCCGATGGCACAGACCGCCGGTGGCCTGGCCGGAGCCTCCCCGCCCGGCGCCCCCGGGCTGGACGTAGCCCCTTCCCCCAGCACGGGCGGGCCTTCAGTGCAGCCTTCAGCTGCCTGGCTCACACAGAGTCAGGGCTGCACTTCAGGCCTAGGGAGAAGCAGGCTGGGCCACACCCCCAGAGCCGCCGGCAGCGCAGGGGCCGAGCCCCGCCAGGGTGGGAACAACCACATGTCTGTCAGGGGGCGATGAGTGAACAGAACGCGTTTACACGGGCCCCAGGGATGGCATTTGAGCAGGAAGGAAGTTCCGACGCAAGCCATGCCTGACAGAAAGGAGCCAGTCCCCAGAGAACAAGCACTGGGTGATCCCCCTGGCCAGGGGTCCCTGGCGCCGCCAGTCACAGGGGGCCTAGGGTGGGGCTTTCCGGGAGGCCAGGACCAGTGAGGGGACCCGGTATCTGCTGGGTGCAGGGTTGGTTTGGGAAGATGGGAAAAGTCTGAAGCTGGATGCTGTGATGGATACACATCGTAAATGTACTTAATGACACCAAAATGTGCAATTAAAAATGGCAAAATGGTAGGTTTCATGTTAGGTCAGTTCAGTTCAGTCACTTAGTCGTGTCCAACTCTGCGACCCCATGAACCGCAGCATGTCAGGCCTCCCTGTCCATCACCAACTCCCGGAGTCCCCAAACCCATGTCCATTGAGTCGGTGATGCCATCCAGCCATCTCATCCTCTGTCGTCCCCATCTCCTCCTGCCCTCAATCTTTCCCGGCATCAGGGTCTTTTCAAATGAGTCAGCTCTTCACATCACGTGGCCAAAGTACTGGAGTTTCAGTCCTTCCAATGAACACCCAGGACTGATCTCCTTTAGGATGGACTGGTTGGATCTCCTTGCAGTCCAAGGGACTCTCAAGAGTCTTCTCCAACACCACAGTTCAAAAGCATCAATTCTTCGGTGCTCATTAAAGTCCAACTCTCACATCCATACATGACCACTGGAAAAACCATAGCCTTGACTAGATGGACCTTTGTTGACAAAGTAATGTCTTAGCTTTTGAATATGTGTCTAGGTTGGTCATAACTTTCTTTCCAAGGAGCAAGCGTCTTGTAATTTCATGGCTGCAATCACCATCTGCAGTGATTTTGGAACGCAAAAAAATAAAGTCTGACACTGTTTCCACTGTTTCCCCATCTATTTCCCATGAAGTGATGGGACCGGATGCCATGATTTTCGTTTTCTGAATGTTGAGCTTTAAGCCAACTTTTTCACTCTCCTCTTTCACTTTCATCAGGAGGCTCTTTAGTTCCTCTTCACTTTCTGCCATAAGGGTGGTGTCATCTGCATATCTGAGGTTATAGATATTTCTCCCGGCAATCTTGATTCCAGCTTGTGCTTCCTCCAGCCCAGGGTTTCTCATGATGTACTCTGCATAGAAGTTAAATAAGCAGGGTGAGACTATACAGCCTTGACATACTTCTTTTCCTGTTTGGAACCAGTGTGTTATTCCGTGTCCAGTTCTAATTGTTGCTTCCTGACCTGCATACAGATTTCTCAGGAGGCAGGTCAGGTGGTCTGGTATTCCCATCTCTTTCAGAATTTTCCAGTTTATTGTGATCCACACAGTCAAAGGCTTAGGCATAGTCAATAAAGCAGAAATAGATGTGTTTCTGGAACTCTTTTGCTTTTTCGATGATCCAGCAGATGTTGGCAATTTGATCTCTGGTTCATGTTAGGTATGTTTTACCAAAATTAAAAAAAAAAAAATGTAGGGTGACTGAGACACTGCGGGCGCCTCCCCGCCTCTGCCTGAGGGCGTCACTGCCAGCAGCCAGGTGAGCTCTCAGTGCTCCTTCCTGCGCTCACCACAGAACCTTCCAGTGATGCATGAAGAGGGCCAGGACCAGCCCCAGGGTGTCAGCAAACAAGCCCTGGATACAGAAACCCTTCTGGAGACCTGGCTTGCTTCCCTCAGCTGCTACTCTGAGGGGTTCAGTTCAGTTCAGTTCAGTTCATTTTAGTCACGACCCCATGGACTGCAGCACGCCAGGCCTCCCTGTCCATCACCAACTCCTGGAGTCCACCCAAACCCATGTCCATCCTCTGTCGTCGCCTTCTCCTCCTGCCTTCAATCTTTCCCAGCATCAGGGTCTTTTCCAGTGAGTCAGTTCTTTGCATCAAGTGGCAAGAGTATTGGAGTTTCAGCTTTAGCATCAGGCTTTCCAATGAATATTCAGGACAGATTTCCTTTAGGATAGACTGGTTTGATGCCCTTGCAGCCCAAGGGGCTCTCAAGAGTCTTCTCCAACACAGTTGGAGAAAGCAGCAATTCAAAAGCATCAATTCTTCAGTGCTCAGCTTTCTTTACAGTCCAACTCTCACATCCGTACATGACTAGTGGAGAAACCATAGGTTTGACTAGATGGACTTTGTCGGCAAAGTAATGTCTTTGCTTTTGAATAAGGTGTCTAGCTTGGTCATAATTTTTCTTCCAAGGAGCAAGCGTCTTTTAATTTCATGGCTGCAGTCACCATCTGCAGTGATTTTGGAGCCCCCAAAAATAAAGTCTCTCACTGTTTCCACTGTTTCCCTTCTATTTCCCATGAAGTGGCGGGACCACACACAGTGAGACTACTTGTGTAGAGTGTGCGGGTCTGTGAATTCTCACACGCACATGGCTGCCACCACCATAGGGACGCATCGCCCCCAAACCTCCCTCCCAGTTCACACCACCGCCTCCCTCCCCCAGCCCTGACCCCGGCCAAGCCCTGCTCTCGTCACCCTCCCCGTAAGACTGTCATGTGTGTGTGAGAGCACACAGTACGAAGGCTTTTTGGAACGTCTTCTTTCACCGAGCCCAGTGCCTTGGAGACGCCTCTGAGTTGTCAAGTGTATCAAAGTCGCTCCTTCTTACTGCCGCGCAGTATGGCTTCACATGGGCACACTATAGTCTGTTTATCACCTCACTCATTTGCGACCTTTACAGAGTTAGTGATTATGAATTGAGCTGCTATAAACATTCATGGCCAACTTTTGTGTGATTATAAGTTTTAAGATTTAAATTACTTGCATCAAAAGAGCAGAGATGAACACATTAATTATAAAAATCACTTCCAAAAACATGTAATTTTTCTTTTCTCATTCAAAGCAGGAAGTAGGATTGCTGAGTCATATGGTAAGTGCATGGCTAACTCTATAAGAGACTCAAATTGTGTTACAGAGTGACGATACCATTTTGCATTCCCACCAGCAATGCATGTGAGGTCCAGTTGCCAACATCCCAGCCAACACCTAGTATTGTCGGTATTCTTTACTTCAGCCATTCTAATAAGGGGGTAGTGGTGTCTCTGGGTGGCTTTGATTTACATCTCACTAATGGCTAATGATCTTGGGCATCTCTTCATGTGCTTGCTTGCCTGCTGCTCATCCTTTGCAATGAAGTGTTTAATCGCTCATTTTGTCCAATTTTTAAACCTGGTTGTTTGGGTTTTTTACCATTGATTTTTTAGAGTTCTTTACATATTGTGGTTTCAAGTCTCACATCATATATGTGATTGCAAATATTTTCTCAGTCTGTAGCTTCTTTTCATTCTCTTAAAAGTGACCTTTGCAAAAGTTGTAAATGTTGATCAGGTCCAATTTATCAGTTTTGTTTCTTTTATGGATCATGCTTTCAGTGACAGATCTGTAAGCTTATTGACTACCCTCATGCCCTGGAAGTTTTCTTCTCCTATGTACTCCTTATAAAAATCACCAAAACAGACACTCTGTTTCTTTTAGCATTAGAAGCTGGTGTGTGTGGTTCGGGCGTGAAACATTGTTATTGTCCACATAACACTTCATTAACTACATCACAGCATAAACAAGTTTAACAATATCAGATCTGCATGATACTACTGAACATTTATTTAAAACCTTTTCATAAAGCTTAAGAAACTTTCTTAGTTTAATCACAGAATGGGCCAATCGAAGTACACAATGTTTCTGTGATGAAAATTCCAACACATCCTGCAGAAAAATGGTGTATAAACTCCAAAGTAAGCATGCGTTCATTAGCTCAATCATGCCCAACTCTCTGCAACAGCATGGACTAAAGCCCACCAGGCTCCTCTGTCCATGGAATTCTCCAGGCAAGAATACTGGAGTGGACTGCCATTTCTTACACCAAAATAAGCGTTAGTAGTGCAAAACTCTGAGCTGTGTTCATCATTTGGGGCCATTAAGGTGCTATTCAACAAATAACTTCACTTGCCAGATACATTGGATATTTAGACACAAAGATATTGTTCTGTCTAAACACAAAAGACATTTTTCTTGAAGTGGGTAACTTAAGGAAGATGCCCTGGAGGAGGACATGCAACCCACTCCAGTGTTCTTGCCTGGAGAATCTCATGGACAGAGGGGCCTGGCGGGCTACAGTCCATGGGGTCACAAAGAGTCGGACAAGAATGAGGGACTCAGCGCCTATGTACAAGTAACTTAAACAGTTTCCTAGACCATCTGTTTCCTTTCTTAGTTCTTGGCTTCACATTTTCCTTCACTGGAGAAGAATGTGTAGGGCTGACCAGCGGTGACGGAGTCTGATTGGCCCTGGGTGGCAGACAACACAACCCAGGGAGAAGCAGATTATGTGCCTTCTGGCGGCACCCACAGAGAGGATGCGTTAGCGCCAGGAGGGCGGGGTGTCTCAGCAGTTCCTGCAACGCTGCAGCTCGCCCCCGGACCACCGGCTTCAACTCAAAAGTCCACTGCATCGGCCTCCACCCACGCCATCATGCCCACGCGCTTGAGTGCTGAGTTGCTCAGTCATGTCCAGCTCTTTGCGACCCCATGGACTGACTGTATGTAGCCTGTCAGGCTCTTCTGTCCATGGGATTCTCCATGCAAGGATACTGGAGAGGGTTGCCATTTCCTTCTCCAGGGGAACTTCCCGATCCAGGGATCAAACGTGAGTCCCTTACATCTTCTGCACTGGCAGGCAGGTTCTTTACTACGAGCACCACCTGGAATAACACAAATCCCTGGGTTTCCTGCACAGGGAACCCGAACACTGTGAAGTTCCCGGCCCCATGCGGGGAGGGAGACTCAGCACGTGACCCCCAGGCCTGGCTCCATCCTCCGAGGGAGGCTGTGACTGAGCTGCACAGGAAACAGGTCACTTGCTGAGCCTACCCAAGGGAAGCCGAGAACTGCAACCTGCAGGACGCATGGCCGGGGCTCGGGGAGGTGGGGTCTGGGCACAGTGGGGAGAGGCAGGGGAAGCAGGGAGCCTGGGCCCCCGCAGGACCCACAGAAGGAAGGACTTAGAACCTGAGGGGCGAGCAGGGCGCAGAGTCACAGAAGGAGGACTGGAGGGCCCATGGACACCTCGTTCAAAAGACAGAGAGGGACTGGACCACTCAAAGCCAAGACAAGTTCTCAGAAAGTGGAGAACGCCTGGGCGTGCTGTGTGGTGTAAGCTCTTAGCTGCTCCTCCCGCTCCCCAGGCTGCAGAGAAGGGGTCCAGTTTGTGAGCAGACTCAGTGGGTGGCTGTGGGGGGTGGGGAGAGGGGGGTGGACAGGAGGCGCAGGGAATCCTCTCTTTGCAAATGAATCT
This sequence comes from Ovis canadensis, assembly GCF_042477335.2. Classification (NCBI taxonomy): domain Eukaryota; kingdom Metazoa; phylum Chordata; class Mammalia; order Artiodactyla; family Bovidae; genus Ovis; species Ovis canadensis. The sequence goes on from NC_091267.1 coordinate 15,630,766, forward strand.
TGGCGGGAAGGGGTGGGAAAGGGAGGGGCCCTGGCAGGGCTGCCCCAGTCTCGGCTTTGCTGTCAACGTGGGGCTGAGACAAACGCAGGGACTATTTTAAAGAAAAACCTATAAGGGTTGTGAACGGACCCGAAGGGGGAAATAGAGCAGAGAGAGAGGCCAGGATGACTGCAGGGCTTCCGACCTGGTGGATGGGGTGGGAGGACAATGTGAAGAATCAGACACTGACGGAGACGCGTGTGGGAACATGCCCCTGTAACTAGTGCCAGAGACCCCGGTGCCAATCCAGACAGGAGTGCGAACCCCAGCAGCGACACTGCGCCCATTACACGCGCTGAACTCCCGAGAAGCATGCTCTAGGCTTGGTGACAACAGCATCTTGTGAGCAAGAAGCGTCCTTCTGAACCGCGCCCCGAGCTGGGGATGGAGGGGGCATTCGCGAGGCTGCGGCTCACTGTCCCGGTGGCTTTCAGGAGGTCCCCGTGAAGATCTCCTCTGACCTTCCAGACGTCTCCCCCTGTCTCTCAGGATGGACACCACGCGGCCAGAACCACCCACTATGGCTCCCTGCCCCAGAAGGCGCAGCACGGCCGGCCCCAAGACGAAAACCCCGTAGTGCACTTCTTCAAGAACATCGTGAGTGTCGGCGTGGGGCTGGGGAGTGGAGGGGTGCAGGGCGGGGGTGGGGGAGGGATGGGTGAGAGGTGCCCGGCCATGCCCCTGCCCAGGAGAGCCTGTGTGTCCCCAGGTGACACAGCTCTAATCCAGGGGGGTAGATCTGAGTATATCCCCGGGGGACTCTAAGCTCTGATCCACAAGGGGTCTGAGCACATCCCCAGGTGACAGCTCTAATCTATGGGAGGGGGGTCTGAGAATATCCCCATGGGACACAGCTATAACCCTCAGGAGGGTGGTCAACTGGCTCACCAGTTGTAACAAATGGACCACACAGAAGCCAGGGGGTGGGCTGTGCAGAGGACAGTAGGTAATGACAATGCTCTGCAATTACTGTGCAATTTTTCTAGAAACCTAGAACTGGCTCTAAAAAAAAATAAAGTCTTAAAAACAAAAGCAAAAGCACAGGCTCTATTTATAGACCTCCTTTTTCATGACGATGAGGGCTTTAGGGACCACACACCTGAGGGCTTTCCTTTCGAGGCTCCTAGTATCTGGGGCCCGTGACTGCCGACCCCAGGGAGGGTCTCTGTGACGCTCGCCCTCTCCATCAGCATGTGACAGGGACTGTCCCTGGAGTGCCAGCCACAAGGGCTCTCCTCGCTGAGTGCAGGGCCCTGGGCCTGTTCACATCCTCCCAAACACTTTCCGAGTGTTCTGGACGATCCGGGTGCCACTGGGTGCTTTCAGATCCTCAAATCCTATGTTTCTCCCTCACCTGGGACAGAACAGGGTCGCTAGGCAGAGACCGATGGGTGGCTTCTTACACCGTTGGTGCCAGACCCTCCCAGCAAGCAGCTCCCTCTAGCTGGGAACTGGAAACGAGCCGGGGGAACACAGGGGTGACAGGTGGCCACAGGAGGCCCTGTCGAGGCGGTCAGGGCGGCGGTGAAGGAGGGACCACGCCCCAGCTCCGCGTTCTCCTGTGTCTTTGCAGGTGACACCTCGCACACCTCCTCCATCGCAAGGAAAGGTAAGCGCTCTGCAGGCACCGAGCCGCCATCGCTTCACCCTCCCGGAGCCCCTAAATGGGCCAGACGGCGGGCTGGGCTCTGGGCTCCCTCATTTCCCCCCAAAATGTTCTGCCACGTGGAGCCCACGCAGAACTAGAATGGGCTGAGAAACGCTTGCCCCAGGCAGATAGCACTCCCGTCCCCGCCCTGCCTGGATCGGAAGTCCTCCTGGGCGGCTCCGGGCGGCCGCGGCCTCGCGCAGGGATGCGGCCACGCGCAGGGATGCGCTGTCTGATAAAACCGGTTTCCTGCCTCAGCTCAGCGCTGCTCTGACCGTGCCTCCTGCTGTGAGAAAGAGCGCCGGGCCTGCACTGACCCCTGTGTCACTTTCTCTTTCTCTTCCTCACGCAGGGGCGAGGACTGTCCCTCAGCAGATTTAGCTGGGTAGGTGCCGAGCGCCCCGCCCTCCCCTCCCCTCCCCCGTCCTCCCCTCCCCTCCCCCGTCCCCTCCCTCTCGGAGGCTCCCGCGTCCACGTTCCTTCCATCCTCCCGCTTTTGCCCCAGCTGCTTCCCCCCACAGCAGGCCCTTCCTTCTAGCTCCGCCAGCGCTCCTGTTCCCTCGCCCCGGGGCCCACGCACCGAGGGGCTCCTAGGAGACTCTGCTGGACTCTCCCCAGGAAAGGAGGACCCCCGTCTTTGAGAAAGTTCCTGACTTCCTTCCAAAACGGTGGATGAGAAAGTCCAGTCCCTGCAGGCTGCCTGCGCACCTGTCCAAGTAGCTAACCCCACCCTGCCGGGTGTTGACATTCTGTTGAGAAACAATGATTCTGCTGACAAGACAAAAGGCTGCTGAGTTCAGTTGCTCAGTTTATAACAACCTAAGTGATCCAAAAGATTTTGGTTTGGGTTGTGATTTAGTCATAACTAAAGCTTAGATACCAAGCCATCCAGAAAAACCTTTTTAGGAATTTCTGAGAACAAAATGTCCATGAAAATTTTAAAGGGCTCACTTGTTCAGCTTCTAGTAAAATTTGGTGTCTACACCAACTTCTAATGCTGATCTGTATTTTAACCAAATTACCTTCTAGTAAAGGCTTCCCTGGTGGCTCAGTGGTAAAGAACCTGCCTCCCAGTGCAGGTTCTTTACCACTCAGGTTGGATCCCTGGGTCTCAGGAAGATCCCCTGGGGGAGGGCGTGGCAACCCCCTCCAGTATTCTTGCTTGGAGAACCCCACGGACAGAGGAGCCTGGTGGGCTCCCATCCAAGGGGTCTCAGAGAGTTGGACACAACTAAGCAACCAAACAGCAGTATTTACCAGTAAATATTAGATACAGTTTTTACTTGATCAGATTTCCAGAATAAAAAGAGGCCCACTAACCTCTAGGCTGGGAACTGTGTCTGTCTTGGAGACAGAAACACATTCTCCAGTGTCCTTGGAGACACAAGATGTCTCTCCCACAGAGCCTGCATCTCAGTGATGCACGGTTAGTAGGCAACACAGAAATGAATGCATGAATTTAGAGAGAAAGAAAGAAGAAAGGGAAGAGGGAAAAAGAAGGAAGGAAGGAAGGAAGGGGAAGGGGGGAGGAGGGAGGGGAAGAGGGGAGGAGGGACTGCAGTACTGGAGAAGTACCGCACAATTCGGTAAAGCAATTACCCGTCAACAGAAAGTAAATACATTTTTAAAAAGAAGAAAGGAGGGAGGGAGGCGTCCACCCTCAGAGAAAAGGCAGAGGAAGCTTCCGGGAACCGTTCCAACACATGATGACTGCAGTGTGAACTGAGAGGTTGCTGGGACATTCATACAGATACACGTGAGCCTATTTCCGATCTGATGAATTTGCAAAGAGTGCCGATGACGTAGAGAACTGACTCGGGCCAGCAGCCACAGACAATTAATGAGAGACTTCTTGTGCCAGCAGGAGAAAAAGGTGACACTGAGGAATGAAATCCATTTCTGACCCAGAAATCTTCCTTCAGTAACTACTCGACCTGCCTCGTAGCTTTCTAGGCGTGGTGGACCAGGGCAGAGCCGCTGATGACCGGGAGTGATGGGGGAGGAGACCTTCTTTCTTCCCCGTCGGTTAAGGCCCCTCCAACCCGGCAGCTAATAGAATGGCTTTGCATGCCTCTCCATGTCTCCGTTTTTGTTCCCACTAACCCGTTAATTTTCTCTTTTTTCCAAAGCAAAATTCTGCTCTGTGTTCCGTGAGTCGGTCTGTTGGTTTCCGAGAACCGCATGACTGTCTTCGTTTGGAGATCCTGAAAATTTCACGAGTTTTCTAACTATGTTGTATGTTTTTCTGGCAAATTCTAGGTTGTCCAAAGATACAAGTGACCAAAAATTTGAAAGGAGAAAATTAAGCAGATTATCAATCTGAAAACCAATCCTTGAATTTTATTCTCAGAAGCACTTTATTCTGGAGAAAATCAACAGAGTTAGAGCATGACAGGCTCGCGTGGGACAGTGCGGCTTTTTCCCATGCTGGTCTATCCTTCGGCACAGCTCTCTTTAACTGTCCTTGGCCCTGAGACCCTGACCAAGGGGGTGTGTCCCTGGAAACTGTGGGTGCGAGGGCAGCAGTGGGCGCCCCTCGTGTGTAGTGCCCAAGATTCGCACACTCGACACCCCTTGAGACCAGATTTTCACGTGAAAGTGGTTGCCTCATTCTGAGTGGCCAGCATCTGTTTCTGGCTGAAAGCAAAGGAACCCACAGAAGTAGCGCTGGGGCGGGGCGAGGGGAGGGTGGGGGCCTAGACAGGTGGCCCTGGCCCAGCTTCAGTCCAAACACGAGAGAGCTGGCCTGCAAGATCCTTGAAGCTCCTGGAGCCCACCTCCAGCACCTCTGAACCAGAGGGATGGACTCTACGCTTCCCGAGCTCCCTCCAGCCCCACAACAGCCTCCTGAAACCGAAAAGGACCACAGGCTGAGGCCAAGGGCTCTAGAGCTCGATCAGAGATGGTTTTACTTCATTTGTAGAATTCTCAGGAGAGGCCCAGGCAGAGATAGTCCCGCTTCTTGTTGGCAAAATGTAAAGTGAGATCCCAGAGCCTGTCTGTTGCATGAGATCTGAGTGAGGGACGTGCACCCCAAGGCGCTAACATCTGAGCCCCAGAGTCCCCCTTCCTTCCCGCGCTCACAGTGCAGGGTCCCTTTGAAACTAGAGCTTATACGAGTGCAAACTGGCCCCAGAGACACATGCCTTTACATTGCAGTAACTGTGTGTCGTTGCTACCTGCAGGAGGCTAGCTTTCTCCATCTTCCCCGAAGTGAGAGGGGTCCCCCCCAGAGAAGCTGGAGGCGGAGGTGCGGGCTGCCTGAGGAGCCCCCTCTGCAAGCTTGAGAGTTCAGAGCCACAGGCTCCAGTCTCAGAGCAGGTCGTCCATCATCTCATCTCCCTGTTACAGAAGAGGAAACTGAAGCTCAGAGAGCTTCCAACAGTTGCCCGAAGTCACACAGCCAGGGAGTGGGGTTGCTGAGACCCACCCCAGTTGCCAGCCCTGGGACGGTGCCCAGGTGCACAGCTGGGGAACATGGCTTCCCATCCCACCCCCCTCCCTCTGTGGTCACCAGCCCGCAGCCCAGAGCCCCTGGAAGAATCCTGGTCCATCCACACTCAGGGCACCCACGGCGCAGCCAGGGGAGCTGGTTCTGGCCTGCAAGAGGCCTCTCCTAGCTGGAGAGTTGGGCATTGTGTCTTTGCCCTTTAAAAATGGATGAGCCCCCAATTCCCCAAGTGTGAAGGCTGCTGAGCCCCGGGGGAGCTGGCATGAAGGGTCTGTGCCAAGGGCCAGAACAACCCTGGGGCCGGGCGTTGTCTCTTGGGGTCCTGTCAGGGGCGTGGCCTCGCCCACCCTTCTCCAGCACAGTCCCAGCGCCCCTCCCCCCAGTGCGTGCAGATGAAGACTCTGGAGAGTGTATGTGACTCTGGCTGATCCACCCTGGGACCCGCTCGGCCAGGAGAAGGGCAGACGCTGCCGCAGGGACGGTCCCACCCCCCGCCAGAGGCACCGGGCGCCCAGTGTGTCGCCGAGCGGCCGCTGAGGCCGGATGGATGTGGACCGGGGCAGGGCCACGGGCCATGGGCACAGACCACGAGCCTCACCCTCTCTTGCAGGGGGCTGAGGGCCAGAAGCCAGGATTCGGCTACGGAGGCAGAGCATCTGACTACAAATCGGCTCATAAGGGACTCAAGGGGCATGACGCCCAGGGCACGCTTTCCAGAATCTTCAAGCTGGTAATGTACCTTCTCCACATGGGAGGCGCTGGGAGGAGTCCGGGGATGAGTCTGGGACGGCCTGGGGACGCCAGTCTCCAGCCCCTCCACCTGCTGCTTCTCAGGAGTTGCTCCTGCGCATCCCAGCCCTGCCAGGTGGCCGTTTCTGCAGAGCTCACCTGAGCAGGTGCTCTACCAGGTGCTAGGCCAGGGTTCCTCGGGAGCTTGAGGACAAGAGGGGTCGTGCTGGACCCCGAGAGGCTCAGGGGCCTGGAGGGCACCAACCCATCTGGAAGGTCAGGTGGCTCCCTGGCCGGGGCAGCAGCACTTTGGGCCCTGAGGGTGACGGGAGGGAAGATGGCTGGATGGCAACAGACCCTGGGAGCCTCAGGCATCTGTCCTGCTGATTCACACTGGAGCTACACGTCAGGTCCCCCGGCCTCCCTGAGGCTTCGTCTCTCCTCTATGAGACGGGGGGATGTGTGGGGAGCTGCCCTGACAGGAGGGCTACCGTGCTGTCTGCCCGGCTCCCTGCCCAGACCCCCTCAAAACAGCCGGATCACCAGTGACACGTCAGCCCTGCTCAGAAACCTGAGATCTCAGGAGGCGCTGTTGGGGGACAAGGCACAGAGTCCCCAGGCCTGAGCAGACGGAGGACGGAAGGGAAGGCTCTGGACTCGGGAGGGGCAGACCCCAGGCAGTAACCCCTCACCCCAGGCCCCTCAGACTCCTTCCTCCCACAGCTACAAGCAGGCAGAGCTGTCCTGAGGTGAGAGGGGTGGTGTCCCAGGTCCAGCGGCCAAGCTCACCTGGGAGGAGATGGAACACCCTGGAGACAGAGGCCCTGGAGCCAGGACGCCCAAGGGCTGGTCCAGGCTCTAGTCTCCTCAGACAGAGTAGACACGGCTGCCCCAGTGGGCAGGGCCCAAATGCCCAGACAGTCCTCGAGAAGGTGGAAAGGGGCAGCAGGCTTAGAGCTGGAGGGGCTCGGGAGCTGAGATGAGCCTGTGGAGCCACAGCAAGCCTCTCGAGCAGTTGAGGCCATTTCCACAAAGATTCGAGGCTCCCGGGGGGCCTTTCATCCCTGATAATGGAACCACATTTGCACGGCGGCCTGGCAGGAAGGAACAAACGTCACCAAATCCCAATCCCACTGGTTTTCTCATTAGAGCATCAGCCCAGCCACTAGTTTCACTGACTCTTGACCCAAATGAGGCCATGACTTCCCTGCTGATGTCCAGCTACAACTGCAGTCCTGACTCTTACAAGGGTCCGGTCAACTCCCCTTCCAGCTGGAAGACGTGTCATGAGGAAGACAGACACCAGCAAGGAAAGACACAGTCCGTGTGCTAAAGGAGGAGCGGCCGCGTGAGGACGTGGCACTCACAGTGCCCTCAGGGCCGCAGGACCGCCCTGCACCCTCGGGCATCGCGGTGCCGGCGTCGCTGCCGTGCTCTCACCCCACACGGCAGCTTCTTCCACCCATGCCCCGGGCCAGCGGCCCCCCGGGGGAGACCTGTGTTTCCATGGACTCCTGTCCCAGGTGTCCGTGGTCTTGGATGAGACCAGGAGTGCCTCCCGAGGCTCACCCGCTGGCTTACTGCAGGTCACAGCGTGATTTCACCTGAGAAGGTCCTGTGGTCTGTGGCGAGGCTATGCCACCAGGAGACCAACAGCCCCACGCGCCCCGTCCACGGGCTCAGGCCCCACCAGCAAAGCGTGATGGCTCCTCAACCCCACTCACCTCTGACCTGCAGAAGAGTGCTTCCTGCTGAGCTCGTTGAAACGTCGCGATTTTACAACTTACGGTGAAATGGTTTGGTCGGGAACACAAAGACTCGTAGGTTGGTCACCTAACTAATTCTGCATCAAGTCCCGTGTGTGTGTGTGTGGCACGTCCAGCGGTCGGGGTACACAGACGGCCGCGACAGACACAGCGACCTAGGCCCTGAAAGGTGCTGGACTCTGAAGGTGACGAGAAGCAGGACTCAGCTTTGAGGAGACTCAGTCTCTTCAGCAAGACATTTAAATACATGAAGTGAGCGGTGAGTGACCCACTGCTAAGTTGGCTGGTGTCAGACTCAATGTGGGCAGGACTCAGTCTTCAAAATATTGATCCTGAGGCAAATCTGATAAGGAGATAAATACTATCCCAAATGTCCAAGAAACAGAGAGCCTTACGATATACGTGTCTTGATTCTGAAATGAGACGGCGATGACGCATGTCCTGGCGGGGCTCTGGGTCTAAACCCAGAGCTGCGGTGTTTCCATCAGGTCACCTGCAGTGTCCAGACCATTTCTGATTCCCCAAGACTTCTGGACCAGAGCGACCAAGGGCAAAACCCAGATGTCTGCAGTTGGGACGATGTCCATCCTCATCAGAGTTTCTAACACCAGCTCACCTCTGCTGGCTGACTTTGGGGAAATGACTCAACCTCTCTGAGGAGCTTCAGCTCCTTCAACTAGCAAACAGGGATGCTAAGAACATCCACCCACCTAGGCTGGCTTGCTTGTTCACAAGATGAAACAGATGTCAGAGGTTTAGATCACAGTAGATAATAAATTGTAGGCACAGTAATCGAAAAGAAAAGCCATAAATCTGCCATCTCTTATTCAAAAGTTGCCCTCAGGGTGTTCAGTGGTGTCTCAGGTAAGGTGTTTGGCAAATAGAGTAGGAGGGGGACTAAGCCCGTCTCAGCGTGCATGTGCTTGATCAGATGGGGCAGCGGTCTGCTCTTGTGGACGACTGACTCGCACTTTCCAGGAGGCCCTAAGGTTAATCTCTCTGAAATTCAGGACAAGGGGGGGCCAGTGCTGCCTTGCTCAGGGCTACTCCAGGAGCAGCTCTGAGGACCAAGCACCCAAAGCCCAGCCAGACTCACCTGGGACAAGACCCAGGTCCCTGCTGAAGGGCTTGGCCCCGAGGCTGGGGAACAAAGCCCCTTTCCTGCAAGGGGAGTTATCTCTGAATGATGCCTGACATCTCCAGAGGCTAGAATTCCACAGACTTCCCCACACGTGAAAATAAAACGCGTCCAGTGAATCAGCAATGGAGGAATGTTTTGGGGGAAAGCAAAATTGCAAGAAATCAGAGCCATCATCTTTCTTTTGACCGAGTTAGCTATAAGACCTGGGGCCTTGTGTTTCCATTGCCTAATCTCGGGGTCACGTGGGGGACACAAGACGTGGACGAGGCCCGTCTGTCATCAGATCAATAGCGTATTTCATGTTCATCTTTCTTTCCGGGGGCTCACAGTCTCAAGGGGATCTTTGAGAGATCAAGTTTTCATTCATAACCTACGAGAAAAGGGAAATCCAAAAAGAGACTAAAATTTGAATAAGAATTCAAATGCAAAAAAAAAAAAAAGCACCTTCCTCCAAGTTCACCTAAGTGGCACCTGGGGTGACAGTTGCCTTCTCGAGCCAATGCCCGGACAAGCTCCCTTGTCTCCGTCATTCCCACTTGCTCTCTCCACTTCCACCATTGCCAGCTCTTCTGCAAACCGTATTTGTCCAGAAAACATGGCAACTCTTGTTTTTTTAAGACCCTGAGGTCAGAGTCTGTGGATGGCTCATCTGGGAGGCTGGTTTCCTTGGTGATGCAGGAGAGGGCTCGAAGGTGGGGTGGAGGTCGCTCCCCGGTGAACCGAGTAGGGCTGTGCTCTCAGCATCCCAGCCTCACGCAGATGAGCCCATCCCAGGCATCGTTCATGGACCACTTCCCGCAGTCCCTGGGAATCTCTAGTTTAAATGTCAGGGGAGTGTGTAATTTCCTCGGTTCTGTCTCCTCACAACAAAGATTTGCAGCAACGGACATTAAAGCCTTCAGCGCATCATAGCTCTCAGAGAGTGTTACAGTGCCGTATTACAGCTCAGTTTTATTTAGAAAGTAAAGGAAAATACATCCTCGCGAAGAGGAGAGAGAGAGAGCGCGCGCACGCTGGAGAGAGACCGCTGGCCCTGTGGCTCCTCTTTTTCTATGTCTTTCCCTCCGCCCGGGCCTGCCCTGTGTAAACTGGGCCAGCCAGGAGTGCTGTTTGTTTCGCCTGAGGTCCTCACTCCAGTCCTCAGACCTTCCTTTGTTCCATTTTTACGGGCTTTTCCCTTCCTTGTCTTTCAGCCACCGCCATCTGGACTCCTTTTAGATGGGAGGCCAAATTCTTTGGGAATAGGGGCGTCGGGGTCTTTCTGGCTACTTCCTGCTGAGCTGGGATGGTGAGGGGCATTGGGCCTCCCGTCTCTTGAGGGGGGAATGTTAGGAGAAAACAAGCCCTCCTCTGAGACATTCAATGTGTCAGTGGAGTTTTCACCCCCAGAAGCGCATGGTTCTCAGACGCAGCGCCCACGCGCCCTGTCCTGTTTGCCCAGTGGTACTTGCATGTGCAATGGGATAGAGGATGCTGTGAGACACGGGGTTAGAGGCCAGCCCCACGCAGCTTCACCCCTAGAGACAAGCCCCGAGGGGCGAGGCCCTGCGCCTGGTGACCACAGGGCCCTGGCTCTCCCAACTAACTCTCTGTTTCTTTTTCTCAGGGAGGACGAGACAGCCGTTCCGGGTCCCCGATGGCAAGACGCTGAAGCCCAGCTCCCCTCCCGAACCCCGTGCCCAGCTTCTTAATACAACCGCCTCGACACTAACCATTGTCTAAATTCCCTAGTGCAGCCGGCGCCCCCCCAACCCTGCCCATACGCACGTCCTGCGGGCTCCTGGCCAGTGGCTCAATGGAGAAGACGGTGCAGCTGTCAGCTCACCCTTGGAGATCAGCGAGGTCCCCGAGGGTCCAGGGTGGGCGACCCTCCACGCCCACCCTCTGCCCTGGGACGGCCGGGAGCGGCCCTGGGGACCCTGGCGCCAGGCCCCCACGCAGGATGTGGAGACCGACCTTGGCTCTGAGCTTCCTTTGGTTTCTTTCCCGCCTCCTCTCACCTCTTAAAGCACTTCCTTTCCTAACTGATCACAGTGGAGCGGCTTCGCGGCGGGAGCTTTGGTACGTGGCAGGCGGGCGGGCAGCTGGGAGTGTCCCGTGTGGTGGCCACGGCTCACACCCCGGAGGAGCCGGATTGGCGCGTGCGGAGAAGGGACGGGGGGAGCGAACTCGGCCGGGCCTCGGGGGTCCTGCAGCGGCGCCCCCACAACCTGCTTCCTACGGAGCCCGGCCGGAGGGCGGAGGCGGCGCAGCTCAGAGCGGTGGCAGGACGTTCCGGGAGCCTCGCGGTGGCCGCGGCCACTGCGGGCGCGAAGGTGACAGGTGGCGTGCTCGGCACGGCGGTGCGCACAGCGAACACTAACCCTTGGGGAGAGATAACCAGCCCACCCGCTTCCTCCCAGAAACCCGCTGACCAGCACACTGGCTTTTCCCGAATCGCTGCCGGGCTGGGTGCAGGCCCCAGTGAGGACGGGGAGGGGTCCTCTATCCCACTCTTTTCTAACCCCAGCTGATATCTCCCGTGCTTCCCCCATAACCTACTGATTCCCACCTTTTGATTTCAGCCTCTCTCCCACCAGACCCCCACGAAGTCCCCACACTGGCGTCACAACCCCCCTTAGGATGAAAATGAGGAATAGTCAATGTAACGCCCAAACGTGGCTCTTTAATCCCCTTCTAATTCTGAATATTTCGCATGGGTTTACTATAATGTCTATTAATACGTAGCCTCAATGATGAGAGGATAAGAAAAAAAAATTTTCAGAAACAAAATCTCCAAATTGCTCGACACACACACTGCGTCTCTGAGCTGGTTGTGACTGAGTGACCTCCATTCGTGGCCACACCCAACAATGAGAGCTGTGACCACAGGTCTCAAGGAAAGTATGCATTGTTCTTGAGTATTGAAATAAAGTAATACACTTTTAATGATATCTGCATGGCTTGTCTTCTGTGACTTATTCTGGTCTGCAGAACGTGAGTGTGTGTGCTAAGTCACTTCAGTCGTGCCCGACTCTTTGCGACCCTATGGACCCACCAGGCTCCTCTGTCCACGGGATTCTCCAGGAAAGAATGCTGGAGTGGGTTGTCATTTCCTTTTTCAGGGGATCTTCCTGACCCAGGGATTGAACCTGTGTCTCTTAGGCCTCCTGCATTGGCAGGCAGGTTTTTCCTGTAGCCACTGGGAAGCCCAAGAGGTCTGCATCACCACAAAGCTGCAGGAAATTTCGTTTCCAGGTGGAGCTGTGAGTGGGGGGTGTGCTAGACCCCCAGCCACACACACCTCCATCTCTGCGTGCTCACCTGCGGACCGTCCCACTGAGTCCAGAGGTGCCAGGAGGGTCTATCTGATGAAGAAAGCCTCTTCCCACCAGAACAGAACAGCACGGTGATCATGCTTTCTCAGATACCCCGTCGATCCGCCCAGCCGCCTCTGCACCACGTGGTCCAGACCGAGAACCGTCTGTGGGTTCCTGTCTGCTCCCCTGCCCCGCCACCCGGGCAGAGGATGGTCAAGGGGCCCCAGCACCAAGCCCTGGGACAGCAGGCCAGGTCAGAGGTCAGGAGCGGGTCAGAGGTTAGCGGCGAGGATGTCGGCTCCATCTAGCGGGCTGGCTTTATAAACCAGGTGTGGGCTGTGAGCTGGGTTTGGGGTTTGTGAGGAGAGAAAATGGGCCTGAGAAAAACACTGAAATGGGCAGGAGCGGGGGGAGGGGAAGCCTCTGAAAATGAGAACGCCAAGCCTTCCAGGAGCCCTTGGTGCTGTGTTAAGTTGGGGCTGTCGTAATACGGCAGCAGGACTGAAGGCCTGAAACAATGCACGTTTTATGTTCTCGGACTCTGGAGCCTGGACGCTCACAGCCAAGGCGCCAGCAGGGAGTTTCTGGGGAGGCCCCTCTCCTTGGCCTGCACACACTGCCTGCTCTCCGGGGCACACGACACACCGTGGTGTCTCTCCTTCCTTGTCAGGGCTCCAGCCTCACCCTCGTGGCTGCGTTTAAGCCGTACTTAGCTCCTGGAAGTGCCATCACGTCAGGAGTAAACACCCCAGCAAATGGATCTGGGGCACCAGGCAGCCCACAGCAGGGATGTGTTTCTCCTGCAGTGACAAAGGTTTCCTAGACACCCCCAGTTGGCAAGAGTTTAATTGAACGGCAATGCTGAGGAGAACGAGGTGCTGCTCCAGGGTGAGGTGGCAGCCATGCAGGAGGGCTGGGTGCCAGGCGCAAGCCTGCAGTGGGTCAGCCGCATGGACTTCGGGCAACGCTGGAAAGCCATCTCTGGGGAAGAGTCTAGGAGGACTTCTTTGTTCTACTCTTGCAACTGTGCTAAAAGTTTGAAACTGCTTCAAAGAGTTTGCACAGAAAGCATCAAGAGTTCAGATTACTAAACTTGAGAAAGATAATTCAAACTGAGCCTAGAAAAAGTGCGTGGTGAGGAGTATCTTGGGGAAGTCGGCCAGCTGCTGTCCATCCTTCTCCAGGATGACGGAGGAGCCGGCTGAGGGCACTCTAAGAAGAGCTATTTTGTGCTAATTTATAAGATTTTTTTCCCCTGAAGCTGGTTACCAGGGTAACCTACAATTACTTTGTTCTGATGCTAAAATAGTGTCATAGAACCATCTCTTTTGCTTGAGTCAGGATTTAGAAATCAGGGAAATATCTGTATATTGGCAGAAAGGAGAGTGTGGGGCCATGGGTGTGGGCATAGAAACTACCGTTTCTCCATTTTTCCTTAGAGACTAAAGGGATTTAACACTTTCACAGTACTTGTTTAAGTCGCTTAGTCGTGTCTGACTCTCTGAGACCCCATGGACTGTAGCCCATCAGGCTCCTCTGTCCATAGGATTCCCAGGCAAGAATACTGCAGCGGGTTGCTATTTCCTTCTCGAGGGGATCTTTCTGGCCCAGGAACTGAACTCATCTCTCTTATTTTTCAGGCAGATTCTTTACCACTTAGCCATCTGAGAGGCTCCTTTAAAGTTCAGTTCAGTTCAGTCACTCAGTCGTGTCCGACTCTTTGCGACCCCATGAATCGCAGCACGCCAGGACTCCCTGTCCATCATGACAATAAGATCTCCTCAGTGATAGAAATAACATTATGGATGATGCAGAATAAATTAATCATTGGCATTTGTAAAAGATACTTCTATTCATATGGTGGTGGTTTAGCTGCCAAGTCGTGTCCAAATCTTTGCGACCCCATGGGCTGCAGCACGCCAGGCTTCCCTGTCCTTCACCATCTCCCAGAGTTTGCTCAAACTCATGTCCATTGAGTCAGTGATGCCATCCAACGATCTCAACCTCTGTCGTCCCCTTCTCCTTCTGCCCTCAATCTTTCCCAGCATTGGGGTCTTTCCCAATGATTCGGCTCTTGGCATCAGGTGGCCAAAGTACTGGAGCTTCAGCATCAGTCCTTCCAATGAATACTCAAGGTTGATTTCCTTGAAGATTGATTGGTCTGATCTCCTTGATGTCCAAGGGACTCTCTTCTCCAGCACCACAATTTTAAAGCATCACTTCTAAGATGTTCATTCTTCTTTACAGTCCAACTCTCATGCTTTTCAGCTCTGCCCATGCACAAAATGCATCGTAAACTCGCGCCCTTACCTGTGTTTAAGTATCAGCAATCTTACATCATCAGAAAGCCGAACATTCTGGGAAAACTCAGCTGGGCCGTTTTAAGTAGCTGAGGCAATCCATGGTAGAGGCAGCAGATGAGCCATAATCTGGTAATTTCTAGAGAACAACCCCCTCTCCCACCCGCCGTACTTTAAACACCGAAAGAACAATATTCCTCCTACAGACAAGGAGGAATAGCAGATTCCTTACCATTCCCTCTGAGCAAAGCCTGGGAGAAAATAAAAACCACTTAGCTATTTCAGTCAGAAAAATTGCATGAAGTGCCCACTCTGTTCTAGGAGTAAGGTGAGCAAAGAAAAATGTTATCTTCAATTCTCTACTTTAACAGGACAATGACTATAAACTATGAATTTCTGAAAGTTTGGAGATGCATCTTTAAAAGGGACCAGATGCTGTAATATCAACTAACTCCATTGGTATTTCTGGGAAAACCCAATGTCCTACATGTCTACGTGAATAAATAAGTTGATATTATGATTGATTTTCAATTATCTTCAACTACCTTACAAATAAGGGAAAAAGTGGAAAATACCCTCAAGGGTGGCAAGCAAGATGTCCTCAGACTGTTTGAGCCCCGTGGATCTGAATTCATTGCAAATTCAGCATCGTATTTTGTTCACATGCTGAAAATGTTACCTAGAGAAAATGCCTACCTTTAAATGCTTATAACTCACCCCAAACCCAAATAAGTAAATATATAGGAGTTCTAAGATGATACAAAAGTAACTTTATTATTCTTAAAGCCAGCACAGTGACTTTTGGAATAACTATGCATTCCTAACACAAAATTGTATTAAATAAATGTCATCCAATGCAGAAATAGACCATGGGACAATTCTGAAGATTGAAAAAAAGGACTCTCCTGTAAATTAAAAACAATTAACTTTAAACATGTCCTTTAGTGGTGAATCAAGAATGAATCACTGTCATTTTAGAAATTTGCCAAATGGATTATAAATCTTGACACAAAAGCCTTCATGCTGTGAGGCACTACACATAAAAATGATTAAATAGAATATTTTATGATCACTACCTATTGTTCCTGTCACTTACCCTTTACTTTTTTACGCTTTAAGTATTTTATTAGTCCTCCATACAAAAATCTGCCGCACCCCTCCATGTAAGTAAGTGAGGGGCAGTGGGTGTGAAGGGAACGGGGTCAGCTGAGACAGAGGGTGAGCTCAGATGGGACAAACGTGGTGGGTTTAGGGGCCTCATCCTGGAAAGGCTTCAGGAGGCTGAGGCAGGGCTCTCGCTTCAGCAAGGTGTTTGCCTCCACTGTTATAAACAATGAGATGGTTTTAAAACGCTGCTTTTCAGGAGTATTAGGTAGAGATAGAGTGGCTCCAAATGTGTACCAAGGCACTTTTGAAATTCCTTTCCAAAAACTCCAAAATGCCTACATTACATGAAGAGAGATTAGGTGGCAAAAAGAGTGGTCCAGAAGTATCAGTTACGTAATTTCATCTTTGCCTCACTGTATGCAACAGATTTTAGAAAAAGAACAAATTAGCAACAGTTGGCGCCAGGGTGGGGTGGGGGGGAGCAGGGAAGAGAGGGCACAGTACTGACTTTGAAATAACCATCTGAAAAAATTAGGTAAAAGGCAGGTATAAAATATTGTTAAAAATAACCAGAAGGCAGTGCTATACGTATCTCATCTACACATGTGTGCCCAACCACTTCAGTTGCGTCTGATTCTCTACGACTCCGTGGACTGCAGACCGCGTTTCCTCTGTCCACAGGATTCTCCAGGCAAGAATACTGGAGCGGGCTGCCATGCCCTCCTCCAGGGGATCTTCCTGACCCAGGGACGCAACCTGTGTCTCCTGCACCTTCTGCGTTGGCAGATGGATTCTTTATCACTGAGCCTCGGGGGAAGCCCCATGTCTTATGCATTTTCTTAAGATCATGTTATTCACATAAATTGGAGTGATCTTCTTCTAAAGAATGTGTTTCTCTGTGAGGTATGAAAGTCTTCTGCAAGGAGGAAAATCCACGGGAAGCAGCGAAGCCCACCTCCTTCTCAGAATCTCACCCTGTACTACCGTGTGCCTCCTGCCCACGAATACTGGTGTGACTGTAAAACTCAGGCTCACATTTCCTTACAAACGGTTATGGGCGAGGGTGCAAACCACTGTTGTGAAGAGACTGACATGAAGAGACACTCTCTGGTTAAACGCTGAGATCGGATGAAATGGAAATCCGAGGGAAGACAGGAACTTTGTTAGGCTGGGTTTGTCACGTTCTGTCAGTAACTTCTGGTCAGAGCTCGAGGAGCTCCTCTCCACTGGACCAACAGCCCAAGCTCCCTCCATGCCCAATCCTCCAACCACAGGCCTGTCCAAGCTGCCAATTCCTTGAGGGGCTGAGGGAAGCTTGTGGGGAGGGGCGCTGGAAAAGTTGCTCCATTTTCACCTGCTGCCCTTTGTGCAGAAATGCCCGCCTCTGCAGCGAGCATGGATGGGGCTCCACACACCCTGACGGCAAAGAGTCCACCAGCCACGCAGGAGACCCAGCTCCAGCCCCGACCCCCCTGGAGGAGGGCACAGCAGCCCCCTGCAGTATTGCTGCTGGAGAACTCCACAGACAGAGGCGACAGTCCATTGGGTCACAGAGGGTTGGACACCACTGAGCACTAACCCTTCCCCGCCCCAGCACCCAGGAACTACACCCAGCTCCCAGGGCAGCTTCCGAGGGAAGGGGACTCGTCTTGCAGAGGCCCAGAGCTGCCCAGCTCCTTTACCACGGGACACAGCTACAGGCGGTTGCAGCCTCTCTACAGGCACCTAAGTGACCAGGGTGGCGTTTGTTATGGTCAACGGTGGCAGCAACGGAGGCGCTTGCAGCGAACGCAGATGGCGGGCCGGCCTCAAGGCACAGCCTGCTTTTAAGTAGGAAGCTCTTCATGTGGCCCTCACGAGGGTGGCGCTCGTGTGTGCTGCACGGAGGCGCAGGAAAACATCACTAAAGTTCTTTTCTGTGAAAACATATCTGAATGCATGCGCCAAACTATCTTACAGTAAATATTTTAAAAGAAAAAAATTAATCACATTTCCTAACTTCATTTTTTTTATTTATTGTTATTCCAAAGCAGATATGCTATGATAGATATTTTTTAAAAATACAATTATCTATCCTCAAAACCCTGGTTATGCAGGAGACTAGAAATCTCTTGTCAGAAGACTTTTTATCAACCAGTAAAGTATAAAGATCAACTTGTACTCCACTCCACCAAAAGTTCAAGTGAAATTATGTCTTTACAAAACCTTATTTTTCAAGGAATGTTTTGCAAAGAAGCAGCTTTTATAATTAGGAAGTAAATAAAAATAATACATTAATGTCTTGTGTTTGCCTGATAATAAACTGAGAAGACTCACAAAATGGATTACTGATAGATTTTTTTGTTTTCTTTAACCAAAATAAAAGTAGGCTTTAGATTCACCTGGTAAGGCCTTACTTAAACAGGCTGTGCACCAATACAATTCACTGAACTATGCTTTCTATACAATTAGGAATTAAACAAACCCCTTGCAGAGACTGACCTGAGATGACATTTAATGCTAAAACCAAAATAAATAACCTAGCAAGAACAAAATTTTTAAAATTTCAATAATTTCAACTTTGGAGATATTTGTTCACCAAAATTAATCAACATTTCTAAAATATTTTAATACAAAATTATAAAAGAAAAGTGCATTAAAAGCAGAACCTTTAAAACTCTGGCACAATTACAGTTATTCTGAATATACGGACTCCAGCCAGGTACACACACTGACATTCAAGAAAAACCTCAGGATACAGAAGTCCAGTATCACAAGTCAAATAAGGCTTTTTTTTTTTTCTTTAAAAAAATATACAATACACAAAGCAGTTTGGAAAAAAAAAGTAATATTATTTAAGTTTTCAGACTTAAATATTCTCACATAACAAAAGGTTTTGTATCACCATCAATACTACTTATATACATATGCCGAAAGTGTGAACAACAACAAATCAAAAGATGCCCCTTCAAAAAATAACAGTGAAATGTCTCTCTTCAGGAATCTGAAATGAGCTCCTCTCTTAATATACAAAGTCCATACGATATTTATAATAAAACTGCTCTCTTCTGAAACCAGTGAGGCAATGAGAAAAATAAAGGCAATTATTCTTAGGGAAAACAAACACAAAAAAAGCAACCCCAGCTTTATGCCACAATGACGAGGACGTCCGTTTCTTTATCAACAAGATGAATGAATACTGATCTGAAGTGCTCGTTGGAGGTAAAAATGCTGTCGCTCGCTCGCTCTGTAACAGGGATAGTGCTTATTTACAAAATATACTGTTCAGCCACACAGAGGCCCATATATCTGCATATGTACATACGTATTTATACATAGAACATATAAATAACTTCCAAGGAGAGAGTCACGTGGAGTAAGAAGTTTCTGTCTTTGGAATGCCGTGGGATCGACGCGCACTCTGCCCCAGCAAGGGCGGGATTTGGTTGGTTTGGGGCATGTTCAACGTGGCACCATTGATGATACTAAAGGATTCCCTGAAATAAAAAGTACACCTGCTTATGGACGAGGAGAACACCGCGGGGCTCGGACAGGCTCCTATCCCCGGGGCGCTGGGGCGCTGGGGCCCTGGGGCGCTGGGGCGGCAGCGTCTCCGCGCCCGGGAGCCGGCGCTGCCGTCGGCAGCCTGCAGCGCCGCTTGTGCTTCCTGCTGACCCGGCCGTGGGCCGGCGGGGACTCGGGCGCGCGCGGCCGCCTCCAGCGGGGACGGCCGAGTCCTCACTCGTGGGTCAGGCTGACTCTGTCCTCACATTCACGCCCCAGGTGCCGCCTTCTCCTGACTGACGGGCAGCTCTCTGTCGTGGAGAGAAGTGGTCCAGCCATCTCTCACGGTCCCAGTATACTAACATACGGTAGGCTAAAAAAAAGAAAGAGTCCATTTCTACTAATCTCGAAACACACACAGAAAAAAATGGAAAAAACTTCCCTGTGTGTCATACATTTCCTCGGAACTTCATGCACCTAGCTTGTGTTGGTTTCATGAGCTATGCTTTTTGTCATGGGAAGCATGAAGGAAAAGAGAACCCTCTGCCTTCCCCCACACTGACACCTGTCTCACTGATCACACCACGATGACAGTAAGATCCGGCGGAGGTCTAGCTGGCTGCACTGGCCACAGGGAGGGTCAGACTGCTGACGTGGACCTGAGTTTAGTGGTCTGCAGAGACATGAGAACGCCGTGCCTTCCACCTTGCCCAGCTCCTTCCTGGAAGTCGCTGAAAGTCAGTGATCATTAGACCGTTTTATAGCTAAGAAAATTATTGTGGTGATATTTATAACACTTGAGGCTTCAAAACAGAAATCCCAAGTGCTCTGTTCTCCTCCACACTTGAATCCGGGACGTCCTCGGGGCGGCGCCTGTCAAAACACGTTGGCCAGGGCCTGCCACTCACTCGCAGGCTCTGGGACCACCTCATCCAGGTGCAGCGCGTGGCTCAGCGCCTCCGCTCCATGGTCCTGCTGGCCCACAGGCTCCGGCACCGCCCCTGCCGTGGGGACAAAGAGAGAGCCTCAGACACGCAGCAACGTGAGGTGACGCGCATATAAACAAGGACAACACAGAGAGATGAGACATTCCTAAATGGCTTTCTTCTCCATCCCAGTGAAGAAAGAATCGTTTGAGCCGCAGGTTTCATGATTCTGGCAATTACTGTTACTTGAACATGAAAGCACACAGCCGTTGTCCGCTACCCTCTCACACTCTATGTATTGTCAAGGTTATGCTGATGACACTGCTGAGTCATGACTAATACCACTGACGAGACTTTTCTAACAGAAAGGAACGCAGGAAGCACTAGCGTGTAGACATCAGGACGGATTTTCTCTTCCTCCAGAGCTGGCCAGCATGAAGGGTCCTGCCCTGCGGCCCCCGGAGACCCTGGGGTCCTCACCCCTGCGCTCAGGCCTGACTGCTCGTCTGGCCACCGCGCCTGAACCTGAGACACAGGCTGCGGTCCAGCCCCTCCCGGCACAGCCCCCACCAGGTGGCTGGCCACCACACCCATCGCCCGGAGCCTCCAGGCACTCCGAGACGGTGTGGGACGAGGCGGACAGGGGGACATAGCAGGCCCCACCGAGATGCCCCCTCTCTGCCAGCACCGACATCGGCGAGTCCCCGTGGGAACAAGGTCGCCTGTCTGCAGAACCACAGGGCACAGACTTGGCTGGCCTTGACCCCACAGCGGCTCCCCAGCCCTGGGGACACAGTGTCCGGGCCGCCGCTGTGAGGAAGCGGCCTCCGCCGCCTGCGGTGGCTGCGGGCCCCTCACCTGCGCAGCTGTGGGCCCGCTTCACGTGCAGCTTCATGTTGCTCTTCTGCGTGAAGCCCATGGCGCAGTAGTCGCACTTGTGCGGGCGCTCCCCCGTGTGCTTCTTCATGTGCACCTGCAGCGCGCTCTTCTGGTTGAAGGCCTTCTCACAGAGCGTGCAGCGGAACGGCCGCTCCCCTGCGGACAGACGGCGCGGTCAGCGCCCCGGGGGCCGGCCGCAAGGAGTGCGCGTGCGCGCACACACACACACACATGCACACACACATACATGAGCTCCCAGGGACACACACACACACACACACACATACATGAGCTCCCAGGGACACATGCACACACACACACACACACACGTAAGCTTCCAGGGACACACACACACACACACATACATACATGAGCTCCCAGGGACACACACACACACGAGCTCCCAGGGACACACACACACACACGCAAGCTTCCAGGGACACACATACACACACACACGAGCTCCCAGGGACACACACACACACACACACACGAGCTCCCAGGGACACACACACATACATACACACGCACGAGCTTCCAGGAACACATACACATACATACACACGAGCTCCCAGGGACACACACACACACACACGCAAGCTTCCAGGGACACACACACATACATACACACGAGCTCCCAGGGACACACACACACACACACACACACACACACACATGCACACGAGCTCCCAGGGACACACACACACGCACACAAGAGCTTCCAGGGACGGACACACACACACACACACACACACACGAGCTCCCAGGGACACACACACACACACACACGCTCGAGCTCCCAGGGACACACACACATACATACATACACACACACACATACATGAGCTCCCAGGCACACACACACACACACGCACACGAGCTCCCAGGGACACACACACACACACGAGCTCCCAGGGACACACACACACACACGAGCTCCCAGGGACGGACACACACACACACACACACACACGCACACGAGCTCCCAGGGACACACACACACACACACGCACACGAGCTCCCAGGGACACACACACACACACACGCACACGAGCTCCCAGGGACACACACACACACACACACACACACACACACACGCAAGCTTCCAGGGACACACACACATACATACACACGAGCTCCCAGGGACACACACACACACACACACATACATGAGCTCCCAGGGACACACACACACACACACACACGCAAGCTTCCAGGGACACACACACATACACACACACACACATACACGAGCTCCCAGGGACGGACACACACACACACACACACATACACATACATACATGAGCTCCCAGGGACACACACACACACACACACGAGCTCCCAGGGACACACACACACGCAAGCTTCCAGGGACACACACACACACACACACACGAGCTCCCAGGGACACACACACACACACACACACGCTCGAGCTCCCAGGGACACACACACATACATACATACACACACACACACACACACGAGCTCCCAGGGGCACACACACATACATACACACGCACGAGCTTCCAGGAACACATACATACACACAAGCTCCCAGGGACACACACACAAACACACACAAACACGCGCGCGCGCAAGCTTCCAGGGACACACACACATACATACACAAGAGCTCCCAGGGACACACACACACACACATACACACGAGCTCCCAGGGACACACACACACACACACACACGAGCTCCCAGGGACACACACACACACACACACGCTCGAGCTCCCAGGGACACACACACATACATACATACACACACACACACACACGAGCTCCCAGGGACACACACACATACATACACACGAGCTCCCAGGGACACACACACACACACACACATACATACACAAGAGCTCCCAGGGACACACACACACATACACACGAGCTCCCAGGGACACACACACACACACACACACACACGAGCTCCCAGGGACACACACACACACGAGCTCCCAGGGACACACACACACACACACATACACACACGAGCTCCCAGGGACACACACACACACACACATACACACACGAGCTCCCAGGGACACACACACACACACGCACACACACATGAGCTCCCAGGGACACACACACGCACACACGAGCTCCCAGGGACACACATACACACACACACACACACGAGCTCCCAGGGACACACACACATACGTACACACGCACGAGCTCCCAGGGACACACACACATACATACACACAAGCTCCCAGGGACACACACACACACACACACACGAGCTCCCAGGGACACACACACACACAAGAGCTTATAGGGACACACATATACACACACACACGAGCTCCCAGGGACACACACACACACACACAAGAGCTTATAGGGACACACATATACACACACACACACGAGCTCCCAGGGACACACACACACACACACACACAAGAGCTTATAGGGACACACACACACACACACGAGCTTCCAGGGACACACATACACACACATACACACACACACGAGCTCCCAGGGACACACACACACACACAAGAGCTTCCAGGGACACACATACACACACACACACACACATGAGCTCCCAGGGACACACACACACACACGAGCTCCCAGGGACACACACACACACACACACACGAGCTCCCAGGGACACACACATACACACACACGAGCTCCCAGCAAGGGATGTAAGTTCTACAGGATCCTAGTGACATCCCCCTGCTGCGTTACCCTTGCTAACCCAGGGTCTGGCAAGGCTGCTCTGCAGGGAGACACAGAAGACAAAGCTACGCAAAGTCCCAGAAGTCTCCAGAAATGAACAAACAGGGTTCAAACAACATGCTCCCAAAAGAAAAGCTGAACGATGTTGAGGACGTGGGAATACCAAATCCACTTGATTAAAGTATGGTTTATACAGTATCTTTTAAATGTTAATTGTTTTCAAGTTGATACATAAACTGACAAATGGAAGAAAAAGCTGCCCAGAATGATCTCTGCAGGGAGCCTACCCCGGGTGAGCATGTGTCCTGGTGAGGATCTATCCAGGTGAGGACCTGCCCAGGAGAGCAACCACCCTGGTGAGGACCTGCCCAAAAGAGCATCTGCCCAGGTGAGCACTACCCGGTGAGGACCCGCCCAGGAGCGCACTGTCCCGGTGAACACTGCCCAGGTGAGTACCACCCTGGGGAGCACCGTCCAGGTGAGCACCTGACCAGGAGAGCACCGCCCTGGGGAGCACCGCCCTGGGGAGGACCGCCCTGGGGAGCACCTCCTGCACAGCCACTCTGGTCCTGGCTGCGCCACCTCCCCTGTTGTCATTCACACACTTCCCAGCCCCAGGACCAAGTCCTCGCTTTTCCAGGGTGTGCACAAGCCTTCCCTTGGCCTAGAAAGTTCTTTCCCACATGCCCTGCGTGGCTGCCTCTCATCCTCACGAGGCCCCCCAGGTCAGGTGCCAGCACCCCAAGGCTGCTCTGGAGGCAGCGGGTCGCCATCCTCCAGGTGGCCCTCCTCAGCGATGACGAGGGAGGTCTCGGGACTGCTCTCAATGGCAGGCAGAGTCCTAGAAAGAGCCCCAGGGTCTCTGCCCTTATCCCTGGACTGGGACCGTGACATCACACCCAAGGAAAAGGACAGCCACGGGTGAACTGAGGGCCCCGTCAGATAAGCGGGGCGATGGAAAGGGAGACGACCCTGCAGGTGGCTCTCCTCACAGCGCCGGCAGAAGCAGGGCACTCCCTGCAGACAGAGGCGGAGCTGAGGAGAGGACCTGGACTGCACCCCCGCGGGCAGGGAAGCGGCCCCAGCAACAGTCAGGAGGTGCCTGTGAAGGTGTGCAAACCCTGCCCATGCGTGCGTGCCTTTATACGAGGCAGTCGTTTCCAGCCCCAAGTCACGGTCCTAAAGAGATGCACGATGGAGCAACGGCGGTCTGTCACTCCAGCTCCTGGCTGGCACCCAGTGGGCTCCAGGCTCTGTGCTGACAAGCAAGGGCATCTCCGAGGACACGCAGCCCGTGGAGGCTGCCAGATGCCTGCTGACGACACAGGGGGCCCGGAAGCCAGCCAGGGCACCAGGGAGGAGCAGTCCTCTGAGGGTGAGGCAGAGGCGGCCGCTGAAGGGGCCCCATGGCTGTGAGAACCGTGAGAAGGCTGGGCGCCAGACAGAGGTGGACAGGAGGACCCGAGACCTGCACGCGCAAATGGCAACAGCCTCTCTCTGGGGAGGTCAGCTGCACGGTAATCTGACGAAAAATCAGGAGAAGGCCAGAGCAGGTGGGTCGCGCCTCACGAACTGGGTGCTGCGCCACGAGCGACGTTCACACGCTGCGTGCGGCCCTCTGCCGCGAGCAGCGGGCGGCAGGCCGTCTCGCCTGGGGCCCTCGCTGGGGCTACCTGTGTGGATGCGGCTATGGCGCTCCAGCTGGCTGGGCTTGGCAAAGGCCTTCTCACACGCGTCACACTTGAACACCCGCGGCTTCTGAGAGCTTAAGGAAGGACCGGCCTGATGCGTCTGCATGTGCTCCTGGGGAAGACACACACACAGACACACACGCGAAGGACACTGACGATCATAACAGAGCCTTACAGACCCGAAACGGGACAGGGAAACCAGCGCGGAAAGGCCAGTCGGCGGGAGGACGACCCCAGGCTCACCTCCGGTCAAGACCCCGCAGAGCAGAGTCGGGGGGCGGGGGGTGGGGGCAGGTGCTGGGGCGTGGCCTGCCAGGGAGACCCAAGCCCCCCGAGCCCGGGGCCTCATCCTGGCCTCCCTCCCTGTCGGCCAACCGTGACAGGTTTAGAGGGCTGGCTGGGTACTTCACAGGATGTTCCTCAACTGACATGTGTCTGACGTTTTCCTCACAGTTAGACCAGGGCTGTGGGCTGGGGGGCCGGGGGGCAGTGCCGCTGCCATCCCGTAACACTGCCACGCATCCACGGCTGCACCGGCTCTGATGGAGCGGTCAGCACCTGCCAAGCTTCTCAGGGAAAGGCGGTCTGTCTGTAACACCCCCGAATGGCCATGGGAGAGAGCGCTACGCCTCGGAAGCATCAATGCGTATGATTTCAGGTACCTAAACTTTCTTTAACCATTTTTATTCTTTTGCTTCTTTGAAAGTGTTTATTCTCTGTCAGACTGTAATTTCTGAACTCTCTACTACGGGTGTAAAGCTAAGCACTTTATATTCCTCTGACAGACATGAGCATCCTATTAGAAAAGCAGAGCTGCAGGTGTCACATGACCTAACCGAGAGTGCAGACATTCGGAGTGGCAGAGTCCAAGTCAGAGAGTCATGGGCAGCACCCCGGCCTCAGCAACCCCCTGGCGTGGCCTCTGCAGTGGGCAGCACCCCGACCTCAGCAACCCCCTGGCGTGGCCTCTGCAATAGGCAGCACCCCGGCCTCAGCAACCCCCTGGCGTGGCCTCTGCAGTGGGCAGCACCCCGGCCTCAGCAACCCCCTGGCGTGGCCTCTGCAGTGGGCAGCACCCCGGCCTCAGCAACCCCCTGGCGTGGCCTCAGCAACCCCCTGGCGTGGCCTCTGCAAGGAGAGCTGCTTTGATGGTCAGCATTTCATTTTTAAAAACGGACGTGGAGCCCTCTTTTTCAAAGCGTGTTAATTAATACTGGGATTTCCCATCTCAGAAAGCATGGTGGGAACAGAGGTGGGAAGTGTAGCCAGCTGCAGGCCTGGAGAGCAGAAGCTGGTGTGCCACCAGAGGCTCCTGGCAGGCCCTGAGAAAGGAGGCCTGGGCCCCGCACGCACCTCGGCGCCCGCAGGGCCCGACGCTCCGGTGACTGAGCACAGAGGAGGGGCCCCAGCCTGGGTGTCGCAAAGGCCGGGCACACGTGCCCTGGGCTGTGCCCCTGCCGGGTGACCTCGAAGCCACGTCCCGGTACCGGCCCGCCCCGCATGCTCCTCTACCGTGTGCGCGTCCACAGCGGATCCGCCCTTCCCCGCAGGCGGGAGGGCCCCGCGGGGCTCCCGCGGCCGGCAGGTGCACACACCCCGCCCCACCCTAAGTGCGGCACAGGCACCTCTGTGCTCTCGCGGCGGGGCTGTACCTTGAGGTGCGTGGCGCGCTTGAAGGCCTTCCTGCACACGGGGCAGATGTGGATGCGCTCACGCCCGTGGGCTGCCTTGCTGTGCTGCAGCAGCAGGCCGGCCGAGGTGAAGCTGCAGCCGCACTCCAGGCACGCGTGCAGCCGGGCCTCCTTCTCGGGCGCACCGCCCGGGGCCAGGCTGGCAGCAACGTCTGTCACCTGCAATGGGGCAGAATTCCAACCGAGCTGCTGAGACCCGGCTCCCAGACAACACCCGACAGCCGCCACAGGCTTCCGCCCACTGCTCTCACTCATCTGGGCTTTTTTTTTTTTTTAAAGGGAGGAAAAAAGCAATCGAATAGTTCAGACGATGCAAGGACGTCACACGCTGCAGGAAAGCGATCGGCCTGTGACTCCTGTGCCAGGCGGGCATGCGTCTACACAGGAGCGTCTGTGTGAGCGAAGAAAAAACGACAGACACACCTGTGCTCAGCTCCCCCCACAGAATGCATCTCTCGTGAGTCTTCTTCAGGTTGAAAACCACCGGGACTAAATGACACTCAAGGCTGTTCTGTTACTGCAGGAAACAACCCACCGGATTAAACAAATGGCATTTAAGGAAGGACACCCATTAACGGCCCTGGAGGCCCGCTGACACTCGTTTTTCAAACTCACAGTAACTGAAACGCACACAGGACGTGTTTCTGACTCACACGTTGCACTCACGGGGTGGGAGCACTCAGCACCTGCCACCTGTACTGTACCCACAAGGACAACAGGCCGTGCCGAGCCCTGAGACCTGCGAGTGCGTCCCTGAACGCGAGCGTGCTCTTGTGCTAACAGGTGCACAAACCAAAATCCAGCTGAATGGGCTCCGGTTACTGAGGCCAGATGGGGAGAAATTCCCATCCCTGACTACATCTAATTTCTATTTGAAAGTAGTCCTAGTCTCACCGAAAGACCAAAAACTAATTTCCTTAAAATCCATTTGCTAAAACTGCTTAAGCATAAAATTTAATTCTTCAGAAGTAAAAAATTTCAGAGATTTATTATCGGTATTTTACTTTTCTGAAAAGTTTTAGGGGTTTTTAGACTCTTTATATTTAGAGCTATCATTTATTAAGTGTTTTGTCCACCCCCTCCAAAAAATGCATTTTAAGAAAAGAGACCAGTCAGATGACAAACAGGTCTTGCACACACACGTAAAAATGCCTATGAAAAGGCGTAACAAGACGTGAAAGAAACAGCAAACGTGTCGCAGGAAATCCAACAAAAAGAACTAAATGCAAGGGAACGACCACACGCAGTCTGCTGCTGCTGCTGCTGCTGCTTCTGAGTCGCTTCAGTCGTGTCCGCCTGTGCAACCCCACAGACGGCAGCCCATCAGGCTCCGCCATCCCTGGGGTTCTCCAGGCAAGAACACTGGAGTGGGTTGTCATTTCCTTCTCCAAGGCATGAATGTGAAAAGTCAAAGTGAAGTTGCTCAGTCGTGTCTGACTCTTAGCAACCCCATGGACTGCAGCCCACCAGGCTCCTCCGTCCATGGGAGTTTCCAGGCAAGAGTACTGGAGTGGGGTGCCAGTGCCTTCTCCACATGCAATCTGATCAGTGGGCAAATCAAGCAGACACTGGTAAACTGAAAACCAGGTCTCACAGCTTTGGTTACATCCCCTTCTGACCCGGAATCATGGCGCAAAGGGGACCCTGCATCCACCCTGGGTCCCTGCGCTTGGCACCTGCTCATCCTCGGCAGACACATGGCCCCAGGCGCACAGAGCCCTGGCCGGCGGCTCTCCCCATCCTCAGCAGAAACGCAGCCCCAGGCTCACCGAGCCCCGGCCAGCGGCTCTCCCCAGGACCCTCCAGGCCGCCCCTTCTGAAGCACTGAGAGACTGCAGACGACACATGTGCTGTACCTGGTAGGTGATCTCCTCACAGGCAGACGACGGCTGTGCGGGGGGGCTCACCAGGATGACCTGGGGTGAGCCCGCACCCCCCGCGCCCGAGAGAGAAGGGTCCGTGAGTAGGGCTGGGAACTGCTGACCCTGTGGAGAGGATTACTGCTTCAGCAGCTGCGACATGACCCCACCCAGCAGCCACTGAGCACAGCGATATCTGGTGGGTGCTGTGCACTGGCCTCATAAGATGCAGACACTGGGGCAACTGGGTTAAGGGAGGGTCCGTGGGATCTGTGCTATTTCTTTTAACTGACTGCAAATCCACAATTATCTCAAAAAAAAAAAAAAAAGGCTTAATAGAAACAAACAAACAAAACCCCAGGGCTTCCCTGGCGGTCGAGTGGTTAAGACCCTGCACTTCCACTGCAGCGGGCTGGGGTTCGATCCCTGGTCAAGGAAATAAGGTCCAGCATGCTGCACAGCGCAGTCAAAAAAAGCAACAAGAACAATAAAAAATCCTGAATACAGTGCCCTTCACTAGCTTATTACTGGTGTCTCAATGGCTAACTTAAGCAATCTCAATGCATACACCCTTATTCAAAAGCCAACTGCCTAATAAAACAAATGCTGACAATCAGTGACACTCACAGCAGCGGTGACCTGAACCCACTAAAAGGGCACCCCCCAAAAGTCAGGTATTTTCGGTCTGTGTTTACTTGCAGACTGTTCCTTCTTCCCTGTATTTCAGCGCGCTCCTGTGGGAATCACACCAGTCCTCACTCCTCAAGTGCACGTGCATTCTGCAAGCGCCTGAGCGTTGGCTGAGGGGGGCAGGGTCTCCTCAGCGGCTCAGGGGGCCCGGGTGGCTGAGCACTCTCGTGGGCCAGGACGAAGCCCCTCGTGTGCAGCGTGTCCTGAGTCCCCCCGAGATGGCCAGACTTGCTGGCGGGGGCCTCACAGAGCGAAGGGCGGGTGTCACGGCCAAGTCTGCCGTGCAGGTGGACCCAGGAGCAGGCCGGGGTGGCATTACCGGTCTGGACGGGGAGGAATCGAGTCCTTCCCGGGGTCAGACAGCCCGCGTGGCCACCCAGACCGCATCTCCCCAGCACAGAGCCCGGAGGCGGAGGTGGGGCTCAGACAGGAGCGGGGAGACCCTCTGCCCTGCCGCCCACCCGCAGCTGTGTCCACAGAGGGGCCAGAGGCGCGGCCCGTCAGAACTCCACACGGCTGCCTCACAACTCTGCCTCGCCAGAGCTAATCACCGCTTCTCAGGATTTTCCCAACGGGGCTCTGGAAGGCTTGTCAGCATCTCAACCTTCGATCCAGCACACCTACTGCAGGGGTTCATCTAAGGACCCAAGTGGCAAGGAATACTGGGATTCCCACGCCGCTGACAACAGCCGGGGTGCCTGGGAGCCCCCTCGGTGCCCCCGTCTACAGGGCGAGGGGCCTGGGAGCCCCCTCGGTGCCCCCGTCTACAGGGCGAGGGGCCTGGGAGCCCCCTCGGTGCCCCCGTCTACAGGGCGAGGAACTCCCACGCCACTGACAACAGCCGGGGGGCCTGGGGGCCCCTCGGTGCCCCCGTCTACAGGGCGAGGGGCCTGGGGGCCCCCTCGGTGCCCCCGTCTACAGGGCGAGGGGCCTGGGAGCCCCCTCGGTGACCCCGTCTACAGGGCGAGGGGCCTGGGAGCCCCTCGGTGCCCCCAGCCACAGGGCGAGGGGCCTGGGGGCCCCCTCGGTGCCCCCGTCTACAGGGCAAGGGGCCTGGGAGCCCCTCGGTGCCCCCGTCTACAGGGCGAGGGGCCTGGGAGCCCCTCGGTGCCCCCGGCTACAGGGCGAGGGGCCTGGGGGCCCCCTCGGTGACCCCGTCTACAGGGCGAGGGGCCTGGGAGCCCCCTCGGTGACCCCGTCTACAGGGCGAGGGGCCTGGGAGCCCCCTCGGTGACCCCATCTACAGGGCGAGAAGCGGTGCGCACACTGAAACGTCTGCACGGCTAAAATCACTGATGCGAACACAGTCGCGGTGAAATTAACAAGGGGGGAAGAGTTTACACTACACGATACGCCCATGAGCTTGTTTCTGTAAGAGTCAGAAAAAACGTGCATCCGTATGTGTTGTGTAGAAGGGTCCAGAAGCATGTACACACTCACACTGCCCTGCAGTTCCATCGGGGTGGGGGGTGGATTACTTATGCTTTTTCGCATCGTCTGGATTGTCTTATACTTCCCATTTGGCATCAAAAAATTACTTTTTAATCGCAAAACCACCGGCTGCGTTTTGCATAGATTCCCTCGGAAAGAAGGCGTCTGCTGGGAGGACCCTGCCGGCGGGGCGTGGCACCCACCTGAGAGGCGATGTTGAGCGTGACGGTGTCCAGCCCCCCGGACAGCAAGCCCTGGGTGTCTGCCAGGGTCAGCGTGACGCTGGCCTCGGTCCCCACCGCAGACGAGGACATGACCAGGCTCTGCGCAGAGACGGCAGACGGCGACAGCGGCGTCATGGGAGGCAGGCTTCCAGCTGTGGCGTTAAGTTCTACGAGAGAGGGGAAGCGAGCAGGTGAGTGGAGAAGCCGGTGAGTGCACGGACATCGGCGCGGGAAGACGGCTCTCGCGCAGGAAGGAGTCGGTCACGGTCAGCATCTACAGCCCTAGGCTCTCGAGTCTGCACCACCAAGACCACTGCCTCTCAGATTCCGACGCTGCCGCAAGGCCTTCGTGAGCACCTACGTGTCCCTGAACGCAGACTCTGCCCCATCGCCTCTCAGATTCCGACGCTGCCTCAAGGCCTTCGTGAGCACCTACGTGTCTGAACGCAGACTCTGCCCCTCCAGCGTCACACACTGGAACAAGCAGGGAAAAGAAGCGCTGAAGGTGACCCCCACAGTCCCACCCCTGCAGCCAACGCAGAAGGGAACTCAGAGACAAGAACTTCCAGGGTCCCATCCTCACCAGGACCCTGAGCGATGACCCGCTCCGGAGCAGATGTCTGGCGACTCCGCTCATGTTCACAACCCCACCGTCCTGCACGTCTGCCTAGCCTGAGACACGGGCACTCCAAACGGCCCTCTACAGCCAACGATACGAGAAAGGAGGACACTGGGACAGGCGAGGCAGAGACGGGCCTTCTCTCCACACAACAGAGACTCATGCACCTTCTGGCAAACGAGACGGCTCGGCGTGGGGTCAGCACCCAGACCCTGGGGGGCTCCAACCAAGGCGCGCGTGAGTGTGGCACACATGCACGTGCGCGTGCACACACACAGGCCGTCCTTCCGCGGGCCTGACGGCGGCTCAGCGCCCACTGGCTGCAGCCACGGTGCCAGGCCCCGGACGGGCCCGCCCGCAGAGCGCCGCACGCCGCCGCCTGGGGATGTCTGAGCACGGACACCACGTGGCCGCGGGCCCTGGCTGACCCCGGGCCTGCTCCGAGGCACAGCAGGGGCCAGGCTACTTACTTGTGGCCGGCGTTCTCCACAGATCCACACTCCCGGACTCGCACACTGTGCCGCGCAGACCTGGAACCTTCAAAAGCAGTACAACCATTAGGAGGCTGCGCGCGTCCACTCTGAAGCACCACGCGGCTCCCGAAAACCTCGCCAGCCCCCCCATGCGCAGCCCCCGCCAGGACGGTCGCGAGTGTGGATCTGTGGAGGGGTGGCACCCTGCAGCCGCCATGCTCTCCACACGCCTGGATGCTCACACACGGCATGCAGAGGCGAGTCTAAAGGGAGGGCGAGGTGGGCAGGGACCACAGCCCCTGGCCAGGCCCAACCAGTGGAGCAGGGGCTCCATCGAAATCACTCAGGAGAGACCCCCGGGTGAGAGAAGCAAGAGCAAACAAACCGCTCATGGTAGGGCTCACCCTGGGGCAGACGGCAGGACACCAAACGTCACCCTGACTCCCAAGACGAAGCCAAAACCACGAGACACGCCCGCCCTTCTGCCAACTGTCAGAGCAGGCGAAGGACCCAGGACATGTAGCCCAGGAGAGCAGAGACAGCGGAAGCAGGGTCACTAACCATGGGGCACCCTGACCCCGGGCCCAGAGAAGACACCAAACAACTGCAAGGAGGGCTGGAGTTCACACTTCAACCAGACAGTGTGGCGAGTGAACCCTGAGTAATACTCAAGAGATTTCCCACAAGACGCACGATCCTGGCTCAAGCACAGCGAGCCTCCATATGGCTGAAAAGAGCCCGGCTCAGGGGTAAAGAATCCACCTGCAATGCCAGAGACGCAGGTTCTATCCCTGGGTGGGGAAGATCCCCTGGAGGAAGAAATGGCAAGCCACTCCAGTACGCTGGCCTGAGAATCCCACGGACAGACAAGCCCAGTGGGCTACGGTCCACGGGGTCACAGAGAGTCAGACCCGACTGAGCACACCCCTTACTGTACTTAAGTCCAGGAGAAACAGGCTAAAACTAAAATAATCTCACAGACAACTAGTAAACAAAAAACCCATCTCTTCTCTCACTGAAAGACGAACTCGATTTCTTCACCAAAATCATCTTAAAAATGGACCAATGGAAGAACAAAAAGGTAATACCCGTTTAAGATAAATTCCTTAAAGAGCTGTGCTAAATTCAGGCCTCTATGAGGAACGCCTTTCTGCCTCCCAAAGGGTACTGAAAACATGTTCTGACTGTTCTGCAGGAAAACCGTTCGCCAGGGGTGTAACCTGGAACTGACTCGGAAACAGCCTCCAAAGCCGGGCACACCGCAGGACCAGCACGCGCGCTTCACTCTGGGTGGGAAACTGACTCACGGCCGCGCTTCAGATCATGTGTAAACCACTAGATGGCAGTGGCAGCCATCTCCCCACTGAGACGCAGAGAGCCCACACTGCTCCAGAGGCCGGCCAGCCCCGACTGCGTCCCGCTCACACGGAGGGTGAAGACCAACACCCACCGCGTCACCTGCCTCCCACGGTGACGACGGGCCTGCAGCGTAACTGTCACAGGGTCACACTGAGGGGTGCATTCTGGTGCTCATCCTGCAAGAGGCATGTTTAATCTCCAAGTCATTTCCATTTCAGCTCTTACTCATGTGGCCTGAAGCTTGGTCCGGGACCGAACGACTTGAAGGTAAATGTTGCCCATTAGTACACAGTCTCTTGACAATAAGGTACAGACAAGATCGGCTTACTTAACAAGCTCTAGTGGAATGTGGAAACCTCGCGAAAAACATCTGCTTGGTACCACGGATCGAGTGGTTCAACGTGTGAGGAATCTCTGCCTACAGTCAGGATTCTTCAAAGATGCCAAAGGTGTTTAAGTTAACAGCGCAATTGAGTGCTTATGTGAAATTAATCCTGTATTTATAATAACTGATACGAAAGTCCTTTAATTATGAGCACATCTTTTATTTTATGATATCACTAGACTCCTGAAAAAAATTTTTTTTTAAATAAGGTACCAAATTAAGCTAAAGGGGCATCGAAAGGAAGGAGAAAGAAAAGCTCTTGGGCGGCTCTACAACAGTTAGTCTAAACAAAAGAAAAACTAAATCGGGAGAAAGGGGAGAGCTCGCCATTTCTACAGAAACATCCGAGCGTGCGTCCCGGGCCCATGCACCGCAGGCTGCTGTCCTGGCCTGTGGAGCTTCGCCCAGTCCCGCGCAGGCAGCGCTCGAGCCGGGACGCCTGAGGGCTGACCGACAGCACAGGGGCCTGAAGAGGCGCCGGCGCCCGGGCAGAGCCCTCAGCAGAGGCTTCCCCAACCCCCTGCTGCACACTGATTGGAACATCACCAGCTTGAAGGAACTGCTCTCTCAGCGAATGCCGGGGTCACCAAGCCAAGCAAGACGCCACTCCCTTTAAATGGAAGCACCCAAAACTCTCTTCGTCTTTCCGCTGACTGGCCCGAGAGTCACTAAAGACAGCAAGCAGAGCCCCCAAGGAAAAGGACGGTCCCACCAGAGCCCCCGAGGGGACAGACGGTCCCACCAGAGCCCTCGAAGGGACAGACGGTCCCACCAGAGCCCCCAAGGAGAAAGACGGTCCCACCAGAACCCCCAAGGGGATGGACAGTTCCACCAGAGCCCCGAGGGGACGGACGGTCCCACCAGAGCCCCAAGGGGACGGACGGTCCCCCCAGCTGCAGCAGGCGCTCCTCAGGGAAGCAGGAGGTGGAGACGGCCCGACCCCAAATGCTCTGGGACAGAGACTGCCACCAGAGCGTGACAGCAGGCACCCGAGCCAACAGGAGACACAGCGCCTCCTGTCGCTTTGTGTGCCGCGCTCCGCGGGGCGGGAGAGACGTCAGAGCCCTGGAGGCAGTGAGAGCTGGTCCTTCACAGCCAGACACAAGCCACGACCATCAGGGAGCGTCTACAGAAACAAGCATGCCGCGTGACTTCAGCAGCACACGACATACTGCAGACGCCTTACCCACACAGACGGAATCAGAACTGAAAACTCCCCGTAACGAGAACAAAAAAGTTTCCCACTTCCAAATTAACAGGGGAAAGAATGCAGTTCTATGACACAACTCTCTTAGCTCCCCAAAATTAAACAACAAACTGATGAAGGAGGGACAGAGTGAGTCCAAAGCAGAGACAGGAAAACAGAGGGCAGAGGTGGAAATGACCGTCAGAAGCCCGGGCTGTGGACCCGCCCCAGTCCACCAACATGAGACGCTGACGAGGCTGTCGGGCACCCCTTCAGCAGAGGGGAGGGCGGGCGGAAGGCCCCTCAGGGACCTGAGTGGACCTGACTGCATGCAGCCCTCGGCTCACTGCCCACTCCAGCACACAAGGCCGGCCCGTAGCACAGACAGCTCCAGCAACCTCCTTGGCCAGGGATGCACCTCCCCTCGGGACGCCACCCAGACCGGGTCGGCCCGGTGAATCTGTGACCTGCGCTCGGGGCGGCCTTCTCTCCCGCGTGGCACTACGGCTGTCACCCTGCACCGCCACGTGGACTCTGTGGTAAATACCAGCGCTCTGCCAGTTTCTAGGATCCAAAAGGCAGGGGCCCGCGGCCGCCTCGCCTGGCATCCCCACTCAGAGGGGCTCTCAGCACACAGCACGCACCGCGCTCTGGGTAAAAAGGCACTCCAAGCGAGCAGGAAAACAAGTCTGGCTCTGGGTACTGAGAAGAACCACACGTATCTAAAGATGAAGCCTTACCCTCAAAAAGAAATGAAAAATACAGGGCTGTCAAACAAGAGGGCTGAGGAAGGAACAGGAGCTCTGTCAGGCCCAGGAAACAGGGCGCCACCTGTGAGGCGGGGCCTCGTGGCACTGGGGCTCTGGCACTTTCATCTTCATGGCGCTCATTTGCTTTTACTTTGTACTAGAGTTGACACTTCAGAGCCTTAGAAATATGCTTTCTTCTATGAATAATTCTGCCTTCCTGCACTCAGGGAAATGTGGCACGGGGCTCACCCCGCAGGCACAGAGCAGGGAGCCCAAGAGCCTCTCAGAGCCTGGGCGTGACGGAGCCATCAGGGCCGGCCTGCAGACACACACAACGCCTTGCGCACTTGCCTAAGACCATTCACCTTTACTCTGCAGAAGGCAGGAACAGCCTTGAAAGGTCAGTAATACTCAAGAGAGTGCTGGGTCCCAGAACTACACAGGAGCCTCTAATCGTCAGGAACTACACCAAACACATGAGAACAGGCAGCTGACACAGCTGTCACCTGGAAAGACAGGTGGCCCTTGCCACTGACAACGCACACAGCCCTTCGACTGACAAATTAGGAAGCCTTTCGGTTGTTCACTGCATACCTGAAGAGTTTAATGTTGCACTCTGTGAGAGAAGCTGGTCATTGCTTATCGTCAAGGTGGCACCTGCGGATTGATTATTGATTGTAGGTGCTGACAATCTTATGCTTCCATTTAGTTCACTACTTCCATTAGAACTGTGTTGAATAAGATCTTGACCTAAACAGAAATGAACGTTGTGAGATATGAAAGTAACATGTTAACTTACACACTGCTAAGTGTGCTAAACATACAACACCCCTCTAAACACGAAAGCTACCTCATTTTTAACGTTTATACAAAAAAATGAAAACAAGACTGTGAAATGCATTGCCCTAAATGCAAGTATCTGTCCACATGCTTTAACCTATGAAGTTTCTAAGTAACTCTTAGGAGCTCTACTTTAACTCCTCCCTGTCTAGGCACCTACGGCTACATGCTTTGCTGAATACAACTTAAACTGAATTGGAACTATTTCCCACCATGCCGGACGACCAGCTGCAGCCTCGGGGGCCTGATGGTGGAAGGACAGGAGGGCAGCGTGGCCACGGCGGCTCTGCTGCGGGAGGCTCTCTGCCCCGCAGCGCCCTGGACGCGCATGGTGGCTCGTACACGCCATGACATCCTCCCACCAGGAGACTCGGGTTTCCATCAGCCTCATAACACGATCATGCAGTGTGCAAACAGGAACAGGAACATCAAGAGCCTGTTGCCTTTTCAATGAAAACCAGGATGAATGCTTTGCAAAGACTTGGCAAAGAGAAGCTGCTTTTAAAAAAATCTATTGTCGAGCCAGGTGGAAACAAGACAAATATACGAAACTGGAGGGCAAAAAGACAAAACGGGTGTTGCACTTGGCTCATCCCCATGCCACCCCGGGGCGTACACCTGCAAGTAAGGCTGAGCAACAGTGGAGGTGTGGGCGAGACGGAAAACATAGCTCCCACCGCAAAAGCAGACCGAGGTCAGAGACCCGCGGGGAAAGGCGCAAAACCACGTGGCATTGCTCTTCTCTCTGCTCGACAGGGCTCTGTGTGAGTAACTGGACTCAAGTCACCAGGTAGGAGCGCTCTACTGTGTAAGACAGCTGGGGAGACCAACCACAATCCTCATCTTCACCCAACGTTTACTTCTCTTCTTATGAACTGCTGAAAGGTCTACACAACTTAACTGAAGTAATATTTGTATTCTAGCATTCACAAGCATGTATAATTCCATGTACTCATGGAAAAAAAAGAACATTCTACAAAATAACGGAAAATCTCTGTAAGTGGCCACAAATTAAAAGCTCTTTCAGACTTCTCAGAATGGGCTAAGAACCTGTTGGCTTAGGAGTCCTCAGAGCCCGTGCTCAACACATATAATAATGAGGAGACAGGAAATAAATCTTAGGCCTTTAAAGTTTAGGCAAACTTTACCAGTTTCATCAACTAATAAAGATTTCTCCTATGATAAACCTTTTAAGCTAATTAAGAAAAAATTATAGTTATATTCATCTAATACACTAAAAAGCAATAAAATAACTGAATGATCAATACAGGAAAACATAGAAGAAACAGATGTACAATCCACAAACAAAAAAACATTTTCTGAACCATAAGCAAGAATCCCACATTTTGTGCTTTTTGTATAGGACTAGCAAAACACCTCTAAAACTGAGATTACTCAAAAAAAGTTTATCTGATCAACGAAATAGCTTTCTTAATGTAACTCCTCTGTTTCCAACAGTAAAATTCAAATACACACACACACACACACACACACACATATACACACACAGAAGAAGTTTGCTGATTAGATAAAATTCAAAGTTAATTTTTGCTGCACATTAGAACCTAAAAATCAGTGCTTGTCACTGAAGAGCTCCATAGGAAGAGACTGTTCCATAGGAACAGTTCCTCCAATTCCTCTCACAAATTGAAAGGAATAAAGACACCTCTTAAAAGAGAAAGCTTTTGGTTTCCTTCTCAGTAACTGCGCTATGCCAATAACGGTTTATGCAGAAGCCTTGTGGAACAGAGGTGACACTCTGCGGCCCTCTCTTGGGGCTGTGCCCAGGGTCTGGCCGCCACACCCCCAGCACTGTCAGGGAAAACACAGTGCTTCCTGCCATCACAGCAGATCTCCAGGGAGGCTATTCTGACTCCCAGCAAGATGTTTTTTGTTTCTTGTTTTTTTTTAAAATACTTTCAAAGCTCACAAGGGTGTTTCTATGAGACTTATATGAGTTAATATTTGTCAAAGTTATTAGAATACGACCTGG
This sequence comes from Ovis canadensis, assembly GCF_042477335.2. Lineage (NCBI taxonomy): Eukaryota > Metazoa > Chordata > Mammalia > Artiodactyla > Bovidae > Ovis > Ovis canadensis. Next base: position 15,669,435 of record NC_091267.1, read on the forward strand.
TGCACAGTAAGGGTCAAAAAAGTTGTTGCTAAATTTAAGAACTGCTCAGTTAACACAGAGTTCATGGCTAAGAAGTATGTGGACAAAGCACACCTGTAAACTGCGCTCCAAGCTAACTCAGACGAGACGAGGGGGCGGTCTGACGGTGAGCATCACAGGCCTGGTGACCGACACGGAGGCTCAGCGGGCCGGCCCAGGGGCCTGTGCTGCCAAAGGGTGTTTTCTACCCACTTACCTATTTTTCTATCGTTATTTTCTACATGATCCGAGAAGAATTCTGAAAGGTAAGGAGAGTGGGTATCTGTAATGCTCTGGGGTACCAAAAGTATACACTTAAACCAACTACACTCCTTCAGTTCAAAGGAGCACGATAAGCATTTATGAAGTACAGTTTTCTGCTCTTGATTAAACAAAAAATACGTGACCAAACTAATGGGCTCAAACTAAGTGCCGTGGGGAACCACCACGTTTAATTCCTGCCATCAGATATGAACTGCAGGAACATTTTCACTAAATGGAGTTTCCCAGATAAATTACAAACACTTCTGAAGCACTGGATTTATGCAAAGCTCAGTCTCACAGGAAAAAACAACAACAACAAAAAAAACCCAGATAAGATTTACTTAAACTGCAGGTGAACAGATTTAAAAAACCTGAAGACTCACCAGAGATGGTCAGGGTGATCTCCTGGGGTGGCCCCGAGGATGTGGCAGCAGCAGGCCCGGCAGCCTGGGCCAACACCTGGCTCAGGCTCGAGTTGTTGATGGTCAGGGTGATCTCGTGGGGGCCGCTGGAGGTGGAGACCAGGCCTTGTGAGGTCATCACCTGAGAGAGGTCTTGCGTCCCTGGTCACCGTTATAAAACAGAACAAAGCTAGGCTTAAAAAATAATAATCCTTCCCTTTCTCCTATTAAAACTTTAGTGAAACTAAGAATTTAAGATTCAAAACACAGTATCAGTCATCTCTAGCTCCTTCATCTAAAATGATGAGAGAGAGAGAGAGAGAGAGAAAACTCTTATGTTCAAACAAGAAGCTAGTTCTATGAATGCAATCTCTGTGCACATTTGGTTAAACATCACTCATCTTTAAAAAAAAGCTTACTGCACTCTTGGGACACGTGATGCATTTGTTAAGCTCCACACAGAGAAGAACACAGCACCTTAGGACCCAGTGCATGACTGTGTGCAGCGAGCTGCAGCCCAGCTGCCATGACCGCCGCGCACCAGCTCTCACCGCTGCTGCTGGTGGCCAGCGCCGAGTCCTGCTCCGAAAGCGGGCCTATGGCCAGGTTGGCAGATGTCACCGTGGGCTGCAGGGACAGGCCTGGGATGGGCTGGATGACCACACTGGCCGGGACTGTGCTGTCCGGCGTCTGCAAGGAGCTGCCCTGCGGGGCCAGGCCCGGCTCTGCTGTCAGCTGCTGAGCAAGCAGGCTGCCCTGCTGCAGGGTCTGCTGCAGGACACTCGGGTCAATCTGAAAGCACAGAGGGCCTTGTAATGGAAAAGTCACGTGGAGGGTGACTGATACTCGGGAAGTGCAGAGACGCCAAGCAGGTGTCTTACCTGCAGAGTGATGTTATTGACAGTGGAGGCATCGATCCCGGAGATCTGGACATTGGGCCCCACCAAGTTAGCTGCCAGCTGTAGCTGTATGCCTTCCAGGGTGGCCAAGCTCCCGTCCGTCAGAGACACTGTCCAGTCACCACCAGCTGCAAGACAAAACAGGGATGACTGGGTGCCAGAAACCTTCTTAAACAGAAAAAACTCAATGCTATACAAGGATATCCAAATATGTTTTACACACATATCAGTATGATCCAGTTAACAAATACTAGTGTTTACTTTATATCATACATATATAAATACATGATGGGAAAGATGGAAGGCAGGAGAAGGGGGTGACAGAGGATGAGATGGTTGGATGGCATCACTCAATACACATGAGTTTGAGTAAACTCTGGGAGATAGTGAAGGACAGGGAAGCCTGGAGTGCTGCAGTCCGTAGGGTCACAAGGAGTCAGACATGACTGAGTGATTGAACACCACCACCACCGTGTGTCCGACTTAACTGTCACAAAACAAACCCTGTGAAACAGGTAACATTCATTTTTAACACATCTGGAAACTAGGCTCAGAGAGATCACTCTGATCAAACCCAAGATAGAAAACAACGTTATTATTTTACTGGGCTTTAACTGTGCCATGGGCCATTAGACAGAAAAACAGCCACTTAAGATGTCTAGTAAATATGAACATTTGCTTCACTCTTTGTAAGTACACAAAAGACAATGTTTATTTAATATTATTAGTAAATATTACCTGACTAAAATGTAATGCTTTTCAAACACTACTGTGACCCAAGAGCAATTCAATAATTGCAGTGTATTAAAAATAAGGCTTAAGGGGAGCAATAAATTATGTCTGTTAAGTTTTGAGAATATTAAGAAACAAACAGGTTTAAGCCCAACAGACCAAAGAGCTGAAGGGTAAAATGCAGAAAGGATGGTAGAGAGAATGGGAAACGGAAAGAGGGCATGTCTGAAAGATAGAATTCCATCTTCCCACTGCCTCCTGGGAAATCTCAGGGAGGGCAGTGTCGGAGCTGGCTGGGTGGACACAGCGCCATCAGTCGCCCCGCAGCCTCTCCCCGCGCCCCCAGCACACGCGGCCCACCTGACACGGAAGCCGGCAGGACGGCCTGGCCCAGCAGGCCCGGCTGCAGCAGACTCTGGTCCAGCTGCCCGGTCAGCACCGGGCTGTTCATGATGAACACGCCGGGGTCGGCGGAGGGTGCGGGGGCCGCGCTCACGGGCTGCGGGCCCTCGGCCGCCGCCCGGGGCGCGGGCTTCCGGGCCTTCTTGGGGTCCGGCTTGTAATGGAACTGCATGTGTGTCTTCCTCCGCCCCGACGTGCGGAAGCGCAGCTCGCAGTGCGGACACTTGAAGGGCTTCGCGCCCGTGTGCAGGCGCATGTGCACCTTCAGGCTGCCCTTGGTGGAGAAGGCGTTGCTGCACACGTGGCAGCTGAAGAGCTTCTGGCCTGAGGGAGGAGCCCAGAGTCAGCCGGCGAGGGCTCGCCCCGGCCTCCGCCCCCCGCCCCCGCCCCTCCTCCCCCCCTCCAGCCTTGGACCCACGTGTGGCTTCCACCTTCCCCACCCCCTCACCGCCGCGCTCCCAGGGCTCCAGGACATGTGGCTGGAAAGCACTGTTTAGGACCTGAGTTTGGAGTTCCGTCTTTCACGATACAGAGGCACACTGCACCGTGCATCAGGGTCTCTGCGCTCCGATTTTAGTAAGGGTGAGTTTGCCTATCACCGTGGTCTTCTCAGCCTGAACCAGACCAGGAGGTAATCTTTCTAACTAACACAGGTATTTAAGTCTGAGTGACAGCCGGTAACTCCACACTGGAGACCCAGATCCTTTCCTTCAGTGTTAGATCAGGAGTCTCAAATCTTGTACATTCATTTCTTCATGATTCCTGATTTTTAAGCTTTCTATAATCTCGACAAGTCTGTGTTCGAAACGCACAGGAACAAGTGTTGGGAGGCACGCAGTGCCATGCGGGCGTCTGCTCCTACCTGTGTGAGTCTTCACGTGGCAGTCTAGGGTGGACTTCACTGTGAAGCTCTTCCCACATTCCTCACATCTATATGGCTTTTCTCCAGTGTGGATTCGAACATGCCTGGCCGGGAAGCACTTGCAATTAGATGTTGCAAATGACCTACTGCTTTTAAATTCACAGCTATGGATAGGGCTTCCCTGGGGGCTCAGTGGCAAAGAGCCTGCCGGCAGTGCAGGAGACGAGGGTTCAGTCCCTGGGTTGGCAGGATCCCCTGGAGGAGGGAACGGCGACCCCGTCCAGTATTCTCGCCTCTTCCATGGACAGAGGAGCCTGACGGGCTACAGTCCAAAGAGTGGGTCGCAAAGAGTGGGGCACAACTGATCAACTAAACACCAACAGTGTACTAAATTCAGCAAAGTAAAAATTTTCATAAAAAACAAAAATTTTCAGCTTTACTCTATACAAAAAATACCACCAACAAAAAAGTAACTCCAAAACCAATGATAACAGGGCTGATTTTCTTAAAAACCAAAGAGCTCTTACAGATCAGTAGTAAGACAACAGATATCACAAGAGAAATGTAGGCAACGAACAGGCAGCTTAGAAAAGAAACACATGCATCCAAAGGCCACATGAAAAGGTATCTGCCCAGACTCCAAATCAAAGGGAGTCAGTTACGACAAGATGCCGCTGTCCTGCCCACCTGATGACCCACTGTTGGCAGGTGGCCGGAGGGCAGGCGTTCAGGGACTGGGGGCCGGAAACAGCACCAGCCTGAGGCCTGTGGCGGTGGGCGTCAGCCCTGAGCCCGCGCCCACACAGGTGCCCGCAGAACACACGGTGGCGGGGCTCAGCGCCAAGAACCAGGCGCTCACCAGCAGGGCTCTGGCCGCTGCTGGCCGCACTCCAATGGGTATCACCAAACCAGCAGCGCCTTGGGCCCCCAGGCCTCCCGCCCCGCACAAGGTCCTGCGTGAAGAGGACAGGACACCTGCTGGGCTCCCGGAGCAGCCAGCTCCATCACCCCCACCCTCAACCGTGCTCAACCCCCATGCTCAACCCCGACAGCGCTCCCTCCCGTCACCCTCGGCCCTCCCTGTTAGCTCCACCTCCTTAAGCAGAGGCGAGTGTCCGCCATACTATCTGTGAGGCGCTTTCCAAGGTCAGGAGCACTGCACAGTGGTCTTCCTCCCGGGAGCCCCCACCCCAGCCATCTCCCATGAGCCGCCAGACCTCAGTCAATTGCCTCCCCGGCCCGGGGCCCTCCCCCTGGGCTGTGGGCAGGTGGCACCTGGGGCTGCCAACTCAGGGCCTGACGTCCTCGCTAACTCTTAACTTTCTTCACTGCCACCACAGTCACACAGAAAAAAGCACAGGGAAGAACCTTACAGAGCACGCGGACTTTGGACTAACGTGCTGAAGAAGCTCGAGAGAAGCCTCTAACACGCCCCAGCCCGGAACTGAGATGGAGAAAGCAGGGAGCCCCTCGGGGCACCGGGTTCGGGCGGCGGGGAGCGGGGGGCCCGGCGCGCACCGCCCCCACCCCAGCCGCTGCCTGCCGCACCTGACCAGGTCACTGGGCTTCCGGAAGCTCTTGGGACAGTAGGAGCAGCAGTTGGCGTGCTTGGGCTCGGCCTCCAGCTCGGCCTGCCGGTCCCGCATCTCGCTGACGCGGTCCTTCTCAGCGGCCGACTGCACCAGCACCTGCTCCGAGACCGTGGCGCTCTCCTGTGGCGGGATCTTGGCCAGCTGCGCCGTCTCCTCCTCGGTGAAGGTGATGACCTCGGGACGCGCCTTCCGGGACGTGCTTCTTTCGGAGCCGTCCTCCTCCTCCTCCAGACCCATCTCTAAACAACACACGGGACAAAGGACCGGCTCCTAAGGGACACTGAGTCACGGCAGAACCACCAAAAATGAACATGTGCCTTAAATGTTGAAGGTTAGAGTCTGCAGCTGAGTGAAGCTATCTGTGGGATGGAAAAGGGTTTCTTCCCACCACTGCCTATGGAGAAGGGGGCCGCAGTCCCTGGGAAAGGAGCTGCGTGGGGAAGGCAGCGCCCCAGCGCAGGCATCGCTGACGGGGAGGACGCTGCAGCTACAGCCCCCACCCCTGCAGCCAGGCCAGCAGTGAGCTCTGAGAGGCTCAGCATCCACAGGAGTCCACACGTTCATACTCACAGACGTGTGTTCACCAGTATAGCACAAAGGGAGTTAGCCTGAGAAAACACGCAGCCCAAACAGAGAGACCCAACTGATAATCAGCAAACAGCTCTCAATTAAAAAGACTTACTGAAAGGAAAAAAACACACACACACTTAAAAATATGTGTTTTAAGTATTCTCTCAGTGAAATGTAAGGACATATTTACATTCATTACAAATAGGAATAAGCTGCTGTTAAAATGTCACTGAGAAGGAAGAAAGCTTTGGCTAGGGGAGAGAAGGGATATCATTACTGCACAGATGGCTAAAAAATGTTTAAAAAAAACAAGAGAAACACTAAATAGCAAAGTGGACAGTGGGCAGAGCCAGAGCAGTGAGCTACCAACCAGCTCACGGTCCTCCCCGCCCTGCCCCCCACACAGCACGTCCACTCCACAGACATCAGGCGCCAGAGGTGTAAATGCACAGCACAGACGGGAGCCCAGGCCCAGGACACCATGTGAAAAAGCGCAGCTCACACTGTGTGTGGGACAACGTCGGTTACAAAAGTCCGGACGCTGTGTACCCGCGTCACGCGCCAACACGCCAAAACACGTGCACGCTGCACACTGCCCAGCGTGCACACTCTTACCACGGGGTCCTACTCGTGGAGCGGGCTCAGAAGAGACCAGCTGGTAAGGACAAAAAGTGTGAGCACGGAACAACGCTCTTGGGGCTACTACGCTCGGCATGGGGACGGGGTAAACCCTCACCTAACGCTGAGTGAGCGCCCCGCGGCGTCTGGTGCCCCTCAGGGTGCGGGCACACACGTGGTGGGCACAGTGTCGTGGGGGAGCGCTCTCCCTGCCACACGGAAACCCTGGGCATCCGCTGCATGTCCGTAACGGGCACTCATGTCATGAACCAAACAGAATCGGTGCAGCTGTGTGAACTGATGCAGACCTGCGCTCACCCGTGACCCGTGTGTCTGCAGCGAACGTCAGTGGAGGAAAGATGCAGGGGACGACAACACTGCATGGGATGTGATTCCCTCCGAGTTAAGGAATTGAGACCCACCTACACGTGTGTGCGTGCACAGGTGGGCGACTGTGCCGTACGGGATGCTGGCATTTTGGTGAGAGGTGACCAGTGAGATAAACAACTTCCTGTTCGCGCCTTCCTGAACCTTTCTTTCAAAGAGCATGTACTGCTTCCATAATCGGAAAGGGAAATGCTGATGTACCAATCACCTCTGAAGTGAATGAGCCACTAAAACACCGGTTAATAAACCTGAATCAGCCAAGGGGCCGCACCTCCTCCATCCGCGTCTCCTGGCGCTGACCCGCCCGAGGCGGCTGCCTGGTGCGTCTTCATGTGCTTCTTACAGTGCACTGTGGTCCGGAAGCCCTGCTCGCAGAATGGACACCTGTAGGGCTTCGCGCTTACATGTGTGGCCATGTGCCTGGTGAGGCTGCCGTTGGTGGTGAAGGCGGTGCTGCACACGCTGCAGCTGAAGGCCTTGACTCCTGCGGCGACAAACGACGAGCAGACACACCTCACTACCTGAAGCCACACGTCAGAGCAAACGAGGAAGCGCTCAGTCAGCACAAAACTAAAGACCGTTTGCTTGCTGTGGCCTCCTATCTCTTAGGAACCGAGGGTGTCTTAAGAGGAGGTTACTTTAAGAAGATGGAAGCTGATGTCAGGTGTTCTAAGGATGGTCATGATGAAGCAGAGAGACTACAGGACACGCTGACAAGATGTGATATCAGTGCTGGTGGACAAGGAAAATGGCACAGCCCCTCTGGAAAGTGGTTTTGATCAAGCCCAGGCTTTAAACAGTCCACTCCTAAACAGAGAAGTGAAAACTTGCGTCCACAAGTCTGATAGCCAAACAATGGCAACAGCTCAGCTGTCCAACAATGATGAGTGGACGAGCACGATGTGCTCTCCCCACGCACTGGACTCGGACTCGGCCATAACGTGCCGGGAGGGGGACACAAGCTACAACGCAAGAGCCCTGAGCGCCTGCTGAGGGGGTAGGCCAGCGACAAGAGGCAGCGGGGCGCCCGGCTCCTCTGATGGGAAATGCCCAGAGGAGGCACGTGCACAGGCAGGACGCTGGCAGCGGCTGCTGGGGGCTGGGCGCGGAGGCCAGTGGGGTTCCTCTAGGGCGTGACGAGAACGCTCTAGAATAGGGCTGTGGGATGGCGACACAACCTGTGAACACATGGAACCACACTGCGCTCAGCGTTAGGCAGACTGACCGGTGTGCGTCTTCTCGTGGGACTTGAGGACCCCGGAGGAGACGAAGCCACGTCCGCAGAGCTTGCACTTGTAGGGCTTCTCCCCTGTGTGTGAGCGCACGTGCTGCTTCAGGTGGCTGGACTTCTTAAAGCCTTTGCTGCAGTAGTCACACCTGGGCACAATGCAGACCATGTCAGTGCGCAGCGCGATCACCAGCGAGACACCCCAGGCTGGAGAAGAGCGAGCGCTCTCCACCAACAGTTATACACAGTCAGGCAGAGCTCACACAGCGAGGAGGTGTGCACACCAACAGTTACGTACAGTCAGGCAGAGCTGTCACAGAGAGGAGGTGCGCACCAACAGTTATACAGAGTCAGGCAGATATGTCACAGAGGAGGTGTGTGTACCTACAGTTATATACAGTCAGGCAGAGCTGTCACAGAGAGGAGGTGTGCGCACCAACAGTTACATACAGTTAGGCAGAACTGTCACAGAGAGGTGTAGCACCAACAGTAATATACAGTCAGGCAGAGCTATCACAGAGAGGAGGTGTGCGCACCAACAGTTACATACAGTCAGGATGAACTGTCACAGAGGGGAGGTATGCACACCAACAATTATAAACAGGCAGAGCTGTCACGGAGAGGTGGCATGTGCACCAACAATTACAGTCAGGCAGAACTGCAACAGAGGGGAGGTGTGCATACCAACAGTAATATAGTCAGGCAGAACTGTCAGAGAGGAGGTGTGCACACCAACAGTTACATACAGTCAGGATGAACTGTCACAGAGGGGAGGTGTCCACATCAACAGTTACATACAGTCAGGCAGATATGTCACAGAGAGGAGGTGTGCACACCAACAGTTACATACAGTCAGGATGAACTGTCACAGAGGGGAGGTGTGCACACCAACAATTATAAACAGGCAGAGCTGTCACGGAGAGGTGGCATGTGCACCAACAATTACAGTCAGGCAGAACTGCAACAGAGGGGAGGTGTGCATACCAACAGTAATATAGTCAGGCAGAACTGTCAGAGAGGAGGTGTGCACACCAAGAGTTATACAGTCAGATAGAGCTGTCACAGAGAGGAGCTGTGCACATTAACAATTATATACAGTCAGGCAGAAATGTCATAGAGAGGAGGTATGAGCACCAACAGTTATACACAGTCAGGCAGAACTGTCACAGAGAGGAGGTGTGCACACCCACAATTATACAGTCAGGCAGAACTGTCACAGAAAGGAGGTGTGCACACCAACAGTTATATAGTCAGGCAGAGCTGCCACAGGGAGGAGGTATGTGCACCAACAATTATATACAGTCAAGCAAAACTGTCCCAGAAAACAAGTGTGTGCACCAACGTTTAAACAAAACTGCAAGACGCTAGCAACAAAAATGTGTTAGATCAGATTCTGCTTATACCCTCAATGATTTTATTTCAAAGTTAGTAAAACCTATAGCAATCCTAAACAAAATAGTTGATTAATTAGAAACTATTCCTTTAAACATAACAGGAAACTTTTTATGTGCTGTTTTCGTTATGAAGTCATAAAACACTGCAAACCCTTCTGCTGCAGTAGGATCAGAATCACCTGAGTCTGGACACCCGGAAACGTCAATTAATACATGCTGGTTGGTAAAATATTTTCACAAAACAGAGCTATTCTGAATAATATATAAATATCCAGTGTTATTCTCCTCTTGGGTGTTATGAAACATATTAAGGATGAAATAATTATAAATTTCAACATTCCCATTCATATATTATTAAGAAGAATATTTAGAAAAATTATTTTATTTCCCTATTTTTTCTATTTCCAGGCTTTCATCTGTGATAGGAAGGAACACAAAGCACACAGGTTGGCACACAGCAAGTTCTTGGAAAGCGATGAATTTCAGGAAAGCCTAGGGAGATGTCACAGAGGAATCATGAGAAAACACTTCACTAGTCTCACCTAAAGATGTCAATGCAAAATCCCAAATTAAACATTAACAAATACGTGTCAATGGATAAATCAGAGTGTGAATAAAATGTCGGCAGTTCTATATAAAGCACACAAAGAGCCTGGGACAACATGGCATGTTAGAAATTTAAGCCATTTCTGAAAACGAGGCAGCAGCCGCCTGCAGTGGGGACAGGAAGCCGCAGCAGACGCTTTACAGGGACAGCCTGCTGCGTCCTGACTCCAGCCACATTGCTTATTGGCTACACACGCTTTGGCGAGCCGGTGTCTTCACAGAGCCTTTGTGGGGCCGCAGGAGTGGTACTGTGGGCATGAGGCACAGTGGCACGGCCGCAAGTGCAGCAGCGGGAGCCTGGCACCGCGGGAGGCTCGCGTACCTGTAGGAGCGCCGGCTCTGCTCTTCCGCCTCCTCCAGGAACGGGGGGCGCGGAGGCTGCAGGTCCATCTCCTCCTGGGGGGACTCCTGAATCAAACGAGTTGTCTAAAATGTAATGGAAGCACAGAGAGGAGTACTTGAATATCTATGAATGAACATAAACACCTAACAACCAAGGATAAGCATAATCATAAATGTGGATTTAATGATGGAGAAAGCCCAATTAGGCCACTGTAATCATTTGGGCCAAATAAAACAACAAAAATCATTTATACCAATTTTATTAAAGAAATATTTATCTTCCATTAACTTGTTTAATACAAAGTTTATCCAAGCATGAAACTGATCTTGCCATATTTTCCATGTATGTTAAGAGATCACACTTACACTTGCTCTGCTCTTACTGAGAGTGAACAAAAAGCCCCACTTTCTTAAAATAGTCCGTCTCCTCGCTTGCTACAAAGTCACAGCGTTGGGGGAAGCACATTCCCAGTCCAGGAGTGGCAGCTAGGAAAATAGGCCCTTAAAGTTTCACTGGAGGATCCAGGTCTTCCACTTGGCTAAAAGCTTCCCACAGGGGCTCTTAAAGAGGGAAACAAATGACGGGCCCATCATCCCACCGCCACTGAAAGATTTCTGAGAACGGCAAAATCAACACCAGAACAAAAACTTACATGCCTTCAACTTGTGAAAGTCACTCAGTTGTGTCCGACTCTTTGCAACCCCATGGACTGAATTCTCCAGGCCAGAATACTGGAGTGGGTAGCCTTTCCCTTCTCCAGGGGATCTTCCCAACCCAGGGATCGAATCCAGGTCTCCCACATTGCAGGTGGATTCTTTACCAGCTGAGCCACAAGGGAAGCCCAAGAATACTGGAGTGGGTAGCCTATCCCTTCTCCAGCAGATCTTCCTGGCTTAAGAATCAAACCAGGGTCTCCTGCATTACAGGTGGATTCTTTACCAACTGAGCTATCAGGGAAGCCCAACTTGACTAAGAAATAAAATCTCAAATGATGCATCTCAATATTTATATTCGGTCTGTTAGCATGCATTCTAACATGTTTCTTTCAAGATCCCACAGATTAAAATGTTCAGGGTTGATTGCTAAAGCACCATGATATCCTTCAGATGTTACCAAAGTCCGTTCCACTATCCTGACTTTTAACCGAAAATGTCAAGCCACGTGATGGGAATGAAATCTTAAAGTCATACAAAAATGTTTTAAGGGAAAAGAAGCCCTATATGACAAACATTCCAGTTTTCACAGGTGATGCAACAGTGTTAAAGCTGTAACAAGCATGCATACACTCTTAAGTAAGTGAATTTAAAAAATTACAGTGAAGAACAAGCTAGAATTAGCTTATTCTTATTTAACTACATTAATGGTGTTGGTGCCAGGCACCTAAAAAATTACAGTGAAGAATAAGCTAGAATCTGCTCATGAGGACACTTCCGTAACACTCACTACATTAATGGTGTCGGTGCCAGGCACGGGAAGGAGGTTCTGCTGGTGGAAGCTCGTGGAGAGGGCCTGGGACTCCAGTGTGCTAGAATCTTGTAACTGCTGGACAGGGGGGAACGGGGTCTGCTGACTGTATGTATCAGTCACTGTGAAACCTGAAACAAGTCAGAAAACGTGAGTTTCACCAAAAATACTAAAGCTACACACACACACAAGAAAAACAAAAAAGGCTGGTTTTACAAATAAAGCTAATTAAAGTAACGTGTGCTTTCTGAGCTAGAACCGGTCTTATCAGCAGGCTCTGAAGTGACCTGCGCACAGGCTTGCATCCTCACAGGGCCGGCAGACAGACCAGCCACAAGGACGCACTTACTTCTAAGTCCCAATTGCTACTCAATTTCCTTTCCTTGGCTAGAAACCACATGTAGCGTGATTATTAAAATCACTTTCTGGAAAACCTGAACAGACTACAAAATAACGTGTGCATACACATGTACACACAAACACAATATCCATGTAAGATAAGAAAGCATGCGATTTGAAATCATACATTCCAGAAGGGCATTCACACACACACACACACACACACACACACACACAATATATCCATGTAAGAAAGCATGCGGTTTGAAATCATACATTCCAGAAGAGTGTTAAAGGAAGCTCTCGAAGTTGCTGTAAAGTTAAGCCCAGCCAGGTGCCACTCATTATTAAGCCCCAGGTGAGACCCACCACTGACCCTGAGACAAGCCAGCCGGTTCGAAGGACTGCTGCGGGGGTGCCTGCTCGTGAAGCTGGTCCACGTGCCCCTGCAGGGCCTGCTGTGGGGCCACGAACCTGTCTGAAGACAGAAGTAAGAGGGGCTCACAGACCTGGAAGTTACCACAGGCCTACCAGTCTGTCCAAAAGGATAGGTTTCTTTTTTCCCAAAACTCAGCTTCCTTATTTTGAAAAGACAGTAGGAAGACAATGCAAACATAGTGTATCTAAATTTATATATTTGGGGGTAAAAACTACAAAGTCCTGATCATAGACCAGACGCATTTTGGGACTGTAACAAAACAGTCAGCTGGCCGGCCAATTGTCTGTAGGCCTGTAGGAGACCCTGGGCCGGACTCTGTCACTAAGCTCGGTGTCCCCAGGGAAGTGGACAGCTTTCTGAGTGAGATCTTCCTGCAAGAGGCAGCGCACTGGACGAGGAGTCGAGGCTCCAGGGACAGAAGGCTGGCAGCCTCACCCTGTAGAGACTGGGAGTCGCTGGAACAGAGCACACACAATCACACAGATGAACACGCATGAAGACCAAAGGCTTCTAGGTGTCCTCGGGGTAACAGTGGGCTACAAAAAGTACGTATTGGAAGGTCCTATGTCTATAGCTCCAAATGCCTCGCAAATGCTCACAAGTACACACAGCACAGGTCATGACCGCAACAGTCAGAGATGAGAGGACCAAGAAGGACTGGGGGACACAGCCTGCAAACTCTTAGGAGGTAAAGCTTACCTTCCTCTGCCTCCAAAGGCTGCCCCGCCATCTGCGGGCCCAGCCCCGCCTCTTCGGCGCTCACGCCGTGCGGCGGCCCCAGCTCCAGCATGGCCCCGGGGTTGGCGGCCACAGCCTCGGCGCTGGGCTGCAGTGCCTCGCTCTCGATCTCCACCTGCATCGGGGTAGACACGTGCATGCCCTGCTGGTCCACAGTGCTGTCGTCCATGGAGGAGGCCTGCTGATGCTGCTGGAGTTGCTGGGCGAGCTCGTATCTTCAAAAGGAACCAAGAATAGTCCACAGCGTCAGGTGTGGTCGAAAACCAGGGGCATGGGCTACTACTGCCCAAGCTATAGTTTACTCACTAAATTTACTTTATCTCATTTTGAAGTCATGATGGCAATCCAGTTCAAAGTTAAATACTATTAATAATTCTGAAAGAAAAATCATGTCCCCTTATTCTTAAACACTTTCACAGATTATATGGACTTGAAGGCAACAAGAAATTTTTTAAAGCTTAAAAAAATTCAAGAGAGGCCACATGTTTCAAAGTAAAACCCTTCCAACCCAAATGGCGCAATGAGCCCAAGAGCTGGGAAAAAGACCCTCGTGAAACGAGGTGGGGCTCTGCCAGACTGCTTCCAGCACTATGCACATGTGTGGGAGGCACGGGGAGTCCCGGGACCTGCCAGGCCGTGCTCGGCCCAGTGACCGGGTCCACGGGCTACAGCATCTGGACGGCGGGGCATGTGGCCAAGTTCATTTTCTATAGGAGCCTTATTCCTGTTAATATCACTTTTCCATATACAAATACACCCAGCATATTTTCATCAAGGCCAACAACTTTTCTTTCAAAGAGAAAAATGAACAATGAATTCAGTGAGTGAATCAAAAACCTGAAGGAAAAAAAAAAACAAAACCCAGCTCAAATACAGATCTGATGTGGTCAGAAATGAATTTCTGCAAGGACTCCATCTAGAGACAAGATAGCCCTCTGCTCAAGCAAAAATCTAAGTCAGCGGCAATGACAGATGGTGTGATAGCTAACATATGTTCCCTTGATCGACAACCTAGAATAATTACCATGCAGGTAACACTGATGATATGCCTAGAAGTCACGGAGTCAACCACGACTTTCTTTTTTACAATCTTCATTTCATAATTACCATAGACACGCTCTATCTAGCATTTTATCTACTACTGATGATCAGTTTAAGACAGTTTACAAAGCATTTAGTGCAACACAGACTACTTCAATATCATATTAAAAATAAAAATGTTATGCTTTAGTCTATGGCTCTTAATACATCCTTAAACATGGATATAGAAGCTTCCTTAGATCAAGCTAGAAGTAATAATACAGGAAAACAAAGTCAACTATTTCCTAAAAACACTCTCACCAAAGTCGTGTAACTACCCAGATGGCTAGAAGGCGGCCGGCAGAGCCGCACCTACCTGTGGGTTTTCATGTGCTTCTTGCAGTTGAGCGACGTCTTGAACGTCTTCTGACAGTAGGGGCACATGTAGGGGCGGAGGTCATTGTGGATGCCCATGTGTCGCCGTAGGCTCCCCCCAGTCGTGAAAGCGCCGTTACAGATCAGACACTTGAAAGACTTCAGGCCTGTGTGCGTTCGCACGTGCGCTTTGAGCACTCCTGCAGAGACAAAGCCTCTTCCACACTGAGAACACTTAAAGGGCTTTTCACCTGTATGGGACCTAAAAAGAATAAAAACAGTAACGCATGAGCACCTTATGCTTTCACGGCGCCTTATACTTTAGAATGCACTCTCGTAACTATCACACTTGATCGCCCCCACTTTCCTGATTCCAATGGGACCCCTGAGATTCTATGTCCAGGGGCCCATCTAAAGTCCTGGGGCTTGTACACGCCTGACACAAAACCAGACCCCACGTCCCCATCCACGTTCCATCCTCTCCTCATGACCCCTCACTGTTTCTCTTGTGACCAGGTTTCTACTTCCTTTTCACTGTTGCTAGTGACAATAATTAACCTAAACTCTGATGAACACACCTGTGAAAGAATATTAACCCTAAAGAAACAAACCAGTACTTCTCTGACAAGTCCTAGAAATTGCAAAAACTGAAAAATAAAATAGTGTAAATAAAAATCAGGAGCCATTTGTGGGTAAAATATTTTGGTCAAGACACTAACGGGTGAAAATATGGGTGTGTGTCTTAGTTGCACAGTCACATCCAGCTCTTTGCAACTCCACGGACTGCAGCCCACCAGGCTCCTCTGTCCACGCAATTCCCCAGGCAAGAGTACTGGAGTGGGTAGAATACCAACGATCAATCAACATTCGGGGGTCAGAAGTGGCATTTTAAACAACAAGAGTTAACACTACCACTCTTAGTATTTATACAAGTCACCAGGTCACTAAATCACTTTCCATCTCTGAGTCTGTCACCTTACCTGATGTGTTGTTTAAGATGGCAAGACTTTTTATAGGCACGATGACAGTAAAAACACTTGTATGGTCTATCTGCTTCATTTACAAAATTGTTATTAAAATAACTTTGAAATAACTGGTTCCTTGGAATGGGCTGGATAAGACCTACAAAGCAAAGGAAAATCAGGAATAATTCACTGTCAATGTACCAAAAAAAGCTAAATGTCAAAAGGTGCCTGCTTTACCCAGAAGATAAGAATCCTGAGAAGCTAGATTCCAATGTAACAACTAAATGCTATTTTCATTGTTAGGAACTGGCTATTGAAAGAACACCTATCAGGAAACACAAAGCTAATGTAAGACAGATTTTTTTTTTCCAACATAAAGGAATATCTATATCACCACAGTTACTTCTCTTGGTTCTAGAGCCAGTTTCTCACGGATTTCTACATTTACTTTCTATGTAAGCATCTGCTGGCGTCAAATTTCTACAACTACATCAACATGTCGGACAGTCCGAGTTCTTGGACTCGTGTTTGTTCGGTATGAAGACTATAACCTAGGTACTACAACAAACTCAAGACAGAAATAATTCCAGTATCATTTTTGTGTTCTAAAAAAGTCAGGGTGTTCATAGGAATTCTATTAAAGGAGTATCTGCAAACAGCAAAATGACAATCTTAAACACTTCAGGTTTTACATACTTTCAAGAAATAAAGAATTCCCTTAGGCTAACCGTGTGATAAGTATGTCTTCATCAAGCAATAATTTATGCAATTCAGGATAAAAATACACTGAACTCTCTGAATTAATATCTGCCTGGAACAACAAGGGGAAGACACATGCAGTCAGCACTAGCTGGGCTGTGCCTCCTCCGTCCAAGAACAGGCCCCACTACACTCCCTGCCCCTCAGCTGCCTTGCACTTCCATGCGAGGGTCACCAGCAGGCTCCTCAAGCACACTGCTCTCTGGACAGCCCCTGATGGTGCAGGTTACAGCGCAACCCTGTGCCCTAAAACCTACTCCTTCCTCCCGGCTCGCCCAGTGCGCGTAGCCCATCCTCCTAGTCGTGCGGGGGCCAGGATGTGAACATCTCTGAGCCGCTTGTTAGGTCTGCCCATTTGCCAGTCCTGGAGATCACATTGGTGAAGATTAAACACGTACGTGAACCTGGTCTGTTGCGCTGTTTGGTTTTATGAGCTGCCAAAACTGCATAACAGCATCAAAGTATTCTAACCTACCACAGATCAGTGTCTGTACGCTAAACAACTAAACACCCCAGGAATGACAGTTCCTAGGAAGCTTGGTAGAAATCATACATAAAGTCATTGTAGACTGGTATCTGGGGGAGAATACTCTTAAACTTGTCTTTCAGGGCTTTCCATTTCTTCTAGAGTCAATTCTGCTAAATATACCACTCTAGACAAAAATACATTTCATCTGTATTTTCAAATGTATTAGCAAAAAGTTGCAGAGTACCTGCAAAGTGTTGATCTCATCTGCACCTGTGCTTTTAGACTGAGTCTCATTCCTAATGCTACAGGCATTTTCTCAGTCTTCAGTTTACCAGAGACATGTCACGTTATCTATCTGTTTATTCTCTAAAAGTTGTAAAATTATGTTCACTAGAATTTCATCTTGTCTTCAATTTTTATACTTATTAATTCCTTTTTGTTACTTTTCATTTTTCTACTTTTTTGAGTTATATATTTATTTTCATTCTTCTTTAATAAGAAACACTTCTTAAAACCCTTAATTTCTCTGGTAACAGCTTTGGCCCATTCAACCTGCTTATAAAATGTTTGTAATTGCAGTTTTGAGTCTTTCTTTTCCATATAATGAAAATTTAGATAGTTATTTTCTATTATGTTTTCATTGAACTATAATAAAGGATTGTTTCCTTTACAGTTTCTATTTTTGAAAACCTGAAATTTCTTTATACCCCAGAATGTGACCAACTTCTACTTCATGCATATTTAAAAGAGCATGTACTTTGGAGTAAACAGTTTTAAAGGTATTAAATCACCCTTTTTATATGTGTGCTTCAAATCCTCTTCAGTCTTGCTGTCTAAATTGATCTAATTGAAGACCTCTCACTACGGTGCAGAATTTGAATATTTCTCCTTTCTTCTGTTTTTGGTTTATATATTTTGATGCTCTGCACCTAAATACATAAAAGCTCATGACTGCTGATCATCTTATCAGTGGACTACCACTGACATTAATCCACAGTATCTCTCTTTATATCATTTAAGCTTTATTTATACCAAATCATATTTTGTTTGATACTAATTTTGTCCACAGACTAGCATATCTAAGATGATGAAATGCAGGAACTGCATAAAAACGTAAATTCTTGCACAGAATTTAATGAATTTAACTTTGCTCTAAGACCTACATTTTTCCAAAAATTCTCATAAGCAGTGTCTTTTTAGTTAACAAAATCATAATTTTCCTTCATTGTAACATCAAGCCTAAAAAGAATTTAAAAGCTGGCAGACTGTTGTTTTAATCAGAAGGTGAGAGCCCCCCAGCGGATGATCTGTGATGCAGACGACACAGCACTCCGGGCGCCCCACATGACAGGTCCCCGAGGAACAGTCCTCCTCAGTGAGGACTCGGATGCCAACACCCTCACTCACACACCACTTCCTCTCGCCAGGAACACAATCTGAGCAGCAGATTAAGGGACAGACAGAACTAGGATTTTAATTTCTCTGTGGGACATACTGGCCCACAGAGCAAAACAATTCACAGTAACTCCCCCCGCTCCATGTGTACAGCTATCTGTGCAGACCACAACACTGCCCCACCTTGCAAGGTACCCAAGGAGGGGACTCTTACCTACGTCTGTTATGAGAATCGGTTCCTGCAAAGGAATGTCAGGGACTGGGACGTTCGCCTTGCCCACGCGAACCTTGGCAGGTTTACGCTGGTGCCTCATCTTTCTCAACTCCGTGTGTTTAAAGTGAGAGGCGACATGAGTCTTCCTGTGGCCTGAGGTTCGGAACTTCTTGTCACAGTGAGGACAAGCAAAAGGTCTGACTCCTGAACAATTGACAGTGGAATTATTCCAGAGACATACATTTAAGGTCAGCATAAAAATCTAGTATTGCAATATTGATTTGAATACTCAATCTGTCGTTTCATGTTATATATATGTATTATTTCATGGATATTATCCGTTATTTCCCTTGTCTGCATACAGTGCACTTCATAGATGTGAAGGCACGTAATAAGCGCATTTTTTGTGAACAGAGCATTTACCACTTCCAGGAGAAAGCCTAAAACGGTAAAGTGGGTGCTCCAGCAACCAGGCGTCCTTGAGACACCAGGCTGCGTAAGGGCCTCCCCTCACGGTCACCGCCTGTAACTGGGAGAACAGCACGGCCCCAGGCCTGTGGGCAGCACCCACACGCTCAGGTCTCCACTGCACTCAGCCGGGCCAGCGCTGGGTAAACCGGCAGCAAGCGCTGGTGTTGCAGGAGCACGCTCCTGGTCTGCGTCAGAACCCGCTGCCCCCAGCGGCTCCCTCCTCACCCCCCCTGCTGCTGCCCTCACCCCTAAGAGGGCGCGACATGCTCCCTCTTTCGACCGCGGGCTCCACGAGGACTGCTCGTGCGGATGCGGTTCAGCCTACAGAAGGTCACGCGGCCTCGTGACACCCACGCGCACGAGCCCCCCGCGCCCCGCCGTCCCGCGCACCTGTGTGCAGGCGGATGTGCACCTTGAGGCTCCCCGAGGTGGAGAAGCTCTTCATGCAGTACTGGCACTTGAAGGCCTTGATGCCCGTGTGCGTCTTGATGTGGGCGGTCAGCGTGCTCTTCACGGCGAAGGCCCGGAAGCACTGGGGGCACTTGAAGGGCTTCTCGTGGGTGTGGATGCGGATGTGGCGCACCAGATCGCTGGGCTTGCGGAACTCCTTGGCGCAGCAGGGGCACACGTGCCAGCGCACGCCGTTCTCCTCGCGGATCGACCCTGGGGGGCGAGATGGGCCCAGCCCGGCTCAGCACCGAGCGGAGCCAGGCGCAGACACCCTGCGGCGGCCGGGGGCACTCAGACCGCACGCCACACCTGTGTGCTTTCTGCCACGGCAGAGGGCGTGTGTGATCAACTGTGGGGAAGGCTTAAATCTCCGTAATAACTGAAATGAAAGACGACTGTGACTGAATTCTGCAGACAATCCTAAGAGGCTCAGGAAGACACAAACCACTGGCTGAGAGAGAGGAACTCTAAGGAGACAGGTGTAGGGCATAAATCAAGAATGAGCAGTATAGACTCATCTGCTGGAAATGCAAAGAACAGCAGATCTCATCCAACTACTACAAAATTAACTCAAGGAACAAGAGGAGAAGGAGCGAAGTATAGTAAGTCTTGTCTGAGCCGATCTGTTATCACTATTAAAAAATACAAAAAAAAATAATAAAAATATAAATAAAATGATTAGGAAATGGTAAGTTCTCATGCTATAGAAAGGAACTAGACAGTTAAAACAAAGAAATACTATATTTAAATGAGTTCATGATTCATGAACAAATATAGAAAATTCTTCAAATATAAAAAAACTCTAAACACTTTTATTCAACCTTGAACCAGGCTTAAAACTATTTCCACCAGAAGAAAAATCACAAGTAGAATTTGTGGAAATATAATAGGTAAAATAATATCTAAACTGGCAAATTTCTAATTTGACAGAATCACCTTTTAAAATTTTAATTAGATTTATTCATCAGAAATTAAACAGATGCCTACGATAAGAATCCACTTGAAATCAAAAAGGCCATGTTGAGGAAATTCATCAGAAAATTTTCACTGTTTATTGAACTGTGTCTGTACAGACATTATTTTATTAGGGGAAGAGAAAAAGTTGTTTCCTTCTCTTTGATAACAATAAATACAAGGAATTTTCTTTATGGGCAAGTGAATTTGCAAAAAGAGAAAATGTATATTCCTGAAAATAATGCTCTTTGCAGGAATAAGTAACATAGGAAAGGAGGTTAAGTAAAAGAATCCAAAATAATATTTTTTCTGAAAACAAGAACGTATACAAACCATGCGGGGGGGGGGGGGGGGCGGCGGTGCGGGGGGCGGGGGGAAGAGCAGGAAACAAGGGAAACTTTTTTTTAATGAGAGAAAGATAGTTATTCTATGGTGATATTTCTCATATTGAGAAAGTCTAAAACTTAAGATTGCTTAAACTAATTAGACAAAAACTATTTTAGAAAAGTACAATAATTACCTAAATGTGTTACCATGACAAATCAGAAAAGCAAAGTACAAAAAGGAAGTCTCTGTTCGCTAAAGTCTGGAAATCACCTCCCTCGACCAGATTTTTTTTCAAGCAAAAATGAAAATATATCTTTAATTACGTAAGATGACACACAACTGTCACCAGGTTCTGATTATTTCTGGGAATAAAGTGGAACAGAGACACAGACTGGCAGCTGGAGCCGGAGCCTGACGCGCTCCAAATGCGCCCTGCAAGTATTTTGCTTGGCCCAGGCAGTGTTAGAAAGAGAAAACTGAATCCAGATTTCTGACCCTGTGACAAAATGTAAGATCCGGAAAACCAGTTCTTCATTCCCACATGGCAATCCTTCCTGGAGTTGGGCAATAGCTTTTCTCTTCAAACACATCAATAAATTTTAAGAGGAAAAAACATATATAGTCATCCTCAAGATGAAAAGGGATTTACTAAAATTCAACATCTAGCTTTTAAGTTTATAAAAAACTGCCTAAAAACAGGAGGAGGTGAATAAAATCTATCAATAAAATGTTTGACTTATTAGGAAAATACTGAAAGCAGTCCTACTAAATAAGGTCAGGAAAAAGTTCACTATCACACTGCCATAAATTTCTCATGTTTGACAGATGCTAGCCAATGTAACTAGGTAAGATACAAAAACACACAGTATACAGGAAAAGGTAAAATTATTGTTTACAAATGATATGGCTATACACCTAAAAAACTAAAACTCAGAAAAAGGCCCACACTTTAATCTATGGAAATCAACATCCTTCCTACCTACAATCAAAATGCAGAAGAAAATTTTAAACTCCTACTAAAACATGGAAGAAAAAAAAAGAAGATCTAAGTAAGTGGAAATGCATACCCTATTCCTTTTTAATTTTTTTTTTTACTGAATGATTATTTCAATTATATAGTGCTTTACAATTTTCAAAAGTTTCACACACATGATTCCATATAATCCCACACTAACCCTATTCTTTGGAATAAAGACAGAAAGTTACAAAAGCATCAGTTCTCTCTAATTAAGTCACTTACATACAAATACCAGGGTTTCCCAGGTGGTGCTAGAGGTAAAGAACCTGCCTGCCGATGAGGAGATGCAAGAGAAGTGGGCTCCATCCCTGGGTTGGGAAGACCGCCCAGAGGAGGACATGGCGACCCACTCCAGTGCTCTTGCCTGGAGAATCCCATGGACCGAGGGGCCTGGTGGGCTATGGTCCATAGGGTCTCAAAGAGTCGGACACAACTAACATGACTTAGCACAGCACATACAAATACCAACAGGAGTTTTTCCGAACTAGTTCTGGAAGTTTAGTAGATGTTTTTAAAGTGCATATGAAAAAATAAATATGAGAAAATAGTAAAAAAAAAAAAAAAAAACTTTAATTAAAACAAGTGAAGTGAGAAAGGACCAGGTGTCCTAGTTATAAAACACACAATAAAGCTAAAACCATTTGGTATTACAACACATGAAAAAAAAGATCACTGGAATAAAGCCCAGAAAAGACCCACACAGGCTTGAGAGTGTAACGTATGATGGTGGTGGCACCGCATCTCAGCAGGGAAAACAGGACTGAATAAATGGTGTTTGGGTGGCTGGGTGCCCGTCAACAACAAAAAATAAAACAGTCGAAGATTTGGCTTAAAATACAAAAGTACACAGGTGGTAGATGGACATATGGTGGTGACCATTTCATAATGTTAAAAAAAAAAAAAAGAAAATCAAAGTGTGAAAGTGTTAGGTAAAAGGCATTTTTTCCATAATGTCAGTGTTAAAGTCTAAGTGTTAACACAAGTCCCAAAGTCATAAAACACTGATAAATTTGGCTATATAAACATAAAACCTATCTCTCCCTTCTGCTATATGAAAACAAAAAATACTTCTCCCTTTTAACTCAAATGCCAAGCAAATCAGAGAAGAACCCACGCTACAGAGAACACTGTTGTGGCATCTTGCACATAAGACACTAGGAGGCAAAAGAGTGAAAACCGCACACGCAGCATGGCACACCTCACTAAAAACGGTATCACAGAATACACAACACACGCAGCATGGCACACCTCACTAAAAGCAGCATCACAGAATACACACCACCATGCCTGTGCCTGCTGGGAGACACAAGACCTGCGAGGCCGCGGCTGGGAGGGCAGGCGGGGCACAGGGAGCCCGGCAAGGGCAGGAAGGTGCACCCACCGCCCACCTGTGTGCCTTCTGAACCGCGTGCGATGAGCAGTTCTGCCTACTCTCAGAAAAACTTAGAAACACGTGTATTTATTACACACTTACTATGTGTCAGGCACTACTCGATTCTCTTTTATTTATCCCATCACTGCCCCTTTTACAGATGAGAAAGTTGAAAGGTTAACTGACTTTATTAAAACTTCATGATGAAGATGGTTGGATGGCCTCACCGACTCAATGGACATGAGCTTAAGCAAACTCTGGGAGATGGTGAAGGACAAGCAAGCCTGGCGTGCTGCAGGCCATGGGGTCGCAAAGAGTTGGACACAACTTAGCGACTGAACAACAAGCAGCAATGATTTACATGTCACAAGGTTTATGATAAATATAAAAGTATTTGTTAAATATTTAACTCCTACAAAAAATACTTCTTAAAACAACAAAGCAAAGAAAATATTCATTTTCACAAGACTGAGTAAATCAGAGTGATGGCTTTAGATTCCTATATATGTTCAACTTGGAAATGTAATTAAAGTTAATTATCAGCTGTTAAGAAAATGTTATGACTTATGACACAAGAATAGTTTGCTCAGGGTCTTCTTAGGGTACCAGATGGTATCAACTACCCCTGAAGAAGTGTTTTTGTTTTCAGAAATGATCATTACATTAAAAGTATACTGGTTCCTATAAAAGGAGGGACTCCTTTTAATCAAAAGGAGTGTCTGTATATAGAAACATGCCCCCAGTGATATTATCATCACAACATCAGAGATGATTAAAACAAAAAAAGCTTGTTCCAACCTATAGTAAGGATCACGTTTAACCTAAAATTTACTAGAACTACATAAACTTGCTCAGTACTCTAAATATTTATTCAAATATTTCAAAAATTAAAATTTACATAATCTTTATAGACTCAGTAAGCACAACATTGCATATTAAAATAAGGTACAATAGGGTTAACTGCAGTTTCATTTTGAAATCTCCATCTGATGCTCAGTGCAGAAGAGAAAGCCGTTTCTAACCCTAAAGACGGAGGACAACCCGGGATGAAGTTTCCCCTTCAGCACCTTCCGGAGGCCAGTCTGGCCTGCCCTCAGCCACGTCTGGGCACCTCCGTATGTTCAGCACAGCAAGTGCTGTAACTTGTATGAACGTTTCACAGGGACTGTTGGGTTTTCATCAGTTTATCAGGTGTACGAGACGGAGATGTCCAAGAACACACGGCTAATGTGGGACCTCCAAGGCCACCACACAGCTGACAAAAATGTGTGGAAATGGCCCTTATTTCCTTCTTGCCTCTCCAGATCCCAGGAAACCCCAGACAATAAACTGCTTGGGTTCCATCATCCTGTTTTCACGTGGGGAGGAAGGGTCAGATCAAAAGAAGAGGGAGAAGAACGAGAGTAGGGCCAAGATGTTTTGTGGGCTGAGAATCAAAGACTTCACAACCACACATTGGCAATGAGAAAATGCGTTCTCAGAAAGAAGTGTTAACACAGATGACAGGGTTAGTCCACACCTCCCAAGAACAGTTACTGCATTAAGCAAACATTTTTACAGGAACACTGCTCCCAAAAGGCAGGGATCTATCTTATCCATGAAAGACACAGTAAGGCCTGCTCCTGCATGGTGAGCCAAACTGAGCCCCGAGGGACTGCGGAAACGCACAGCATGCATTCCAGCTGCACACGAGTGACCCAGGGGACCATGCGTCCTGCTTGTCTTCAGGACTGAGAGAGGAAGACCCCTGCTCCTACGAGGCGGCGATGTGAGCTGGCCTCCAACAACCGCCCGAGTCCCCCAGAGAACGAGAGAGGAGGGCAAGGAAGGAGATCTGTGTGACGCAGCCATGTCTATGGGACGCACACCACTCAGCAGACGCGAGGATGCTGAGGGGACAGCAGGAACCCAGCTTCCCCACAGCATGCGCTTGCATCCAGACGCCCAGAGGGGAGGCAGAGATGCAGGTGGGGCGGGCTTCCAAAGGCTGGGAGCCGGGGAGCAGACAGCGCCGCTGGGAAGGGGCCGAGGGTGGGGCGGGGGGGCTTCAGGAGCTTCAGGCGGGGGGCTCTGGGGGACGACAGAGCAGAGCCTGGCATGAAGGGCTGGCAGGAAGGAGGGCTCAAGCACGGGACGTCAGCCACCCGCGGAAAAGGGGCAAGTTCAACAAAGCTCACCACAAACAAACACTATTGGGCAGAGAAGAAAGGAGTCTTCAACAACACATCCCCCCTCAGAAGGAAAAAGGAGGACACGACTCTTAAATAGCAACTGACCACTCAAATGTCGGAACCTTAGCGCGTGCTAAAATTACCTGGTAGAAACGGTGATTTCTTCTTTATAATCTTTTTCTCCTTTTTATCCAGCTTCTCTGGGCTTTCCTGCTCTTTCTCTTGCTCTGTGTCTGTAGGGTCAGCTGGCTCGCTTGAAATGCTCGTAGCGTCTGGGGTCTGGCCCTGAGCTGCCGCGGCCTTGGTGTGGCTGGGGTCGCTCGGATGCGCTGCAACTGGAATTGAAGACAGCCCACTGTTTTCTAAGGCTTGCTGAGACAGAACAGAACTAGGAGGTTAGGAGGGGTGACGCCCACACCTGCCCACCAAAGTCAATCACAAAGACACAAGCAAGCCTGACCTGCGGAAATCTGACTCGACCCCACCAGGAGGAAAGCCTCCATCGCCAAGCAGTCCTCTATTAACATAAGCGAAACATCCAGATCTGGAGGTAGAAATGTCCCTTTGGAAATCTGACATCTCAGCTCTACCCAAAAGCTGGCATGGCAAAAGCTGGCATTTGCGTTTCAAAATTAAAGGGAATTAAAATTAACTACAGTGCCTGGTAGAACTATTGTATCAGACAACCCTGGTTGTCTATAGCACGTCTGGGAATCGCGGTAAGAGACGAGAGGGGCTTCGCCCTCAGGACACCAGCTGTCACAAGGTCCTGACAACCTGACTCTTCACTCCCCAGCCAACTTGTCACCACGAAGGTGGAGCACACAGGTCAGCGTTTACCATCAACAAGTAAACAGAGGGAGGGGAGCGAGGGGGAAGGCCGCGGCCGTGGAGCGGGCCTGGGGGAGGAGAATTGAGAGAGGCATCTGTGCACCCTCCTTCGCCAGCCCCACGCGAGCAGAGATGCTCACACATGGTCAGGACCCGTGGTGCTGTCTCCAAGGGGCTCAAGCAAGAATCAAATAGTCCTCACCCTCTGTCACCAAGGACAGATATAAGAAAGCCCTGAAAAGCCTGTTCTTTTCCAGAAAACTCACTTACAGACAAAAAAGTTAGGTTTTTAAAACTTTTTGTTTATAGATTAATAAATCATTTCAAAATCTGCATTGTCCATAAGTAATCAAATAAGCAAGCTTTGTTTCAATATAATCGTTTCAGTTAGGACACATTTCTCGTGAAGATGCCTTTACTCCGACAAGCCCTGAATACTGACTTCCCAGCGGTGACCCCGGCCCTGACGGACACGATGGCGGGGGCAGCGTGGCTCACCTGCAGGATGTCCTGGTTGATGCCCACGGTGATGCTCAGCTGCTGGGCGGCCTGGGGCGGCTGGCTGGCCTCCACCGGCCCCGGCTCTGACAGCTCCAGCAACTGCTGGATGACGTCGGTCACCACCTGCGAGCTCTGCTGACCGGGAGCTGACGGGACCTGGGCGTCCGTCTGCTGGAGAGGTAAAGTCTGAAAAAGCGTGGCCTAAAACACACCGACATTCATTAAGAATGGTAAACAAGTATACTAATTCGTACAGCAATTTAAGAAAAAAAAAGAAACCAGCATTATTTTGTTATGAGCAAGAAAATCTAACAATATCCCAAATATGCCTCACTGACTTTTTAAGTTAGACCAAAACTGGCTCTTAAAAAAACGTATTCAATGAATTTTTCTGTAACTCTTTTAAAGTCTTTTACATGGTAGTAGAGATTATTACTTCAAGGTGAGGGATTAAGCACACAAACCGCATCCCCCCGTCGGTCACTAAAATGAGGAGTAAAAACGTTACCAAATAGACAAAATAAGAAAGAAATCACTGTGGTCTAAAAATTTTTTTGATTCCTGAAAACTAGGGGCAGTGGAGCAATAATAGCTCTGTAAAGCCAGAGCCAAGAGTATGGAAGCGGAGAGCTGATCTGATTCCTCAGAAACCCAGAAATCTGAAAATACACACGTAAGACAGTGGGGTCAGAGAACCCGCAAGACACTGTCATGGTGGACATCAGGACAAACCCCTGCATGGCATTCTCAGCGTTTTACTGAGAATGGAGATGTTTTAAATGACTTGGATTATCATTCCAGGTAATTCATTCCACCTACACGCTTGATTTGCATACTGCCAAAGGAAAAAGAAAAACAAACTCTAACATTTGCTTGATTTGTATGTTGAAAATTTTATTTAAAACTACTCAGTCCAAAATAAAATTTAAGACCTAATTACAAGACTGATTACTCTCCAGTTTTAGAACATCATTACAACACTCTCCCTGATCAAGAGTAAGCTGAGGACTCATCCCAAGCCACAAATACAGTGAGAAAGGAAAAAGCCAACACTAAATGTGAGCCCCATGCTTGGGGTCAAAATACAAACTGGGCCTGTCCTCTCCGTGGTAAGAGGCAGCTGCCGACTTGACACCAGCTACCGACTGGCCGCACTCACGAGGCACCTCTGCACTCGCGAGACTTGTCTGCTGTGGTCAGGACACCATGCTCAACACTTAGACGCCATCAAGCAGCTCGGCTGAGAGGGCAGGAGAAGCCACAGACGGAGGCTGAGCCACTAGTCTACAGGAAGGAGCCAAGTGGGCACGCTTTGAGTCACAGCCCTTACTGCGTGTACTGGGAAATACAACTTAGTTTCCCAAAAGTGCAAGGTTTCAGGAAGAAGAATCACTGTCACATCAGACCCAGGGAAACATCACTTTAAAAAGAGAAGTGATTCTTCAGTGAGAACACAGGCATAAAGAATATTCAATAATCACCAGTTAACACTGACTGCAGGAATTACAACTTGATGTTGTACCATTATAACATCATTGTTACGTCATTATAACAATGATGACATTTGGCCTTATTTCTAACTGGTTCAGATGATAACCCATAAATCAGAATCACGTAAAATTATTTTAAAGTTTCCAAAAATTTGATTTTCTTTAAGCAAACAAATAAAAGTAGGACCCATACTTCCATACAGGAAACTTTCATAGCACCTTTATGGTACTACTGACGATTCTATTCCATTTTAAAGGTCATACTTTGGATGACAGATTTTGGTAACAGAATACCTTCTATCAATCAGCTGGTCAACCTTACCGTTAAGACGTGAGCAGTCTCTGTAGCGCCTGCTGAATTCTGTGGTCCACCCATATGCATCTTGCTGATGTGAGTGTTCAAGCTACCTAAACTTTTAAATACACAACTACATTCTGTACAATTATAAGTAGGGCCATTCTTGACCTTAAAGAACAAAAAAGAAAAACAATGTTTTACAATTAATCGTTAGATTAAAATATTTACATGATGGCAAATTATAACTAACCATTCAATTAAAATGACAGAAATAATGTAACTCTTTATTACACCTTTTAAGTTAGAGAGGTCTAGAATCAATGACCTGACTCTGTAATCAGTATTTTCGGTCTGAGATTAGTTGAAATTTCAGTCTTTTCTATAAATCAGAACTGGCTCGGGAGTGAAAACTCACAGTTTTCAGTTACTGTGCTCTAGTTAAAAAAAAAGTCTGACGTGTTCTCGATTTCTTAAATGGTTAAGTGTTCAATAAAATGGTTTAAGTGTTCAACAACCAAGGCCAGACAGTTAAGACTTTTACTCTGAATCTTAAACACACAAGTCAGGAGGGCGGCCACCAGTTCCAACAGTTGCGTCTCATCAGTGGCCACATTCTAAGCCTCTGGCGGAGCAGAAAGTGGAGCGCAGGGCAGCGAGGGAGCAGGGCCGCTGGCACAGAGGCGGCGCCCAGCAGTCCTCGCCCTGCCCTCAGGGCCTGCGCCGGCCAGCTCTGAGCTGGGGGAGACGCCATCTTCCCGGCACCTCGAGAAGAGCAAGTCCACGGCTTAGCCTCACCACAGGATTAGATAACACTCCAAGCAATCTTTAGGGGTTGTTCCCAGAACACCAGAGTCAGTCCCACTACAGGCCCCGGGGGTCTCCAGCTCGGGGCAGGCGAACCTGGCC
Organism: Ovis canadensis; assembly: GCF_042477335.2. Classification (NCBI taxonomy): domain Eukaryota; kingdom Metazoa; phylum Chordata; class Mammalia; order Artiodactyla; family Bovidae; genus Ovis; species Ovis canadensis. Next base: position 15,698,717 of record NC_091267.1, read on the forward strand.
TTCCCGCAAGGCTCTCCTAAGCCGGGCAGTTCTCAGCCTCCTTCTCCTGGTGCCGTGTGTGCAGACACACAGTCACTCCTCGGCAATCCCCTTCACATGGAGGCAGCTCCGGGAGGCACTAACGCAGACCAAAAGGCACCCTTGCGAGTCTGCGTGTGCTCTTCCCAGGGTCCCTGGGCCTTTGACAGCAAACAGTCTTAAAAGCAGCTTCCCTGCATACGAGTTCTCAGTCTGCTTGTAAACTATCAGAACTATGTAAGCTTTTCTTCATTTTACTGTTACCTAAGGATTTACCAAGGGTAAAATCAAAAGATATACACTTGCTTTTAGGACTGTGGTATTTTTCATCCTCCAAAGTAAGTACATAAAATAACTGATCCATGATAAGAGTGTTTGTGTTGCTTGAATACCTCTTCATTATCTCCAACTAGACTAAGTAAGACACCCAATCACGGCGGTTAATGAGAGCGAAGATGAACCGGACGGACAGAGCTACTTCCAGAGGCTGACAGATCAGCAACAGCTGGAGACAGCGAAACACGGGAACATCGGTTTGGCTGAAATGATCAGTTAACGTACAGTATGGAGGCAAGTCCTCTGGCCAGGGCTATGCGGACAGAAAACGTGAGTGGGGCTGTACACAAGGTCAGCTGTGCCAGCACAGGAAAACCCTTCCTCCTCAGGTTCACATCGTCTTTCAGCTCCTTACACTTGGAAGCGCCCGTGTTTTGGGCTCACTAAAAGGCATGACAGAACGTTTACGTTCAGACTGATCGACCGTAACTAACAATGGTATTAGGATTATTTTCAAACGTTTACTCATCAAAGCTATAATATTGTTGGTAAAAAGACAAAAAACAGTATATTTCCATATAAGCCAAAAAGGTTCACATGTTTTATATATACACATATATATTCATGTATATGTATGTACTTGTCTAGATATATACATATATATGTATTTTGGGGAGCTTCTTAGGTGGCTCAGTGGTAAAGAGTCCACCTGCAATGCAAGAGAAGTAGGTTCAACCTTGGATAGGGAAGATCCCCTGGAGCAGGGCATGGCAGCCCACTCCAGTACTCTGGCCTGGAGAATCCCATGTGAGGAGCCTGGCGGGCCACAGTCCATGGGGTCGCAAAGAGTTGGACATGACTGAGCCCGAATGCACGTACTTTTTTAAACAGGGTTTGCTCTGCACAAACCCTTTATCTACATTTAACAAGTAGAGTTCCTCGGGCTCACCCTTCACTCCGGGGGCACCTGTGCAGCCTGTGACGTCTGCACTCCTGTGAGGACCTCCCCGCTCCACCCCAGCCTGCCCGTCACAAGCCTACACCCCGGGGACACGCTCACCTCGGAGTGAACCCTCTGCACATGGGACTGGAGGTTCCCTTTCTGGGAGAAGGCGGCGGGACAGAAGGCACAGGCGTGGGGCTTCTCACCCGTATGCTTAATCATGTGAGTCTGCAGCGCTCCTTTCTGGTTAAAAGCTTTTCCACATTCGCTACACTTAAATGGCCTTTCACCTGGAGAGGGAGAGAGATGATCAAAATATGATTCCATACTGTGTGAGCATCTTATGGGTTAAGAGAAATACTTCTTAAGTTACCCAAACTCAAGACCACACACCTGGCCCCTCCAGGCGGAACGCCTCCCTGAGGCCTCAGACCCACACTACCACCACCTCCCCAACATTGCAAAGGAGCACTGCGGGCCTCCGCAAGCTGGAGGGAAAGCCGAGGACCCAGTCCAGGCCGGGCGGGCTCCAGGCCACAGTCTGGCCCCCAGGCCTCGTCAGAGGTCCTCCAGAAGCCAGCGCGCCCCACACCTGTGTGTATCCGGACGTGCCGCGTCAGCTGGCTCGGCTTCTGGAACGTCTTTCCGCAGTGCGGGCAGGAGTATGTGAAGCTGCTCCTGTCGATGTTCCTGTTGTATGACCTGGTGCCGGCCACCCTGGGATCCCGGAAGGAAAGCATGCGGTAAGTGGGGTCCCTGTGACCCCACCGCTTCAGAACCAGAGCGAGCTTTAAGGAGAGATCAACCACACACACGGAGCGAGAAGGCTCCCACCTCCCTGGCCCTCAGCCGCCGCCCTGCGCCCTGGCTCTCCCTGCTCCAGCCCCCAGAAGCAGCCTTGCCGCATCCTGAAGGCTGGGCAGAAACCTCCAGCCTAGGCTTTCTCATCTGCAAAACGGGGACCACAGCAGTATCCTGGCGTGAAGGTCGGTCTGTTAACGATTAAATGAAGTTTTACTTATCTGTTTGCAGACACACGAAGCACAGTGCTGGACACGTGCAAGCTCCATGTAGTACAAATAAACCAACTCACTAAAAAGGGTGCTAATCTGGCCCTGTGAGTCCACTCTACACACCTTCTTACCTGCCCATTAAAAGTGTACTGCCAATACCTTGTTCTACAGCTGTTCTCATTGTAATCCAGCTAAAAACGTCTACCCTCAGTCTGACGTTTCATTTTTGACCTTATCTGTCCTACTGCACGACACGGACCACAGGTTATGAAAGCCATCCCAGCACCACACTCCCGAGTCGCCCTGCTCCTGTTCCTAGAGCAGCGTGCCAATTTTTCATACATGGTATAATTTTCTTTAGCCGGGGAAGGCTTCCCACCTGATCTTGTAGTGTGTCTTCATGTGCTCCTTGAGCTGTGAGGACGTCTCGAACTCCTTCCTGCAGGCCTTGCAGGTGTGACTGCGGCTCCCGGCCAGCTCCTGGCGGTGCTCCTCCATGTGGATGGCCAGCTGGCTCTGCAGGGTGAACTCATCCCCGCACTCAGAGCAGATGAGGTTCTAAGGGGGAGAGGGCACCTGTGAGCACGCGGACATGCCGGAGTCTCGCTGCTTAAACCGCTGACACACGCAGTGCACCCTCCTGGTGAACAAACACCGCCTCGCCTCTCAAAAGATACACGCGGGCTCTAAGTACAAGGATACAAGAAATCACTTCTTTGTTGACAGAAACACAGGCGAAAGGATGAGAGAACACTACAGCTTTTGAGCAAAGTGAGCTGCTTCAAACTGACTGCTGGTTAATGGCACTTTGTCCATCTACGCTGTGAAAACTCTGAAGCAGGACTTGGACACCACAAAAAGGTCAAGAAAGAATTTAAATTAAGATGATAGTTAATAGACTTCCTTAAAACAAGCTGGCAGCTGGTAAGCTCCTAAATGGAAATACCTATCGCTCCTTCCATCTGGTTTATATAGAAGGTTCATCACAGGACAGTCAGCGGCTGCATCCAGACGTGCCTGGCTGAGCACCTGCGGGGCTAGCACAAGACACACACAGGATCTCAAAGGCTCGCTGAAAAGAAGGTAAGGCGCGAAGCAGCACAGCAACTTCTAATGTGCGACTTAAAATGCTTGGGCTGTATTTTCGTAAATATATTAACATGTATTTCATTCTTTTGTTCTGACTTCTGAAAATACAGCCAGGGTCAATTTTAAACCACGAGCAGTGTCTCCGTCAGGACAGCGCAAGCCCCAGTGTCCTGAAGCTGGGCCTCGGCTCACGTTGAGGCCCTAATCACCAGCCATGTGCACCTGAGTGTGCTGACCGCCCAAGGGGTGTGAAACAGTGGGGACCGCAACACCTGCCCTCCCAGGGCTGCCACAGCCAAGTCCAGAGACGCACGTGAGCTGCTGCACAGCGCAGGAGTGCCAAAGTGAGGCGTTCCATAATGCCGCTAGGTACCTGAGAGTGCGCATAAACTGCTGTTTCTGCACAACAGAATGCAAAGCTATCTCTTCCCACTAGACTTTCTTCTAATTACCGCACCTGATAGCCTCGTGAATGCACAGAAACCTCACTGAATGAGGCCGTTCACTGACACTACTCAGCGCGTCCTTTGTGGAAGGGACGAAGCTGAATGGGATACCTGGAGCAATCCAATGACTTCAACTTAAATGACTTTTAAGTTAGTGTTAATATTTAATAATCTAAGGAAATAACGAACTGCTGTTTTCTTAGTATCTTGCTGATAATAAAGAAATTTCTTTCTTGCGAACTGTCAAAAAATTTTTTAAACCATCTAACAACAAAACTTGTTGCCCCCCTCGAATGCAGCGGCGGGGCCACGTGTACCCTGACTCTGCAGGCAGAACACCTGCCCTGCACCGACGACTTACAGTCGCGATGCAAACCGTGACTTTCCATCCCCATTCCCAGCCCTGTTCTTTATTTGCTCTGGCTCAGATCCACCCTCTTTTTTATGTACTTTTTTTTTTTTTACCAAATGAGCAGGTGAGTACATTTCAGGAGATATCTACGTGGATACTCTCTGAAACTTTCCTGAACTTTCTGAGTAAACCCTGGCTTGTGTACAGTTAGCTCACGTGGTGAAAGCAGGATTGAGTACACGCTGCACCACAACTGACATGGGCTATCGGACGGGAGGCTTTGTAGCTGCCGCCACATCACACCTGCCAACCCCAAGGGGCCTGGATGGGCCTCCCATCCTCCTGGGTCCCGGGCTCGTCCCAGTGGGAGCGTGAGGCCTGGAGGGCAGCACACAGCCTGTCCACTGCACTGCGTTTCCTGCGGTCACAGCCCCTGATCGTGCCTCCTGCAGAGGCAGGCGGTGCTGGGTGATGTCAGTGACCGCTGAGCAGCCAGCAGACTGTCAGGGAAACGTGGTGTTCTTATCAGCCCCCATCTGTCTGAAGATGAAACTTTTAAAGTCAGAGTATGAGACACGATAAACAGCAACCACCTTCAGGCTCAGCGCCTGTAACACCTGCCCTTTCTGCCCCCTCCCGGGGGCCACCCTGGCCCTTCTCTTGCGCCCCTGGGCACCGGCGCCCAGCGCTACCCTCGCCTCTCCCAGGCTGTCTCAGGAGCCCTCTGCTCTGCCCACAGGAATCTGCCTCAAGGTGCTGCTCAGTGCTCGGCAGACACCCCAGCCACATCACAGACCCCTCCTGACCCCAGCGGCAGGCGCCCCCCTCTATGGTCCCCCGGGCTCACGGCAGGGCCGGCAGGGGCCCTGTGCAGATGCACGCAGAACCAGGGGAGGGGAGGCCCACCTCACAGGGCCCCTGTCGCCAGGCTTCCCACACGGCTGACCAGCCTCGAGCACATCAAAGCACTGCAGCCCTCCGCCAACACCCAACTCCCCCCTCCCATCACACATGGGTCCCAACTGAACGTCGATGCCCACGGCCACCCAGCTGACGGGCGCTGTGGGCACAGTCCACGCTCCCCTCTCACCCAGCACACACACATCAATTCGCAGCAGCGATCCCAGCATTCCATGCACACGATCCTCGTGTGTGCGTCTGCGCTCGTACCCCTGGTCAGCTCAGCTGCACGTCCCGAGGGCAGGCTTCCTGCGCCCGCAGCCCCCCAGCCCCTCACTGAGCAACGCGAGGCCGCACCACCCACGCCCAGCCTGAGGGCAGCCCCACGGGCCAGGGCAGCGGATGCCACGTAGCACCGCGGGGGCCGAAACAGTAGCCGGGACTCAGTCACCTGAATAGGACAGCACAGCATGCCAGCACTCGGTTGCGTTCATGGGGCGCCGAGGTCTGTGTGTGCACTGACCGCCCCCAGACAAGCTGCTCCTGGGAGAACTGAGGTCATGGGCTGAAGGAGACTTAACTCTCTACCCTTTTCTCTACTGTCTGAGTCTTACTATTTGAACTGATTCCCAGGTATTTTAAAATACCATATTAAACCCTTTCTGCCTTTTGAAAAGAACACATTGGCCATTTCTGGACAGTGCTACAGCTGAGTGAGACAGGTGGGCCTGCAGCCTGCAGAAGGTACAGAAGGGCACACACTTTCTAGAATACAAGGTGGCATTCTACAAAGAGCGTGAAAAAGCCTTGTTAATTCAGTAAACCCAGTTGCATGACTCTATCTTAAGGAAATTTGCATTATTTATAGTACTGAAAAAGGATAAACAACTTAAATGTTAAAAATGAAAGAAATGATAGAAATATCATGACACTCTATCCAGATGCTAAAGACCTTAATAAAGCAATTTAGAATAGCAGTGTGGGGGAAACACTCATGATTCACGAAGCGAGCGAGGGAAAGATGCATTCACAAATACGGAAGGGACAGAGCAGATGACGCGACAGGATATAACTGCACCGAAACACTGTTCCTAAACAAACTACTACGGAAGTCTGTGCATACCCCTCCAAAAGCCAGAAACAACACACCTGACCCTTGAAAAGCATGGACGTCTAGGGCATCGACCCACAGGTGAACATCCGAGCATAACTTGACAGCAGGCCCTCCACGCCCACGGCTCCCCACCCTTGGTCCCGGAACCACCCAGCCCTGTCGGACATGTTTACTAAAAAGCTCCACGCACAAGTGGATCTGCACAGCTCAGGCCCACGCTGCTCAAGGGTCGGCTGTGCATGCGTTCTCTCACTAGTGTGACTACTGGTTCTTTTGCTTTTGTTAATCTTCAGTTTCCAACTTTTTCCAAAATGAACATGTATTACTTATACCATAAGATTTTAAAAGATAAAAAGAAATTATTTTTATAAAAAATTAAAGATGTAAAAAGAGGACACAAACCTATACATGATGTACAAACTCAGTTTTCAGGATGCAGATTTTACATGTGCAATTAAATACTGTATGTTTTTCTGTCTCAAGACAAAACCATACCAAATAGTTACCTGTAATTAGGTACCTGGGTGGCTGAGTTAGAGGAGGCTGCCATCTCCTCTTTTCTACATTCACATGTTCCCGACTGTCTGTGGCAACAACGCGGGGCTGACGTTTTACACTTCACCTAAGCCCACCCACGCCAGCAGCAGGCGGGCCTCTCTGTGCATCTGGGCCGCGCACCCCCACTGTTCTTCACTCCATCTCAAGACTGCTCCCTTTCGGACTGCTACTGGGGGCATAAACTGCTTTGGGTCTTCACGAATTTCCTCTCTTCTCCCAAGTGCCCATGTGCCAGGGGATGCTGGAGCCAGGCAAGGAGACTCTACTGTCTTCAGAGGCAGAAAGTTCACTTGCGGCCACGCAGAATCCTACACAAGCTAACTTCTGTTAAAGAGAAAACGGGGGTCTCCTCCGCCAGCCACTGTGGATGAACTTTGATCCTCCGAGTATACCACACATTAAAAAGTCTCGCCCTAAGCTTCTGACATGACTGGAAAACAAACAAATGCTTTACCAGGGACCTGGAGACTGGCCAAGGTGAGTTTCTCGATAACGGACTCCGTGACACCTACGCGAAAGACTCTTTCAAACTAGTTTAAACCTGAAAACCTCCTGACCCAAGATGAGATGCATTTTAAAAATCAGTGAACAAAGTATAGGCCGAAATAATTACCTCTTCCTTTTCATGCAGCATAACATGTGCTTTGAGACTAGCCACTCTGGAGAATTTCTTGTTACACACAGGACAAGTAGGATCCTCCCCATTGTGGGTGCATTTGTGAAGGGTCAGGTTGAACTCAACATTAAAGGTTTGGGGGCACTGGTCGCATCGATGTGGCTAGGTGGAGAGAAAAGTCGAAAAGCTACTGAAACACAATCTTTCCACAATAAATGTCATTCAAACATTAGCAAGCACCATAATCCACAGATAAGCTTTAGAAGCAACTTCTAAAGTCCTTCTGGACCTGAAGTCAATAAATCCAAAATTGACATGGGAAAGCTCCTTACAGAATTTCTCAAAGCAGTATACAGAGACATCACATTTGTGTAGAAAATTATTTCTAATGAGAAATGCTGCATATAAATGTACCAGAAAGTAACCTCTATGAAAGCAAAAGTGAGACTTCAACTTATTGGGTAGGACTTTCCCCCTTCTTTTTATGACAACTCCATTGCTGTAAACAAAATCACTTCAAACAAAGTAAGTAATCATAAAAACTCTCACTGGATTGTCACACCGCGGCTTAGCCCCACCTAAAATTTCCCCCAAATGGAAGGTGTTCGAGCACTTACTTGTAGAAAGAAAATCACTGGTATTTCTCTTGGAAATAGACCCTAATGGGTTGGGATTTTCAGATTTTCCACCTGAGAGAAACGCCCAGTGGGTTCTGGTGTTAGCAACACATGGTCACAGATACAACATCATCACTCGTGCCTAGAGGGAGGCTGGAGCTGCTCACACCCTGCCCTCCAGAAAAGAGCGCCCGGGCACCAGTCCCATCTCAGAAGACTCACTGGCTTAGGCGGCGCTAGCCCGGAGGGCTCGGCGCTCACTCTTCACGGGGGCTCAGCTGCCACGTTCCAACTACCCTGACACATCCCACCAGAGGCACTAGAGTTCAACCCCTGTGTACCAGAGGGTTGCTGCCTGCGGAAATACGATCTAAAATAAAATACCTCAAATTCCTTAAGATGCAAGACCATTTGAGGATAACACTGCCTGCCAGAGAAAAAACACATCGAGACGTGGGAAATTGAACCTACTGAAGAAAGTCATATTTTAAGACTATTTCTCCGTCCACTCACAGAAAATTTCATTAGATTCACTAGACAAGCTCTCACTTTATCTCATCACCTAACCATGGCTAGAAATACAGCTTAAAAACAAAACATCAAAATCTTCATTTACATAATACAAAATGTAGGAATAAGAATGAATGCTGATTTGACAGTTCCTCCAGTTTCAACGCTCACATTTCCGACATCCTTTTTATAAATACATACCTTGTCATTTCGCTCGTGATCCCGCATGTGGCGTTGAAACTGGGACTCTTTTGGAAAAGATAGCAGACAGATTTCACATTTATGGAAGTTTGGAACTTGATAGTCATAATTAGTGTTCTCCGCATTCAATGTTAAAACTCCATCTATAAAATTGCATATATAAACAATAAATACCAGTTGTTATTCTCAGCACATAAATGAAACTAAATTATCCTGTTACTGTTTCAAAACCACATTATGTCAGATTTATGAGAAATTTCAGATGAAATGAATGATACCTTAAATTTCTTAAAAGGACATGTTTTTACGTTAGAAATGAGACATGCTATGATGACTAAGACAGAGATGACTATGCCCAGGGTTTTTAGAAACCTGAAACTAAACCCCCGAGGCTTGATGCCCACTCAGCAACACACAAAAGCCATCATATTTCTTAATATGCCTGCCAGCTCAATACTGTTTCTAAGTCACAACAAATCAGGAGGCACTTCTCCTCTTAGTCACTGTGAGAGTTCATCAATAATCCAGTTTCTTAAATCACTCAGTAAACAAAATGCTAGTAGAAATATAAAAGCTAATTCACTAATTCAATCTACCTCTGAAAGCTGCTGCAAAGCAAGATGAAGTCAGGAGGTAAAAACTGTTCTCTCTCACAGCTGTAGTTGATGAGGTTTTAAAGGACTGCAGTGCTACGGACAACCCTCAGGCTCCACTGTATGCTTTCTATAAACTCATTCAGGTTAACAGCTATAAATTTAAAGTGTTTAGTCCCTTAGTCGTGTCCAACCCTTTGCGACCCCGTGGATTATAGTCCGTTAGGCTCCTCTGTCCATGTAATTTCCCAGGCAAGAATAGTGGAAGGGGTAGCCATTCCCTTCTCTAGGGGAACTTCCCAACCCAGGGATCAAACCCGGGTCTCCTGCATTGCAGGCCAAACAAGAATAAACACACAACAATCACAAAAACTTAGAAGAATGTCATGAAATAAAGATGTCCTAAATCTCTCCAAATCTTGAGAGTAAGCACTCTAAGTCTTATAATTTGGGTACAAATACATACTATATATTAACTATACAGAGACAGAAATATGTTACATATAACTCTCTATATCCAACTTGACCTCAAATAGCAGAATTTGGAAATTTGGAGGTAGGGTAACGGGTTAATTTTAAGACTCAACGAAGCTCAGGAAAGTCTCCTATGTGGTGAACACAGCACTCGAGTATTTCCTCTAGACTTTTACGTCCCTCTTCTGAGCAGACGGCCTGGAGCTCCCGCCGTGGCCGACAGTCCCCCCCAGGAAACAGCAAAATCTGCCTGAAAGCAAGAACCCCAAGGGCGGGAGGTGGGGTGAATCGATGCTGGAGGCAGAGCAGAAGCAGATGGAAAAGGTGGACAACAGCTTCAAAAACTCTCCTGGCAGATCCTCAAGTAAAGCAAACTCCAGCATTGAGAAATACTAATGTTAACTCCAGAGACTATAAATTCATTCATAAGCAAAATGGATTGACTAAGGGAAAGAGATTGATAACTTCTATTTATTCTTAACTCTATCCACATCCTATCCAAAACCCATACACTCAAAATCTCTACACTAAACTAATAGCAAAACATTCTATGACTCCTCAGGTCCAAAGAAAATGATTGCTGGGACCACATTAATTACTATGCTGTTTCCTTTGGAAAAGCCTGCTACGGGAAGAAACACTGAAGGCATGAGTGAAATACGTGTTGACAAATGTGCTATCAGAACTCAGTAGCCAAGTCTTTTAACCTAAAGGCTGAAAATGGTATTAAAAAAGCCCCTAAACTTAAATTTCTAAAATGCAAAATTAAAATGCTCTTTCAGGACACAGAATAAAACAGTTTTCATAGCCTCTATGTTGAAACTACACTTAATATGCTATCTAAAATTGAGAATTAAATTAATTGACTGCGATTGATAGATAAAACCCTAAGGGACAAAAAAAAAGATATATTTAAAACTGAAAAATGATGTCATTTTGCTTATGGATTAAGACTTTTCCAGAATTCCAAGCAGTGCACCCAGATGCTCCCCTCACACAGACACGCCCACCACTCTTCAACTGTTCGCCCGCCTCCTCCAACTCTCCAGCAAAAGGAAACAAAAGCTCATCAGGGAAGATCAGAAACTGAGCACTTCACTCCCTTGAGAAAACCCTGGAGACGAGTTTGAAGATCAGGGTAACTCTATGTAAACAGAGACTCTAAAGAGCACATGAAAAGAGCTGTCTCTCCACCACCCCAAATAACAGAGGGTCACAGAGCCCTGCACATTAAACAAGACGCTGCTTCCTGCGGCTGCAGCAACAGACGTGTAGGAACCATCCAGGAGCGCGGCCGTCTCTCTAACACGCATCCGTGCCCCTCGACCCCTTACCAGTCACCCCATAATCATGCCAAGCCTTGACTACCCAGAGTCAGGCCTGGCTTGTGACGAAGGGGACAGAGAGCTGGCTTACACGCTGCTCTCCCCTGGAACAGGCCCGCACATCAGGCCGGTCCGCTCACCTTTCCAGCAAAGGTGGTCCACATCCCCATTCAGATGAAATGGGGGATCCCCATTCATCTGAAAGACCAAGGTCCATCTCTTCTACACAAAATGCCTGTGATTGGACACCAGGTTCCCGCAAGGCCTACTGCATTCTTAGCGTTCCTGGGATTTAACTCAAATTTGCATCCCCTGACTAAAACTATTCGGTACTGTGCATTTAAGATCTCAGCTACCCATAAATTCTGATGAGGCATTTTCAGTTTCTAAAGTAACTTTGCCCCAAACTTTTAACCTGATTTTACTTTGTTTTGAGTAAGAATTTTCCCAAAATAAAGCTGAGCTCCCTTATCTTCTGCTCTCAACAGGCACCTGCCCTACTTCCCTTTCTCCATCTCTCCCTACATTCCTCCAGGAACTGGCCCTCTAGCCATCAACTGCCTGCCCTCACCGCATCAGCCTCTGACACCACAATGCTCTGGGAAGTCATCAACAGGCCTCTGGGAAGTCTGACAGCCATCACCCCTACTTCAAACCACGACCGCCTTGGCTACTCTACCATTCTTTCCCTCATTTCCTTTAAAAAAAAAAAAAATTCTTTCTTTTCTCCAGTTTTCCACTCCTCCTCCCATGTATGTCACCATTCCTTTGGGCTTTTTCAGGTAAAACTCTGAAGTGCTTGGACCCACGGACCCTTTCTGCTTCCTCACTGCATCTCCAAATCTCTGCACAGGCCCCGGTGTATAATGAGTGCCTTATAAATACCTGCTAAATACGTGGAGATTAGACCAAAGCGAATGACTTTTTGGTCTCTTCACATTAGTTTGAGGCTTCCAGGACCAGTATGTCTATCTCCACTTTCAGCCTCACTGACTCACGCCCTCCACTCGTACCTAACTTAGCTTTAACACCCTTCCAGCTTGTCAGGTATCCACCAACTGCTCTTCTTCTGTATGGATACTGTTGACCCTTGAATACCTCAGGGTTCAGGGATGCAGATCCTCCAACAGGCGAAAACCCAGGTAACTTACAGGTGGCCGTCTATATCCACGGTTCCTCTGAATCCATGGATTCACCAACCACGAACATATGATAGTGGAGTATTTACTACTGAAAACAATCCAAGTATAAGTGGACCCACGAGCTCAGACCCACCTGTAAACTTTGTTTCTAAAGAAAGGATTTAAATTCATGTAGATGTACATTCAGACATACATGTACATTATCCAAATTTAACAAAACCACAGAACATTAAAATGATGGCAAAATAAACCCCTAGTTATCTACGGCCTCACCTTCTGGCTAACACACCAAATTCTAGGCTCAGGGTCTGAACACAAGCGAGCTTTTCTGAGAAGGATTCAGCCCTGCTGAGTGTAACGGCCCTTATGACAATGGAAAAAGTTAATCTCTGGACATATACAGCCGTTCTGCTTTTCATCTCCGCAAATGGACAGCTGATGGCAGCGCTGCAGCAGCGCAACGCAGGGCCACAGAGCGCTTTGCAGGACTGCGAGAGCTCAGCCCGGGAGGAGTCCCACTTTCCAATGGGCGGTACCTGCCCGGGACACGCCTTCTTTACTGTAAGGATCCGACAGTAGAGGCGTCCACAGAAGGCATGGGTCACAGGGCACAGGCCAGGAACAGCAGAGGACGCCGGACTGGGGGTCATGAGAGCGGTCTCGAGGCAGCCGACCATTCGTGAGGGTCTCTGCAAACTACCACATGTTTGCATACGGCCCACTCACAGAGCTGCTGTGAAGATCCAAGTTACAAAACGAGAAACAAAACACAGCTTTCAACAAGGTGAAATGCACGTCCAAGAGGACGGTTAAAACTAAAGTCAGACAAAACCAAGGACTGAGGAGGATATGGAGCAGCTCGAAGTTTCGTATACTGCGACAGACTGACATCGGAAAACTGACCAAAAGCAGTCAGACCTAAGAAGATATTACCAATGACTTCACCTAAGAAAGTTCAACAAATGGACAAGACTAATCTAGGTTGTGCGATACCAGGACAGTGATCAGTCTTACATGGGTCTGATCAGATGGAAATTTCTAGAGTGCTGTAATGTCTCATTTCTTAATCTAAGAAATTACATGTATAATCATATGAATTATTATTATAACCTATATAATCTGGGTGCTGATTATATGAGAAAGCTTATGTGAAAATTCATTGAACATAATTTTCATTCTTGTCTGTATGTTATATACCAACATGAAGTTTACTCAAAGTAAAGTGACAGAATATGCAACTTTCCTTTGTATTCCTGTCTTTCCCCCAGACTGAGGTCAACTAACCAGCGTCTAGCCTTTCGGGTAAACTCGGCTTCACAGAACACAGCCACACTCGTGGGTTTACGTATGACCATGGCAGCTTTCCGGCTGCAACAGCAATTCTGAGTTACAATAGAGACCTTAACGCCCACAAGGCCTAAAATATTTACCATATGGCCCTACAGAAAAAGTCTGCCAGCCCTTGCCCTGGCCAGGAAATCAGGACTCCACATCTGCCAGCCATTACTACTGCAATCCCTGGAATGGCTGTGACCTTCCAAGTTCTGAAGCACCACAGTGACGTTCCAGAGTGATAAAGGCATTCAGGGCTGGGATACACTATCCCTTACTTTCTACAATAAGTAGCCTTCATATTTACTTAGGCATAATCTCTTTAAAACTAAGATCTCTATCTTAGTCACTGCATAGAAAGACTGGATGTTCCCCTAAATAATAATTTTCAGACAATTAACACAATAAAAGCAGTTCTCTCTGCATTTCACCATTCTGCCCAATACCTACGTATGTACTTCATGCCTTTTTACCCCACCTGCTATATGTTCTCTGCCAAGTATTTTCAATCAATGCAACAATGAGCATTAGGAAATAATAATGATTAGCAATCACATATTTCCAAAAAGGGTGCAGAGATAGTGTTTTCGTATGACAAGCATACCACCAGCAGTTTGTAAGGCAATCTGAGGCAGTGTAACAAGAACTCACAATTTTCCTGGCTAGGTATTTACTTTACAAAGTCTTATAGTATACTTGAAATTTAGATGAGGTACTAGCACATAGACAGACATAAGGACCAATGGAACAGAATTAAAGGGTCTAGAAATAAACCCACACCACCCATCACCAACTGATTTTCAAAACGGGGGCCAAGACCATTCACTGAAAAAACAGTCTCTTCAACAAATGTTATGGGGACAAATGGACATCCACATGTAAAAGAATCTATGTGGACCCTCATTCCACACCACACATAAAATAACTTAAAATGGATCAAAGACTTCAATTTAAGGAACTAAAGCTATAAAACTCTCAGGAGGAGATAAGAGGGAAAATTTTAATGACTATGTAGTGATGCTGAGGCTTACTTCTTTACTTATGGCCTGTGCAGTGCTTAGTCGCCCAGTCGAGCCCAGCTCTCTGTGACCCCACGGACCTGTAGCCCACCAGGCTCCTCTGTCCATGGGATTCCCCAGGCAAGAATACTGGAGTGGGTTGCCATGTCCTCCTCCAGGGAATCATCCCGACCCAGGGATCAAACCCAGGTCTCCCACACTGCAGGCCGATTCTTTACTTTCTGAGCCACCAGGGAAGTCTACTTATGGCCTAAAGCTAATTATTACCTTAAGAAACATTTTTATGCTACTAACAAGGGATTAATCTCCAAAGCATGCAAACAGCTCATACAGTTTAATATAGGAAAAACACAAAACAAAAAAAAACAAAAAAAAACTCAATCAAAAAATGGGCAGAAGTCATAAACAGAAATTTCTCCAGACATAAACAGAAATTTCTCCAAAGACATACAGATGGCCAACAGGCACATGTAGAGATGTTCAATACTGTTAATGATCAGAGAAATGAAAATCAAAACTACGATGAGTTATCACCTCATACCAGTCAGAATGACCATCATCAAAAAGTCTACAATTGCTGGAGAGGGTAGAAAAGGGAACCCTCTTACACTTGGTGGGAATATAAACTATGGAGAAAGTATGAAGCTTCCTTAAAACCTAAGAACAGAGTTGCGATATGATCTTGCAATCCCACTCCTGGATGTATATCCAGAGAAAACGCTAATTTGAAAAGATATATGCACCCCAGTTTTCCTGCAGCACTATTTACAATAGCCAGACGGCCATCGACAGGAGAATGGATAAAGAAGACGTGGTGCCTACATAAATATATATGTATACACATACGTACACATATATACACACATATCATATATACACACATACACACATGTATGATGGAATATTACTCAGTCGTAAAAAAGAATGAAAGAATGCCATCCGCAGCAACATGGATGGACCAAGAGAGTATTATACTAAGTGAAGTAAGTTGGAAAAAAACAAATATCACATGATATCGTTTATATGTGGAATCTAAAAAAAAAAGATACACATGAGCTCATTTATAAAACAGAAATAGACTCACATAGAAAACAAACTTATGACTATTAAAGGGAGTGGATGGGGGACAAACTAGGAATTTGGGATTAACATATACACACTACTATATATAAAATAAACCACAAGGACCTACCATATAGCACAGAGAATTCTACCCAGTATCTTGTAATAAACTATGATGGAAAGGAATTTGAAAAATAATGTGTATGATAATCACTTTGCTTTACACACGAACCTAACACAACATCATAAATTAGCTATAGTTCAATATTTAAAAACTGTTATCGACATTTTTGAGCAGGCCGCCTCCTGGTCATTTCTGGAAGTTTCAGCTCTGACATCGCTTTCCCTGGGAAGCCTGACTTCCAGCGGCTGTCATCTGCTGCCATGAAGTGTTCCTGCCATCGGAGGACACACACTGTCCTGGGAGCTAAGGCAGAGACCTTGTCTCTGTTGTTAACCCTTGCGCCCCTAGCCCTCAGCACAGTGCCCACCTATGACAAGAAGGGCTTTAAAATACTTGTTGAAGAAATGAGTTAACCCACATGCAGGGCTTTATACTGATCACGGCAGAACAATGCACTGCACACTTTGGACTCGAATGTAGATTCAAATTCAATTCTGACACCAGCTAGGTGCACCTTCCACATCACTTAACCTCTCTGAGCCTCATTTCCTCTATCTGTAAAAATCCCCACCTACCTTCCAGGTTTTTCTTAGAATAAAGTTCACAATGTGTGACACCAAAAAACAAAATAATTTCAGATCATGAAAAACATTAAAATCGTAAATTGTTAGTGCAGCGGTCCCCAGATCTTTTCGTTTCAGGATATTCTTAAATATCAATGAGGACCCGGCCCCCCCAATCCTAACTTTATATAGGCTATACCTATCAACAGCTGCCCTACTAGAAATTAACACCAACAACTTTTAAAACACTCATTCACTGAAAAATAAATGTATTACGTTAACAAAAATATTTTTATGAAAAACATACTCTTCAAAAGCAATAGGAAGAAGTTTTCACTTCTGTAAATGCTTTTCAATGTCTGGTTTAATAGAAGACAGGAGGCTCCTCACATCTGCCTCCGCATTCTCTGTTGTTCCTGAGTGAAATTCAGAATAAGAGGCCTCTGCCACCTCGACTACTGCTGAGTCATCAGTTTTGCCCCCAACAGCCCGTGTATGATTAGTGCAGATGATAACCGAGTGAAGACGTCCAACAGTCTCAGTACTACTAAGAAAACATCTACCTTGCAGACCCCTAAAAGTGTCTCCAGGAACTCCCAGGGGTCGGTGAACGACAGCTTCAGAACCACTGTGGTACAGAACGGCTCATGGGGGCGCCATTCACTTTCATAAAGGTCTGAGGAGGCTACTCCTAGGAAGCTGAAGCACAGGACCCGAAGGCTGAGGCAGGGTTGGGTGCTCAGAATAGGGGTGCGGAGACACACCAGCACCTTCAACGAACAAAGGGCTGAGTACAAGGGCAGAGAAAGGAGAGTGGGACAAAGGCCGGGTCAATGAGGGTCCTGCCCGGCGGGGATCTTACATTAAAGGGCTGAGAGACCCTTCGGATAGTTTGAATCCCGATGTGGCCATCTCATTTACGTTTTCGAGAGCTGCCTCAGGCTGACAGGGGATGGATTTACAGGACAAGACAAGCAGAGACCAGTCAAGGCTCCCACGGAAGCCAAAGCGATAACCAGTGGGCCAAGGAGTCACCCTGGAGAGGAGGGGAAGAAGGAGGCCAACCGAAAGCGCGTTTCTGAGGAGAAGCTACAAAGCCACGGGCTGTCTCGGAGAATAGGATAATTACTCTCTTTAGTTTGGGACTTGAAATGCCAGGTGAACAGGGCGTGATGTCACTAGTTTGACGGAAAGGACTGTTGGAACAGGAGGTCCCAGCCTTATCCCAAGGCAAACTGTGTCTTTTTTCTCCACCCTAAACCTTTTTCCAAGTAGATAGTTGAAAGACACTGCACTTTATTTTCTGCAGAAGTCGTTGTCAACAACAAGAATCAATAAACTTCACAGAATAAGTCCTGAAGACCTCCTTCCAGACTGCGTCCGGCACGCGCGCGAGCTCCGGCCGGTCAGGAGCCGCCCCGCACCTGAGCGGGGGCCGGCCCCGCGGGTCTCGGCCCGGCGGAGCGCCCGCCGCCGGTCCGAAGGGTGCGCCCGGCCTGCCCTTAGCCTGAGGCTGCGGCGGGCACAGCGGGACCCACGGCTCGGCCGCGCTTCCAGAACGCCGCCCTCCCGCTCCTCAAGCCCGGGCCCCCGGGCAGCGCGGGCCCGGAAGGCGGCACCCCCGGGCGCCGGCCCCGCCGCCGCGGCCCCACGTGTCAGCGGGGGCCCCCGCACCGGGCCCCCAGCCGCTGGGGCCGCCCGGCGCCCCGGGGCCGGCGCCTTCTCCTCAGAAAGGCCTCCCACGGCCCGCGGGAGCCGGGCCGGGCGGGCGGGGGCGCGCGAGGAGGACGGAGGAGGGGAGGGCGGCGGCGCGCGCCTCGCCCCCGGCCCCGCCGCCCGCCCGCGCGGCCCAGAAAAGTAGGCCCAGCCTGGCGGAGGGGCCGGCCGCGCCGCGCCGGTATCATTCCGCCCGCGCCCTTCGGCCCGGCAGTCGGGCGGCGGCGGCGGCGGCAGCGGCTGGCTGGCGCCTGACGCCGAGGGGCGTCCCCCCCCAGGCCCCGGGCCCCGACCCGGCCCGCCCCGCCGCCCCCGGCCCGGCCCGCTCCCGGCGCCCCCCGCGCCGCATCCGGGGACTATATTCGCGCGGAGCGGCACAGCGCGGCCGGCCGGGCCGGGGCCGCTTACCGGTGTCGCCGCGCGCCTTGCTCTCCTTGGGCTTCGGGGGGCGGCCCCGCGGCATCGTCGGCGGCGGCGGCGGCGGCCCACCCCTCGGCCGCACACACACTCACACACATACACCCGGCGGAGCGCGCACGCGCGGGGACCGGCCGCGGAGGCGCGGCGCGCGCCCGGCCGGGCGAGGGCGGCGGGCGGGGCGGCCCGGGCGGCCGCCGAGCCCCGGGCGAGCGCCCGCGGGCCTCACGGCGGAAAGACGCCCGAGCGAGCGGACGGGAGAGCTCGACCCGCGCCAACTTCGGCGGGTTCCATGGCCCGGCGGGCCGCGCTAGGGGCGTTGGGCGCGGGCGCGCGGTGGGGGCGGGGAGCGGCGCCCTGCGCATGCGCGCTCCGCCGCTCGGGCCTGGGCGGACGGAGGGCAGCGGGCGCCGGGCGTAGGCGCGGGCGGACGGACGGCCTGGCGGGCGGGTCTCCCGAGGTGCTGGGCAGCCGAGTTCACCCGGCTGGTACGGCCACCGGTAAAGTAAGTGGGGGAAATGTGTGTTGGTCGCTCTGTCGCGTCCGACTCTCGGCGGCACCCTGGGCTGTAGCCCGCCAGGCTCCTCTGTCCATGGGATTCTCCAGGCAAGGATACTGGAGTGAGTTGTCATGCCCTCCTCCAGGGGATCTTCCCGATCCAGGGATCGAACCCAGGTCTCCCTCATCGCTGGCGGATTCTTTATCGTCTGAGCCACCACGGAATACCAGAGTAGGAAAGGTGCCCTTCTAAAGGGCAGAGGTGGTGAGAAGGAGCTTTTCAGGTGGAGGCAGGTAAAAGCATCCAGCCAGCCATGGCTTTTGCCTGTGCCTCTTGCTTGATCTCCGACCTGTGTGTTGATGTGCGTTTTCCAGTTACAGGAAAGCAACGCTTCATCTCCCAGGTTGTTTCAGGAAGGCTCTTGAAAGCATCCACCTACAAACCACAGGGCCAAAAAGCCTGGAGCCCGAATTTACCCAAAACATCCATCATGGGCCCAGGAAGACATACCCAGAAGTCATCCCTTTGGTGTAAGCCACTAAAATGTACAGTTGCAAATATGTAGATCTTTTATTTTTGTTGTTGCCCACATTTTCACAAAATCCTAACAGGAAGTTGACAGCTAAGTGTTAAGTGAGGCCAAGTAAGCCGAAAGAAAGTAGTCTTGACATTATCTTAGTATCCTCAGAAAAATTAATTCAAAGCCATAACTAGTGACCACCAACTACATGCAGGGTCTTTTGAGGGAATACCACGCTTAACAAAACAGTCTGTCTCCCAAATTACTCGGAACCTTAAGACAAGAACCTTAAGACAGGCCTAGAAAAAAAAATCCACAGTACCTTCAAAAACACAGAACAATTAATTTCAAAAATAATAGGAAAGACCCTCTTAATTAGAACATAGTAAATGGTTGGGTACTAAAGGATGGAAAAGGGTTTTCTATGTGGAGTCAACAGGGTTCACTTCAGTTCAGTTGCTCAGTCCTATCCGACTCTTTGCGACCCCATGAATCGCAGCAGCCAGGCCTCCCTGTCCATCACCAACTCCCGGAGTTCACTCAGACTCACGTCTATCGAGTCAGTGATGCCATCCAGCCATCTCATCCTCTGTCGTCCCCTTCTCCTCCTGCCCCCAATCCCTCCCAGCATCAGCATCTTTTCCAAGGAGTCAACTCTTCACATGAGGTGGCCAAAGTACTGGAGTTTCAGCTTTAGCATCATTCCTTCAAAAGAAATCCCAGGGTTGATCTCCTTCAGAATGGGCTGGTTGGATCTCCTTGCAGTCCACGGGACTCTCAAGAGTCTTCTCCAACACCACAGTTCAAAAGCATCAATTCTTCGGCGCTCAGCCTTCTTCACAGTCCAACTCACATCCATACATGACTACTGGAAAAACCATAGCCTTGACTAGACGGACCTTAGTCGGCAAAGTAACGTCTCTGCTTTTGAATATACTATCTAGGTTGGTCATAACTTTTCTTCCAAGGAGTAAGCGTCTTTTAATTTCATGGCTGCAGTCACCATCTGCAGTGATTTTGGAGCCCCCAAAAATAAAGTCTGACACTGTTTCCACTGTTTCCCCATCTGTTGCCCATGAAGTGATGGGACCGGATGCCATGATCTTAGTTTTCTGAATGTTGAGCTTTAAGCCAACTTTTTCACTCTCCTCTTTTTCATCAAGAGGCTTTTTAGTTCCTCTTCACTTTCTGCCATAAGGGTGGTGTCATCTGCATATCTAAGGTTATTGATATTTCTCCCGGCACTCTTGATTCCAGCTTGTGTTTCTTCCAGTCCAGCGGTTCTCATGATGTACTCTGCATATGAGTTAAATAAGCAGGGTGACAATATACAGCCTTGATGCACTCCTTTTTCTGTTTGGAACCAGTCTGTTGTTCCATGTCCAGTTCTAACTGTTGCTTCCTGACCTGCATACAGATTTCTCAAGAGGCAGGTCAGGTGGTCTGGTATTCCCATCTCTCTCAGAATTTTCCACAGTTTATTGTGATCCACACAGTCAAAGGCTTTAGCATAGTCAATAAAGCAGAAATAGATGTTTTTCTGGAATTCTCTTGCTTTTTCCATGATCCAGCAGATGTTGGCAATTTGATCTCTGGGTCCTCGGCCTTTTCTAAAACCAGCTTGAACATCAGGAAGTTCACAGTTCACGTATTGCTGAAGCCTTGCTTGGAGAATTTTGAGCATTACTTTACTAGCATGTGAGATGAGTGCAATTGTGGGGTAGTTTCAGCATTCAACTTAATTGTATCTGTTAGATGCTTTGTTATCCATCCCACTCCTGAAAAACTAGACATATAATTGTGTAAAAGGAAACAAGCTAGGTTATTCAACCTCCCAACATCGGCTAGCAAGTGAACAGCAAATGGAATTTAGCAATTATTAACATTTCCTGTTTTTCAGCTTCTTAGGATGTTCTATCTCTGGGTCAGTAAGATCTTCTGGAGGAGGAAATGGTAACCTGCTCCAGTAGTCTTGCTTTTGAAATCCCAAGAACAGATGGGCTACAGTCCATAGGGTCAAGAAAGAGAGAAGACTTAGCAATTAAACAAAAGTATGTTTTACTGCCTTAAGTAAAATAGTTCTAATCTTTATAATATGCCTTCAAGGTATTATTTTAGAGATGAGATTCTGAGGAGTTAAGTAATTTGCCTAAGGCCACGAAAACTTTTTTAGCTAACCTGTGTGTGTACTCAGTCATGTCCAACTCTTTGCAATCCCATGGACTATAGGCGCTTCTGTCCATGGAATTTTTCAGGCAAGAATACTAGACTGGATTACCATTTCCTCCTCCGGGAGAACCTAAGGGTCAAACCAGCATCTCTTGTGTCTCTTGCATTGGCAGATTCTTTACCACTGCACCACCAGGGAAGCCTGGGGCCACATAGTCTTAGGCAAATCCAAGACCCAAACCAAATCTGCTTATCTGTTAATCCCGTGCTCCTAGCTACGCCCAAGCAAAAATGTACACAAGGTTAGCCAAAATATAACAGTTCTTCCATATGAATATTATGACTGGAGTTCTATGGAAGGGTGAGAAAATAGGTTGGAGGTAGATGATAAGACTCCTTAGCTTTTGGTAAATCAATCTGGGTAATGATGTGTTTGTGAATGTATACTCTCTTGTTCCAAAAAGGATTTGAAGACAACAGAGAAGGCAATGGCACCCCACTCCAGCACTCTTGCCTGGAAAAGCCCATGGACAGAGGAGCCTGGTAGGGTGCAGTCCGTGGGGTCGCTAAGAGTTGGACACAACTGAGCCACTTCACTTTCACTTTTCACTTTCCTGCACTGGAGAAGGACATGGCAACCCACTCCAGTGTTCTTGCCTGGAGAATCCCAGGGACGGCGGAGCCTGGTGGGCTGCCGTCTATGGGGTCACACAGAGTCGGACACGACTGGAGTGACTCAGCAGCAGCAGCAGCAGCAGCTTACCAAGACAAAATAAATAGATGAAGAAATTATGATAATAGGAAAAAATTAGAAAATCAAAGTAAAGCACCTGGACTAATAAAATCTTGTGTAGTTGTAAAAGGTAAATAGAACATCAAACTCCAGGTTCCTAGCCCACATAGAGAAGCAGAGATGATTAATTGCAATTAGTTACTTATTCATAAAAGAGCAGTGTCCCTGTCACTGTGCCCCTTGTTGGACCCTGCTCCCACCACACATGCATATCTGTAGATACCGTATTTGAGATCGTATCATCTGCAGAGACAATCCTTACTTCTTCCCTTCTCATTCAGATGCCTGTTATTTCTTTTTCTTGTCTAATTGCACTGGCCAGGTCTTTCTAGCACAGTGCTGAATGGAAGCGGTGAGAGTGGGCACCCTGTCTTATTCCTGGTCACAGTGGGAAAGCTCTGAACACCTCACCATAAGTATGATGTTTAGCTTTCTTTTTGTCACATTCTTTCTGTACTCAGTTTGTTGAGAACTTTTATCATGAAAGATGTTGAATTTTGTCAAATGCTTTTTCTACATCTACTGAACATACGGTTTCTGCCGTTCATTCTGTTAACATGGTAGATCCCATTTATTGCGTTTCATTGCTTTCCAGGGATAAATTCCACATGATTTTGGTTACATGATCCTTTTACTGTGCTGCTGAAATCAGTTTGCTAGTTTTTTTTTTTTTTTAACATTTATTTGGCTGTGCTGGGTCTTAGTTGTGGCACTCAGGATTCTTAGTTGCAGCATGTGGGATCTAGTTCCCTCAGCAGGGATTAAACCCAGGCCCCCTGCACTGGGAGCACAGAGTCTTAGCCACTGGAACGCCAGGGAAGTCCCAGTTTGCTAGTATTGTGTTGAAAATGCTTGTATCTGTTCATCAGGGGTATTGGCCGATAGTTTCCTTTAATGTTTTTATCTGGCTTCAATTTCAGGATAATCCTGGCCTCGTAGAATGAACTGGAGTGTTCTGTTCTTCAGTTTTCTCAGTGAGTTTGGGAAGGATTGGCGTTAATTCTTCTTTAAATGTTTGGTAGGATTCACTGGTGAAACCATCTAGTGCTGGCCTTTTTTTTTTGGTGGAAGATTTTTGATTACTGTTTAAATTTTGTTACTTGTCATTTTCTCCAAATTTTCTGTTTATTCATGATTCAGCCTTGGTAGGCTGTGTGTAGGTTGGTTTTCTAGACTCATCCACCTGGATGTCTCAGTTCAATGGAGAACTGGCCTTTTCTTTTCATTTTTAAGTTGATAACTGTATCAGGTATTAAAACAAGAGTGTAAAACATATGCTCCCCAGAACTACCACACCAGCACAGCTAGAAAACAAGACCAGTCCCATGGAAGATCCCGGGAATGGCCCCCCCAACAGACACCTGGGCTTTCCCAGGTGGCTCAGTGATAAAGAATCCACCTGTCAATGCAGGAGATGTGGGCCAGGAAGTCACATGATGTGGGTCAGATCCCTGCGTCAGGAGGATCCCCTGGAAAAGGAAATGCAACCCACCTTAGTATTCTTGCCTGGGAAATGCCAAGGACAGAGGAGCCTGGCAGACTACAGTCCATGGGGTCACAAAAGAGTAAGACATGACTTAGCAATTAAACAATTCTAGGGAATACAAAAAAAGCTGAAAGAAAGGTCAAATGAACACATACACTAACACCTAGATTCAAGAGTCAATATTGTGCCGTATTTGTTTTATCCATTTTTTTTCTTTCTTCAAAACTACCCAACAAATTGAACTTGACTCTGAAATCCACCTGAAACAAACTGCCTGGAGTACTTGGAGAAGCAAATGGACTTAGTTTGGCACCTAAGAAATTTGAAGTAATAATAATAACATGATAAGTAGATAAATAAAATGGTTACTGGGCACATAGTTTAGCACCTAAGAAAATTGAAATAATATGATAGCAGAAATAATAATTTGTTCAGTTGCTAAGTTGTGTTCGACTCTCTGCAACCGCACAGACAGTAGCCCACCAGACATCTGTGTCCATGGGGTTCTCCAGGCAAGATTACTGGAGTGGGTTGCAGTTCTTCCAGGAGATCTTCCTGACCCAGGGATCAAAGCTGCACCTCCTGCTTCCCCTGCATTGCAGGCAAATTCTTCACTGCTGAGCCACTGGGGAAGCCCATATAACAGCTTCTAAGTTGATAAATAAGACGGTTACTAGCTATAAGCTAGAACGGCAGTAACACCGATCTGCCTCATCTCATGAATTTCTCAAGAAACACTCAGTAACCCAAGAAAATGAGCACAGGCCCACACGGATGAGACAGTGTGAGGACAAGCAGGAAGCTGACTGGGGTGAGTGGAGGTGGCTGTTCAGTCGCTCAGTCATGTCCCGCTCTTTGTGACCCCGTGAACTGCAGCACGCCAGGCGTCCGTGTCCTTCAACTCCCAGGGTCGCATCCGCACTGGTGTGCTGCAGCTCCTGAGGTGAGGGGCGGGGGATTGGTAGACTAGGCTGCTGCCAGGAGCATGACTGCAGAAAACACAAGCAGCTGATGTGAAGGAGCGACAGTATTCAAGCACCGCTCAAGTCGGGAAGCAAGCGGGGCGTGGCGGGCTGGTGTCTGGGTAATAGGGCAAGCGCGGCTCGCTGGGGACGTGGGTGGGTGAGGGACAGCTGCGATGAAGTGGAGTGGGGTCACCGCGGAAGGACAAACGATTTTCTAAGAACTTCCGCGCTTTCCTCCCAGAGTTCTCAGAGTGCTGGCGGAAAACAAGAGGTATCAGGCTGCGTGAGCCCAAGAAGATGGCCTTGCCTTTCTGGGTCTCAGACCGAACAAGGAGAAGGCCGAACTGTCTGAGGTCCCGAGCAGTACTAACTCTGTGACTGTGCTGTGCTTCAGCCATAAACCATCAAACTGTCTCTTCCGGGAGAGGTACCTGAGCAGGACACTGCCAGGGGCCAGGGTGGCCAGTGACCACAGGTGTGAGCGTTACACTGGGCTGTAAGAAAAATGAAACTGGGCTGGTGATTCACTAGCACACTCAGTCCCCAGCTTCACTGAGGTGGTTCAGTGACCTGCCCCTCTCTGTGGAGACCAGGAGCACCCTACCCCGTTTGCCCTGAGTCCTAGACAGCCAGCCCCCGGCCCCGGCCTGTGCCTCTCTCTGTGTGTGATCTTTCCACAGCTTTTTTCTCTTCTGTTTGTGGCAAGATACATTGTTCATTTTCATGCTATAAACAGTTCCTGTTAAGTGATCATATTGCAATTTTCTTATCTCTTCTCCTGTTGGTAAAATGTAGGCTATCTCTGCACATATTTTTATTGTTATTAAAAATAATATGGTTCTGAACACCCTTATACATGTGTATATATTAATATGCTGGGTTGTAGAAGTGGAGTTACTAAGATTTAAAATGATTTTCCACTGTGATTGCAGTAATTTACATTCTTACCAGCAGTGTGTGAAAATACCCTTATCACCATCTGGTACGGCCAGACTTCTTAATTTTTGTCAACCTGTGGGGTCTTATTTGAGTTTTTCTAATTTCTAGTGAGGTTAAACTTTTCATTTGCTTTTCCTCTTCATTGATTGGCCTATTCATATTTTTGCCAATTTCAAACATTAGGTTTATCTTTTTTTACTATAAAATCTATAGTAACTGTATCCTGAACACTAATATTTTATGTATAAATGTCTTTCCATTCTGTGGCCTATTTGGTTTGTCATTTGAGAAATTCAAGTTTTCATTTTAACATAATTCCGTGGCCCAGCCTTTTCCTCTTTTCCCAAGGAGAATGCACGCTGTCCATCGCGATTCTAATTCTCTTAGAGACCTCCCCCAGCCCAAGCCTGGATCCCCACCTCGTGGTGAGGGGACCTGGGCGTCCATCCGTGCTCTGGGCCCTCCAGTTGCCTTCCCTCTGCCCGATTCAGCGTGTCCCCCAGCCCTGCCTGCACCCGTCACCTCGATACTGTCTGGGCTGTCTCCCCCACTAGATTTTAGATGTTTGAATCCGTTCTCCATCCAGGTGGGGAGATTTGAAGGGGAGGCAAGGCCCCTGAGACTGGGGACCAGCACCGGGGTGGGCCGGGTGTGAACGCACCACCGGGGCTGCAGGGCTGTGGCGAGGCGGGGTCTCAGTGGTGAGCTGCGGGGAGGGAGGGGCGGGTCACCTTCAGCATCCCCTGCGACAGCATCGAGCGCTGCCCCGGGTGCCTGAGCTCCCGTGCCCGGCTCTGTTCCCGGGTCAGTACATCGGGAAGAACAGTGTGCACTTGGAGACGAAAGAAGGAAGAGAACCAAATGGAGAAAATTCAGGAGACAGAGTTGAGGAGGAGGCGCGCCACCTGGTGGCCCATCAGGCTGCCTGCACTGCACGCGGAGCCGCAACAACCCGGGCCATCTAGGATCCAGGCCCGACCTCCAGCGTGAAGCCGAGATTGGCACATACTGGCCGCTTACGATACCAATACTCATTAAACAAGGAGTCTCAGGGTTTCTTTTAATTAGTAGGTTTCTATTTTTACAGTTTTACATTTTCAGAAAAATTGAGCAGCTGATACAGGGAGCTCCCGTGCACCCTTGCCCCAATATACACAGTTTTTCCTATTAACACCTTCCATTAGTGTTACCTGTTGCAATGAATGAAAAAATACTGACACAGTACTATTAGCCAAATTCCATACTTTAAGGCCCATTTTTGTAGTTTTGTGGGTTTTGACAAATGCTTGTAATGAATCCACCGTTATAATATCAGAGGACAGTTTCACTGCTTTTGAATTTCTTGGTGTTCTCCGTAATCACCCTTCTCTTCCCACCCCCAAATTTCTGGCAGTCACTGATCTTTTACTGTCTGTCACCTTTTCCGGAATGTCACATAGAACCATGCAGTATGTGTCCTGTTTCGGATTGGCTTCTGTTCAGTTCAGTCGCTCAGTCATGTCCGACTCTTTGCAACCCCATGAATCGCAGCACGCCAGGCCTCCCTGTCCATCACCAACTCCCGGGGTTTACCCAAACTCACGTCCATTGAGTTGGTGATGCCATCCAGCCATCTCATCCTCTTTCATCCTCTTCTCCTCCTGCCCCCAATCCCTCCTAGCATCAGGGTCTTTTCCAATCAGTCAACTCTTCGCATGAGGTGGCCAAAGTACTGGAGTTTCAGCTTTAGCATCATTCCTTCCAATGAACACCCAGGACTGATCTTTAGGATATACTGGTTGGATCTCCTTGCAGTCCAAGGGACTCTCAAGAGTCTTCTCCAACACCACAGTTCAAAAGCATCAATTCTTCGGTGCTCAGCCTTCTTCACAGTCCAACTCTCACATCCATACGTAACTACTGGAAAAACCATAGCCTGATTAGACGGACCTTTGTTGGCAAAGTAATGTCTCTGCTTTTGAATATGCTCTCTAGGTTGGTCATAACTTTTCTTCCAAGGAGAAAGTGTCTTTTAATTTCATGGCTGCAATCACCATCTGCAGTGATTTTTGAGCCCAAAAAAATAAAGTCTGACACTGTTTCCACTGTTTCCCCATCTATTTGCCATGAAGTGATGGGACCAGATGCCATGATCTTCATTTCCTGAATGTTGAGATTTAAAGCCAAATTTTTCACTCTCCTGTTTTACTTTCATCAAGAGGCTTTTTAGTTCCTCTTCACTTTCTGCCATAAGGGTGATGTCATCTGCGTATCTGAGGTGACTGATATTTCTCCCGGCAATCTTGATTCCAGCTTGTGCTTCTTCCAGCCTAGCGTTTCTCATGATGTACTCTGCATATAAGTGAAATAAGCAGGGTGACAATATACAGCTTTTATGTACTCCTTTTCCTTTTTGGAACCAGTCTGTTGTTCCATGTCCAGTTCTAACTGTTGCTTCCTGACCTGCATATAGGTTTCTCAAGAGGCAGGTCAGGTGGTCTGGTATTCCCATCTCTCTCAGAATTTTCCATAGTTTGTTGTGATCCACACAGTCAAAGGCTTTGGCATAGTCAATAAAGCAGAAATAGATGTTTTTCTGGAACTCTTGCTTGTTCGATGATCCAGCGGATGTTGGCAATTTGATCTCTGGTCCTCTGCCTTTTCTAAAACCAGCTTGAACATCTGGACATTCATGGTTCACATATTTCTGAAGCCTGGCTTGGAGAATTTTGAGCATTAGTTTGCTAGCGTGTGAGATGAGTGCAATTGTGCGATAGTTTGAGCATTCTTTGGCATTGCCTTTCTTTGGGATTGGAATGAAAACTGACCTTTTCCAGTCCTGTGGCCACTGCTGAGTTTTCCAAATTTGCTGGCATATTGAGTGCAGCACTTTCACAGCATCATCTTTCAGGATTTGAAACAGCTCAACTGGAATTTCATCACCTCTACTAGCTTTGTTCATAATGATGCTTTCTAAGGCCCACTTAACTTCACATTCCAGGATGTCTGGCTCTAGGTGAGTGATAACACCATTGTAATTATCTGGGTTGTGAAGATCCTTTTTGTATAGTTCTTCTGTGTATTCTTGCCGCATCTTCTTCATATCTTCTGCTTCTGTTAGGTCCAGACCATTTCTGTCTTTGATCGAGCCCATCTTTGCATGAAATGTTCCCTTGGTATCTCTAATTTTCTTGAAGAGGTCTCTGGTTAGGTCTCTGGCTTCTGTTAGCAATGTGCATTTAAAGATTTCTCCATGTCTTTTTTTTTTTTTTTCCCCCAGCTTGCTACCTCATTTCTTTTTATTGCTGAGCTGAGTAACATTACAAAGTCTGGATGAACCATAGTTTATTTATCCATTCACCTACTGAAGTGCATCTTGTTTGTTTCCAAGTTTTCACGACTATGAATAAAGCTGCTTTTAAACATCCATGCACATTTCTGTGGGGACATAAGTTTTCATTCCCTTGGGTAAACACCAAGGCGCATGCTTGCTGGATCACATGATAAGGCTATATTTAGTTTGATGAGAAGCCGCCAAAGCGGCTTCCAAAGTGGCTGTACCATTTTGCATCCCCAGTGATGAATGGAGCTCCTGTTGCCTTGCACACTCCCAGCGCCTGGATTCTGGTCACTAATAGGTGTGTCCTGGTTCCTCACTGCTGTTGTGATTTGCAATTCTCTAGCGACATATGATTCAGAGCATCTTTTCCTATACTTATTTGTCATCTGCATATCTTCTTTGCCCAATTTTTAAATTGGGTTGCTTGTCTTCTTGTTGAGTTTTAACTTTGGGTACCAGTTTTTTAACCAATATATGTTTTGCAATGTATTTTAATACATATGGGCTTCCCTAGTGGCTCAGATAGTAAAGAATCTGCCTGCAATGAAGGAGACAGGTTTGATCCCTGGGTTGGGAAGACCCCTCAGAGAAGGACATGGCAACCCATTCCAGTATTTTTGTCTGGAAAATCCTACAGACAGAGAAGCCTGGCAGGCTATAGTCCATGGGGTCACAAGAATCAGACACAACTTAGTGACTAATATTTAATATGCATGAAATAAAGAGATATTTAAATAAAATACTTGGTGTGTCACTTAAAATAATTTGCTATACTAACTGTTGTATCTATACAACATTTTCGTTTATATTATTTAAATCTCTTAATCAAAGAGAAATAGTAACACAGAATCATTTCTGTGGACATATGATTAAAACAACCCTCACAGCATCCACGGAAGTTCACTTCTCATAGACTGCAGCCTCAACTAGGCATCTCCTTTCAAAGAGATGGGTGATTGCGACCTGTGGTGCAGGGGGCTTAACACACGCTAACATTTGTTTAGCACTGTCTGCCTGGAAACTCACTCACATGTGCAGGTTTAGATTATATTGATTTCTTAGTTTTCAAATACCTTAGTCCATTCAGGTTGCTATAACAGTACCACAGGCTGCGTGTCACATGAACAGCAGACATCTCTCTCTCATGGCTCGAGGCTGGGAGCCTAAGGTCAGGTGCTAGCATGGCTGGGCTCTGGGGAGGCTCTCGTCTGAGTTGCAGATGGCCGCCTTCCTGCTGAGTCCTCATGCAAGAGAATAACACAGGCACTAATCCCACCACAAGTGCTCCACATTCATGACTGAATCACCTCCAAAAAGCCTCACCTCCTAACACCATCATATGGGGAGTTAGCTTCCAACCCATGAACTTGGGGGAGGGACATACATGTTCAGGCCATGTGCTAAGTCACTTTAGTCGTTTCTGACTATTTGCGACCCCATGGGTTGTATCCTCTGTTCATGCGAGAATACTGAAGTGGGTTGCCATTTCTTCCTCCAGGGGATCTTCCCGACCCAGGGATCAAACCTGAATCTCATGTCTCCTACATTGGCAGGTGGGTTCTTTACCACTGAGCCACCAGGTCCCCCCATGTTGCTGCAGATGGCATTCTTTAACTTTTTTTTTATGACTGAGTAATATTCCATTGCATATATATGCCACATCTTTTAATATAAAGCAAGTGATTGCTAGTGTTCTCTCTAGTTTTAACACTTTTATGATTCAAAAATTCTTGAGGCTTACCTTTAGGTCACAGGAAATTGCTACATTAAAAAGCCTGCAAAAGTCACAGGATATGTCTGACATTTTCCCACAAAAGGAAGGAAATTGAAGCTTTCGCTTTATCCTCAGCTAAGATCTGAAACAAACAGCAAAGTTGTAGGTAGAGAATCATAAACCCACCCAAGGAGATTGTGACAACCGTGTGAGGAGCATGTTGTGTGCTGGTGTCTGGCTGAACACATTTAACGAGAAGTGAATATGAGTAAAACACGATGAAAAATATCAACAAAAACTTCAGTCTAGAGTGAGACAACTGCCATCACTTCAGATCAGTAACAGCAACAACCCAGGGGTGACCTGGGAGTGTGGCCTCTGGAGCATAAATCACGCCCCAGAAAGTGTGGCCCACTTGCACTCCCACCCCAGCGCAGCCGCAAGCCTGCTTCCCGAAGCTTCAGGAACAGCCGCACCACCACCTCAGAGAGAGCTGTCCTCACCACCGGATATCACAGCCCGCGGGGCGCAGGTCACCATGTTCTCATTCCACATTTCTTTGGCAGCTAGTGAGGCCGGACTTCTATTTACTCACTGTCCTTTCCAGTTTGTCTTTTGTGAACACTTGTTTGGATCTCTGGCCATTTTCTGTGGGGGCAGAGTCACAGGGCTTCCTCCTTCTAGTTGATCTGAAGGGTATTTTATATGTTTATGAGAACACCACTAGAGTGGTTAATCAGTACCTCCTTCCCCGCACTCCATGGTCCGTGACTGTGCACTTGGCAGGACACGTCTGGCCCCTGGAGGACGCTGGGCCCAGCACCCTCGCTCTGGGAGCCGCCGTGCGGGGCACGTGTACCTGTGAGCTCCGGGGGCTGCAGGGCC
The DNA here is from genome assembly GCF_042477335.2 of Ovis canadensis. Lineage (NCBI taxonomy): Eukaryota > Metazoa > Chordata > Mammalia > Artiodactyla > Bovidae > Ovis > Ovis canadensis. Next base: position 15,730,426 of record NC_091267.1, read on the forward strand.
AACACGAGGCGGGGGGCGCTCCGGACAGACGCCCCTCACTGCCTGCAGCTCCCACTCATCTTCCCCAGCACACAAAGAGCGCGAAGACGTCTTCTGGGTTAACAAGCCACACATTATGCTTCCAGAATTATTTGACATTTCGACTGCCCTGAAGTGTGAAAGGCCCTCATTGTGTCCGGACTCACATGTGCCATGACCCGCATGGGGTCCTGGTTAGACGCCTGCTTCTCCATCCTGACAGCACAAGCGCTGTCCTCTGCGAGTTTGAGGACAATGTTCCAGTTATACGCCCAGAAAAGAGCAATGTGTGCCCAGGAATCAACTCACTGGATCACTAACCTCCTACATCCTCTTTAGAGCCTGAAGGAAGATTCCTCAAAGGCGTCTTTCCCCACCCCTGTGAGAGCATGGGTGGGCAGATGGAGCGCCGAGCCGAGCAGGAAGAGAAAGGGAAGGGTGGAGGCCTGAGAACATGCCACCCCCCACCCCCCACCCCCCGGAGGCCGACATGGGACCCCCTCAAAAGACAAAGCCATAAATGTTCATTTCCACCCAAGTCGTTTTTATCACATCCTGATGAAGAGCTATTTGGCAGAAACACTTGTTATCGTTCAAGGTCTTAAGGATGTGGCCGCATCCTTGGAACGCGCTTCACGGGGACACCTGTCTGCCCGGGTGTACCCCCTTCTGCAGGTGGTTCCTTCTCCCCTGTGTCAAAGTGTCCTTGGCATTTTACTCCTCCTTCTTGTTTCGACCACTTCACTGAGCCAAACAGGAAAGAATGTAGTTTGCTCGTTACACTAATCCGGCCTTGGGTGAAAGGGTCTCCAGAGAAGACACCTGAGGGGTGGGTGGGACTGAGGATGCTGTGGGAGGAGACACTGGTGTCGGCGGGGGTGGCGTTCCAGTTGTGGGTGCAGGACCTGGGGAGGCGCGGTGGCAGGGCAGCATTCTCTCCCCACCGCACCCAGAGCTCCCAGTGCCCTGTCGTGACTGGAGCACAAAGGTGTAACTGGGAAGGGCATGCTGATGAGGTCTGGCTCACCCAGGCACACAGCCAAGGGGGACCCAAGATTCTAAGCCACTCGCCCCCTCCCACAGAGGTATGGAGACTGCTGACCCTCCACCTCGAGGAGTGCTCGGCTCTCTTAGGTCACTGCAGAAGTCGGGCTGGCACCCATGTGCTTCAGCATCTTCCTGACTCTGGATGCCTTTGTATATTTGTATATTTTCTCTTACTTTCCAAGCAAGAGTAAACAGGAGCAGAGAGGATCCTGTATCAGCTATCCCCTCGCTGGTCTGCACGTCTCCAGAAAAGGCCAGGGCACATGCCTGTTTCTTCCTCCCTAAGATCCCGGTGTTTTGGAAGCAGAAATTTTTTTTTAATATATTCTGGATATTAATTCCTTATCAGGTATATGATTTGCAAATATTTTTTCTCTCATTCTGTAGGTTTTCATTTCATTTTCTTAATAATGTCCTTTTGTTGTACAAGTTTTTAATTCTAAACGTCTAATTTATCTAGTTTTTCCTTTATGGCTCATGTTTTTGTGCCACATCTAAGAATCAACCACAAAATCCAAGGCTGTGAATATTCATCCCTGTATTTTCTTCTAAGAGTTTCACATTCAGGTCACTGATTCACTGTGGTTTAATTTTTGAATACAGTGGAAAGTAGGGTCCAAATTCATTCCTTTGCATGTGGATGTCCATTTGCTGAAGAGACCATTCTTTCTCTGTTGAATAATCTCGGTGCTCTGGTCAAAAACCACCTGGTCACAGATACGCGCTTATTTCTGGATCCCAAAGCCCATTCTGTTGGTCCCCATGCCTATCCTCGTGCCAGTGCCACACCGTTTTGATTACTGTAGCTTTGTAGCAGTTTTGAGACTATAAAATGTGAGTCCTCCAGCTTTGTTCTTCTTTTTTAAGATTGCTTTGGCTCTTCAGGGTCCCCTGCAATGCTATTTGAATCTTATTAGGGACTGCACTTGAATTTGTAGATAGCTTTGTCATCTTAACAACACGGGGTCTTTCAACTCATGATATGAAACCTACTTCACTTTATTTAGGTCTTCCTAAAATTCTTTCAGCAAAGTTTTGCAGTTTTCCGTGTACAAGTCTGTCAGCTACTTGATTAAATTCGTTGCTGTCTTGTACTATTTTTGATGCAATTGTAAAAGGAATTGTTTTCTCAAGTTCCTTTTTGAATTACTCGGTGGTGGTGTATATAAAAACAACTGGTTTCAGTGTGTGGTCCCATACTTTGCAACTTTGTTGAATTTATTATCTGTAGTAGGATGTGTGTGTGTGTGTTCTTTAGGATTTTATGTATAGGATCATGTAATCTGCAGTAGAGATAGTTTTACTTCTTTCTTTCCAATTTGGGTATCTTTTTTTTTCTCTTGTCTAATTGCTCTGGCTAGAACTTGCAATACAACACTGAATAGCAGAGGTGAAAGCTGGCAACCGTCACTTGTTCCTTATTTTAGGGACAAAGCTTTCAATCTTTTTAGCTATTTAAAAAAAAAAAAAACTTCATTTTTTCCAGTTATGTACAGGATTCATGAGAGCTTTGAAACCAGATCCACACAGCTTTAATCATCAAGGACACAGGTTTTGATTTTAAAATAGCATTGTCTTCTTCTTATTCCATTTTATAAATATTTATCAACAATGTTCATAATTGTCCCATCTCTATTTCCTGAGCATTGCAGTATAAGAGAAGGCATGGGTCACATGGCTCCTGCTCATTGCATTTATGGGCTTGCCCCAACAGAGACAAGGCAGCTAGTTGGCCCCAGTTCATATTCTAAATAACTAAGTACTGATCAGTGTCATAGCTAAGAGTTCCACCCATGTTAATTCTATCTAATTCCATCCAAGTTCTCATTTTTCAGATCAGTGACATCTTCCAAACACAGACATTTTAATGAAAAGTTGAGCCATAAATCTAGTCAGTTCTGTTTCAGTTACCCATGCCTTCCAAATTTGCTTTGACACAAATTGCCAAAATTGCAGTGTTTAGAACACACTGGCATCTTTTATTGCCTGGCTCTTATCGCAAAAGTCTGCCCAAAACGTGCTTATGAAGGGCATTCCCAGGGAACAAATTAATGTTGCTCTAGCCCTCCCCAGATTTGGTACATCTGTTTTGGATTCCATTATAATTTTAAAATGTTAGGGTAGGCAATGTTCTGGTGCAGTGAAATTGCCAGGGGACTCCACACAGCCCTGAAAGCTGCCAGACCATTTGAAATAACATGTCAGTGAGTTCAGAAAGACCTACTTTTAGAATACAGATGGAGTGAAGGACACTTCATTCACTCTGAGTTGAGTCCAACAAATGAGGCAAAAGATGACCATCAAAGACAGAGGACACCAGAACATTAGAGCACTTGCAGCTGGTCCACCCCAAGAACTGTCAGTATTACAACGGGAAGCCTTATGTTTATGGCCCACTCTGTGCCACGTGGTGTGCTAGGAGCTCTGCACATATTATCACCACTCTAGGAGGGAGATAAGGTAAGGTAAGCCTTAGGGAAGAACTGATGCTGAAACTGAAGCTCCAATACTTTGGCCACCTGATACAAAGAGCTGACTCACTGGAAAAGAGCCTGATGCTGGGAAAGATTGAGGGCAGGAGGAGAAGGGGACGACAGAGGATGAGATGGTTGGATGGCATTACCGACTCAGTGGACATGAGTTTGAGCAAACTCTGGGAAATAGTGAAGACCAGGGAAGTCGGGCATGCTGCAGTCCATGGGGTTGTAGAGTTGGGCACGCCTTAGCGACTGAAGATAAACCTTCAGTTCAGTTCAGTCGAGTCGCTCAGTCGTGTCCTACTCTTTGCGACCCCATGAATCGCAGCACGCCAGGCCTCCCTGTCGATCACCATCTCCCGGAGTTCACTCAGACTCACGTCCATCGAGTCCGTGATGCCATCCAGCCATCTCATCCTCGGTCGTCCCCTTCTCCCCCTGCCCCCAATCCCTCCCAGCATCAGAGTCTTTTCCAATGAGTCACCTCTTCACATGAGGTGGCCAAAGTACTGGAGCTTCAGCTTTAGCATCATTCCTTCCAAAGAAATCCCAGGGCTGATCTCCTTCAGAATGGACTGGTTGGATCTCCTTGCAGTCCAGGGGACTCTCAAGAGTCTTTTCCAACACTACAGTTCAAAAGCATCAATTCTTCGGCGCTCAGCCTTCTTCACAGTCCAACTCTCACATCCATACATGACCACAGGAAAAACCATAGCCTTGACTAGACAGACCTTAGTCGGCAAAGTAATGTCTCTGCTTTTGAATATACTATCTAGGTTGGTCATAACTTTCCTTCCAAGGAGTAAGCGTCTTTTAACTTCAACAGGCTCAGATATAGTTTGCCTAGGGTCATAGGCCTGAACATGGGAGAACAGGGATTAGGTTTGGGGTCTTAGGGCAACATCTCTCCTCCTTCCCCTACCCCAGGGGCCAGCAAACAAGGAAGGACTGAAGTGCAAGCCTGGCCTCCCCCCATCGCTTTTTGTAATTAAAGTTTTATTGGAACGTTAGCAGGCCTGCTTATCAAGTCATGTGTGAGGCGTCCATAACACGGGGAAGCTAAGCAGTTGAAACAGACTGTGTAGCTGCAAAAGCCTGAGACATTTACTCTCTGGCCCCTTTCAGGAAAAAAAATTGCAGGCCTGTACCCTCCACAGTGAGACCTACTCTTACGTCTGAGCTTCTCCTCCATCCGCCCCATGCTCATCCGACAGGAAGCCTAGAAACGCCTGCCATGTGTGCTAAGACAGAGGCTCTTGCAGCCCCGGAGTTGGCAGGAACAGTCTTTCTTCCCGTGTTTGGTCACCATCACTAACGCACAAGTGCCCGCACATGGCCACTGCCCACTTTCCAAGGTCGCCACCAGTGACTGCAGCCCCACCAAGGCCACGCTCAGAGGACGGGCTGTCCTGGCCACCTGCACTGCAGAAGCACCAGGCAGTTCTGAATCCCCCCGAGCATCCCTCTCCACCAAGGTCTCCATGACCAGCACATGCAGCCCCCTGCCTCAGACACCCGGCCGTTCCTGCATCTGGATGGGTGGAGAACCTGAACAGCTGAGGTTTAAACAGGCACCTTATTTAAGGGTCACCTGCTCCCTGGCTTTGTTCTGGCACCAACTCGCCACTGGTGGGCAGAACCGTTTACTTGTCAATTTGGAGACCAGCAGCCTGGAAATTTAGGGCACTGAGTAGTCAGGAGAGGAAGCTGTAAAGTGCCTGACAGAACGGCTCCAAAAATTAAGATCTCTGCTTCCTGAATCTCCGGGCTGAAGATCCTCAAATCTGGCCTAGCTCTCCTCCTTCTGCACCAGGCTTATTCTTACACGACACAGGGAAAAAAGATCAGGATGACTTTAATGCAGTCCTGTCTGGAAACCTTCCTCACTGGAAGTAGGCTCTTCCAGTTTCCCAGGAAGTCCATCAGGAAGCCACGAGAGGGGAGCTGGGCCGCGGGGGAGAAGTCAGGTGTCTGGACGGCAGCCCAGCACCTCAGCAGGCCATGTCCATGCTTTGCAAGAGCCCACTCTCTTAATTCAGAGAGCTCTAGGCTCACGCTCTGCCCTTGCCATGTACTGGCTGGCTAACTCAGGCCATGCAGTGAATTCTCTCCATCTTGGTTTTTTTCTTCAGAGCATTTGATGGAGGAACTTTTGTAAATCAAAGAGCATGAGGCCCAAGCTGCAGTGGACACAGGTCTTTCTTTTTTCACCAGTTGTCCTTATTGTCCCCTAACCTGGCTTAGCAAAGGGTACAGCAAAAGGCCTTTGAAAATCTGAAGCAATAAAGTACAAACGGGGGAGTACAAGGCTCTGAAGAGCAAAAGGACATTTATTTAGACACCGTTGGCTATTCAGCTTCATTAATCATTGTCTAACCTGATTTTCTGAAGCACAGATGACACTGACGTGGACAACTGTTATTTTCTGGAGTCAGAGGAAATATAACATTCTTTGCTAGGTTATTTCTGCTCAGTCGGGCTCCCTCCAGACTTTTTCTGAGTTCACTGGTGGCCATGTGGAATCAGGTCATTGTCATCTGCACTTTATTTTTTTATTTTGACCACACGGTGTGGCTTGCAGGATCTTAGTTCTCTGACCAGGGACTGAACCTATGCCCCTGCATGTGGGTCCCTAAATGGGAAACCTTAGAAAAGAAGGGCTAGCTTTGCGGTTTAGAGCTAAGATGGCGCCTGGCAGACAAGATGAGGGTGTGGCCTAAGTTGTTTGTCAAAAGTTTTGTTTGGCTCTCTTGATTTCTGTGCACGTGGACAGCTGGTAATCACGGTAGACTACTACAATGAAGGCGCATGATGATTTGACCATTAACGTGATTGGTGCAACTATGGCATATTATGATTTGACCTTTAACGTGATTGGTGCGACTATGGCATATTACGATTTGACCTTTAACGTGATTGGTGCAACTATAGAAAGTTCCTCGCAAAACCCCCTTGCTTGCCTATATAAACTAAGAGTTTGTGACAATAAAGTGGAACTGCTTAGATCGAACCTCTGTTGCCTCTGATTGTCTCTTGCTCGCTGAGGGGCTGGGTTGGCGGACAGCAGGCTCAGCTCTCCTCGGGACCCCTCGGCTTTGCTGAGGCAAGTTCCACTGCCTCTCTTTTTCTGTGGAGCGCCCCCCGCACCTGCATTGGGAATGCAGTCTTAACCACTGTACTGACCACACAGGGAAGTCCCTCATCCACGCTTCAGACTGAATAAATGGGCTCATTGACAGCAACCTGACATCTGAATGGAGAGAAAGAATGAACCAGACAACCCCAAATGTATACAATACAAGTAATTTACAGCTTGACTTTGGTGTACCCTGTGGTTCTTTCATTGTGAGTACATCTGATACTGTGGGAAGTCCAAACACTTCACAGAAGTGACTGCCAGCCTCTGACATCCACCTTCAGGAAGCCCTGGAGACGGTCCAGCATCCTGACCTGACACTCACAGCTTCCGCCCACTGCCTTGGGGCTCTGATACGTCTGACCTGAAGGCTCCCATCTTCAACTTCAGAGGGCAT